>NC_067472.1:203029567-203629567 GCF_947179515.1 Apodemus sylvaticus
CCTTCCCTATTATTCTCACCTCTCCTTGCTTGTTGGTCTAAGTGAAGACACAGTTTAGGTCTTTCCATATCACAGCTGGCCCTGTACACATAGACACAACCCAGTCCCCAGACCGACTTGCTGCTAGCCAGTGCAGAGTTGTAAGTGAGGTGGTACTAGAAGTACAGGACTAGGCTGAGGGGCCAGGTCATCACTTGTAAATGTTCCTAGATCAAAACATGAGGAGGACACAAAGCATTCTGATCTCCAATGCTCTACAGAGTACAAATTAATTTATGGACAGTGCATGAGGATCCAGACATGGCTCATTCCAAAAAAACTCATTCAATATGGATCCTATTTGATCTCATCTCCCATATGTTTGCTCATAAGTTCTCTACTCAATTCCTAATTTTCTTGGGTAACCTTGGCTCTAGTAATGAATTCATATACCTACATATAGACCAAAAATTCACATGCACAAAGTCTTCTGAGAAACAAAATAAATAGAAATCCTTAAACGTAGAACTCTATAAGCATTTACCTGCTCAAGAGCCTGCCTGGATTTCCTCAGTCTTGATGCATGTACCTGGATGTCGGGTGGGGGATCAGGCAGAGAACCCATGGGGAAGTAGAGAGTGTGGAGTTCTAGGGGAAGCTTAAAGTCCCCGAAAAACCCAAGACAGCAAGAGAAGGAGAACATGGAGCATTTTAACCAGTTGGGTAAGGACTTCCTACTCATCCATTAGCTCTCCTTAATTTGAACCAGAGAAAGAATAATAGTATTTATGTTGTAGACTCTGAATGTGTTTTCTGGGGAGACCTTGTGGCTACAAGTTGAAGACCTGTTGGAGATATTGAGAGATAGGAAATCTTGCCAATTTTCCTATTGTTTAATCAGGTAAGTCACCCAGAAGACATCTCAAGTCCTGCTTCTTGGGATAGAGACAGAAATATACCAAGATATCTAGGTAGTTTGGTTTACATAGTTAGACCTGATCGAAAGTAAAGGCAATTCTAGAGAGGAGAAGAGGAATGTGTTGATATTTTGGTGATTCTCCATCAACAAACAAAGAACCTCTCAGGTGATTTCATTAACACACTTAAAGAGCAGTTTATCCTCCTTGCTGCTGACATTTTCCTGTTAGCATAGTAAGAGGCATTTGTAGTCTATGAGATGTCAGGTACAGTGACATTTCTGAATGACAATCATGCATTTTTTGAGGTAGAATTTTCATATAAGGCAGGCTAGCCATATGATTTTCTTGCCTCAGCTTCAGTGAGGTTTGAGTGACAGTGATGTTGATGTTCTATTTAGACCTGAGTTACTAATATAGCATGCTCAAGTTCTGGAGAACCAAACCTCACAAATCATCAATATAGGAACCAGAGGCTAAAAGATACTTCACAGTTAGGCAAAGGGACAGGTGACCATAAAGAAATACTCATTGCTCTCAAGCTGTGTTGCCATGTCTCTTAGACAACTTACCTTTAATTGGTCAAGAGAGATTCCGAGGGAGCAGAGGGATGAAGTTCTCCACAGACTGACTGGAGCCAACTGAGGAGACAGAGATTCTAAGCTGAATGAAGTAAGTGGCATGCCTGTTGCTTTCTGTTGAATGCCTCCCCCCTCTCTGCCTTGTGAGAGCACTATGCATCTACCTCCATCTGTGACACTGCTATCTTGATAGATGTAAAAGGCTGAAAGATTGGCCACCACACTGGTCATACAGTTTGCATTCCAGGACCATTAGCTATTTTATCCAGAGATATCTGAAAGAGAACATGATTAAACAGTGGTTGATGGAAGTCCAGGAAAAGGAGGAAGCAGTGGATGCCACAGTTATCATGAACTAACATACAAGTCTGGTTTCATGGTGACTCAGGGCAGTTTCTCAAGTGTACAGTAGAGTAAATGGCTATACAATTGTAAACAACCATTCTGCAGTATGTGTGTCTACATGTGCCTCTCTGTCATGGGAGGTTTCTCCAATTGTGTGTGATACATGAGTATGTACAGAGATGAGGGTCTCCATGAGTGAGAGATTATGCTTGTAGATGTGAGCATTCATACATGTGTACTTAGTTCTGTGTGGGCCTTCTCTGCCTCTATGCATACAGCACAAGCAATAAATCAAAGACTTTGTTCTCAGGGTCTCTATTGCTGCCCTGAGAGCCTGTTACCAAGGCTCAAAGGGTATGTGAGCAAGAGAGAAATGTGAGAAGGCTGGGCTACACTTGTTAGGCAGGAAGGTCAATTGTGTTTGGAAGAGGGATGGAAGCTTCTCTGGATTCCTCTGTGTAGGAAACCATGAGATTGTCCATCAGTTTAATTATCCATACACCCAAGAAGCTGCATCACATACTGTTTTGCAGGTGTGTATTGTTGTGAGCATAGGTGAAAACAGGGCTTTTCACAGAGCAGCTTACAGCATAAATAAAACATAGATTTCTGTATAGGTCAAAGCTGTAGGCATTTTGATGGGAGAGCTCATTTCAACTTACTTCAAGTTGTACAACAATCTACCTACCCATTTGGTTCTCACTGTTTACAGCTCTGTTCCCCCTCTTCTGCTTCCATCAGTATTTTTTCATACTCCTGCATCTGCTTTTGTCCCCTCTGTCTGTCTCCTGCCCTGGTCAATCCCAGTAGTTTTGACCTTTCTATTGGCTGTCAGATATTTATAATTAGCAATTAGCAGTAAGACAGTGCCAGAATATCTCTTGGATTGCCATCAGGCAATGACATTCATGTTTTGAGCAAAGTCAGCAAACTTTAAATCAGCAAAATTTAAAATCTAAAGCACAGTGATGGTTCAGAAACGACAGTATCAAACTCCTGCCATCACTTAGCTCTTTATCAGTACAGATTTAACAATTGAAAATACAGAGATGCACCTTCATATACAGTAAGGAATGTCACCTGAACAATGGATGGATATGTGCACACAGCATGCAAATGTGAAGGTCACAAGACAATTTCAGATGTTGCTTTATGTTACCTTCTACTTTCACGGTTGTGAGCCAGCTTATGAAGTACTAAAAACTACAGTCGGATCTTCTGAAAGAGTAGTGCATGCTCTTAATCACTAAAGCATCTATCTAACCCTCACCTAAGATACTTCACATTTGTTTGTTTGTGTGTTCGATATTGATCATAAAGGGATAAATGGTTGGAGGTCAGCAGATAATTTCAGGAAGGTGGTTTCTTTTAGATCTGTATATTGAATTTAAGAATGAAACTTAGGTTACCACACAGAAAAGCTCAACAAAGTAAGATTTGGCAAACCAACAGAAGAAAAGAGCTCAAGAAACTGAGACATATTTTTACACATTCAGGAGTCCTATAAAATACTAAACTGAAAGATAGGTTTTGGGAAGACTTTGCACATACCAATACACCCAATGTCTGCTGCCTCACCGTCTATGTGTACAAATAAGTTTTGATCAGTTGACTTAGAAGGCTTTGTTTTCCTTGTGTCTAGTCTATCCTATGGTATGTATATTATTTATTCTTATTTTTCTAGTTCAGGATTCCTTGAGCTCTGAGGAGGGGTATTTAATGGAGAAATCTCATATGGAGTTGGGTGCTGCTCTTTCTCTCTTTCTGTCTCTCTGTCTCTGGCTCTTTCTATCTCTGTCTCTCTCTCTTTCTGCCTCTATCTCTTTTCTCTGTGTGTGTGTGTGTCTGTCTGTCGGACATTCTGTATCTCAGTCCCTCTGCATGCATAATGTCTGATTGTCTATCTTTGCATTTTTTCCCATCAGATGCATGAGAAACCGGGGAAGATCCTTGAGGACATGGGCACAGGGGGAAAGTTCCTGAACATAATATATATTCAATTAATGACTTCACTGTACCTTTTAAAATGGTAAAAAATGTAAAATGTAAAGATATAAATAATGATGCATTTGGAGCTTCTAATATGTGTATATTTACTTTCTTTAAAGAATTGGACACTGAAGGCCTCCGTTCTCTCATTCAGCTAGGGAAAGAAATGCCAATGCTGCCATTACCCTTAGCAAGGCTGGATTTTTATAGACAGATTGATTTTTAGAGCGGCTGTTCAGAACAGACTGCTTCTGGAACGCATGTAGTTGCAGGCTGATTTTGAGTGCAAGGATAATACTATAAGTAGTGACAAACACTTCAGATCCCAGAAATGTCAACAGGCAATGAAAACTTCATACTTGTCTGATTAGAAATGCAGTTGGCCCACACTACTGTCTAATATTTTGTGAATGGATATTGAGAATGGTATTTCATATTGGGATCACAGATAACTTCTGGTTCAAAGTTCAAAGTACTATAATGGTGGGAGAATAGGAGCCTTTCCAAGACTCCTTGTTAGAACATAGGGTAACAAATGGATAAAGACAGCGAATCTAAAATAAGAACTGTGGGAGAGACACAGGACATAAGATGAGTAGAGCATCTGGGAAAGGATCCTTCCACTCGCCATCTGCACCCTGGAGCTGGGTGGTTTCATTGCCCTCTGAGCACAGCCTGCCAAGAGAGAGCTGGGATTCCAGCAGTGATGTCACTTCTGGGTCACTTTCCCTCCAATAACAGTCCAGAGAGGGACAAGGAGCTCGTTTCATGGTTGTAGAAAGACAGCAAGAAGCTGCCATGCATAAGTGAGATCGTGAAATCAACACTTCCAGTGATTCCATCATGGAACTGTAAACCTTCAAAATGTAAGAAAAGCATTTATGTTACAAACCCTATTTAAGTAATGACAATTTATTATATTAATGACATCCACTTTGTCTGAAACTGATGTAGCTGCCCTAGTTCATTTTTGTGTCTTTCACTGTCAACTTGGTACATCCTTCCAGAACCCTTTAGCCTATGTTTCTTATAGACAATGTATTATGAGAACTTTCTTTTTCATAGATCAGGAAAGCTTTATGTTTTTAAAGAATAATGTGACCACATTTAATATTCCTTGTAATGTAGTTTTAATAAGTACCATTATTTTTATTTCTTACATATTTACCTTGTTCTGTTTTGCATTTGTTTACATTATATTTTGTTTTACTTTTCTTATTTGTGGTGTTAATAGACCAAATTTTATGTAATTTAATCATGTATCCTCAATTAAAATATTAAGTATATTCTAAAAAAACAATAAATACAGACCTATCAGAATTACACCAGACTTCTTACCAGACACAATGAAAGCTAGAAGGTCCAGGACAGATCTCATTCAGACCCTAAGAGAACACAAATAAAGCCTAGACTACTCTATCCAGCAAAATTCTCAATTACCGTAATGAAGAAATCAAGATATTCCATGGCAAAACCAAATTTATACAATATTTTTCCACAAATCCAGCCCTTCAAAGAATAATACATAGAAAACTCCAACAGAATGATGGAAACTACACTAGAAAAAGCAATAATGTAATCTTCCATTAACAGACCAATAAGACGGTAGCCACATAAACATAACTCCACTTTTAACAACAACAATACCAGGAAGCAGCAATCAAAGACTAGAAACAAAGTGTTGAGCAGAGAGGGAAGGAATGACCTTACAGAGATTGCCCCCAAATAGGAATCCATTCCATATACAGTTACCAAACACAGACACTATTGTGCATGACAACAGTGCTAGCTGACAGGAGCCTGATATAGCAGTCTCGTGAGAGGCCTTGCCAGTACCTAACAAATACAGTGGGGGATTCTCTCAACCAACCATTGAACTGAGCAAAGGGTGCCCAATGGAGGAGCTAGAGAAAGGTCCCAAGGAGCTGTAGGGGTTTGCATCCCCATAGGAGGAACAATGATATTAACTGACAAGTACCCTCAGAGCTTTCAGCTATTTAACCACCAACCAAAGAGTACACAAGGAGAGGATGGTCTGGTTGGATATCAATGAGAGGAGAGGCACTTGGACCTGTAATGGATCATTGCCCCAGTGTAGGTGATGTAGTAAGAGTAATGTGAGTGGGTGGGTTAGTGAGCAGGGTGAGGGGGTAGAGAATAGGGCGTTTGGGGAGGTGAAATGTGGAAAGGAGATAACATTTGAAATGTAAATAAAGAAAACACCTAATTAAAAAGGAAATGTGAAAGAGAAACAACCAGTTATGATTGTACATGCATTTAAAATGAAGATGCAACAATGGTTGAAGTTGAGGAAAGGGAGTGTGTGCTGACTGGTAGCTTATGGGAAAGGCGTTAAGGATCATATTGTTTTCCCTTCCATAATTTCATGGTGTCTATCTGCAATGGAATGGCCATCCTCTAAGACCTTAAGGTCTTTCTATGGACATGGAGCTTCAATATGCAATCATTTTTTAACCACTTTCCTTGGAGTTTATATCATTAGCTTTGCAACATGATCTCACTATTGTGTCAAGACAGTCTCAGACCTGGGTTGATCTCCCTCCTCCTGCCTTACAAGAGGCAGGGCTAAAATCATGTTCCGGCATACAGGATTTCTTTTCATTATCTTCTTTTTCATATTTGATTAGGAATTTTTATTTCTAACAAACTTCAAAGTTTTATAAAATGAAAATTATTTTTATTTAAGTAGCTCAAATTTATATGGATAAGAG
The DNA here is from genome assembly GCF_947179515.1 of Apodemus sylvaticus. Classification (NCBI taxonomy): domain Eukaryota; kingdom Metazoa; phylum Chordata; class Mammalia; order Rodentia; family Muridae; genus Apodemus; species Apodemus sylvaticus. Next base: position 203,036,111 of record NC_067472.1, read on the forward strand.
TAATGCCTTCTCAAAAATAGCAAACATTGATTATATGACTAATCAGTTAATCTAGCCAGTGTCATAATGGGAAGAACAATTATGAGATGACGTCGTTTCCCTATAACTTGGACAGCAAACATACTTATTAATATAGCAGGCTATATGATTGCTAAATATATGTAGCTTCTTTTCTTATGATATTGGAAACATCTAGAGTAGAGTTCTATACAGGTATGCCTAAGGCCTTAGTAATAAGATGTAAGGGTGGAATTTCAGCCTCTTTGAAGTAGTTAATTGTGGCTAAATATAATTTCAGAATTGTCACTGACTAGTAACTCTTCGATATCTTCTACAATGGTAAATATCAACTATCAATTTGAGTGAATTTAAAATTACCGTAGAAACATATCTTTAGGTATATCTTTCAGTATGTTTTCAGGAAAGCTTATCTGGGGAGAGAAAACACACCCTGAATGTGGGTCCATGTTCTCAGGGGCTGTGATCCTTGACAGATTAAAAAGGAAAAAATAAGCTGAGCACTGCCCTTCATCCCTCTCTGATTCATGAGTAGATGTAACGTGGCTAGCTGACCCATACCTCCTAAACCAAGATGGGCTGTGTCAGTTCAAACTCTAAGCAAAATGAAACTCTCCTGCTGTGGTCTAAGCCACAGTTAGTGACAGACTCCTAGGCACTGGCACAGTATGGCAAGTAATATGGATTCTTGTCATAATGAACTAAACTGTACAGTGTGGAAACAGATGACAGAATGTTGAGTACTGATTATGTAGTCCCTTCCAGCACTGTACTGCAGCCTTGTGTATCTGACAGCATATGGCAAAAATGATGATTTTAGGTTATGAAAGACACTATACCTCAGTTTACCCTCATGGTAGGAAAGGAAACATGTAGTTGAAAAGAATATGGGAATATGTCTGCCTGGGATGGTAGGGAAGAACTCTGCTGCAAGCCTCTAAGAATCAAGGCCTCCTAAGAATCCCTGTAGTAAGCTTAGACTCTACAGCTACAATCAAGCCTCAATATGAAGGCAGTCATGCAAACAAACTGCCATCACTTCCATCTTCTCCTCAATATCTCTATGCCTCAGAACACCTGACCTGCTCCTGGATGTCTAAACTGCGGACAAAAATCAACATTTATTGTTTAAATGTTCTAAGTGTCCCAGTAAGTTAATCCACTGCATTTTTAACAGGATCACCGCATGGGCATGATAGGACATCCCTTTAATTCCAACACTTAGGCAGCTATGCCAAGAAGATCTGGAATTCAAGATGACTTGAAAATCATATCTTCAAACTCTAAGAGCAAAAAGGGAAAGATAATTAATTTCATTTATAGGGGAACACGTATTACATTGCATAATAAACATTATATTTAAAATAACAACATGTGAAAGAAACTGTATTTATCTCCATAACAATCTTGACATCATTTCCATGTCATATAGAAAATGATCGATGTTTATAGAAAGTTGTGTGATGCAAGTAATATAGGTTTCTAATGTTGTCATAAATAGAACAGACATAAGTTACAGTAAAAAAAAAAAACAACCTGTAAGCTCATTAATCTCATCATGCCAAATCAAATAGAATACTTTTTCTGTAGGAAAATGTATGCTAAAATATGGGACAGTATATTGTTTATACAATGGTATGCTATAGAGAAATAGTATGCAATATAAATCTTAAACAAATACATTTCACTCATTTACTTTAATTGAATTATTTTCAAAGAGAATACTCGAAGAATCCGAGGAAAAGATATGTGGATCTAAGAAAAAAACTTACAAGCACACATGAGAAGAAATAGCTGAATACATTATTTGAAGGTTGTCTATTGTTTTCCTTTTAGGACTTTGTAATCTCGAGATTCAATACAGAACTTTAAGAAAATGACTGAATTCAAAATAATGAATATTGTTCCTGAATATTGTTGTAAAACATACCAAGTACATATTGATGGGAATCACTACTACAAAACTGTGTGGAGATGAATGTGAAGGGTGCACTGTGATGGAAAGTGACTAAGAAGACAGCATAATTACTCTTTCTTGTAAATAATGTACTGCAGATGAACAGAGTTTTAGGCATATAAGCTGGCCTGTAATTCTCTCTCAGAGGCACAGACAGAAACTTAGGAGCAAGCAGCTAGCTGATCTGGACAATGCAGCAAGCTTAATTTATAAGACAGAGAGTCAAGGAAGAGAGTCTTGTCAACCTCAGCTTCCCTACACATTAGCAAGTGTACACATGTGTAGTGAGTGCCAACACATGTGCAGTGCATATGAGCATCCACACTATAAACTCATGTATATCCAAAACTTGTTAACTCAAGTAATGCTAAGTAAACGTAACATCAGAAATCAGATTACCTCACTACTATAACAGGCTCTTTAATAACAAAGAAAGAATTATGGACAACTTTGTGTTACTGCTGTTCATTACCATATATGCAGAGTTACTGTGGTAGTTTACAATCCTGTTTTCTGTATGGTTTCAGAAATCCAATGCCTATTACATTCTACCTGAACAAAATGTTGTATTTGTGGTATAAGGGGCACGTTTGCTGTGCTACAAATTCACAGACATTCAAACTTCCTTACACACAACCTTACTGATTACCTTAGAATCTGCCCTGTCACAGGTGTAGTTCCTCTTTGCTACAGGGCAAAGCTTTCTGGATCAGTGCCTCAGCCTCTGGCCTTTTTACATTTTACAGAGCTCTGGAAAATAGCTCAAAGAAAGAACACAAGGCTCAGGTCAGTGTAGGGTTGTTCAATCTCAAAGGCTTCTTACTAATACATTTATTTTCATTGTTAAAGAATCTTATTCTTTTCATTTGTGAGGCCCTATTACAGTATCTGAGAATGTGTTCTCACAAATTCCCAGCATGAAGCAATCATTATGAGCACAATTTCTCACCTCAGCCTTGAGACTGGATATTATTGTCCCTGAAATTTTAGGAACTGCAAGTGTAAAGAACATGTGTTTGGGGGTCATGATTTCATTATGCGAGATGAATATAATATATGTAATGTCACCCTGTTTGACTCTGTTAGACAAAATATTAACCAGCATAATCCCAGACCCCAATCATGTGCAGATTATTTTAATTTCTGAGATAAAATTCTACTCACTCTATCACTCTTGGTGTCTTCATCTCTCTTCTCTCTCTTTTCCTAGTTTTGAACACAGGCCTGAACTAGACGAGTCAGCACAACTTTGCATCTATGGTGTTCTAATTTTTTTCAGTTCTGCTGTGACACACATTTTTAAATAATGAGAAGCATTTTGCTCTGATTAAATGAAATACACAGAATTCGTAGTACAACTCAGTTGGTAAATTACTGGGTTAACAGACACAAAGTTTTGATATTTGTCCTCAGCACTGCATAAAACTTGCTGGTGCTGAATCTTTGCAATCTCAGTATTCAGATCCAGTGAAAAGTAGAGCAGAAATCCTGTATCATCTTATATAACTTATTATGTCACCCTGTGCTACAGGGTTTCCTGCCCAAAAAAGCAAATGAACATATGGCAAGTCAAATATTAATGTTTATAAACAAATTATCCTGCCCATGAAGGCAAGTGAATTTGCTTCTTTTGAAGGATAAAAACCTCCATGACAGTTGTCTAGACAGGTAAACTGCAGTGATAGGAAAGGAAATAAAATGTGCACCTGCTGAAACTCTGCAGACTACCATTTTGTTCTTTTTTTCTTTTTTTGGAACTATCTTTTATGGGGGATGGTTCATCAATCTTCCTTGGCGACTGCCTTCCTCATGGCTGCCAGGACATTGCCAGCTCCTCCCGCTTTCTCGTGGCCCAGATGTGCGCGCCCACCCTCTTCTTGATGAACTAGAGTGAGCAGGTGTCTGTGGACACTGAGCGACTCCAGGGCGCGCTGCTCTTGGGGAGCGAAGCACTGCACCTCCTGGATCACATCCCTCACGAACTTGGTGCGCTTGGTGAGGCGCCCCAAGGCCGGCTGTGTCTTGGTTCCCTGACGTTCTTCTTCACCTTGTGGCTTTGTTGAGGCCATGGCCATGGGGTAGCGCAGGACCATGGCTGCTGCTCGCCTACCACAGCCAGGACAGGAAGCCCAGTTTGTTATTTCAAGCTTATTCTCTAACCTACTTTCCTGGAAGTTGCTAGTTCCTTCTACTCGATTATCCAGGTTCCATCCGTTTACCTTTATCATATATTGTGCACTTCATGGTTTGTGGAGGACTAGGTTTATTTCATTATTTTCTATAAATAATATAGCATAGACAACAATAGAAAAAATAAACAGGTTTTCTATTTATTAGTCTATTGCAAATAGACATTATACTTCTTTGTCTCTAATCTTGATACACATGTGTGTTTAATCCAGAGAACATTTTTATGAAGTGCAACAACATATTGCCTAAATAGGCTAATTGCTAAAACAACATCACAGTCACTGGTGGTCACCATATCACTTCTAAATCAATTTTGTTTCTAGGGCAATGAAGAGAAAACAATATTAAATTGTATTTCATTTAGGTTCATCTTAAACTTTGCACTAGATAAATATGACTGTCATTTAATTGGCTATACTTTACATTAATTTATATGTGTGGACATTATAGTTTGCAATTAATATTATGAAATTGAAATCATAAACTTTTATGTTTTTGTATGCAAACCAATAAAGTTTCATATGATTCAAAGGAAAAAAGTTACATTATACGTATTCATTTAAATAAGTAAAAAGTCTGTTATATAAAACAAAAGTAGTGAACATTTACATTTTTATTACTAAAACTACTAAAAATCTCAAGAAACATTTTAAAAAATCTATTCATGTGTCTTTGTGCTGAACTAAAATAATTTTTATAGATTTATTTCCCCTCTTGATTTAAGCATCTTTGATAAAATTATTTGAAATCAGTAAACTCATTTTTCCGGTTTTCACTTTTTGAATTCATAATTTCTAATAGTGTCTTGAGGGTATTATAAGAGAATCACATTAATTGGAAAGTGTTTAACAGTTCTTTACTTTGATAGAGTAGAGTAAGGAAGGAGTTTATGTTATTGTGGAAACCACTAAGCTAAGACATTCTCTCTCCTGGATGTTACCCTCACTATATACCTCCTATGAAGAATATTATGGACTTACAGTGAAAGAAAATATTTTGTCATCTCAGTAACAGAGCCTTGTAAATCTTGGTCTACTTTGATGAGACACTTACAACTTGAAAAGGAACTATGGAATTGATGTTTAAGCTTATAAACATTGAGGAATAAATGGACCTATAAACTAGATTTCAAACCTGCTGTATTGTGTATTGGGGGGCATCAGTAACCTTAAGATTTTATATAAAAAGCAAACATACAGTTTTATTATATGCAGAACATGTTCACCAGGCTTGATTTAATAATATTTTGTTCCTCTTTTTATTGATATTTTCTTTATTTACATTTCTACTGTTTTCCCCTTTCCATGTCTCCTCTATAAAAATTGGGTACAGAGCTAAACAAAATATTCTCAACTGAAGAATACTGAATTGCGGAGAAGCACCTAGAGAGATGTTCAACATCCTTAATCATCAGCGAAATGAAAATCTAAACAACCCTGGGATTCAACCTCACACCAGTCTGAATGGGTAAGATCTAAAACTCAGGTGACAGCAGATTCTGGTAAGGATGTTGAGAAAGAGGAACACTCCTCCATTGTTGGTGGGATTGCAATCTGGTAAAACCACTCTAGAATTCAGTTTGGCAGTTCCTCAGAAAATTGAACATAGCACTACCTGAGGACCCAGATATACTACTCCTGGGCATATACCTAGAAGATGCTCCAACATGTAATAAGGACACATGCTCCACTAGGTTCATAGCAGCCGAATACATAATAGCCAGAAGCAACAAAGAACCCAGATGTCCCTCAACAGAGGAATGGAAACAGAAAACATTGTACAATTACACAATGGAGTACTACTCAGCTATTAAAAGCAATAGATTCATGAAATTGTTAGCAAATGGATGGAACTAGAAAATGTCTTCCTGAGAGAGGTAACGGAATCACAAGAGAACACACATGGTATGTACTCCCTGATCAGTGGATATTAGCCCAGAATCTTGGAATACCTAAGATATAATTCACAGACAGTGTGAAGCTCAAGAGGAAGGAACACCAAAGTGTGGATAGTTTGATCCTCTTAGAAGGAGGATCAAAATGCCCATGGGGGGAGATTCAGAGACAAATTGTGGAGCAGAGACTAAGGGAAAAGCCATTCAGAGACTGCCATACCTGGAGCCCATCCCACATACAGTTACTAAACCCAGACACTATTGTGGATGCCAACAAATGCTTGCTGACAGGAGACTGATACAGCTGTCCCCTGAGAGGCTCTGCTAGTGCCTGACAAATACAGAAGTGGATGCTAACCGCCAACCAATGGACTGAGCACAGGGACCCTAATGGAGGATCTAGAGAAAGAACCCAAGAAGCTATAGGTGTTTGCAGCCTCAGAGGAGGAACAATATGAACCACCCAGTAACCCCAGAACTCTCAGGGACCAAACCACCATCAATCGAATACACATGGCGGGACCCATGGCTCCAGTACCATATGTAGCAGAGGATGGCCTTGTTGGACACCAGTGAAAGGAGAGGCTCTTGGTCCTGTGAAGTCTGGATGCTCCAGTGTAGGGGAATGGCAGGACAGGGAAGCGGGTGTTGAGGGGTTGGGGAGCAAGAGGAGAGAAGATAGGATAGGGAGTTTTGGAGGGGAAAACTAGGAAAGAGGATAACATTGTGATGTGAATAAAATAACTAAAAACAATTAAGGAAAAAAGGTAAAAAAAATCAACTGTATGAAAGAGACAAGAAGAGTTGTCAATACATAAACTGAACAATTCAGGAGGCTGTGTAAAAGAGAACTATGTAGAAAGTGAACCCAGAAGACTCAGTTACACACTCCCTCCCAATGGGAAATCCAGCAGAAAGCAGGGGACAAGGACCTGGGATCATTGAATAGGTATATAATCATGGGTATATAGGAGAAATCATGTCATTTGCCACAAAGTGAGTGGAAAATAACTTAATGTGATTTTGTGCAATCATATAAAATTTTCTGATGAGTCATATAAAAATAAAAGGACAACTTTCTGAGTGTGCAGTTCCTCCGAACTAAAGAGTGTAAAAGAGCCTGAGATTCCACTAACTTCATAATTCTTCCCTTTTATTTTTCAGTGCTGCACATTTCTAGTTACTATGTTTTTCCCCAAATTACTTTAACTTTCAGGGTATTTTGAGCTTCAATTGGAATTTTACATTTTCACCCCTAGATCTGTGAAAAATATCAGTAGACTGCTGATGATCAGTGGAGATATAGACTGGAGATGCATATGGTGGTTATTGAAGAAACTAGCAATAAAGATGAAATCTGTTCCAGGTATACAACTTCTCAGTATAGATGATACTGAAAGAACTTTAAGTCAGCAATACACAAATATACTTACACATATGTGTTTATTGATGTCATGTTTCAAGGAGTCATGTAGAAGTTTGAGCATAGCTGACCATCATATGAAGAAAACTGAAATAAAATATGCACATGTTAAATAATCTTATTAGAATATCTCAGTTAACCTTGAGTGATATCTTGGCCTCACCTGAGAAGAGTGTAGCAACTATGGATCACCAAGATGAAAATGGTCTTTAGGCATGTCTATGAGGGGTTGTTAATTGATAGGGGAGGACCCATGCAACTGTGGACATTGCCCACCATTCCCTGGAAGGAGGTCCTGGGCAACTAAGCATGAGCTTGGGAGTCAGCCAGCAAAAACAGTGCTCATTGCTGCAGAAGATTCTGTTCATCATGGCTGGGAGTAGAGTATGCTGGAGCACAGCATTTTAGCCTTGCAGAAAGGCAACAAAGAAGAAGGGGTGCACTCCTATGGTGGCCATCTCCTTTGCTACTGTGTATTCAACCTCAGCTTCCAGGTCAAAGGACACACACTTCCCACATTCAGAGTGGAACACCTGCCATTTGATAATCCCACCTGGAAAATATCTAACACAACCAGAAATATGCTTCTATGATTTCCTAGATGATTTCAGTCAACTTGAAAGTGTATAAACCATCAAAACATTTAACAGTCTATTTATTATTATATACATTTCTTCCACTTTGTTTGTAAAGAGAGTACTCAGGGAATTTAATCATCCCAGGAAGAAATTCCCATTAGCTGCAATTCCTGGCCCAAAGGCAAAGTAATTCCACACTAATACTTGAACATATATGTTAATTGCTGCATTGCTTCAACGAAACAAGAAATAGAATGGGTCGAGCTGACAATTATCTGAAGAACATGAAATGTTCCAATATACATAAAATAAAATGTGCCAATCTACTAACAGAATTTATTTAAAATATTTCAGTTACACTTTAATTATTGCTTGGTACACCTTAGAGTATCAAAAGTGCAAAATTAGAATTTCTGGTACTCATACTTCAATATTCATTTTTTAAAAAATATTTTAAATGAAAATTATCAATTATAAATATTAGTGAGATACAATATCATGAGTAAATAAATTTACACACTATTTCCTAAATAATATAAATTTCCTAGCTTCTTGTTTATCTTGTGACAGGTGGGAACCTAGTGATACCTAGGCACTCAGACCAAGGGAGTCTAGGGAAGAAAGGATCTTTCTCTACTGGAACAACAAATATGGTAAGTCTCAATGCAGTTTCAAATGAAGGTAATTTACATGGAATTATGAGAGACAAATTTAAAATGTAAATGTTATTTTTGTGTTTATACTAATGATCCTCAAATGTTTTCACCCAAGTGGTCATATATCACTTTTTCTTTTTATTGCCACTGGTATTAGATAACACAGGTCAATGCCCTTATCAGTTAGTCTTTAGCTTGCATTGCACTCTGTGCTCAAACACTGACCCAAGAAAGTCATGTACAATGCTGAGGTCCAAGGTGCTCAGATTACTCAAAGGTTTTATTGCCTACTGAGGAATTTCAGGATTAGGTTCTGAACTTTTTTGTTTGTTTTTTGTTTATTTTTTATTAGATATTTCCTTTATTTATATTTCAAATGGTATTCCCTTTCCTTGTTTCCCCTCCAAAAACACCCTATCCCATTTCCCCTCCTCGTTTACCAACAATCACCCACACACTTTCCTGACCTGGAATTCCCCTACACTGGGGCATTGAGCCTTCATAGGAGCAATGGCCTCTCCTCTCCTTGATGTCTGAAATGGCCATCCTCTGCTACATAAGTAGCTGGAGCCATGGGTTCTCTTTGTTTGGTGTTTTAGTCTTTGGGAGCTCTGGGGATACTTGTTGGTACTTGTTCCTCCTGTGGAGCTGAAAATCTCTTCAGCTCCTTGGGTCCTTTCTCCAACTGCTCCTTTGAGGAACCTATGCTCGGTCTATTGGTTGGTTGTAAGCCATCGTGTGTTGATCCACCTTTCAAGAAGGATCAATGTACCCACACTTTGGTATTACTTCTTCTTGAGCTTCATGTGGTCTGTGAGTTGTATATTGGGTATTGGGAGCTTTTGGGCTAATATCCACTTATCAGCAAGTGATTACTGTGTGTTTTCTTTTGTGATTGCTTTACCTCACTCAGGGTGATATTTTCTAGTTCCAACCATTTGCCTAAGAATTTCATGAATTCTGGTATGCACTCACTAATAAGTGGATATTAACCTAGAAAACTGGAATACCCAAAACATAATCCACACATCAAAAGAGGTACAAGAAGAAAGGAGGAGTGGCCCCTGGTTCTGGAAAGACTCAGTGAAACAGTATTCATCAAAACCAGAACGGGGAAGTGGGAAGGGGTGGGCGGGAGGACAGGGGAAGAGAAGGGGGCTTACGGGACTTTTGGGGAGTGGGGGGGGCTAGAAAAGGGAAATCATTTGATATGTAAATAAATTATATCGAATAAAAAATTAAAAAAAAAGAATTTCATGAATTCATTGTTTTTAATAGCTGAGCAGTACTCCATTAAATGTACCACATTTTCCGTATCCATTCCTCTGAACCTCTTAGAGAGCAGAAACTGAGTTTTCCTTCCTCATGGTCATGAAAATGCATTACCCTCCTATGTGTAAAAAATCCACTCATAGCTATGCGAAGTTTTTTGTTTCTCATTTCAATAAATAGGCTATTTGTAAGACAGCTCCTAAAGTTGAACATTCCCTAAAAACTCTTGTGCATTACATTTTTAATGGGGAGAGACATCCCAATCCCAAGCCTACCACTTGATTACCATTATAAGGAAATCCCATGGTGGGATTATTTACCAAATTCATAAAACTCAATCACCACATGTGAGGTTCTATTCACTCTAATTTCTTTAGCAAAAGAGATCTGTGAATCCAATACAAACATGCAGCAATACAGATGCACAGACCTGTGTGTGTGTGTGTGTGTGTGTGTGTTTGTGTTTGTGTGTGTGTCTGTTTATGTGCATGCATGTGCACGTGTGCTAGAGATCTGGAATTGCAGCAGGACCGACCAATGATTTTGATCTTTCCTGTCTTTCTTTTTCTGTCTTAGAACATCCTCAGACACCATGATGTCACTCTACCTCCACAAGAGAGATTCCAAATCTTAAGTGCACTAGAGCAGAGCAATGAAATCAACAACGATTCTTTGTTGGCTTCTTACATGAGCCTGAGGAAAAACGTCTTCTAAATGGCAGCCGAACTGGAAAAATGTGGACAAGGAGAAGCCGCCTTTGTGCTCTCTCACAAATTCCTCACATGAGAACCTGCGGTTTCTACTCCTTTCCTGGAACTCTTCCCTTGTTCAACCTGCTGTTCTATTAAGGGTTCTCTCCTTGGCTGACAGCTATGGAACTTGAGGCTGCCATCTCTTTATCAGATTTCTGGCAGCTCACACACGGGCTTTTTCTTGCAATTCAAAGACATGAGGACCAAAGGTGGTGGTATCATGAATAAGGAATATTATTGGTAGTAGACTTAGTTCTTGAACCTGTGCACACATGATCCAGATCATAGTGGAAGAAAAAGGGGACCAGAAAACAGGGTGTATCTGACCTGGTAGGTATTTTGATTTCCAAATCTCCTCTCAAGAAATCACTGGCTTGTCTCTGATGGGTAGCCAAGCTCAGTGAATTCCATGGGAGAGAAGTAAGGCTTCCTAGAGCTCCACAGTCACCAGAGGATTGTGGACTACTTGGGGTCAGTGTGGTTAAGCACAGTTAGGCTTTTTTCAAAATGGTCATCATATTGGGTAGTCAGAATAAAAAGTAGAAAGCAGAGCTGTCACCAGGAAATAACTATTACAGCCTCAATGACAAGTGTGCTTTACCTATAGTAAGGGGATGGTAGAAAAGTCTCACCAACCATAAGAGGCCCTGAATGGTGAAACAGAATATAAGGAGATAGATACACGTGACTCTGAGGAGCTCAGACACTGGGGAGGGGTTTTATGGATATGATTTCATTGACCTTCTGAAGCCTGTGTGATGAGCAGATATAACACTTCCTGTCTACAAAGATAAAGCTCAGGTTTACAGATGAGCTCAGGTTCCACAGTTTGCATTATCCTTGTTTTATAACTCCTAGAACAAAGTTTCTTTTGGGTTTCCACTGGTGCTTTCCAGCAAAATAAAGGCATTCTCTTGAGATCATAGTAAATCTCCCATTATTTCTTTTCTTTTCCAAAAATAAATCACTCTTACTAAGGAGTCATATAAATTCCCAGACATCAGGTTTCCTAGTCTGAGTTTATCCTCTTCTTAAGCAGAGTTTCTGGCAGGGTTGTGAATCTGTTTTGAATCTTGGACAGACCTGAGGGTTGAAGCAGTTCATCAGCATCTTTCGGTGTAGCATCTGACTAGGTGCCAACAGCACAGCACTTCCAGGAACTAATCACCCTCGGTATCTAGTGTCATTACCTAATGACATCTGATGAGGTTGTGCACTCCTGGTAAGCAATATACAAACCTTCTATGTGGACAAAGATTCATATTGTGATTGGGAATGGAAGATTGTGAACACTGTATTTTCTAGTTTCAAATTTATGAGGACAACCAGTTTCCTCAAATTTCTGTGGATCCATCTGGTTCCTCTTGAGTGCTGAGGTGAGAGTGGCACTAGACCACTTTAGCAATGCCCATTGACAGTTGAATGTTTGCTGAATGTGCCATTTTAATGGAAGACTGTGGATATTCTCTTTCCAGGCCAAGGTATGGAAATGGATGTGGGATGTCAGCGTGTGCCTTTTTAAATATGAGAAACATGTGAAACCAAGTATACAGAGGCCAGATTTCCTTAGGTCCTCATTTAGACATATAATTTTCTTTGCACAGCTTTCTCTCTGCTCTATTCTGTTAAGACTCTGTCGAAAAAAATCCCCTCAGAAAAAAAGTACTAAGAGATTTTAGAGAATTTTTGAAGATCAAATATCTTCAAGGTACGTTTTCATTCTCAATGTGGGGGACCAAAAGTCTACAGAGTAGTACAAGGCTCCTCACAGAAAAGCCACAGATGAAGATACTAGATTGAATGAAGGAAATATTCCTTCAGGATTTCAGTACAGAGGACAGGGTGGCAGGGAATGGGGTTTAAGTCATGCCTGAGATACTGATGCCCTGCCAACTTATTTTCTTTGTCTTTTTGCTGACATTAGAACTGTTCTAATTATCCATTTTGGTTTGGTATTGCAGAGGACAAAACAAGTTTTTAAGAGAGATGAGGAGCTGAAAAAGGAATTACAAAAGGAATACTTGGAAGAATATCTAAGCTACTTGGCAAAGAAAGTCAGTATGAGAAGCATGGAGACAGCAGAAGTCTGTGTCACCTACTCAGTCTGTTTCCAGGACTCTCTTGTGCTGTCTCAGTGGAGTGTGTTATTTAATAAAAGTGCTCCACATGCAATGTGCATATGAAGCAAACACACAAATACACACACACACACACACACACACACACACACAATGGAGTGGCATACTGAGAAGACTTAGACCTAGCTTACTGAAAACAGGAAATGAGTAAAGTAGAATAATGGATTTTCAACACACCAGGGATACAGGCCCTACACTGAGATGTCAGACTTTAACAGAACTACATTTGGTTAATATCTTGGCTGACAAGAATTTGCTTCCAAGGTTTGAAGCAGTGGCCTAAATGATTTTCCCTTCCTACAGAAGAAGAATAAAGAGGAACTTGCGTGCTCGCTTCGGCAGCACATATACTAAAATTGGAACGATACAGAGAAGATTAGCATGGCCCCTGCGCAAGGATGATACGCAAATTCGTGAAGCGTTCCATATTTTTAGGATAATAGGAGGACAACACCAATACAAGGAGGGAAACTTCACCCTGAAAAAAGCAAGATAGTAACCTTTCATCAAACCCAAAAGAAGTTAAGCAATCGAATTTAAAAAATAACGTCAAAAATGATAGGAAGTAACAATCACTATTCCTTAATATCTCTTAACATCAATGGACTCAATGCCCCAATAAAAAGACACAGACTAACTGACTGGATACGTAAACAGGACCCTACATTTTGCTGTTTACAGGAAACACACCTCAGGGTCAAAGACAAACACTACCTTAGAGTAAAAGGCTGGAAGACAATTTTACAAGCAAATGGTCTCAGGAAACAAGCTGGAGTAGCCATTTTAATATCAGATAAAATTGACTTTCAACCCAAAGTCATCAAAAGAGACTCTGAGGGACACTTCTTGCTGGTCAAAGGAAAAATACAACAAGAAGAACTCTCAATCCTGAACATCTATGCTCCAAATGCAAGGGCACCCTCTTTCATAAAAGAAACTTTATTAAAACTCAAAGCACACATTGCACCTAACACAATAATTGTGGGTGACTTCAACACTGCACTTTCCTCAATGGACCGATCAGGAAAACAGAAACTAAACAAGGACACAATGAAACTAATTGAAGCTTTGGACCAATTAGATTTAACTGATATATATAGAACATTCTATCCTAAAACAAAAGAATATACCTTTTTTTCAGCACCTCATGGTACCTTCTCCAAAATCGACCATATAATTGGTCACAAGACAGACCTCAACAAATATAAGAAGATAGAACTAATCCCATGCCTCCTATCTGATCACTATGGAATAAAAGTGGTCTTCAATAGCAACAGAAACAACAGAAAACCCACATACACGTGGAAATTGAACAATACTCTACTCAATGATACCTTGGTCAAGGAAGAAATAAAGAAAGTAATTAAAGACTTTTTAGAACACAATGAAAATGAAAACACAACATACCCAAATCTATGGGACACAATGAAAGCAGTGCTAAGAGGAAAACTCATAGCCCTGAGTGCCTCCAAAAAGAAAATGGAGAGAGCATACATTACCAACTTAATGACACACCTGAAAGCCCTAGAACAAAAAGAAGCTATTTCACCCAGGAGGAGTAGAAGGCAGGAAATCATCAAACTCAGGGCCGAAATCAATCAAGTAGAAACAAAGAGAACCATACAAAAAATCAACAAAACCAGGAGCTGGTTCTTTGAGAAAATCAACAAGATAGATAAACCCTTAGCCAGACTGACCAAAGGGCACAGAGAAAGTATCCAAATTAACAAACTTAGAAATGAAACGGGAGACATAACAACGGAAACTGAGGAAATCCAAAAAATCATCAGATCCTACTACAAGAGCCTGTACTCAACACAACTGGAGAATCTGGAGGAAATGGACAATTTCCTTGACAGATACCAAATACCAAAATTAAATCAGGACCAACTAGACCGTCTGAACAGTCCCATAAAGCCTAAAGAAATAGAAGGAGTCATAGAAAGTCTTCCAACCAAAAAAAGCACAGGACCAGATGGTTTCAGTGCAGAATTCTACCAGACCTTCAAAGAAGAGTTAACACCAATACTCTTCAAACTATTCCACAAAATAGAAACAGAAGGAACACTACCCAATTCCTTCTACGAAGCCACAATTACGCTGATACCAAAGCCACACAAAGATCCAACAAAGAAAGAGAACTTCAGACCAATTTCCCTTATGAACATCGATGCAAAAATACTCAATAAAATTCTTGCCAACCGAATCCAAGAACACATCAAAACGATCATCCACCGTGATCAAGTAGGCTTTATCCCGGGAATGCAGGGTTGGTTCAATATACGGAAATCCATCAATACAATCCACTACATAAACAAACTCAAAGAACAAAATCACATGGTCATTTCATTGGATGCTGAAAAAGCATTTGACAAAATTCAGCATCCTTTCATGCTTAAAGTCTTGGAGAGAACAGGAATTCAAGGCCCATACCTAAACATAGTAAAAGCAATATACAGCAAACCGGTAGCCAGCATCAAACTAAATGGAGAGAAACTTGAAGCAATCCCACTGAAATCAGGGACCAGACAAGGCTGCCCCCTTTCTCCTTATCTTTTCAATATTGTACTTGAGGTACTAGCTCGGGCAATTCGACAACATAAGGAGGTCAAAGGGATACAAATTGGAAAGGAGGAAGTCAAACTATCATTATTTGCAGACGACATGATAGTCTACCTAAGTGACCCAAAAAACTCCACTAGAGAGCTCCTACAGCTGATAAACAACTTCAGCAAAGTGGCAGGTTATAAAATCAACTCAAGCAAATCAGTGGCCTTCCTATACTCAAAGGATAAGCAGGCTGAGAAAGAAATTAGGGAAATGACCCCCTTCACAATAGCCACAAACAGTATAAAGTATCTTGGGGTGACTCTTACCAAACATGTGAAAGATCTGTATGACAAGAACTTCAAGACTCTGAAGAAGGAAATGGAAGAAGACCTCAAAAAATGGGAAAACCTCCCATGCTCATGGATCGGTAGAATCAATATAGTTAAAATGGCCATTTTGCCTAAAGCACTATACAGATTCAATGCAATACCCATCAAAATCCCAACTCAATTCTTCACAGAGTTAGAAAGAGCAATTATCAAATTCATCTGGAACAACAAAAAACCCAGGATAGCTAAAACTATTCTCAGCAACAAAAGAAAATCTGGGGGAATCAGTATCCCTGACCTCAAGCAATACTACAGAGCAATAGTGTTAAAAACTGCATGGTATTGGTACAGTGACAGGCAGGAGGATCAATGGAACAGGATTGAAGATCCAGAAATGAACCCACACACCTATGGCCACTTGATCCTCGACAAAGAGGCTGAAAACATCCAATGGAAAAAAGATAGCCTTTTCAACAAATGGTGCTGGTTCAACTGGAGGTCAGCATGCAGAAGAATGCAAATTGATCCATCCTTGTCTCCTTGTACTAAGCTCAAATCCAAATGGATCAAGGACCTCCACATAAAGCCAGACACTCTGAAGCTAATAGAAAAGAAACTGGGGAAGACCCTTGAGGACATCGGTACAGGGAGAAAGTTTCTGAACAGAACACCAATAGCGTATGCTCTAAGAGCAAGAATTGACAAATGGGACCTCATAAGGTTACAGAGTTTCTGTAAGGCAAAGGACACCATCAAGAGGACAGATCGGCAACCAAAAAATTGGGAAAAGATCTTCACCAATCCTACATCAGATAGAGGGCTAATATCCAATATATATAAAGAACTCAAGAAGTTAGACTCCAGAAAACCGAACAACCCTATTAAAAAATGGGGTACAGAGTTAAACAAAGAATTCTCACCTGAAGAACTTCGGATGGCGGAGAAGCATCTTAAAAAATGTTCAACTTCATTAGTCATTAGGGAAATGCAAATCAAAACAACCCTAAGATTTCATCTTACACCAGTCAGAATGGCTAAGATTAAAAATTCAGGAGACAGCAGGTGTTGGAGAGGGTGCAGAGAAAGAGGAACACTCCTCCACTGCTGGTGGGGTTGCAAATTGGTACAACCACTCTGGAAAGCAGTCTGGCGGTTCCTCTGAAAACTGGGCACCTCACTTCTAGAAGATCCTGCTATACCACTCCTGGGCATATACCCAGAGGATTCCCCACCATGTAATAAGGATACATGCTCTACTATGTTCATAGCAACCCTATTTATAATTGCCAGATGCTGGAAAGAACCCAGGTATCCCTCAACAGAAGAGTGGATGCAAAAAATGTGGTATATCTACACAATGGAGTACTATTCAGCCATTAGAAACAATGAATTCATGAAATTCTTAGGCAAATGGATGGAGCTAGAGAACATCATACTAAGTGAGGTAACCCAGACTCAAAAGGTGAATCATGGTATGCACTCACTAATAAGTGGTTATTAACCTAGAAAGCTGGAATACCCAAAACATAATCCACACATCAAATGAGATACAAGAAGAAAGCAGGAGTGGTCCCTGGTTCTGGAAAGACTCAGTGAAACAGTATTTGTCAAAACCAGAACGGGGAACTGGGAAGGGGTGGGAGGGAGGACAGGGGAAGAGAAGGGGGCTTACGGGACTTTCGGGGAGTGGGGGGGGCTAGAAAAGGGGAAATCATTTGAAATGTAAATAAATTATATCGAATAAAAAAAATTAAAAAAAACAAAAAAAAAAACAAAAAAAAAGAAAAAAAACAACAACAAAAAAAAAAACAAGTTCAAATTACCTGTTATTCTATATGTGATGTTTTTCTGCACATGTTATATGCATTTAGATCATGTGCTAAATTTTCAAAAATATAACTTTTAAATTACATTTATTGAAATTAATTAAAAAAAAAAGAGGAACTTGCCCAAAAAGTAGTCTTCTGGGAGGAGATAAGAAACATTCTAGTAACGTCAGGATTTTTCAAATGGGCTTCCTAGCCATTTGGAAAAATGTATGGTTCTGAAGGAAACAACTTTGGGGAGGTGGGCTCTGGAGCACCATTAACATCAAAGAAAGCTCAGCCTTCTTTAGTAACAACAAGGACCCTCAGCCCACCAGTGGTATCTTCAGGAAAGGAAGACTGTGAAGAAGCAGCCCCAGCCACATCACCAGCTTCCAAAGAGGCTGCAGAAACATGCACCTTGGAAAGTCCAGGTGATTCACCACAGGTTTCTGACTAGGACAAGCCTTGTGTAGAAGTGGTTCCAATTTCTTCTGGATCAGTCACACATGAGTGCAACTGAAGCTCATAAGTAAGGTAAGGCAGAGATGCTGGACAGGTGTCTCAAGTCTGGAGAACTGGACCCCACAGAGAATACTGAATCTCCAGCCATGTGTTCAATATTTTGCTATCAGGGATCAATTTAGTTTCCTCTGGTAACAGAACCTCCTGTGTTGAGTGTTGCCTTTTTCCGTCCTGACAATCTGTCTTGTCAGCTTGTGCAGACATAGCAATATTTCTGGATGTGTCTGTGAGTTGATGGTAAGAAAGAAAAATTCTGAGCTTGCCTTGCAGTTCTGAGGCCACAAGGGTCTCTCTTTCCCTACAATACTGTACTATTGTGGATATCCCCTGATGGTCTGATCTTGAGAATAGACTGTCTTTCTGCTGTGTGCAGCCTCTTAATACCTGATGGGGTTTCTCATAGGCTCACAGCTCTAGTGTAAATGCTCCATATGATTGAGCATGCCCACAGCTGGCTTCTTAAAAGAGGACTCTATGAAATACTTGCAGTTTGACTCTATGTCTGGAAGTCACAGAATTGTAAGTAACTTGTGTGAGACTGTGCCTAAGGAAAATCCCAGCAGGACACAGTAAAATACATGTCCAGATCTTAGAATCCAGAGGCCAAAAAATCTGGAGATATGAACTAAGAATAGAGAAGATATATCTCTGCCTGGGGAAACACAGGAGAAATTTTCCTATTCTCTTACAATTTAGATCCCTGGAGACATATGGTCCATACCTCAGTTAGAAGACTTTGTCCAATGAATCCCTCCACACACATAGATATTTTATAGTCAGCCCAGATTCACAACCAAAAATATTGCTCTATCCGCTTAAGCTGACAGTAAAGTCCAAGGCCCCATCTCCCAGACACCAATACACAGAACTCAGAGTAATACTTCCCGCCCATGATGAGGAGCAGAATGAAGGAAAGAATCCCAATGACTTTGAATTTCTCTCCCAGGCTGCCAGACTGAGTACTGCTCAGAGATACCAGGCCCTCTCACCTCAGACTTTTCTAAATTTTTTCATTACAATTCAGAAGAGACCTGTACCTGCTGGTCCTCCCTCAGGATTTATGTGAGAAATTCCTCCCCTCAGGAAGGCAGAACACTAAGAAAAGAATCAGGAAATGTGGTGTATTATGTGGAGCCTTGGAAAAGATATGAACACTTCTCCTGATCTGGGGCCATTTCTTTCCCCTTGATTTTACATGACTGCCAGGGAACATATTTAGAGTATATATCCACACACATCACCCTCCAGAGGGAACTATGTGTGACAAGGACTGGCTATCTTGAATTTGATGACTGTATTTGGTTGCTTTTCAGAGTCCATGGAAATGAACACTATAATTAGAAATTTTCATGGTAGTTGGGGGCTAGAGCCAGTAATTCTAGTCACTCACAAAATGAAGCTAAAGGCTTCCTACAAACTCAAATCAGCTCCACAGTCTGAGTGTCATATTACCTAAAGGATAAAGAAGGCAGCCCGAAAGCATAAGGCAGCCAGGGAGGCATAAAGCAGGAATAGACATGGTGCCTAGTTGCAAAGAGAAAAGGAAACTGCTTTTGTGTCCTTGACTTCGTACCTACTCTGGTAAGCTTTGGAGTATAAATTATCAAGACACCTCAGGACACCTGAGCAGACCTGCTGACTGCTACAGGAAAGAGCCTAGGACCAGGAGGTGTCAGGATGAATATCTCCAGTTCCACTCAACATATTTTCCTTTTTACTGTATCTCAACAAAGCACAATAGCACCCAAAACAACACAGAGAGTAGGAACAATGAGATGTATGCACTGGTGTGGCCTGCGTCATGTGTGTGTGAGAGGATGGGTCTAAGTCCTCCAAGAGTTGTGTTACCTACATCATCATTCCTCTCCAGAAAGAGCCCAAGATTTTTGCTATGCACAAAATGAGGAGTATCAGTTCCTCATATAAGAAGAACTGGGTCTTCTTACATTGGGTTGGATTCATGTAAGCAAATGGAACTCGGTAACTGAGGGTACCTCTTGTCTCTCTCTTAGAAACAGCCAGCCTAAATAGTGCTCTGCACAGAGTCAATCCATTCCAGATCTTCTTCACTGACCATATATAGTCAATAGTGAGCAGTTCGAGTTAAAGGAGCATTTCCTAGTACTTTTACAGCTCCTTGTATTTTATGTCTTACTCGGAGTAATTCTTCAGTGTTCCAACTTGATATGAATCTGCATGTAAAATGGTTGCTTGCAAGGATGTATTAAAACAGTCTGTACAGACCACATACCTAAAAGATGTAAAAATGAAACTTAAGTATGCCAAGAGTGTCCTTTCTAATGATTATGTTTTGTATTTATGAAGAAGTACTTCCTTTGTGCCCAACCAAAGAGATCCTACAAGCTAGGTTTTCAAGTATTTGCACATGCAGAGCATACATCTTTTGATTTTCAAGGGAACACACTATTTGCCTAGAGAGTCCTTTGGATGAGTATCTCATTTTCAAAGACTGCTGCTCACAAAACAATTGAAATTCTTGTAACTTGCTAAATATAAGCCACAACAAGGTGGTTTGCTCTTAGGTTTTGTAAGATCTTGGAGTCAGACCTTGAGAAGTGCTGATGTGTGAGGCAGTCTCCTGTGACTTCGTGTTCTTCCATCCAATTGCATCTATTCTTACTGCAATGCCTACTTCAATAATATAATATGCCCAATTGAAATTTGGCCTTTTGTGTCTTGGGACTCAAATGGGAGATTATAGAGAAAATGAGTAAGGCACATGAGGCAAAAAGCACAATATACTGCCGGAGAAAAATGTAGGCCAGTGTGGGTTGCAGAGGAAGAACTGCCACACGTAAGGCAACTTATGATAACTTAGGAAGAGGAGTCCAAAACAGTATATAGGGGAGGGGGATAGCATTGGAGATTGATACACTGACCTCCTGTATCAGTGAGCATTTCTGTTGGCTGGGATTTATGGTTTGTATTGGAAGAGAATGCTTGATATGTGTTGATATCAGCCATCAGAACCATGCCATCCCTTGTCTTGGATGGACTGGAAAAGTAGTGGTGATTTTGAGTAGAGGGAAAACATTGTGGACTATTCTGAGCAAAATTATGGTGTGATCAAAGCCATACTCTAGAAGTTAAAATGAAGGAGATGCAAAGCTGCTTGGTTAGGGAAAGTCAGGTGAGGTTTGGGAGCTGATACCATGGAATGATGATAAGGGGGGTGATAGTCTTGTGTGTGTGTGGAGGAGTGATCAGGGGAATTCAGATATCCAGGTAATAGGGATAAAGTTTGAGGAATCTGAGACAGGGCAGGATTCCAGTTAGGATCATGGTGAGGGCAGTGTTCATCTCATAAACATGAGTAGGATTTGTATAAGAGGACAGAACTTGAAAGTGAGATGTAGTTATAAAGTTTGTAATTGAAGGCACATGTGAGATATTACAACTACATCAACATTGGGAGAATGAAGTGAGAAGGCTAGAGAGGGACCTGAGGCACTTAAACATGCAGGCGGCTCATGAACTCGGAAAATATGGAGAACTGGCTGCAAGAGAAACAATTCCTAGCAGCTTAGGTGAATGTCTAATGAGGAAATCAGGGACCACAGTGGGGATGAAGGAACAACAAGGCTGAAAGGGCACTGGATATGAGGTTCACAGAAGCCATAGGATGGGGACACAGGAAGCAGGAATTCAGGATGGAACCTGCTGGAGTTCTGGGGATATTGACTTAATGTATTTTAAACCATGGAAGGCAGATAATGCAATGTCCAGTAATGTCATAAAATCTAGTTATACTGTCACTCTCCTGGACCCCCCAGCATTCAGGAGGATAGAGTGCAAGTTGGTGAATTTGGTGCCACGTTGAGTGAACAGTAATATTGTGCCTCAAAACAAAAGTCACTTGATGAGAAATTGGCCATTGTGGATTCTGTTATAACTGTCATACTGAAGCTGGCATCTAGGCCCTAGAATCTAGGGGAATTTGAAGAGGAGGGTGCTCTTTGGGAATGGGTTAGCAGATTACTGTCATGTAGGAGCTGTGAAATAGTTTGGACATGGTTTCTTCTTGTTTATTGTTTTTTTTTTAATTTTTTACTTTTTCATTGATTTCACTTTAGATTCCCAAAAGCTTGATGTTTTAAATGATAGCTTAGGTGTGAGTATACATACATAAACACAGTTGATTAATGGCTCATGTGGGAAGCCTCTGTGTTCATACACAACTTAGAGAAAGAAACGGGAATCTGCTAGAAGCCTGCTCGAAATCTCACTTTCTCCCTCGAAGAATGAAACCCCTCTTGCTCTCACCATGTCTTCCTCCATTTTACATGTGCACCGCTTCCATTCTAACAGTGATTCAATTGCAATGGGTAGAAATGTAACTTTTACAACTGGCTTGCAGGGCTTAACATCTGCAAGATTTATCACCATTCATGCAAGCAATTGTTTGGTGGGTTTTTACATATGGAGACCCAGTGAAGGAAGAAGAAAAGTAATGGAAAAAGACATAGTATGATCATATGACAGTAATACTATACCACATCAGAAGGACAGAAGTAGCTCCTTCTCACATAGGGAGAAATCCCATGGGTCTCAGGGGCAGGATACAATAAAAACAGCTGCATTATCAAAGAGATTGTTGAAGAAGTTATCAGAAATATTGATGAAGCAATAAGTCTGCTGTTGTCAGGAAGGAAGCAGAGATTGGTTAGAAGTGAAGACAAAACTTGGAATAGTTACTGTCTAGACATCAGGTTTAACTAAGCGTGGATGACCAAAAGGGCCTTGTCCTAACTGAGGGACAAGCTAAAAGTAAGTGTAGTGGTTGGAATACTCCTGTCCCAGGCAGGGTATTGTGGGGTATGGCCTTGATGGACTAGCATTGGCATTGTTGGAGGAAGTGTCTCTTTGCGCATGAACTTTGAGGTCCTCCTTGAGAGAGGAGGAGTCATTTTTCTCCTTTTTGCCTTTCAAACGAGATGTAGAACTCTATGCTCACCAGGCACCATGTTTGCCTGAATGCTATCATACTTTCTGCTATGTCGATAACAGACCAAACCTCAGTACCTGTAAGCCAGCCCCAATTAAATGTTGTCCTTTATAAGTGTTGGATTAACCATGATGTTGATTCATAAGAATGAAAACACTAACTAAGGCACTAAATGAGAAAAATGCAGTACATTTTGAACATTATGAATTAGGAGGACAAAGAAGATGGTTCCACATTACTGCTGCACATGACAGATGGCAGTCTACATTCAAGGATTATTTTGGAAATCACAGGAGAGAACAGATTGTTAATGTTCCTTGTGCCTCCCTTCCTTGGTGAATCAAGCATAGCTGGCTGGGCTAACTTAGAATTCTTTGCTTCTTTTGTCTTCTCAGACCCATCCAACCCAGACAGCCTTCTGGTCAAGTGCAGAACTGCACACACATTTTGGATATCAAGTGGTGCTCCCTGAATCCATTGCTGTGGTGTGTGCCCCCAAGTATAAATATGTGAGATAAGTATGTGAGATTCAAGTCTGGAATTTACAATACAAAATCACCAATGTCTCAAAACTATTTAAAAACTGTCTTTGTACAGAATGTCTTGACTGATTGCTATGAATGCCTTCCTTTTATGTGCATATTCTAATGATCACCAACCACTCTTAAAAGACAGGATGACACCACTGCTGGTTTTTAAGACAACCTTTTAAGAAGTAACTTTAAGAGGCAGAGATTGAAGAAATTCAACAGGAAACACTATATGGGAGTTCCATGTCTCTTCCTTCCCAACGCTGTATTCTTCTGAATTCTTCAGGCAAAGTAGTGTTGGATAAGCAATGAATGTGATTAATTTATTATATGTTTTGTCACTTGATGTCCTAAAGAAACAAGCTAACCCCAGTTTTATATTATTGTCCCTTGTTCCTCACAATCAATGGGCAAGAATTCATTGTGCAAGAAAGGGATCCAGAGACAGTGAGACAGAGAATTTTTTACACACAGGGGAAAGAGAAGGAGGACACAGAGGACAGAGTGGAGGACATTGAGAAGATTAGGAGAAGGAGGAGGACTATGAAAAATAGAAGGAAAATGAATATCGAGAGAAAGAATACAAAGAAGGAAGGAAGGAAGAGAGGGAGAGAGAGGGAGAGAGAGAGAGAGAGAGAGAATGTAGATGGAAGAGAAGGGGAAAGAAATCAAAGACAAGAAAGGACAAAAATAAGAAACTAGAGGGCAATTAAGATTGGACAGGGATGACAAGGTCTAGAAGGAGGACAAAGATGACAATGATGAATTGCAAAAGGAAGATAAGTTCACAGTTTCTAAGAGAATGGCAACATTTTGCAGAGAAGATGAGACGAGAGTTGGGAGGAAAAGAGAGATAAGAAGGGAAAGAGAAAAGGGAGAGATAGGGAGAGACATATGAGAAAGAAGAGAAGAGGAATGAGGAATGGAAAATTGAATGAAAGGAGGAAGGTGGAGAGAAAGGTGGAGATGAGAGACAGGAAACTTGGACTTGGAGGCAAATGTGTGCAACTGTGAGTCTGCCTTTTCTCATTTCAGAATTGGAATTTTCACACTGGTACCTACTGGATTAAAATAAATACCCAATTATCTACAGAGTGGGCTCCATGCCCACAGACAGGACACAGCTCTCTTTTGTGTATGTATCTTTGTGCAAGTAATCAAGGCCGTGTTTTCAGTCAGGACACAGTGCTGATTGGTTTTTATCATTTTTTCCTTACCCTCCTGGCAGTTCAGCTTCATCACCCCCTTCTTAGAAATCCATAGTAACCAAATATCTATGATTCTGGGATTAGTGAATGTACGTTTTCTCATATTTGAAATCTGATCATTCACTGTCTCTGAGATGCTATTCCTTTCTGCCCCATAATCCTAATATCTGAGGATACTAATACTCTCAGAAAAAGATTAAGGAAAGAGGACGTGTGTGTACCTCAGAGTCAGAGTGTGAGAGCAGCATGCTTGAGGCTCTGAATTCCATCCCCAGTAACATGAGGAAAAGAACAAAGTATGAAACTCATTAGCTTATTTAATGCTTATTCCCTGTTACTTTGTTCTTTATCAATGTCAGTTACAAACTTTCAGTCAGAGATCTGTATGCAAAGGACAAACTTGCACAAAAGGTAAATTATGCAAATCTTGTTGTGGAATTTTTTCTAGAAGTGTATGGTTCTCACCATCTAGGGAGGTGGTTTCTTCTCCTATGTTGTGGTCTGTGATCTCACACTTAGTATGATCAGATCTCTGCGTGTCAGATCAGACCCAGATAGTAAGATTCTATCTCTTTACTGCCTATCAGCCAGGACTCTTCCATTGAGTATAGATTCAGAGGAGATGCAGCAACATAGGGAAAGGACCAAAACGTGTCCCATGAAATAGATAAGAACCAGAAATTCAGTCATAGAGATCCAAAGTAATCTAAGATACTATATCACTCTCTCTCTCTCTCTCTCTCTCTCTCTCTCTCTCTCTCTCTCTCTCTCTTTCTCTCTCTCTCTCTCTCTCTCTGTGTGTGCTTCTATATACTTATAAATGTATATGTGTATACATTTTGCATTATTCTCCTTATCAAAAATACTGAGACCTAATAAAATTTAAGATTTCTTTTATAAGACACATATATTATCTTCCTTCTGTAGCATCATTGTGTAGACATGTGAAAACAGATACTATTTTTAGTTTATGCCTTTATCTGTGGTTTCAGTACCTGTTGTGGTGAGAAGAGTTTGGCAGATGCCCTAGATCTGGAGTCAGGTTATTGTGAAGTGCTTGCTTCCCTGCACGATCAGTGGATACTGTTACACACTGTAAGATTTCCCCAGATTCCCTTTGTGTACTCTCATGGATCAAAAGCAGAGAATGATTTTTAGTTGAATGTGAGAAAGACTTTTCTTGCAGATCTGATCTAAACTACATAGCCCTATCTTGGGAGACAATAATGTTTAGGTACTGGGATGTTAAAAAGATTGCACGATTATAAAAATGCCTAGAACTCCAATCCAAAGGTTCTCTGTTGTAAAGACCCTTTCTAGTTCTGGCCAATGTAAAGCATACCTGTAATGCCAGCAGCAGGGCAGCTATGGCAGGTGAATCATGAGTAAGAAGCTATCTGACCCTACATAGACAAACTGTGATAGACTGATTAATCCTTCCGTTTCTGTATGCCATATTTGAGCATCCCTCAAAAATTATTAGGTAACTTTTACTATGTGATTTATATCATGACTCCAATATGACACTGCACTTACTGGTCCTTGTAATAAAGCAATATTTTGCAAGTGACTCTGGATAAAATGTGCCAAGGTACGTGGTTGTGACACACCTACTCTGACCATAAGGAGAACTATGTAGGAGTACTGGTCCCTAGACCCTTTCCCATAGCTGCCACCAACACTGCCATCACACTCTCTAGGCTGATAACTATTGCCCTACAGTGAGCTTTTTATATTAGAGGTTGGGGACAGGGCTCAGTAGGGAGAGTGCTTGTTTTTCAAGCTTTAGGCCCTGGATCTAGTTCCCAGCACTTCTGGAATCTGCCAAGGTGCTGCTTGCCTTTAACACAGCACTGGAGAGCAGGTGTCAGGAGGATAATGCCAAGATCCTTCTGTGTTCTCTAGGATATATGGTGTAGCCTAGATCACATGAGACTCTCCTTTAGTATAATATAAAATGTATAAGTTGTTTCAAAATGGGAGTTTTCCATGACTTATCAACATTTCCTTTTCTCCAATTGCAGGACTGCAGTCATGTCACCACCTGGAACATCAAGGTAACTGTCACATATTTGAGATGAATCAAATCTCACTTACCTTCTGTTGTGGGAGTGTGTGTGTGTGAAAGTTTAAGTATGTTTGTGTGTGTCTGCATATGCACCTATATATGTCTCTGTGTGTTTTATATATGTGAATGTATTATATATTTGTATGTAGTGTAGTGTAAATATCTGTTCAATGGGTGTTATGCATGTTGTTTCTATGTCATGCATATTGTATCTATGTCATTTATGTGCACTGGTGTAAATGGAAGGCATACTATTATCATATACAGTGCCCAGAAGGAAATATATATATATATATATATATATATATATATATAAAGTTATAGTTATAGTTATAGTTACATTCTTATATAATTATACAGTTATATATATATAGTTATATATAGTTGTATATATAGTTATATATAGTTATATATATATAGTTTTATATATAAATATAGTCTATATAAGTTTTATTTAAAGATAGAATGGTATATGACGAGTTCATAGCAATTAGAAATTAATTATTTTATATAGCATATTTATTAAGAGCTTAAGACAAAATTTTTGACCATGCACCAGTATGCGTGTAAGGCTCCAGTGCACCCAAATCTAGTCTGCCTTACCTGATGCAGGGTCAATATGGGACAGATTGCAATTCCAACAATAACCTACTGCCAAAGAAACATATCTCAATGGTCCCAGATATTGGTCTATATTTTTCATCTACTCAAAATGTAACCCTGAATAACAAATTGATTTTTGAATAATTAAGAGAATTTTCTGACTCAAGAGAAACTTACTTTCTTTTGGGTTGACTTTAATCTGAGATGAGTCTACACCAATATTCAGTTTCTAATACAAACTGCATAATATGATGTTTCTCCACATGACACTCTTCATTATAGTCTGGTACCCCATCATGGGAAACTGAAAAAGATGTATTTCCAGGAAAAGATGCTAGTGTTTCTGCTAGGTTCCCAGAAGCACTTTTGTGGATGCCAATTGAGGCTTATACCATTAAAGTAGTGACAGCTGTACTTTGATTTTCACTTCATATTGAATTTGCAGTTCATCATAGATGTGAAAAGAACTTTGATAACACAGTGACCACCTCTCAAACCCTGGAATACAAGAGGAGATGACTACAGCCCTGAGGAAGTTGTTACATTTATATAAAATAAATAGGAAAAGGAAGACTTTCTCCACTCCTCATACGCCATGTCACTTGCTCCAGTTTGTCCAGTCCTGCAACCAAGTTGTCCTGATGGTCATATTCCTGACTGACCAATCTAGCCACAAAACACATCATAATATACCAGGAAAATCTATCTGGCCTAGAGACAGTAAAGACCTTGCCTGAACATGTTTTCCCCAGCATGTGATTTCCATGAATTGCTAATGACTTGTCCACTGAGGATAGAGTTTGTGTCTACCTCACACAAAGTTACTGTCGTGAACAAGGGATGACACGACAAACTCACTGTTGCTGACAGACTGGCAGAAAGAAGCTCACTATGACCTGAGGGTGGACAACTATTCTCTTCAATGCCTCTGACTTTGGCCCTGTGCACAAGTGAAGCTAATCAGAACACATTGATGTTTCCCTAAAATTTCACAGAATCCCTTCTTTTATTTACATAATTGAATGCTCAAAGATATTCCTAGATTCTTTAAAAAGTTATTTTAATTCTATAGTAAAAGTTAACTTTGATTCAAACTCTCGAGTCTTGTGCCTATTCCTGTTTCCCAAAAGCACATTAAATGAGAGGCCTGACTGTCAGGAAATAGGATTGGCAGGTGATGGTGGACAACCTTGTCCTGGTTATTTATTTCTCTTTTCTCTCCTTTCCACCTTTCCTTCTCCCTTCTTTTTCCTTGTGACTGGATTTCTGTGTGAAACAATGTCTGTCCTGAAGCCCGGTAGTACTTATGTTGTCCAGGCTGACAGGGAACTTAGAAAAAAACCATCTGTTCCTGCCTCCCAGGTGCTGTGATTAAAGACTTTTTGGGTACTATGGCTGGAAACTTTGACATTTATCCTTTCACATTGACTCAGCACTTGTTTGCAACACTCAGAGAGTAAATAAGGCTATGCACTAACAGATTTCCATGTGAGAGTGATCTACAATGTATCTTGATGACATTTAGTCCTCGCTGCCCTCTTGCATGCTTCCCCAATTAAAAAAAGAGGAAGTCTCTCCTCTTATGGTTTGATCTTGAAAATATCATCCTAAGTGAGGTAACCCAGTCACAAAAGAATACACATGGAATGCAATCTCTGATAAGTGGATATTAATTAGCCCAGAAGCTCTGAATACCCAAGGCACAAATAGCATAACAAATGACTCCCATGAAAGAGGGCCCTGATCCTGGAAAGGATTGATCTAGCATTGGAGGGGAGTATCAGGAGAGAGAAAAAGGAAGGAGGTGATTGGAGAATGGGTGGAGAGAAGAAGGTTTATGGGACATATCGGGAGGGGGGATCTGGGAAAGGGGAAATCATTTGGAATGTAAACAAAGAATAAAAAATAAAAATATAAAAAAAGAAATGCACATCTCTCTCTCTCTCTCTCTCTCTCTCTCCCCCCTCCCTCTCTCTCCTCCTCTCTGTACATGAGTGTTTGTTTCTCTATATGTGTTTACTGTGTGTTTCTATCCTGAGAAACACCTATGCTAGATGTTCTCTGGAGTTAAGGAGCACTTTCAGGCATCAGGTATTTCCTACTATCATGTGGGATCCCAAGATCAAACTCTTCTTGTCAGGCATGGTTGCAAGGGCTGTCTTCCTGGAAGCCAAGGGGCCTGTATCATTTAAAAAACCTGCCTTGTTTAATCAGGGTGTCTTGCACATCTTCTTGTGACATCCTATAAATTCTGGGCAAAATCCCACCTCATACCCCCAAACAGTTGCTATTAATAGCTCGTCTGCTAAGGCTAGAGCAGGAGCTTCTTTCATATGCATGATAGAATACTGAAAAGCCTTTACGTTTTAAAGCTGGAGTGGAAGTAAACACAGCTGCTGGGCTTTTATGAATGCAATTGCTTGTCCTGTCCAGAACAGAGGTTAACACAGCAATACTCCCCACCCTCCTTCTATTATACTGTTTCTGGGTTATGTTACACCATACCCTCTGAGTGGTGAGGTCTGGTGTTTATCTGTGTTCTATAAATTACTTATTTGGGATCAAACACTCAACATTTAGTCTCTACAATATAAGGAGTAAATAAATCTATACATTAACAGATGCAAAAGGAGTTTCTGTGACCAATGGGAAAAGTAGCACTAATCTATGGACATAACCACATTCAGGAAGGAGACTGACATGTCCAAAATAGCATTTGTTTGTTTCCTCTTGGTCAATGTATGGGATTAGGATGAGATTTAGAGCCTGTTATGCTTGTCTCTAGAGGGGCCCTGACAGATACAGATGAGAAAACTAGCAGCCATCCATTGGACTGAGCATGAGGTTCACAATGGAGGAGTTGGAGGGTGGACTGGAGGAAGTGGGGTAGGGTTGCAGCCCCATGGGAAGAATGATGATTTGGTCAACCACACACCCCAGGGCTCCCAGAGACTAAGCCATCAACCCAGAAGTACACATGGTTCCAGCCAAAAATGTGGCAGAAGAATGCCTTGTTGGTCATCAGTGGCAGGAGAGGTCCTTGGTCCCTAAGCCCCTCCCCCCTGAGCTCCTCCAACTGCCAGGTTCCACAGAGAGAACACTCTAACTGCCCTACAGGCTGGCCTCAGTCTCCCCATCCACACTCCATCCTTACAGAGTAGCCCAAGCACAGAAGTCGAAATCGCAGCCATCCCTACCCTGGGAAGCTCTGTGCCCAACCCCACGAACAGGTTTATATCCCTGTCGTATATTAAATTCTTTGTTGCTTTGCATTTGAGCAGAGGCAGATGCACCAGAGGAAGTTAAGTTCGGTTCTTTCTCCCAGCCCCATTCTCCCAGGAAGAAGACTCAAACTCAAAATATATTTATAAATACACTCATCATATAGTTAGGCTCATTTCTGACTTGATCATAACAAAAATTAATCCATTTATTCTAATTGATATTCAGCTGTGTGTCTGTTTACCTTTGTTCAGCTAACATGGGCCTGTTTTTTCAGTTTCCCAGGCGCATCTTCCACCCAGCACTCTCCCAGAATTCTTTTTGCCTCCTGTATGCCCGCCTCCTTCATTGTGCCTAAGCTATAGGCCATCAGATTTTAATTGGCAGGTGCCTCATCCATACAGATAGAAGATATTCTCTCCACACAGCCCTCTGGGTTTTTCCTTCCCAAATAAACTTTGGTGTGTGATTTTTGAGCTGTGTGACTCTATAGAATCCCTTGCCTTCTGATTGCCAGGTTACTTTTCTATCCCTGTTGTAACATGTACAGGGGGTTCCATCTCATATGACATGGCCTGAACTCAGATTGTTTAGTTACTCCCACATCTTTTGTGTCACTATTGCTGTGGCATATTTTCAGTCAAGATATTAAAAATAATTATGTCTTTCTTGGTTATATAAGCATAAGTGTTTTGCATGAATGAGTGTGTGTGTGTGTGTGAGTGTGTGTGCGTGTGTGTGTGTGTGTGTGTGTGTGTGTGTGTGTGTGATGTGTATTCATATGTGTGGATGCTGGTGCATGCCACAATGTACATCTGAAAATCACAGGACAACCTAGAGTATCTGCCTTCATGTTCCACCATTTTGGAGGCAGGGTCATATGATAATTTTTCTGCTGTGTATGCCAGGCTAGCTGGACCATGGGGTCTGGGGATTCAGTCTCTGCCTCCCATCTCCCCAGTAGTGTTGGGGTTGTAGACAATTACTCTATGTGTCTAGCTTGCACATGGGCTCCAGGCATACAAACTCTGTCAGTCCTCACTGTTGTACATAAGGCACCTTGACCTAATGAGCCACTCCTCATTAATATTAATAACATTAATATTAATAACATTAATAAGCTTCTACAGGAACAATTTTTCAGCGTGATGTGTTTGATAGCCTGGGGGAAAGCAGCCATCTTTGTTATTCACTGATATAAACAGAACATAGCCTAGCAGAGTACCTTGCACACAACAAGTGTTAATCAGTATCTAAGCTAGCTTGAAGGAGAGAATTTTAAATTTAAAAAGAAAAAACAAAAGAAACACCCACAAATGCACTATAATCATTATAAGAGAATCATAGAAAATTCTAGAAAGAGCTATAGAATGCTAACAATGCTGATTTGGGCAGCACGTCCAACCACTTTAGACCCCACTTGTCCATTATTTCTGTCAATGGGACCTCACAACACTTTTAATCAGGGAAATAATGAGTGGGAAATGATAAAGGAGTCAAGTAGGGCAGAACGGCCCCATTACATTCCGACTCACTGCCCACCTCCCCCATATTGCTCACATTGCTCCTCACTCCCACTGTTGCATGAGATAAGAAGGAGACAAGACCAACCAACTAAAAGGGGAAGAACGGTGAGCACAGCCCAGGTAAGACATCATTTGTAGCTACAGTTCCTTGGATATAATTTCTATCATTTGGTCCCACACTCCAAGGAGACTAGAAAGTGCAGGAGACTACAGGTGAAGTTAAAATGGCCCTTACTGTACAACCATAGCATCTGGCTATGGGGTAGATAAGAACCCACTGATCCTGACTGGATAATCAGAGCATCTGGCTACACCGCAGACAAGAACTCATTGGTCCTGAGTGGACAACTCCAGCATCAGCCTGTCAGGTAGACAGGAGTCCACTGAACTAGTCTTGTGAACTTTGAACTTTTACATAATAAAATACTTTATTAATGCATCTTGTAATTAGCAGCCTTGGTTAATGATTATTTCCCCTTGATCTCCATTCCTATAATAGCCACACACAGCAAACATGATTGAAAAGCCAGATCATCCAGAAAGGGGGATGACACATCTTTTATGACTCATAATTTAATCATTCACCTATAGAGAGGCAAGTTTACAACCAGGTCAACAAAGAAGAAATACTTTTCAGTAACTCTCACCTGCATACACACCGATAAACCATGAGCACAACAGGGCTGGTCCAGTTTGCTCTCTTATCATCTTATCACAGAGTTTCTTCAGGGATAATGGAAGCATTAACACTGTAATTCATCCTTCCTTCCTTCCTTCCTCCCTCCCTTCATTCCTTCCTTCCACGTGAAGAATCCCACTCGCTCACTTCTTCCCCTGCCTGTATAAGTTCCCTGAGAAAATACAGTTTACTAGGTCTTGAGCAGTTAATTTGACTTGACCTCATTCTTCACGTCTCCTGTCTCTGTTTCTCTGCCCTTCTCTTCTAGGGTCCCCTGTCGAAAATCCCCGCGGGCCAGGGCAACTCTCATAAAATGCTCCCTTGTTTCCTTTCCTTCTTTCCTTCTTCCTTTCTCTCATTTTTCCCTTGAAGAAGCATTTTAACTTACTGCAACTCCTACAGGCTTGAGTTTAAGGCCCGTGTGCTGAGTTCGGAGGCACTGATCAATTGCTGTGATTTCATGTCAATGTTTCCCTGGAATATATCCCAAAGAACATGAGCTAATGTGTTTCCTCCCACACTGAGTCAGCTGACAGGGTCCACTTGTCTAAGCCTCTCCTAACTCTACCTCTAACACAGCATCAGGCAGCCACTCTGTGGCTGAGTCTCTGAACCAAGTCAGATTGATATCATTCTGATTCCAGATCTCATTAAGAAAAGTCCTGTGCAAGCAAGGTCCTCTAAATGTAGATGTACACCTATAAAAAGGGCCACCTAGTGCCCATCGTAGGAGATATGAATTCATCCCTGTAGTCTGCTCTTCCATGTATTTTATAGAGCTACACCTTTATAAATAACTTCTTTCATACTAAGGGGAAATGTAAGCAAAATGTAATGCCCACATAATGACCTCAAATGTCATTTTAGAAAGTAAGGAAGCAGGAAGCAGGAGAAAGACAAGGAAGATAAACAAAGAAGACATTTTACATCATAAAAGCCTGTGTGACAGAATGTCCCCCAGGGTTTCCCTGCTGAGTAGGTGCTGCCTGAGCCACATAATCAACTGAGCATCCTTGCCCTCAGGAAACCTCAGTCTGCTAACAGCAGCTGACACCTCTCTCTCCTCTGGGTTTTTCAGTAAGTTTTGAGTGGCTGCAACTATCTCATCAATATGCACATCCGCACCTATAAAGTTTCTGTCTTCAAACAGAAACCACTGGGTGTCCTCAGTGCAGAAATCACCTCCCCAGAGGGAAGCAAAATCAAAGGTGGAGAGGGGCAAACACAGACTTTCTGGTTTTTCTGGTTCTCACATCACCTAGAAGCAGCTGGTTGCAACCTTAACTTCCATCCTAGCAGCAGGCTCTGGGATTTAAGTGGGCTCCTTGCCCTGCCAGAGGCATCAGAGGAGCTCACTGAGGCTGTGGTGCAAATCTGAGACTCCACATGATCCTCTCATCACCCACTCTTACTTTGAAGCCCCGATTTTCTAACTCCTTCTTGACTCCTCTTTGGGGTAGGTAGAACCCGAAGGTAGCCTAGGGAAAGAGGCCTGGCTTGTGGGTGAGGGACAGGAGTTGCTGAAGGGGGGCTGGAGATAGCCATGGAAAGTGTGCTCTTTAGTCAGCTGCGATCCCAGCATCCCTTCCAAGTCCGAAGGACCAAGACCACTTCCTCTTTGAAGCAGGCAGGGGCCAGTGACTTGGATTAGGGATGAGAAGCAGCCCCTTAGCACTCCCAGTCACTGCAGCATCTTTTAAGGACCCCTCAAAGGGACCAAAATCCGTTGGTCAGCTGGGCCAGAACTCAGTGTCACCTGGGGGTTAAATAGCAGGTTACAGCTTCTGCTTGGGCACACAGTCTTTCACTGGGGAATGCAGGAAAGTCACCCTGAAAAGTGTCTGCTGCTGCTATAGCCCCCTACTCAGCCTCTGCAAGAGGTAACAGCCTGCCTGGGATTCTGGGGCTCCAGGGAGGGAATTTTGCAGGGTGCAGAGGGTGAGGATGGGTGAATATGGAAGCTGTGGTTTTGCGCATTAGACAGCTCAGGATGTTATTGTGTAATATATATTGAAACCAAGTATTCTATAGATATATGCATAATTAAACCCACAAAACCTCTTGTCAACAAATATTTATTTCGATTACATATTAAAATGCAAAGGAAGAAAGCAACATGTTCTCATTTATGCATCCAGGTATGATAGGATTACCTCAAGTAAATTACTTAAGTGCCACATTAAGTAATGATAAGTAAGATTTTGCCCCAAGGAGCCAGGTGGCTCCATCTCGCTCTGTGCACTGCCAGCAGGACAGAGTGATCTCCCAGAAATACCTTCACTGAGAAAATTGCACAAGAGAACTCCTAAACCTGAAAAACAACTTCAGTAAAGTGACTGGATATAGAATTAACTCAAAGAACTCAGTGGCCTTCCTCTACTCAAATGATAAAAAAGACTGAGAAAAAAAATTAGAGAAACAACTCTCTTCACAATAGTCACAAATAATATAAAATACCTTGGTCTGACTCTAACAAAACAAGTGAAAGATCTGTATGACAAGAACTTCAAGTCTATTTTGATCTAGTTTTATGCCCTTGTACAAAGCTCAAGTCTAAGTAGATCAAGGACCTCCACATAAAACCAGATACACTGAAAGTAATAGAAAAGAAATCGGACAAGATCCTGGAGCACATGGACACAGGGGAAACGATCTTTAATGGAACACCAATAGCTTATGCTCTAAGAACAAGAATTGACAAATGGGACCTCACAAAATTGCAAAGACTCTGTAAAGCAAAGGACACTGTCAATAAGTCAAAATGGCAACCAAAGGATTGGGAAAAGATCTTTACCAATTCTAAATTCAAGGACTACTCTCCAATATATACAAAGAATTCAAGAAGCTGGACTCCAGAGGACCAGATAACCCTATTAAAAATGGGATACAGAACTAAACAATGAATTCTGAACTGAGGAATACTGAATTGCTGAGAAGCACCTAAAGTCATGTTCAACATCCTTTGTCATCAGGAAATGCAAATCAAAACAACCTTGAGATTCCACCTCATACCAGTCAGAATGGCAAAGGTCAAAACCTCAGGTAACAGCAGATGCTGGAGCAGATGTTGAGAAAGAGGAACACTCCTCCATTGCTGGTAGGATTGAAAGCTACCTGGAAACCACTCTGGAAATCAGTGTGTCCATTCCTCAGAAACTAGGATACAGTACTACCATAGATGCTCCAAGATGTAATAAGGACACATGTTCCACTATGTTCATAGCAGCTTTATTTATAATAGCAAGAAGCTGGAAACAACCTAGATGTCCCTCAACAAAGGAATGGATACAGAAAATGTGGTACAATTACACAATGGAGTACTACGCAGCTATTAAAAACAATGAATTCATGAAATTTTTATGCAAATGGATGGAACTAGAAAATATCATCCTGAGTGAGGTAACCCAATCACAAAAGAACAGACATGGTATGCACCCACTGATAAGCAGATATTAACCCAGATAAGTGTATGTAGGCCACACCTGGGACGGTGGTCCTGGGTACCATTAGGAAACAGATTGAGCAAGCCATGAAGAGGAAGCCAGTAACCAGCATTACTCCACTGCCTCGCCTTCAGTTCCTGCTTCCAGGTTCCTGCCCTGACAACTTTCAGCCCTGACTTCCCTGAGGATAGACTACAAACTGTGAGCTGAAATAAACCCTTTCCTCTCCCAGTTGCTTTTGATCATAGTGTTTCGCCAAGCCTCAGAGGCACTAAGACAACTGTGCCTACTTGTTCCCAGATCATTCAAGCTATGTTATAGCGCTAAGCTTCATCCATCACACGCAAACCAATGAGTCACCAATGAAACCCTCTCCTTGGCAGAGATCCCACTGGCCACAGGAATTTTCACTCACTTTTTCCAAAGTGAACTCAGTTCTTCAAACCTGCTTCTTCTGAATTTTCTGTGTCACTAGATGGCATATCGATGCCACGGAACAGTGTCTTAGGGCTGGAGAGATGGCTCAGTGGGGAAGAGCACTGACTGCTCTTCTGGAGGTCTTGAGTTCAAATTCCAGAAAACACATGGTGGCTCACAACTCTCCGGAATGAGATCTGATGCCCTCTTTGGGGCTGTCTGAAGACAGCTACAGTGTACTATCAAGTCATAAATACAGAAATCTTAAAAAATAAACAAACCCTGTGTCTTAGTTAAATTCTTTACACTCTGTGCCTCCTCATCTTTACTGTCAACATTCAATTATGACCACTTTTCCATTCTTCCTTTAAAACTCTTTTGATACTGTATCTTCACAGTCACTACTTGTTCTCAAAAATAAACTTTATTTTGCTGATAATTAATTTCCTACTTCTAGTAGTTTTCTCCCCTATAAAGGTATCATACTGGGTGGTCTTTCTAAATTTAAAAAATAATTATCATTTCATCACTGCATTGCTCTTTCATTTACTGCTCTTAGAATAAACTAAAAATTCACCCATCTCTTTATGGCACATGCTAAGCTATTTGCAAGATAAAACCACAATTCTGTCATTTGGGCTCTTATACTGCTGCCTTTGGTTTAAATGCATTTTCTAAACACTTTATGGGCTAACATTTTATTGTCACCCAAATGCCTGACATACACATCTGAAGAGAGTAAGTACTTATTTTGACTCATGATTTGGCCCCAGGTACTTGGACAACATCACAGCCTGGGAGTTCTATCAGAAAGCATCTTCTCCCCATTATGGTGGGAAACAGAGAAGACAGAAAGATGCGAGGAACAAGATAATGTCAGATACACATCATTCGTGGTCTTCTTACCCCAGCCAGGATCCACTAAAGTTTCTAGAAGTCTCCCAAAATCGTGCCACCAGCTGAGAACGCAAGGGCTCAGCCTGTCTTTCTTTTGGGAGAAACTGCACATCCAAACTTTAACAGCTTCTTACTGCCAGCTTCTACCCAAACTTCGAATCTCAAATTAGATCGTCACCTCCAGAGAAGTTATAGCTATACTTTCCAATCTGTGGTGTTCATAGACAAGGCACCAGCCGTATACAGCTTACAGTGCACCTGAAATGTGGTTCCTGTGAACGTAGATGTTAAACAAAAAGTACACACGTTATTGTAAAAAGTTAGTATTAATTTAAATAAACACACACATATGCAATAGCTTAGTAATAGTTTTATAATTACATGTGAAAGAACATTTCAACATATTAAGTTAAACTAAACATATTAATAGGAATTAATTTCAGCTTTTAAAAAAACCTTTCAGCCTCTCTGTAGAAAACTCAAAGTTACATGCAGACTGCCTTAGGGTCCCTTTGACCAACACCCAGGCTCAGCAGGAGGAGCTCCTGTAGTCAGTGGTCTGTACTTGTGACTGGACTATTTATCTGTGGAAATTACAAGACTGACAGACTGCAAGCAGCTTATGGACAAGGAGCTGGCTCTAACTACCTGGAAATTCCAGAAGTAGGAATGCTCAAATAAATAGTCAACAAATTATAAGAAATAAATGAAAATAATCAATCCTCACTATTTTTGGATTCTACATTTGTGGGTTGACAGAAAGACACAAAAGAAAAGCTCCAAATAACAGTGCTTCCTGTATCATCTGTGCATGTGCTGAGATCTGAACTGAGGCCAAACACAGCAGTATTCTCTTTTATGGTTTCAGCTATCAAACTGCACACACATGTTCTTTCCAGTCTATTTACTATGTTTTTCAGAGCTTTGTTTTCTGATTTGCACCTTATGCCATCTGTTGATTTCCCTGCTTGAAATGCCCCCCAAATACCATGCTGAAAAGTTTTCTGGTGTTCCTATGCACAAGGTTCTGTTGTGCCAAATAGAGAAGACAAGTGTGTAGATAAAATACCTTCAGGCTTACATCATAGTGCTATCAGCCACACACCCAAATTAGCAAATCCATATGAAGTAATGTGCCTCTTATAGAAATAAACATATCAATCACTTGTTCCCCATGGAAATGTGGCCACAGGGACCCACAAGGAACCTAATCCTGTAACTCTCCTAGAATCAAGGGCTCACAATTTGCTACTTCAGTGTTCTAGACACCTCAGAAGCCACTGTATTTGTCGAATAGTCATTTGGTTTAAAAACAAATCTTATGTGAATATGGTGATAGACAAAAAAGTGATTTTAACTTTAATTCTGACTGACTTTTACAAGTGATATGATTCAGGGGAACTTGCTTCACTGTCCTGGCCTTTTCCCATAATTCAAAATGAGGATTAAAAAAGTTTAACTGTTAATGGTTGGGAAGGTCTGGCTGGGTGTAAAGTGGGAGTGGAAACAGGGTTTATGACCAAGAGGCACAGTTCGGGATGTGAAAATATTCTACTGTATCTTGATTATGGGGGTGACTGTATATCTGATTTTCTTTTTCAAAACTCTGAAACCTTATTCATATATATTCTAACATTAACCCTATTTTAAACAAAATCTTTAGTATATCAAGAGTGCACTACTCTGTAGCACTTGGGGTTTCCTGGGTAAGCTTCACCTGATGGGGCGGGACCTCAGGAAGCTTTAAGCCAATGGGAGGTCTGGAGGCGGGGCCCGTGGAGCGCCAGGGCCTATCCCGGAGTGTGTGCGGCGGGAGGGGCGGCCCCGTGGGGGCGGGCCAGGGCTGAAAGCCGGGTGTGGGAAGCTTGGCGGCCCCGCCCAGTCTCCTGGACCAGCAGAGGACACGGGCTCTGCTGCAGCCGCAGGGATTGGAGATCACAACAGAGTGGTGTGGTGTGGGCCTGAAGGTGAAGTCCTGCGGCCAGGCCCGGGGGGGGGGGGGGCGGCGGGAAATGCAGGAGGTGATGCCGGGGTCTGGGCGAGGCGAGGAGCCAAGATGCACAGGAACTAGAGGGCGGAGAGCTCAGGACCGCCTGGCTCTGGCCCTTCCCCGCTGGGCGGAACCGGGATCCAGGGCAGCGCTGCTGCGGGTCCTAGGCCTACTGAGGGCCAGGTGGAGCCTGCCTGTGCTCGGGTCCCAGTTTTCCCTGAACCTGCGGCCTGGCTGATGCCCTGGCAGCCGGGATGGGGTAGGGGGAGGCGCCGGGCCCCGCATTCCTGCACAGGAAGGTCGTGGGCTCTTCTTGAGTAGGGTGGTGGGGACTGGACCTGCTGGCCAGGCACTGGTGTCGCCTTCACTCTACTGCTAACTCTTCCCTCCCCACCTCCTTGGAAGGGCTGCCAGCCCTGGTGGTCTAAAACATTTTGTTTAGTTGAGGCAATCCAGTTCTTATAATTCTAAGAGACTTGGCTTTCACTTTTTGGGGACTCTTGTTAATTGAAGTCCTGAGTTACTTAGTGTGTTGAGTTTTGATGCCACCAAACTGTTCAGGTTTTGGATACTTAACAAATCTCAGTTCTGTGCCCCTGCAACTTTTTCAAAGAAAGTAAGATGCCTTTGAAAGAGTTGAAAGAGGGCTGGAGAGATGGCTCAGCAGTTAAGAGCACTGACTGCTCTTCCTAAGGTCCTGAATTCAATTCCCAGCAACCAAGTGGTGGTTCACAACCATCCATAATGAGATCTGGCTCCCTCTTTTAGAGTGTCTGAAGACAGCTACAGTGTACTTAAATAAGATTAACCATGTTTCCTGTTGTTCTTGCCTCTGTCAGATCCGCCTTGTTGGAATTAACATTTTCACTGGTAGAAAACATGAAGATATCTGTCCCTCTACTCACAACATGGATGTTCCAAATATTAAGAGAAATGATTATCAAGTAAGTACTGATCTCGTTCACAGTGTTTCAGAAGTGTATAAATGCCCTCTTTGGTAGTAGTTTTTCAAGACTTGAGAGTAGTTTTTATAGAGTATATTCCTTACCAGTTACTAGACTCCTCTTATCTTACAGATTAGAGAAATAGTGTTTTGTTTTGTTCTGCTTTTGTTAATATTCGGTGCCTTTTATTGTTGGGAAATAGAGGATCATATATCTCAGACTGGCCTTGAACTCCCTATTCAAGGATAATCTTCAGTTTCTGACCCTCCTGCCTCTGCCTGTGAGTGCTGAGATTATAGGTTGCATCTTCATGGCTGGCTCTCCTGTACTGGAAGCCAAACCCAGGGCTTTGTGCATGCTTTAGGCAAGCAACCTACAGTTGTGCTGTTTCTCCAGCTTCTATTCCTGCATCTTAAAAATGCTGTATTGGACCAGTGAAATGGCTGCGTT
This sequence comes from Apodemus sylvaticus, assembly GCF_947179515.1. Taxonomy (NCBI): domain Eukaryota; kingdom Metazoa; phylum Chordata; class Mammalia; order Rodentia; family Muridae; genus Apodemus; species Apodemus sylvaticus. The sequence continues at coordinate 203,077,141 of NC_067472.1, forward strand.
AGGCACTGTCTGTGAAGCCTTAGTCTGGACAGAGGTGTTCTGTACTTGTGAGCTGGGAAATGCCTATACCTGCATACATACACTCACTAGATAAATAAATGTAAGTGAGGCAGGAGAATCAGAAAGACTTAGGAAGGTTGGAATCAGCTGCATTCACTCGATGACTTCCTTTTATTCTATCTGTCTTTTAATTCCTTAAGAAGTTTAAAGGAGATTGGTTCCCATTCTGGATCTCTATCATCCATGCTTACTATTGGGAAAAGCGTCAGATTTTCCCATTGTTCTCCAGCCTTCTGTACTGTTTGTAGAATATGGGACTGAGGGGGTGTCCTTTTCTTGTCCATCTTCTTAGGCCTAGGAGGTAGAAGAGGGGGCAAGTAAGGATTATGATATTTAGCTGTTTCTATTTTGTGGAATAGTTTGAAGTGCCACGGTCACCCCAGCTGGGTATGGGGGTCCCTGGGATGAGGGTCCTTGATGTCCAGGTGGGTAAGGATTCAGCTGTGAGAAACAGAAACACAGAGGCAGCTTGAATCTGAGGGTATTTTGCAGCTCTCAAGCAGGGGTTTTTATACATTAAAAATCAAATGTAGCAACCCTTAGAAACCGTATCCAGTGAAACAATGACTAACACCAACAAAAGTCATTTGGCACAGTAAAATACAAACATCATCTGAGCATTACAACTCTGAAAGTACATCAGTGTAGTGAATCAGAAACAGGACAGGTAACATCATTATTATTAATATAAATCATTAAAATATAACAATTCTAAAAGGATGTATTCAATAGGACGGTCATCCAAGGCTAATGGCATATTCCCAAGAACAGGTTAATAAATCTATATGTTCAGTGCTCTCCAATGTCATAAGTGTAGCCATATGAAATTTTATTATTGGGAAAGTTTTCATCTATCATAATAATTTTATAAATGATTTAAAAAGTAAAGCATTGCTTTACCTGGAGATACAGTCATGTTAGTGATCCCATCTCAAGGGATAGTTTCATACCCATTGTTCTTGCTTAGGATCATGGTCTAGGCTCCCAGGAACCTGTAACTAAGGAATGAAAGAGAACAGAACAGGAATGTTGTCATGAGAACTAGGGCTCAGTATGTTTGCTCCAGGGGAGAGTTCCACAACTGGCTCCAGTAGACCTCTTTCTTTTGAAGTTGAATTCTCAGTCTGTGGAACTTGTCAAACAGATTCTTCTGGTGTTGGTGTGGCATTGAAGGTTATTGGTATTAGGTCTTTGTTGAAGATCTGATAGAACTCTGCATTAAACCCATCTGATTGATCCTGGGCTTTTTTCCTTTTTTTTTTTTTTTTGATTGGGAGACTATGAATGACTGCTTCTATTTCTTTAGTGGGTTTTGGATGGTTTAGATAATTTATCTGATCCTGATTTAGCTTTGGTACATGGTATGTTTCTACATAATTATACATTTCATCTAGATTTTCAGTTTTCTTGAGTATAGGTTTTGTAATAGGATCTGATGATTTTTTGAATTTCCTCAGTATCTGTTGTATGTCTCCCTTTTCATTTCTGATTTTGTTGATTTGGATACTGTCTCTGTGACCGCTGGTGAGTTTGTGCACGGGTTTATCTATCTTGTTGGTTTTTACAAATAACCAGCTCCTGGTTTGGTTGATTCTTTGTATATTTCTTTTTGTTTCCACTTGATTGATTTCAGCCATGTGTTTGATTATTTCCTGCCTTCTACTGCTCTTGGGTATATTTGCTTCTTTTTGTTCTAGAACCTTCGGATGTGCTGTCATGCTGCTGGTGTATGCTCTTTGCAGTTTCTTTTTGGAGGCATTCAGAGTTATGGGTTTTCCTATTAGCACTGTTTTCATTGTATCCCATAAATTTGGGTATATTGTGCCTTCATTTTCGTTAAATTCTAAAATGTCTTTAATTTCTTTCTTTCTTTCTTCCTTGACCAAGTTATCATTGAGTAGAATGTTGTTCAGTTTCCATGTGTATGTGGGCTTCCTCTTGTTTTTGTTGTTATTGAAGACAAGCCTTAGTCCCTGGAGATCTGATAGGGTACATGCATGGGATTATTCCAATCTTCTTATATCTGTTGAGGTCTGTTTTGTGTCCAAGGCGAGTATATGGTTACTTTTGGAGAAGGTACCATGAGGTGCTGGGAAGAAGGTATATTCTTTTGTTTTAGGACAAAATGTTCTATAGATATCTGTTAAATCCATTTGGTTCCTAAATTCTGTTAGTTTCACTCTGTCTCTGTTTAGTTTCTGTTTCCATGATCTGTCCATTGATGAAAGTGGGCTCTTGAAGGCTCTCCCTATTATAATGTGAGGTGCAATGTGCACTTTAGTAAAATTTCTGTTATGAATGTGGGTATTCTTACATTTGGTGCATAGATGTTTAGAATTGAGAGTTCATCTTGGTAGATTTTTTCCTTTGATGAGTATGAAGTACCCTTGCTTACATTTTTTGATTACTTTAGGTTGAAAGTCTATTTTGGAACATTTGCTTGGAAAATTGTTTTCTAGCCTTTTATTCTGAGGTAGTATCTGTTTTTGTGCCTGAAGTGGGATTCCTGTATGCAGCAAAATGTTGGGTCCTGTTTACGTATCCAGTCTGTTAGTCTATGTCTTTTGATTGGAGAATTGAGTCAATTGATATTAAGAGATATTAAGGAAAAGTGATTGTTGCTTCCTGTTATTTTTGTTATTAGAGGTGGAGTTTTGTTTATGTGGCTTTCTTCCTTTCGGTTTGTTAAAAGAAGATTATTTTCTTTCTTTTTCTAGGGTGCAGTTCCCTCCTTTTTGAGGTTTCCATTCATTATCCTTTGAAGGACTAGATTTGTGGAAAGGTACTGTGTAAATTTGTTTTTGTCATGGAATACCTTGGTTTCTCCATCTATGGTAAAGTTTTTCTGGGTATAGCAGCCTGGGTTGGCATTTGTGTTCCCTTAGGGTTTGTATGACATCTTTTCAGGTTCTTCTGACTTTCATAGTCTCTGTCAAGAAGTCTGGTGTAATTCTGATTAGTCTGCCTTTAAATGTTACTTGACCTTTTTCCCTTACTGCTTTTAATATTATTTCTTTCTTTAGTGCATTTGGTGTTTTGATTATTATGTGTCAAGAGGAATTTCTCTTCTGGTCCAATCTATTTGGAGTTCTGCAGGCTTCTTGTATGTTCATGGGTATCTCTTTCTTTAGATTGGGGAAGTTTTCTTCTATAATTTTGTTGAAGACATTTACTGGCCTTTTAAGCTGGAAATCTTCACTCTCTTCTATACCTATAATCTTTAGGTTTGGTCCTTTCATTGTGTCCTGGATTTCCTGAATGTTGTGGGTTAGGAGATTTTTGTATTTTGCATTTTCTTTGAGAGTTGTGTCAGTGTTTTCTATGGTATCTTCTGCACCTGAGATTCTCTCTACTATCTCTTCTATTCTGTTGGTGATGCTTGTTTATATGACTCCTGATTTCTTTCCTAGGTTTTGTATCTCCAGAGTTGTTTCCCTTTGTGATTTTTTTTATTGTTTCTCCTTCCATTTTTATATCCTGGATGGTTTTGTTCAATTCTTTCACATGTTTGGTTATGTTTTCCTGTAATTCTTTAAGGGAGTTATTTGTGTCCTTCTTGAAGTCCTCTATCAGCATCATGAGCTGTGAATTTAAATCCAAATCTTTCTTTTCAAGTGGGTTGGAGTATCTAGGACTTCCTGTTGTGTTGCCATGCTGCCTTGCTTTCTGTTGATAATGTTCTTATTTTGCCTCTCACCATCTGTCTATCTCTGGTGTTAGTTGGTCCCTCCTAACAGCAGCTACTAATCAGGGGAAACTGCAGGCACTGAGTTCTTCCTGGTTGGTGATTCTGCACATACTAGAGAAAAGTGCTGTGATTAAATGAAACAGTATACAAGGTTGCACTCTAACTTATGACCATGGAGGTGTTTTCTGGGACCACATCACATATATTCTCCTCTGCCCATGATCATAGCCTTCATATTATTTTAGAAGGTATGAAGTTGATACTGACATTATCAATTAAATAATTTAAGGTATGTTCTCATAAGTTCGTCAATCGTTTTGAGGACAGATATCAATGATACAATATTTTCAGTTTGGGGGGATAAATTTTCTGGTCATCCATAAATACTATTCCTGAATATCCACTTCAAAAATTGTGAAAAAATGAAATGTTTAGAAGAGAATAATAGGGCAAATTTGGATTTCACCCCTGATCAGTCACTGTAAGCTCCCAGCATAGAAAATATTAGTTAGTGTCTGACTGATGCAGGCTCAAAATAAGTGAATGTCCAGGCTGTCTGTCAATCTGTCATCCTTCTTGTTATTTCTACTCAACTCACTTTCAGTCCACACTTGAAAATACTCACATTTTTTAGAAGATAGTAATCAACTCATTTGAATGAAGAATGAATATATATATAAATATATATTTATATGTTTATATACTCATAGTGTGCCTTTTAAGTGTAGTTGGTATATGTAAGAGAAATTTACTTTAATTTTTGAGAGTAAAGAAAACTAAAATGAATGTTTTTCTTGAAAGACCATATATGTGTCCTGATTCTGCTGTCTAGTGAATAAAAAGTTAAATTATTTTGAGGATGTCTTTCATGTTATGTTAAGAGCATTATTAGTTTCATAGGAGATGATCATCATTATTTCCATTTGCAAGGAAGGTAATTACTTATCAGACATTTAAATTGGAGATTTCAGTTTTATGTATTTCTTCTGAATTTTGGTTCATATATACAGATATATATGTATGTTTACAATTAGATGTCTTGAGGTGAAAAGAAAATATAAGTACAAATGTTTCATTTGATTTGACATTTGTTTGTTGTTTGTTTATGAGTGTGCATGTGTATCCTTTAGTAAATATTATATATTCCCGTATTTTGAGTGTTATATGGTACATGAAATAGTGTGGGAAATTTTCTCTGTAGCATCATGTTTCAAAAATATCACACATTTGAAGAGTATGTGTATATGTATATATATATGTATATGTATATGTATATGTATATGTATATGTATATACACAAGATTTTTGATTCAGGGTTTATAGTGTGTCATTTGCCTCCTGATCCGAGACAGTAAGTATCTTCAGATTTGGACCAACATATTAGCTTAACAGTGTCCAATACAGATTTATATACCCAAGTGAACACACACACACACACACACACACACAAACACACACACACTCACACATATATACACATTCATACACAAAGAGGTAATATTCACCCTATCATGAAGTAATAGAACATCACACATCTGGGAAGTATTCTGTCAAAAGTTAGAAGGGAAAAGAGAGAACAACCACAACAAAAAATAATTATGAACTATTACGTATGTCAATTTTACAAAGGACAAATTTTATAGAAAAGGAATGATGAAAGCAGGAAATCAAGATTTGATTTGCTTCCAAGATTATTGTTTCTTATAAACACGTGATAAGATCAGAATGCTTGATGGGAAGACATATTTCTAATTACTTGTTTAAATTATTGAGATAAATAATCATCTTTTTGGACACTTGTATGAGATATGCCTTGTGTGTTTACTAAAGGAGCCATTTTAGTGAGCTGACGTTACTTCTTAGCATACAAAGAAGGGCAATGGAAAATGAATTTTATCCAGTTAGACAATATTTCTATATCATTTATTTTAGAAAAATTATTTAATGTGGTTAAGTAAAGTACAAAATTTTAACTAATATTTTATGGTATGGTCATTGTGGAAATAAATAAAAATGCTTACTAATTCACAATATTTAAGGAAGAAATCTTGATACATAGTTTTCTAAAAATGCCATATATATATATATGGCCATATTCACAGTATATTCATTTTCAACCTTCTTCAATCAGAAAACAATCAGGCTATGTCTGTTTGTGAGCACTGAGAAGCTCATATCCAGTACCGTCTTTCACACATGCTTTGTTGAATTCCATCTACCCTGGCTTGAACTGTGCCTGAAGTTCTCTGTTCTGGGGCAGGAGCAACTGATTATTTCCACCAGCAATACCAACTACAATGTAAATCAAACTAACAGAGATACTTGATTCTTTTTCTAGGAGTAAGAACAAGTTTAATATAAAATGCATCATCCCACTGGATAACCTGTGGGCTGTGGATAATGTGGACCTAGTCAGAAAACAAGCAAACCTGTCCTTGCAAGAACCTTTTCTGCCCACTGGAAATTTTTTGGCCACCTTTCTGTAAGACCAACACTCTGGACCAGTATTCACAGGAAGAGAGCTGTAGAAATTGTTGGGCAACTTAATGCTTCCTAATTCACAGATCAAGCCAATTAACCAGGATGTTTACAAAATCCAGTTTAGTTTGATTTTATACAAGGTGACAACTCCAACTTTACCCTTCTATGATGACCCCATTTTGTCTATAATTTCCACAACATACATTTCACATCTAAGGATATACCTTAGTTTTTGATCTGTGATGTTCATCAGGATTCCAAAAGATTCAAAAAGACAAATGGAGGAACATTGTCTTCTAAGAAGGATGTGGACAAAACAGAACAAAGCAAAACATATCCTCCACTTTCTTTGCTCCATAATGCCTGGTATTATTTAGGCTTTGAAAATAAACAAATTGATTTTTCTCCAATAATACTGCATAGAATAGCTAAATTTAACAAATACCTCTGATACTCCCCAGCTAATTTCCATAAAAATAGTATTTAATTGAACAGATAAAAATGGTTACTCATAGAATGCTCAAGTATTTTAAGGTCTGTGTAGCAGACCATCACTGGTGGCATATTGATAAGGATAAAGGTCAAGGGATAAGGTTCCATCAGATCCTCAGATGAGCTCATGTTGATCTGCCTTAGCTCAATGGCCAGGCTCTTCCAAGCCTTCCTCACTTTTCACTCCTCTTCCCGACTTTTCTCCCACAGCTTCACACCTCTGAATCTGCCCTCAGCTTTTGTGCTCAGTCACCTTAGTCCAAGCTCAGCACCCTAAATCTACCCTCAGCTTAATTATGTTTCTAATCTCCTGCCTGCAACCTCATACCAGGTGTGGGAGTAGCCAATGGCCAATACTCCTTAGATCTCACATGGCTGGTGACTCTTTCTCCCTCTGTAGCTGGTGAATCTTTTGCTCCTCCCCTGAATCTGCTAGCCTTACTGTAGTGAAGCTGGAAATCCTGACTAGTCCAACCAGCTCATTGGCCAATAGGATCTTTATTGATAGATGAAGAGCCAGTTAGGTAACAGGACCTTCAGGGTTCACATGCAGATTCCTGATCAAAGTGTTGGAACCAACCCCTACATATCACCAAGCACCTGTGAGGTTTCCACTTGTGTCACTTTTTATTTTAGTGATATGTGATGTGTTATATATATATGTGTGTGTATGTATATGTATGTATATATATGCATATGTGTATGTATGTATATATGTACATATACACATAAGTGCATATAGATTAGTATTTACATGTGCACATATGCATGTATATATACATATATGTATAATGTATGTATATAAATGCAGATATGTATGTTTGTATATATACGTATATAAAAGTATGTGTATATATGTATATGCATATATATCCATATTTATATATACATATGCACATAGGTATGTTTATATATACACACACTCACACAAGTATGAGTGTGAGTGTGTGTGTGTTTGTGTTGGTGTAGGTTGAGGGGTACAGACAAAATCCACCCTTCTTTTTTTTTTAATATTTTTATTTTCTATATTCTTTGTTTACATTCCAAATGATTTCCCCTTTCCCGGATCCCCCCTCCCCATATGTCCCATAAACCTTCTTCTCTCCATCCCTTCTCCAATCACCTCCCTCCTTTTTCTCTGTCCTTATATTCCCTTCCAATGCTAGATTGATCCTTTCCAGGATCAGGACCCTCTCCATACTTCTTCATGGGAATCATTTGTTATGTGATTTGTGCCTTGGGTATTCAGGGCTTCTGGGCTAATTAATATCCACTTATCAGAGATTGCATTCCATCTGTATTCTTTTCTGATTGGGTTACCTCACTTAGGATGATATTTTCCAGATCAAACCATTTGCCTAAAAATTTTGTGAATTCATTGTTTCTAATTGCTGAGTAGTATTCCATTGTGTAAATATACCACATTTTCTGTATCCATTCCTCCTTTGAGGGGCATCTGGGTTCTTTCCAGCTTCTGGCTATTATAAATAAGGCTGCTGTGAACATAATGGAGCATGTGTCTTTATTGCATGCCGGCGAATCCTTTGGGTATATGCCCAGGAGAGGTATAGCAGGGTCCTCTGGAAGTCTCATGTCCGGTTTTCTGAGGAACCTCCAGACTGATTTCCAAAGTGGTTGTACCATCTTATAGCCTCACCTGCAGTAGACGAGTGTTCCTCTTTCACCACATCCTCGCCAACACCTGCTGTCTCCTGAGTTTTTGACCTTAGCCATTCTGACTGGTGTGAGGTGAAATCTCAGGGTTGTTTTGATCTGCATTTCCCTAATGACTAATGATGTTGAGCACTTCTTAAGGTGCCTCTTGGCCATCCAAATTCCTTCAGGTGAAAATTATTTGTTTAGATCTGTACCCCATTTTTAATAGGGTTATTTGGTTCCCTGGGATCTAACTTCTTGAGTTCTTTGTATATATTGGATATTAGCCCTCTATCAGATGTGGGGTTGGTGAATATCCTTTCCCAATTTGATGGTTGCCGTTTTGTCCTTTTAACAGTGTCCTTTGCCTTACAGAAACTTTGTAATTTTATGAGGTCCCATTTGTCAATTCTTGATCTTAAAGCATAAGCTATTGGTGATCTGTTCAGGAACTTTTCCCCTGTACCCATGTCCTCAAGGGTCTTCCCCAGTTTCTTTTCTATTAGTTTCAGTGTGTCTGGTTTTACATGGAGGTCGTTGATCCACTTGGAGTGGAGTTTAGTACATGGAGATAAGAATGGATCAATTCGCATTCTTCTGCATGCTGACCTCCAATTGATCCAGCACCATTTGTTGAAAAGGCTATCTTTTTTCCACTGGATGTTTTTGGCTCCTTTGTCGAAGATCAAGTGACCATAGGTGTGTGATTCATTTCTGGGTCTTCAATTCTATTCCATTGGTCCACTTGTCTGTCACTGTGCCAATACCATGCAGTTTTTAACACTCTTGCTCTGTAGTATTGCTTAAAGTCAGGGATACTGATTCCCCCAGAATTTCTTTTGTTGTTGAGAATAGTTTTAGCTATCCTGGGTTTCTTGTTATTCCAGATGAAACTGAGAATTGCTTTTTCTAACTCTGGGAAGAAATGAGTTGGGATTTTGATGGGGATTGCATTGAATCTGTAGATTGCTTTTGGCAAGATGGCCATTTTAACTATATTAATCCTGTCAATCCACGAGCATGGCAGATTTTTCCATTTTCTGAGGTCTTCTTCGATTTCCTTCTTCAGAGACCTGAAGTTCTTGTCATATAGACCTTTCACTTGTTTGGTTAGAGTCACACCAAAATACTTTATATTGTTTGTGGCTATTTTGAAGGGTTTCATTTCCCTAACTTCTTTCTCAGCCTGCTTATCCTTTGAGTATAGAAGGCAACTGATTTGCTTGTGTTGATTTTATAACCAGCCACTTAGCTGAAGTTGTTTATCAGCTGTAGGAGTTCTCTGGTGGAGGTTTTTGGGTCACTTAAGTAGACTATCATGTCATCTGCAAATAGTGATAATTTGACTTCTTCCTTTCCAAGTTGTATCCCCTTGATCTCCTTATGTTGTCTAATTGCTCTAGCTAGAACTTCAAGTACTATATTGAAAAGATATGGAGAGAGAGGACAGCCTTGTCTAGACCCTGATATTAGTGGGATTGCTTCAAGTTTCTCTCCTAAATGGATGTTTGATGTTGGCTACCGGTTTGCTGTATATTGCTTTAATGATGTTTAGGTATGGGCCTTGAATTCCTGTTCGTTCTAATACTTTTAGCATGAAAGGATACTGGATTTTGTCAAATGCTTTCTATGCACCTAATGAGATGATCATATTTTTTTCTTTGAGTTTGTTTATGTAGTGGATAGCATTGATGGATTTCCTTATATTGAACCATCCCTGCATCCCGGGGATTAAGCCTATTGATCATGGTGGATGATCGTTTTGATGTGTTCTTGGATTTGGTTGGTGAGAATTTTATTAAGTATTTTTGCATCAATATTCATAAGGGTAATTGGCCTGAATTCCTCTTTCTTTGTTGGATCTTTGTGTGGTTTTGGTATCAGTGTAATTGTGGCTTCATAGAACAAGTTGGGTAGAGTTCCTTCTATTTCTATTTTGTGGAATAGTTTGAAGAGTATTGGTGTTAGGTCTTCCATGAAGGTCTGATAGAATTCTGCACTGAAGCCATCTGGTCCCATGATTTTTTGGTTGAGAGACTTTCTATGACCCTTTTTATTTCTTCGGGTGTTATGGGACTGTTTAGATGATCTATTTGATCCTTATTTAGTTTTGGTGTAGGATATCTGTCTAGGAAACTGTCCATTTCCTTCAGATTCTCCAGTTGTGTTGAGTATAGGCTTTTGTAGTAGGATCTAATGATTTTTTTGAATTTCCTCAGTATCTATTGTTATATCTCCCGTTTCATTTCTAAGTTTGTTAATCTGGATACTGTCTTTGTGTCCTTTGTTTAGTCTGGCTAAGGGTTTATCTATCTTGTTGATTTTCTCAAAGAACCAGCTCCTGGTTTTGTTGATTCTTTTTATGGTTCTCTTTGTTTCCTATTGATTGATTTCTGCCTTGAGTTTGATGATTTCCTGCCTTCTACTCCTCCTGGGTGAAATAGCTTCTTTTTGTTCCAGGGCTTTCAGATGTGTCATTAAGCTGTTAGTGTATGCTTTCTCCATTTTCTTTTTGGAGGCACTCAGGGCTATGAGTTTTCCTCTTAGCACTGCTTTTATTGTGTCCCATAGATTTGGGTATGTTGTGTCTTCATTTTCATTAAGTTCTAAAAAGTCTTTAATTTCTTTCTTTATTTCTTCCTTGACCAAGGTATCATTGAGTAGAATATTATTCAGTTTCCACGTGTATGTGGGTTTTCTGTTGGTTTTGTTGCTATTGAAGACCACTTTTACTCCATAGTGATCTGATAGGAGGCATGGGATTAGTTCGATCTTCTTATATCTTGTTATATTTGTCTTGTGACCAATTATATGGTTGATTTTGGAGAAGGTACCATGAGGTGCTGACAAAAAGGTATATTCTTTTACTTTAGGACAGAATGTTATATATATATATATATATATATATATATATATATAAATCTGTTAAATCTAATTGGTCCAAAGCTTCAATTAGTTACATTATGTCCCTGTTCAGTTTCTGTTTTCCTGATCAGTCCATTGAGGAAAGTGCAGTGTTGAAGTCACCCACAATTATTGTGTTAGGTGCAATGTGTGCTTTGAGCTTTAATAAAGTTTCTTTTATGAATGAAGGTGCCCTTGCATTTGGAGCATAGATGTTCAGGATTGAGAGTGCTTCTTGATGTATTTTTCCTTTGACCAGCAAGAAGTGTCCCTCAGAGTCTCTTTTGATGACTTTGGGTTGAAAGTCAATGTTATCTGATATTAGAATGGCTATTCCAGCTTGTTTCCTGAGACCATTTGCTTGTAAAATTGTCTTCCAGCCTTTTACCCTAAGGTAGTGTTTGTCTCTGACCCTGAGGTGTGTTTCCTGTATGCAGCAAAATGTAGGGTCCTGTTTATGTATCCAGTCGGTTAGTCTATGTCTTTTTATTGGGGCATTGAGTCCATTGATATTAAGAGATATTAAGGAATAGTGATTATTACTTCCTGTCATTTTTGATGTCATTTTTTAAATTTGATTGGTTAACTTCTTTTGGGTTTGATGAAAGAAGGCTACTATCTTCCTTTTTCCAGGGTGAAGATTCCTTCCTTGTATTACTGTTTTCCTCCTATTATCCTTTGTAGGGCTGGGTTTGTGGATAGATATTGGGTAAACTTGCTTTTGTCGTGGAATATCTTGCTTTCTCCATCTATGGTGAATGAGAGTTTTGCTGGGTATAGTAGTCTTGGCTGACATTTGTGTTCTCTTAGAGTCTGCATGAGATCTGCCCAGGATCTTCTAGCTTTCATGGTCTCTGGTGAGAAGTCTGGTGTGATTCTGATAGGTCTTCCTTTATATGTTACTTGGCCTTTCTCTCTTACTGCCTTTAATATTCTTTCTTTGTTTAGTGCATTTGGGGTTTTGATTATTATGTGACGGGAGGTATTTCTGCTCAGGTCCAGTCTGTTTGGAGTTCTGTAGGCTTCTTGTATATTCATAGGCATCTCTCTCTTTAAGTTAGGAAAGTTTTCTTCCATAATTTTGTTGAAGATACTTGCTGGCCCTTTCTGTTGTAAATCTTCACTCTCATCTATACCTATAATCCTTAGGTTTGGTCTTCTCATTGTGTCCTGGATTTCCTGGATGTTCTGGGATACAAGCTTTTTGCATTTTGCATTTTCTTTGACAGTTGAGTCAATGGTTTCTATGGTATCTTTGGCATCTGAGATTCTTTCTTCCATCTCTTGTATTCTGTTGTTTATATTTGCATCTATGGCCCCTGATTTCTTCTCAAGGTTTTCTATCTCCAAAGTTGCCTCCCTTTGTGATTTTTTAGTTGTTTCTACTTCTGTTTTTAGATCCAGGATGGTTTTGCTCAGTTCCATCATTTGTTTGTTTGTGTTTTCCTGTAATTCTTTAAGAGATTTTTGTGTTTCCTCTTTCATGACTTCTGCCTGTTGACTCAAGTTCTCCTGCATTTCTTTAAGATTTTTTTGCCTTTCTTCTTTATTGGCTTCTATCTCTTTTTTAAGATGCTTCTCCACTATCCGAAGTTCTTCAGGTGAAAATTCTTTGTTTAACTCTGTACCCCATTTTTAATAGGGTTGTTTGGTTCTTTCGGGTCTAACTTCTTGAGTTCTTTGTATATATTGGATATTAGCCCTCTATCTGATATAGGGTTGGTGAAGATCTTTTCCCAATTTGTTGGTTGCTGATTTGTCCTTTGATGGTGTTCTTTGCCTTACAGAAACTTTGTAATTTTATGAGGTCCCATTTGTCAATTCTTGATCTTATAGCATATGCTATTGCTGATCTGTTCAGAAACTTTCCCCCTGTACTGATATCCTCAAGGGTCTTCCCCAGTTTCTTTTCTATTAGCTTCAGAGTGTCTGGCTTTATGTGTAGGTCCTTGATCCATTTGGAGTTGAGCTTAGTACAAGGAGACAAGGATGGATCAATTTGCATGCTTCTGCATGCTGACCTCCAGTTGAACCAGCAGCATTTGTTGAAAAGGCTATCTTTTTTCCATTGGATGTTTTCCACCCCTTTGTCGAGTATCAGGCGGCCATAGGTGTATGGGTTCATTTCTGGATCTTTAATCCTGTTCCATTGATCCACCTGCGTGTCACTGTACCAATACCATGCAGTTTTTAACACTATTGCTCTGTAGTATTGCTTGAGGTCAGGGATACTTATTCCCCCAGAATTTCTTTTGTTATTGAGAATAGTTGTAGCTGTGCTGGGTTTTTTGTTATTCCAGAAGAATTTGAGAATTGCTCCTTCTAACTCTATGAAGAATTGAGTTGGGATTTTGATGGGTATTGCGTTGTTTGAACTATTAAAGGAAGTCTGCTGACTTCTAAATTATATAACCAGTGACTTGCTATAACCCAAAAGATCAATGACAAAGAGAACTTAGCAGCAGTGCGGAGGTAATGTGTGGTCAAATATGTGAACAATATCAACAAAATAGAAGTTATATTTGCTTGCACACATTAGAGATTATGTATCCCAGAAATATTTACTAAAAATAGTGACTGACAACAAAAGTTTCAATTGTTCACAAACATGGAAGACATCCTGAAACAGAAGTATGACTTGGTGAGTCACAGTGGATCATCCTTATGACTATCATCTTTTTATTCCATGTACATTTTTCATTTCCCCCTGAATCTAGGGAAACATTTTAAGCAATATTTCGAGTGTTTATTCTTACTTTGATTTTATTCATGGAGGTCCATACATAAGATGCAATTACTCTGTCTGCTTTCTTCATATTTACAAATCTAGTAAGCTTGTTTTAAAATAACTGCCTCTTTGTTCAATCTTTTAGATAATCTCCGAGAACCAAATGCTGCTCTTCTGGGAAAACATTTTAGGATTTTATATAAAATTGCATGAAATTCTTCTATTAAGCTAATGCTACCTTACCATCTATATGCTGATATAGCACCATATATCTCATGGCTTCCTAGCTATCACAATAAAGTCCTGGAAATTTTTATTGCCTAAAGGGTAATTAGGCATAAAATTTAAACCTGGCTTTGAGAAGCCTTTACAATGAGATAGGAATGTGGGATTATTCTGAGACTCTGGGCTATTTTGTTGTTGATGATGGTTTTGATTTTGCTTTTGCTTCATTTTGTAAAATAAGAAAACTGTAAATGGTGTTCGTCTGGAGAGGAAAAATCATTGGTGGATTTTAAGTAAGAAAAATATAAATGAGTATTTGAGCTCAATGACTCAGTGTTTTGTCAGTTCTGATATAGAATATCCTTAGATTAAACCAATGATAAAAATGCTGTGAAATGATCAAAAATCCTGGGTACTGAGTTCAGCAATCAAGACTGAATTCTGATATAATTAGTGTAGAATGTGTGAAATTATACTCATTTTCAATGTGCTTTCTTCAACCAAAGAAAGGCAATATAAAATTAGTGTGGTTAAATATACCGTTGGCCTCTTGATGCTGGTTATGATTGGTTTAGAGAAATTATAGAGTACCATTTTCTATTTGCCTTTCAAAAACTATACTAAAATATCAAAACTTTTACAGTACTGGTAATAAATGTTTATTTTGACTCTCAGTATTTGAATTTCTGAATCATTATTAATTGGTCAACTGCCCATTGACCTGAAAAGAATATATTTTAGGACAGCATAACTGAGAATAAATATTCCTCATATTATATAGGGTCAAATATGAGAAGGAAAAAATAGGATTCAAAAGACCCTGGCATGGGAGATCCATAAGTCTCCAGTTTCCTCCACATAAGCATTATTTCAAATACCTCCCAACATAATAAACCCGAGATTGCGCTCTTCCCATAGCTTCTGCATTGAGCCATCAGAGACATGGGAATGTTTCTGCTCAGATGGGTTTGCCTGTCTCTAGCTTTTTAGTTAGCCCTTGGGAGCTGTGAGTAGGATGGAATCCCACTTAAATGACCAAATTCAAAGCTCATCTTGCCTCCTGTTTCTATAAGGACCCTAACAAGTATGCACAGCCGTGAATGTGTCAAAGACATCCAAAGTTAATCAAATGACCAATGTGTATAACATACTGGTCATCACAAGGTGAAAACTGGAAAACATCCTCTTATATCAAATTGGACTATGATGATCTCACTTGAATATCTGACCTTACAATGTTTACATTTCTGACAAGAAGCCCACCCCTATGGTTTATTAAAGCTAATATTTTCTCACAATTTTGAACTTTTAGCCTCCAAGAGTTTTAAATAAAATGTGATTTGTAACCATGCAAAATGACAGAGACCCTCTGTATTTGCCCTGTTTTATCACAGATTTCCTGGTAACATTTATAATCGAAAACTCTCCAAAATTTTTCAGATTAGACATGGTTGCAGTGTGGTAAGAAACATCATTTTTTCATCCACATGGAGCAAATACTTCATGTTCCCAGAATACTCCATCTATCATCAGCAACATAAAGGAACTAGAACATGGACTCAGCAGCTGCCACAGTAGGAGGACATGGACCCCTGGCCATTGTGCACTGACGTCCAGTGGCTCCTCTTCTCTAGGAGAGTATTGTAGGTGTGTGTAGATATTCTACTGCCATAACGTAAAACTTAGAGTCATTTAGCACTTAAACTATGAATTATAACAAACATCAATGAAGAATTTAATAGACCATGTAAAGGGAAACTTCACCTGTGGGTTATAAACTCCTGTTGTAAGAAATAGCCTCCAAATTTTGGTACCTCTTTCCAATGATCATGAATTTATATAAGAGGTAAATCCCAGAAATGAGATTCTGTAATTACTTAAGGATGTGTCACTTGCTTTGATATGTAGAGTATTGATATAGATGTGTATAATACAAAGAACAACCACTCAACACCAAATTAGGTTTTCCCTACGTAAAAGATCTGGCTGTTCTGAAATTTCCTGTGTAGTCCAGGCTGACCTTAAACTTACAAAGATCCATCCTCTTGGCTCAGCTTCTGAGATCTGGGTATAAAGGCATGTTCCACCATGCTTTTCTCTTATGATAGTCTTAAAATATAGCGTAATGTACCCATATGAGAGACATAGACACCATGATCTCCCATTTGAGCTCTTGGTTGGGGGGGGAAGGGGGTAGTAGCGAGGAAGCCAAGGACTGTAGAAGAAATATAGCCAGCCAAGTTGTGTTTTGAAGTGCAGATACTGCTGATAATTTGCAGTTGGCCATTGCTGTTCAGTCAGAAAGTAACACAGGTGAACTAACATGTTGGTACTATTTCATTGTTTGACTCTAATACCTATATGTATAGCTTTCAAGGCAAACACAGAAATTACTTTGTATACCAGAAGCATGGGCCATATACTACAAGTTATCCGATGTCTTATCAAGCAATGCCATTATTAGAAATTTTATAATACTGATGACTTATTTTCTGTGTATGTGTGGTGAAGCATAAGGCATGCAAGCTATGAAACAGGAGGGGCATGCAAGAACCAAGTGCGATCAATTACGGCAAATAATGATTTCCCTTTATTAGATTCAGAGAAACCAGAAGGCAATATGGATATAACATTACAAACACCTTTTCAAACTACTCTTGCACCAATGAAAAACCAAGTATTTTATAAATTCCCACCCATTGTTTGTTTGGACAGAATGCTGCCTTCTCCTGTACTTATGACTTTCATTTTGGGTTTCTACAACTGACCTATTTCACATAGTTTCTGGGTACCTTTCTTCTAAGTGAATTATTTTATCAAACTGATGAATGTACAGATAACCTATTCATGAGGGTAAGATCCTTTTAAAACAGATATAAATCCCACTGAAGTTTGAGTCTTCTGATTTAAAGAAAAAGGAAAAAAAGAGAAATGATACAGTATTCCCATGATTTGAACTGATTTCAGAAAAGACCCAAACTCACCAGTTTTTAGAATGAAATGAATCTTTGGAAGTGCCCTATTGATTTTCCAACTGTCAATATCTTCAGCAGTGTTTTGACTCCATAATACTCTAGATTGTACTTTAATATAATTGCCTCCGAGATTACTAAATCTTATAATTTAAAACATTTATAGACACTTATTTGATATTACCAATTAATTAGATATACACATTGTTCTTTGATATATATTGATCTTTTTATGCTACTGAGCTATATAAAATTGGCACGTAATAAGGCTTAGTCTATTTTAAATATGCTACTAGACTTCCATTGGAAATATTCTTTCACTGTCCAGGATCTATTTTAGCACTATGCCTGTGCCAGGAATTTATTGTGCATGTTAACAAGTTATCATGTTAGACACATGAGAATTACTGCCCATTCCCTAGGTTTATTAGAGTAGAAGTTACTGTCATCAATGACTATACTCATGTAGTCAATTATAATGAGAGAAAATGTGGAGTAAATCTGTGTTTGCTCATCACTTCTACAGAATGAAACCACTGGAGAATGATTGACATTTGCTTGGGTTCTTAAATGCGACAGCATCTTTAGATTGTAGACACTGGAAAATAACAAGTCACAGATGAAGGAAATAAAACTCTCAGTACTATAGTGCATAAAGAAAGCTTTCTTAAAATCACAAATGTTAGGATTCATAATAGAGGCATAACAGACAGGAAGTAAAAGAGAAACTTGTTCTGTGAAAGAGAACTATCCCAATAGTAACTTGGAATGGCATGCTTGGGAAAGATATTTGTAGAAGAAAAGAAAAAGTAAGAGAACACTGACCACCAAAATGCTTTGGTGAACAGAAGTGTGATTCAGTCTTGAAGATTAATTAATTCCAAGAAACATTGATGTTCCAAAGTTGGAAAACTCGATGGGGAATAAAATATATTTGGAAGCTAAAATAGAAAAAAAGTGAAATGTCTTCTTCATTCCTTTCAGTTGTAGCTATGCGTCCATTATTGCCATAGCTCTGGTTTACTTTAAAAGACACATTTGTACTTCAGGTGTTTGGATCTGAAATAACCGAAGTTTGTCCTTATCCCACACAGGATATGTTATCCCTAATTGCGGGAAGGGGCCGAAGTTCATATCAAATATTCAGAGTTGTACCAGAAAAACCACACTGGTCCCTGAGGGATAAGATTTACACTGAACTACATATTAACTGTAGTGAAGAATCTGTGCTCATAGTAGCTTCCGTTTTAAAGGTAAGAACAATTTTTGCATCACCAACATTCAGCATCACTCTAGAGATGTACATTTTAACCTTGAGATTGCCTGATGATGATAGTTTTCTTGAACTAAGGACACATGACCTCTGAATAAGAGGCATGTTATGTAAAATTCTCATAAGCTCAAAGATTAATCACCAAGACACAGGTGAACACCTTCTCTTGGAAGTTAACTTCCTTATTTATTGGAAGGGCTTGTTTTGGCATTGCAAATGTTCCCAGAGATTTACACTCTGTGATCTGAAAGACCTCTATAACTGTATCATGTCAATAGCAAGGTAAGAAAAATAGTGCTAAAAATGTGTTTTACAAAATCCATGCCTTAAATCATACTTAACAAAAAAAACCTATTCCTCATAAATAAACATAGTACAAAATAGCTGGTCCAATACACACTTACAATAAGTTTTGAAAGAGTTGAGTGTTGCCCTCTGTCCAGTAGATAAACTTAATTCTTTTCCTTCTCTATAAAAAAAATAAAGCAGCACTTTTACATTAGTCAGATATTGCCATTTTAACCCCATGTCAAATAGTGAAGAATTAGCCTCCCTACTTCTAAATAGTCTACCAAGCTTAAGTTACCAGTGGGCAGCAGTAACTCTGGAGCAAATATCACTGTTTTATTTTTATTTGGGCCATGATCTGAGTTTGCCTCTCAGTAGATTATAGAGCTATGGTCCCAAACATCAAAAGAAAAGATAATGCTCTGAGAATAGGCATGGTTAATAATATTAGGCAAAGTTACTGAATGATCCATCCTTGGCCCTGGAGCTTTCAAAGTGTGTCTGGCTCTCATTGCCAGAAACCTGGGACCACGTCATGGGGAGGAAAGTGAAGATCAGTAACTGGAGGTGGCCATGAGTTTTCACAGCAATTTAAAGGTACAGGAACACCTGGGAACCTTCCATTTGTCTGATTTGTAATCCTTGGTACAACATGAAAGTTAATTGTGGTATTTCATGAGCAAAGACACTTTTCTGTCCTCAAACATGCTGCTTACAATTAATTAAATAGCTGATTATTTCCACATTTTAAGGAATGGAAGTGAAATTGTAAGACCTTCTCACATGTAAAGCAGGGTGTTGAATAAGAAAGTTCACCACATTCCAAGTGTGCCTGTATACAGAGGTATACTTGTATTTTACAACTTTATACTCTGTGATCAGAAAGACAAATTGACCCAATTATACAACAGGAAGGAGGTATTTTCTGTCCCTGCCATTGTTTAATTGTTGCTTATTTACAGAAAGAACACTTACAATTTTTGTATGTTTGTTTTGTTAGTTTTATATAGTTACTGTTTCTTTTTTCCTTTATTCAGCTGTTATTAGTATTATTACACATTTATTTATGTATGTATTTATTTATTTTACATCTTGAATGCTGACCTCTACCTCCTCACCTGTTACAGAGTCTTTTCCCTTCTCCCCTGAGTGGGTTAGGGATCCCACGTGTTATCCTTGCACCCCGACACATCAACTCTCTTCAGGGTTAGCACATTTGCTCCTACTGAGGCCAGTTGGTGAAGGGCTTCCACAGACAGCCAAAAGCTTTAGGAATAACCCCTGTATTTGACTTTGTTGGTCTTCCTGTAGACTCCTAATCTTCACCAGTACCCTGAATCCTTTCCCTAACTGTTCCATAATAGTCAAAGTGCTCTATTCAGTGTTTGCCTGTGGGTCTCTTTATCAATTTTAGTCAGCTGCTGGGTGAAGCCTCTCAGAGAGCAGTTATAAAAGGATCTTTTCAGGATGGCCCACAGAGAAGCTGGCCTCCTTTGAGACAGACAGACCTTGAGGCTCTGAATTGGAGAGCAGTTCTCTGATTGCAGGTAGTAGTGTGGACTGGAAACCAGGAAAAGCACTTAGAACAGACAGTAGGGTTATTTCACTGATAATGCAGCCAGAACTCTGCATCTTTGATTCTAGTTTTAGGTAAGAACACATGGGCTTCTGCCTGTAGTTTCCACATTAGAGGCAAGTTTCCAGTTGGTGATAGGCTGAGAATATCTTAAGGAAGTAGGGTCTCAACCAGTTGTTCTTAGCCTTCCTAATCCTCGGAAATCATGCTGTGATCATCCATAACCATGACATCATTTTGATGTCATTTCATAACTGAAATTTTACTACTATTATGGAGTATTATGCATACTCTATGGAATATCGATATACAGATATGTGACCCCCAAAAGTATTGTGGCACACAAGTTGAGAATCACTGGACTAAACTGCTATTTTTAAACAGAAATGTTTCTCAAATACTTTCTAAAATGTACATTGATCATTAATTTTCTTGTGATTTTCCTCATTAAAAAGGATTTCATTAGAAATAGTTAAGGTAGCTTTGCTTTCTTCTGATTTATATGAAAATTGGCTTAGTGTCCTTAATGACCAATCTCTGCTTGGAAAATTTTCTGCTATACACAGGTATTGATACAGTAAACACTTGGGGAACGGCACATAGTTAGAATCAATGTATTTTCAAGGTACATTGGTTTGTATTTACAGGATTATAAACTGGACTAATGTCCCATGCCAAGAGATATCCTTTGCTCAGACATGTATATTCACTTTATAAACCGGTGCATTTTTCAAGCAAGAGTGTTGTACGGTGTCTGTAATCCCACCACTTGAGGTTCTTCTACATTATAACTGTCATGGTTTGGAAGACAGAGCATGCTACACAGTTGTGTGCAGGTCAGACTAAAGTATTGGTTTGAATTCCTGTGTGAGACAAATTAAAAGAAGTGTGTATGTATAATACCTGTGGGTTATTGACATCCTAGTATTATCACCATGGTATTGAGAATATTGCACATGTTAAATATATGTCATTGATTAGAACATGAAGCTATTTCTGAGTTCCCCTTTCTCAACTATAACTTCCTAGAGAAGTATGGGTAAGGCATATCTTTGACTTCTGTGAATCATTTTCCTGTACAATATTCCATACAATGATTTCTTTGGTAACAGGAGCTTTGTGCTCCCATTTCTACCCAGGACTCCAGCATCTCTGCCTTCCCTATAGCAGGAGATGTTAACCTGCATTGTGTTGGGTCACTAGTGTGCTTTCTGCTTCTTGTATTGCAGAGTGTTGCAAGAGTATTACATGGATTCATACTACAATAGACATTAAATATGTCCCCATGGTGGCTGGAAAGATGGTTCCCTTTTTAACAATACTCTTTCCATACACAGAACACACATGACCTGCAACAATCTTCATTCATTCTATTTCCAGGGAACCTGACACCTTCCTCTGGGTTCTGAAGGTAGCAGTTGTACATGTAGTACTGAGAAATTCATACATGATTTTCAAAGTTTCCTACAATTTTATAAGGAGAATTGATTTGAAGAAAATATTTAGGGCAATACTTAAGCTGTATATTCTTATTTCTTTTGAATTCTGAATATACTATGAGCTGGTCTACAAAACATTTATGCTGATCTTTCTTTGTATTCAGAGTTTTGTAAGCAACATTAATTGTAAGACAATCAACAGTAAAATTTTCCTTTTTTATGTATAGTATTCTACTGAAGATGCCATGTACAAATTACATCCTGCTAAAACAGCTTATCTCTGTGCTATTAAAATGAAAACCTCTATGAGGAATCACTTAGACACCCACACCTTATCTGTCCGCGTAGCCCCTCATGTGCTGTGGGATCCAACTTGCTGAACTCATGATTTGGGAGTGACCTCCCAAAATAGGTAAGGGGATATGATTATTCCCTTTGGGAACAAAGTCTTCATTGTGATCCAGGAATTGGGAATGCCTCAGAAAGGTCACTGAGTTAAAGGACAAACTAGGATTGCATTCTTCTGGAGTTGGAGTGTCTGTTATATAATTTGCGTTCTTTTAGCACTTGCTTTTACTTCTGCAAAATAGAATCATGTATGTTTGAATTATTTCAGGTACAGTATAATGTACCTCTGTCTTTTTTTCTGTAGCTCTTAATTTTACTATGAAGCTGTATGCATTGATATTTTTATTACTTTCATTATTTACTTTATATCCTGATTGCAGTACCCTCCTCTAAGTCCCATCCTCAAAACCCCTTCTTCTATCAGTTTAATTTTAATTTAAAACTTTACTTAATTTATATTTAATTTTTAATTTTGGGTGGAAGTTTCCAGGGGAAAGAGTAGATGTGGTCAGACTAGAAAAGGAGTGTTACTGGGTGGCATGATGAGAAATTCACAGAGAATCAATAAATACCATATGTTTTGAAAAGGAAAAAATTAGACAACCCAAAAAAGACAATAACAAAAGAAGAAAAGAAAGCTAGGATTCTCTTTAACAACTAGCTTCCAGAAATAAGGTCCACAGGAAGAAAGTCATACTAGTATTACTCAAAAAAAGAGTAAGATAGGCCAAGAAATAGGTTCCTCAATTTAGAAAGTGTCTTAATTTATTACTGTTGCTATGATAAAACACTGATGAAAAGCAACTTACAGAGGACAGGTTAACACTTCACGATATACTCCTTGTTACAGTTAACAACTGAGGAATGTCAGGGCCCAAACTGAAGCAATGCAGGAATCTAGAGGAAAGAACTGAAGCAGAGGCTGTGTAGGAGTGCTGCCTCATGTCCTGCACCTCATACCTTTCTTTATCTCAATATAGCTCAAGGGTGGCACCATCCTGCAGATCTTGTCCTTAGAAACTCCATTGTTAATCAGGACAATATCCCATAGACTTCCCTAGACAATCGGCCAATCTGGTGTTGCAGTTTCTCAACTAAAATTCCTCTTCTCACCAACTTGTCTTAGTCATTTTTCTATTGCTTTAATAAAGCACCGAGATTAAAGCAGCTCATAGAATGAAATACTTATTTGGGGATTAGATATCCAGAGAGATTAATGTCCTTCAAAGCCATGACAGAGGAGCATAGCTGCAGGAAGGTAGGACAACCAACAGGAAGCAGAGAGCTAGTAGCTCTCATCTTAGGCAGCAAACACGAAGCACAGAGAGTACACTGCAAATGGCACCTGCCTTCTGTGACCTTAAATTCTAATCAATGACAAACCTCCTATGAGGAAGCCAAGCCACTTCAACCACCCAAAAGTTGTCACAAAGATGGTGTCATATATTGTGATACCTGCAGTTACACGGCCATCCCATTCAAAGCATCAAAATAAAACTTTGCCTCTGTCCCCAAACCCCTGCAAAAAATCACCAATTCAAGAAACTTTGGAAGTCATTGCTGTGATTCACCAGTCATTATGGCAGCATATCAGTTCTGAAATGTTACATTGCTTTAGTAGTTTCCCCATTCTTTGCAATATATATGAAATTTTAACTAGGTTAAGTTAGTTGCAAAGAACTTAGAGTCTCCATTTCAGACATAGACTTCATATCACAGTTTCATATCTGCTTGTAGTTACTGCTACTTTCCTTGTCATTTTGGATATCAATTTTTTATTGATTTCAATTTTTTAAAGTATGTGAAATGACAAGACAATATTTTGGCCTTGTGGTGTTACAGATATCTATCATACGTATCATGATTGACAACTGTGTAGCTATATTTGGATAGAATAACAATATCATTGTGACCATAACCAAAAGAGGTCAGATGACATAAAGACATCAGTAAATACTGCTGGTAAGTCACCTGTTATGATAAAAAACATAAATGGCCACAGTGGGAAACCACAGATGCTCATACTACAGAAGTAAAGATTTCATCTGATGCTCCTCAGGTGAAAGGTCCTACAAGTTAAGAGAACTTTTAATTAGTTATCACAGGGAACGAACAATAATATCATTCCTTGATTTCATAAATGTGTAAATATCAGAACAGCATTTTAGCATATCATGGTATTAAAGCATTGGAAAATATTTTAAACAACCCTTAAATTATGTAACTATATGTATATATACATAGGTAAGCATACAGACACACATATATACATACATACATACATGTATGTATGACAAGGGAATTCTTTTTTTAAACCCTGTAAGAATTCCAGAATATTACTTGCTATATTTCTATCCTTTTCTTCCCATGGTCCATAAGTCCTGTAGAATAACTTAGATATGAAATTATTTTTAAAAAAGTTCACCTAGAAACAATTATTTGATTTAAAAATGCACTAAACTTACTACAAGGTTAAACCATGTGCCAGCAAGCTGTGCTATCCTTGTACAAAAACAATGATGTTTGAGAGATGATCGTGCCAAATGCCTAGCATTTGGTATAAATATTAATTTGCATGGGATCCACTACAACACATATGTGAGAATCTTAACCTGCAATATTATTCAAATTCAGATATAGTGTTAACTCAAGTAATTCTTTGTGTAGATTCTTTGTTCATAAAATATACTGAAAAACTAGTCTTATCTGAAATGGGGTGAATCTATCATCTGAGAATGTTTGTACAATGAAATTTTTATGTTTCCTTTAGCAGGGGAAAATGAAACAACTTCAACATATATCTTTTCACAATGAAAATTTCCTCCTGACTGAAGAAGTTGCTGGTCATTTTATTTCAATGTTCCCTTCTACCTCCCTCTTAACCACAGCAGAAGAGATTATTACGAGAAACAACTTCAGTTTTATATTTAACTATATTGTTACATAGTTTCACTCACTATATTTATTTTATGTTGTGTATTACACATTCTTATCTATTAATATTAATAAATGGTATTAAATTATGTTATTGCTTAGACTCCAATTTGTCTGATTCATGATTCTCCATAGTCTTTGGAAAATGGCATTTTCAGTATTTTCCTTCACCTCTGTTACTTAGGCACCTGTATTCCTGTGACAGATCCATGTTAGTATTTGTTTCTTCCAAAGTTCCAAAAATGGTCATTCTATGTACTGCTCAATAAATGAAAGGTAGGGATTTATCTACCCAAATTCTTCCATATTGTCACTATAAAATACTCCCCATGGCTAAGTGTCAACTATTTAGTTGTACAATAAAATCAGACTCACTCCTGTGCATTGGAGCAACACTTTTAAAAAAAAAATAATATTCCTATTTCTGTGAAATGGTACTCTAGAAAATTGTTTACATTAGGAAAAATAGCTCATTATTTGAGGGCTCAAGATATCATCAAAGAGCACTTGTGATGTCAGGAGGTTGTAACTAGTGAAATCCTTCACCTAGTTGAGAAGCAGAGGATGATGAATATTCATATTCAGTAAGCTTCTTCCTTTTATACATTCGAAGAACCATGAAAGGAATTGTAGAACCCAGTTACACTGTTAGTTTGCCCATATCAGTTCCTTAAGCAGAGACATTAATACATTATATATATCCTGAGTTTTGCAAGCAAATGGATGAAATTAGAAAATATCATCTTGAATGAGGTAACTCAGACACAAAATGACACACATGATATGTAATCAGTAATAAGTGGATATTAACAAAAAAGACAAAGAAATACAGAATACCAAAGATACAGTCCACAGAACTCAAGAAGTTAAACAAGCTGAAGGTGAGGATGGCTCAGTACCACCAGAGTAAGAAGAAAGCAATCACAAAAGGGTAGGGAAAGAACTGGGAGGGAACATGGACAGATGGGAGCTTGGGTGGGGGAGGGGATCCTGGTCTGTTATTGGGTGACAGAAAAGGACTGAAGCCCTGAGGGCCAGCAGAAAAAATGGTAACAGGCAACCTCAGGAAGTAGGATGTTGTGGGGGGAGCTTGCAGAATGTACCAGAGACATGCGAGGTGAGAGGCTTTCAGGACTCAAAGGGCAGGACCTCAGATGAAATCCCTACAGTAGAGAGAGGAACCTTATAGAGCCTGCCTCCAGCAAGAAGACAGGGCATCAAGTGAGGGATAGGGTTGCCACCCCACAGACAAATTCTGACCCACAATTGTTCCTGTCTGAAAGAACTGCAGGGATGGACATGAAGAGGAGACTGAGGAAAAGAAGGACCAGGGACAGGCCCAAAGTGGGATCCAGCTCAAGTGGAGGCCCCAAGGCCTGACACTATCCTGAGGCTATGGAGATTTAAGAATAAGGGTGCCATCATGACTGGCCTCCGAAAGACCCAATAAGCAGCTGAAAGAGTCAGATGCAGATATTTGCACCCAACCAATGGACAGAAGCTGCTGACTCCCATGGCTGAATTAGAGGAAAGTTAGAAGAATGAGAACAGGAGGGCGACTCAGTAGGAGAAAAAGCACTATCAATTAACTTAGACCCCGAGGTCTCTCAAAACACTAAACCACCAACCAACCAGGCAACATACACCAGCTGATACGAGGCTCCCCACACATGTACAGCAGAGGACAGCTGGGTCTGGTTTCAGTCAGAGAAGGTGCGCCTAACACTCAAGAGACTGGCTGCCCCAGGGAATTTAGAGATCTGGTGGGATGGAGCAGGGGTGTGGTGAGGGTGTTAGGCACATCCTTGTGGAGACTGGGGTTGAGGGGGAGGAGGTATGTGAAGTGGAACAGTCAGAGTGCAGATGATGAGAATAAAATCTGGAGTGCAAAAATAGATAGATATTCTATCTATTTTCTTAGGAACCACCAGACTGATTTCCAGAGTGGTTGTAGCAGCTTGCAACCCCACCAGCAGTGGAGGAGTGTTCCTCTTTCTCCACATCCTTGCCAACACCTGTTATCTCCTGAGTTTTTAATCTTAGCCATTCTGACTGGTGTGAGATGAAATCTCAGGGTTGTTTTGATTTACATTTCACTAATGACTAATGCTGTTGAACATTTCTTAAGGTGCTTCTCAGCCATTCAAAGTTCTTCAGGTAAAAATTCTTTGTTAAGCTCTGTACCCCATTTTAATAGGGTTATTTGGCTCTCTGGAGTCTAGCTTCTTGAGTTCTTTGTATATATTGGATATTAGTCCTCTGGGCTCAAAGCCAGGGCTTGAGCAGAGAAACAGGAACAAAGAAATGCATTACCTTGCCACCAGAGAAACCTCAGAGGGAGGACCCAGCTGTAGTTTTCCTCCTCCCAAGTGCAAAATGTGTAAAGTGTAAACAGAAAATAAACCTGCAGTTTTAATTGAATCATCTTCCTGCCCCCCAGTGTCCAGGGATAGACAAGTGTAGAGACAATCCTGGCTTTTCTATTGCCGACCTGCTTGTTCAACATAAGGAATGGGGTGAATCAAGAAGGGACCAGCTTCCTTTCCTTATAGCTCTAGGGTAGTACTTGGAGTCATTCATTCCCACAGCTGCCAGTGTCCCCAAATCTAATTCACTAGTTGATCAGAGAAGTCGTTCACTCCTCAGCTTGACTTAAGACTAAGAAACACCATCTATCTGTTGATTATGTGGCATATATATATATATATATATATATATATATATATATATATACTACTTATATAAGTATAGCTCTATGTAAATAAAAAGTCAGGCATTGTTCTAATCAGCCTTTATATGTGACATTGTTGTTTTTCTTCATAGCTTTTACTATTTTGATACCTCTGCACATGTAATATTTGAGTATTATGTGTCTACTTGATGTTCTGTATGCTTTTAATACTTTCACAGGTATCTCTTATTTGGGGAATCTGTTTTCTGACAAATCATATACAAACAGTTAATTCATTGTATTCAATAGAGTCAGTAAACACTAAGACTTATCTAAGGTCCCTAGGTTTTAGTCTTGAGAGTCCCTCCTCTCAGGTCTCTGATACATTCTAGAGCTTCCTCTCAACTTCAAACTTCCCAAGGTTGCCTGTTTGCATTCTTTTTGCTGGCAATCAGCATCTCATTTCCTGTTTCCTGGTTCCCCTCCCTGAAAGTCACACAAGCCCTCTTCCCTCCCCCTGTTCACCAATCAAACCCCTCCTGCTTCCCTGTCCTGGTATCCCCTACACTGCTGCATCGAGCTTTGCCAGGACCAGGGCCCACTCATTCTTTCTTCTTGGACATCATTTGATATGTGAATTGTGTCTTGGGTATTCCAAGCTTCTGGGCTATATCCACTTATCAGTGAGTGCATACCATGCGGGTTCTTTGGTGACTGGGTTACCTCACTTAGGGCGATATTTTCAGTTCCACCTTTTTGCCTAAGAATTTCATGAATTCATTGTTTTAATAGCTGAGTCGTATTCCATAGTGTAATTAGGCCACATTGTCTGTAGCCATAGTTCCATTGAGGGACATCTGTGTTCTTTCCATATTCTGTCTATTACAAATGAGGCTGCTACAAACATAGTGGAACATGTGTCCTTATTACATGCTGGGGAATCCTTAGGGTATATGCCAAGTAGTGGTAGCCTTTTTAACAAATGGTGCTGGTTCAACTGGAGGTCAGCATGCAGAAGAATGCAAATTGATCCATTCTTATCACCTTGTACTAAGCTTAAGTCAAGTAAATCAAGAGTCCCCACATTAAACCAGACAGACAGAAACTAATAGAAAAGAAACTGGGAAGAGCCTTGAGCACATGGGCACAGGGGAAAATTTCCTGAACAGAACACCAATAGCTTATGCTGTAAGATGAAAAATTGACAAATGGGAATTCATAAATGTACAGTTTCTGTAAGGCAAAGGACAGTGTCAATTGCACAAAATGGCAACCAACAAGTTGGGAAAACATCTTTAACAACCTTACATCCAACAGAGGACTAATATCCAATATATACAAAGAAATCAAGAAGTTAGACTCCAGAGAGCCAAATATCCCAATTAAAAACTGGGATACAAAGTTAAACAAAGAATTCTTACCTGAGGAATATCGAAAGGCTGAGAAGGACCTAAAGAAATGTTCATGGATTCCGTTGGCAAGAATT
Organism: Apodemus sylvaticus; assembly: GCF_947179515.1. NCBI lineage: Eukaryota > Metazoa > Chordata > Mammalia > Rodentia > Muridae > Apodemus > Apodemus sylvaticus. The sequence continues at coordinate 203,106,362 of NC_067472.1, forward strand.
TTATTGAGTATTTTTGCATCGATGTTCATAAGGGAAATTGGTCTGAAGTTCTCTTTCTTTGTTGGATCTTTGTGTGGTTTTGGTATCAGCGTAATTGTGGCTTCATAGAAGGAATTGGGTAGTGTTCCTTCTGTTTCTATTTTGTGGAATAATTTGAAGAGTATTGGTGTTAACTCTTCTTTGAAGGTCTGATAGAATTCTGCACTGAAACCATCTGGTCCTGTGCTTTATTTGGTTGGAAGACTTTCTATGACTCCTTCAATTTCTTTAGGCGTTATGGACTGTTTAGATGATCTATTTGGTCCTGATTTAATTTTGGTATTTGGTATCTGTCAAGGAAATTGTCCATTTCCTCCAGATTCTCCAGTTGTGTTGAGTACAGGCTCTTGTAGTAGGATCTGATGATTTTTTGGATTTCCTCAGTTTCTGTTGTTATATCTCCCTTTTCATTTCTAAGTTTGTTAATTTGGATACTTTCTCTGTGCCCTTTGGTCAGTCTGGCTAAGGGTTTATCTATCTTGTTGATTTTCTCGAAGAACCAGCTCCTGGTTTTGTTGATTCTTTGTATGGTTCTCTTTGTTTCTACTTGATTGATTTCAGCCCTGAGTTTGATGATTTCCTGCCTTCTACTCCTCCTGGGTGAAATAGCTTCTTTTTGTTCCAGGGCTTTCAGGTGTGTCATTAAGCTGGTAATGTATGCTCTCTCCATTTTCTTTTTGGAGGCACTCAGGGCTATGAGTTTTCCTCTTAGCACTGCTTTCATTGTGTCCCATAGATTTGGGTATGTTGTGTCTTCATTTTCATTGTGTTCTAAAAAGTCTTTAATTTCTTTCTTTATTTCTTCCTTGACCAAGGTATCATTGAGTAGAATATTGTTCAATTTCCACGTGTATGTGGGTTTTCTGTTGTTTTTGTTGCTATTGAAGACCACTCTTACTCCATAGTGATCTGATAGGAGGCATGGGATTAGTTCGATCTTCTTATATTTGTTGAGGTCTGTCTTGTGACCAATTATATGGTCGATTTTAGAGAAGGTCCCATGAGGTGCTGACAAAAAGGTATATTCTTTTGCTTTAGGATAGAATGTTCTATATATATCTGTTAAATCTAATTAGACACGTGATGAAAGATTCTTTGCTAACAACATACATGTATTGGTCGGCCTTATATTGCATAGCTGAACTGCATTTGTCAGGACTCCATGGAGAGAAATGCACCAAAAACCATCTGGTGGCATGCCATATTTTCTTACCACTTCTGCAGACTCGGGCTTACTGGCAGTGTGATGTCAGTTGAAGCAAGACCCGTGGAGGACAGGATATGCTTGGAGGATATAAATAGGTCTCACAGGGCCTGGAGAAATGGCTCAGTGGTTAAGAGCATTGACTGCTCTTTGGGAGATCCTGAGTTCAAATCCCAGCAACCACATGGTGGATCACAACCATCCATAATAAGATCAGATGCCCTCTTCTGCTGTGTCTGAAGACAGCTACAGTGTACTTACATATAATAAATATAATCTTTAAAATAAATAGGTCTCACAGACAGTGGCGGAGGATGAGCTTGACTTGCTTACAGCACTAGCTGTGCAAATCTTGTGGGTCTCGTGTCTTCACTGATCTTCACTACCCGGAGAGGCACAGCCCAGAACTTCTCCTGGTCCTCCCTGGTCCCTCCTGTTAACTTGTGCTGAGACTGAAGCCTGGCTGTCCCTGCTAGGTAGTGGCACCACAGTTGATTTATGTTTGCTGTCCCTACTCTACCAAACCAGACTGCTGGTACACCTATAAAGTGTTCGGGTATGGATGGAGCTGCCATCTCTAACCATGAAGTAAACTGCCGATTTCCAGACAACACAGACAGGAGTTGCTCCAAAGAACCATTTCTAACCAGGTCCACTTCCCCTGAATCCTTCCCCCACCCCCACCACCCCTGCTACCTCTGGTAGGTGGTGGGCTAAAAGGAGGTTAAAGTGTTTAAGAACCGTTATTAAAAGTAAGGTTTGAAAAAATTAACATTACAACCTGTACTATCCTTTTCTTTATAGATACATAACTATATGTATATGGTTTCTGAATCTCCATCATCAGTTAAGGAACAGAGAAGGGATGCACAGTAAGAAAGGACATAACAAGTGTCTTAACTACCAATAGCTAACCATGTTTGGGTGACATAAGCTAGATCTGATGATTGAAAGGTGAAAGCATTCTTAATATGTGTGTGTGTGTGTGTGTGTGTGTACATATATATCTATCTTGATATATATGTGTATGTTTAGTGAAATATTAAAAAAGTAGAACCGACATGTTCCCGCTCTTGCCCTGCTACTGTCTGGACAACCTGTTCTTATCTTGTTGGGATTCACTGGCCTGGAGCTCCGGAAATGTCTCCACCCAGCTCGCTAGGTTCCCACTGGCAAGTCACTACCACGCCAATCCATGCTTCAAATCCCCCATGGCCTTTGTGGTGCACATGTGGCAAACCCAAGCTTTGCTGCTGTACCTTTCTCTCTTAAACCCAGATGAGCTGCTGAGTGAAGGAAAATGCAGCACAAATTTAGTTCAGAAACAACTGGTAACTCAATCTCTGGGTGCCACAACTAGACTCTAATCTTGCAAGCCCTATTAATACATGATTTCTCCAGTGGTGAATCCTTGGAGATCCACCATGATACCAGGAAACTGTAGCAGCTATATCTAACCCATGTGCTGTCCCCGTTCCAAAAAGACTAAATCTCAAAAGACTAAATCTCTCCTGCTTCATTTTGTGAAGTTATCATTTCTCATGTCTAGCTCACTAGGAAAACCACAACTCAGAAGTTAGTAAGTGGCCAAGGCTTCCTCACTCTTAACAATGTTAAGCAGGTCTGGAGCAGACAGACACAAAGATAGACCAGATCACTGGACCACAAATTAGAATAGGCAGGGGGAAGTTTGCCTGGGTCGGCCTTCTAACCAGAAGTCATCCTGAAGGAATCTTGAGTCACAAGTAGTTAAACTGATCCTTTTAAGAGTTACGCCCATGCTAAGGCCCTGCTGCTCCTGAGAAACTGTCTAGTCTTCAGGTGTGTGCACCTGGGAAGGGAAGGGAAGGGAAGGGAAGGGAAGGGAAGGGAAGGGGAGGGGAGGGGAGGGGAGGGGAGGGGAGGGGAGGGGAGGGGAGGGGAGGGGAGGGGAGGGGAGGGGGAAGGGGAGGGAAGGGGAAAGGAGGGAGGGGAGGGGGGAGAGGAGGGGAGGGAAGGGAGGGGAGGGAGGGGAAGGGAGGGCGGAGGGGGGAGGGGGACACTGAGGGGAGGGAGGGGAGGGGAGAGGAGGGGAGGGGGAGGGGAAGGGAGGGGAGGGGAGGGAAGGGGAGGGGAGGGGAGGGGAGGGAAGGGGAGGGGAGAGGAGGGGAGGGAAGGGGAACTTAGGTATTTTCCTTAGGGATTTTGAAGTTGAGTCATTGACTTGAAGAGGATACTTACAGCATTAAATATGGAAATGATATGAGGGACAGCAATATACAGGTTCTTTAGGATGCTACCACACCCATGGTCGTTCTTGTCAATACTGTTATTGGATTTTGTTTAATTTTTCCATGGGTGGTATCTCACTATGTTGCCTAAGGTAGTCTTTAACTTGTGGGATCCTACTATGTCAACCTGCCAGGAGACTGAGACTACAAGTACTTAGCAGCCCTGTAAATTTGTTTTTGGAAAATAAACATATCTTTCAGTTTTTGTTTATTGGAAATGATATCTGCAACTTTTTCACAGTTGGTATCTTTTATGAATATACTGTGTATATTGTGTGTGTTGTGTCTGTATCTATGTTTGTATGGGTGTACGCATGCTGTTGTGTGAAATTCTCATGGCATACAGCAGGGTGGCATACAGCGTTTTGATACTTTGTCTTTCTAGCTGCTATGCTGGTTTTAATCAGGAAGCCTGTGCTTTTCAGCCGCCTGCAGAGGGCTACCAATGACTGGAGTGGTCATAGAACCTACAAGAGAACCTACTCCTGCCATTTCCCCAAAACACCATAATGTCTAACTGGAATCTGAATATTCATTCCTCTATGTCCACAGAAAAGTCATTGATGACACAGTAACACACACTAGATTCAAACATGGACTTGAATATACACCAGAAGGAGGCTGTCTAGTTGTTTTCTCTCGTGGAACACCTGTTGTGGGGCAACCTCTGCTTCCTAGACGTCAGGAAGAGTAAGAAGGAATAGTACCAACTCTGCACCAAGAAAGCTTTCATCCCCATGTGGAGATGTAAACAAACATTAGTTTCAGAAGTCATGGATCCTTTTAGCCTAGTCCTTCATGATGCAGACAACATTGTTCTATACTTTTGAAATAAATTTTAAAACTCTTAATATTAGCCACCATTTACTGAGGTCTTAATGTGTGGGGTAGAAAGCTGTTTTCTTTGACTTACAAACTGGCTCTTACAAGGTCTCTATTAAGGGGATACGGCTATTACTTTGTTTCAGATCAACTCTAGCACACAGAAACTAAATACATTTTCTATAGCAAACCACTTCATTGTGCCTTCCATAATGAAGCCCTCAACTGAGGCTCTGAACTCAAGGAGTCTGATCTCTAAGCATGTACTCTTAATCAGCAAGTATAAATTTCCATATTTTCTTTTTTTTAACCTAAGGGTAAGTTTTCTTCCATTTCTAAAATGAGATATGATTTATATCTATAGAACTCACCCCTTCAAGTCCCTCCCTCAATGTCTTTTACGATTTATTTTAGCCAAGCATGGTGACACACAACTTCAGACTCTGTACTTGGACACCTTTAATGCATTTACTAATTGAAGAATATTGAGGTTATTTTGACCTTTTGAATATTATGAAACATGTCTTACAAATATTCCCTTGTAAATTTTGGTGGACATAGGTTCTTAATTATCTTGAATATACCTAAAAATTAACTTTGTATTTAACTTTTTGAAGAATTGTCAAGATGGTTTCCTAAAGTGGATTCACCATAAGTGTTTAGTAAGTCCAAGTACCTCATGTAAGTAGACCATTCGGTATTCATTCTTGTGTTATTGGTTTATTCACTGGGCAATTTTCCTCAGGTCTGGCATATGCTATAATACATTCTCTCTCTCTCTCTCTCTCTCTCTCTCTCTCTCTCTCTCTCTCTCTCTCTCTCTCTCTCTCTCTCTCAGTGTGTGTGTGTGTGTGTGTGTGTTTATTGATACTTCTCTTATGGCCAATGATATATATGCATTCATTGGTCATTTGTATATTGCCTGCCTTTCCCTAAAACTATTTTCTTAAATCTCTTTGTTTCCTTGCTAAATGGTCTGAATGTGACCCCTGGAGTTCATGCGTTAAGTGTGTTAATATTTGCTCTGAGTAGTACATGCACACACACGGAATCCCATCTAGTAGAGAGGCTGACATAAAGGGACCATTTGAGCCTAGGTTTTAGAGACCAACCAGGGAAACACAAGAGTCGAAGTCTCCATCACAGAAACACAAAAACAAGCAAAACTCAGTGGCCAAGAGATTGAAATGACCTTGGGGGCCATTACGAGGTTAGTAGGTACTGAGGAGAGAGTCTTCCTGAATAGGAGTAGCACCAGGTAAGGACAGTACTTCCTTTTATTCCTTTGCTCTTCTGTCTCTTCGACCATATGGGGACTCCACAAGACTGTCGTTATTATACACTACATTTTACGGCCTTGACATTCCCAGCATCCCCAACTGTAGGAAATTAATATCTGATTTTTATAAATCAATTGTGGTCTTCTGTGGTGTTGAGTCAGATGGGCTAAGACATTGTCCATAATGTAATGATTACCCTGGGCCCATCTTCCTTGGTGATGTAAACATAATAACCTATGTTCTAACAGATGGTAACAATAGCCTGTTCAACCTGGTATGCTTTCAAACCCATTGAAGAAAATCATCATCTATAATTATTAGTAATATAGATATTTTTAGAAATTATGAATATTTAGTCTGATTCTTAGAAATTGGTGATGGATATAGTCTTTTTAACTTTGACATGCTGTTCTTCTTCACTTAAATCCACCCTATAAGCTTTGCCTACATATTTTTCAATAGAGTAAATCTGATCACGTTCCATTCTATCTCAAAACCTTCTTTATCTTTCCAATTACCACCAAAAATAAATACCATCTTCAAGGCCAGTTGATGGTGGCATATACCTTTAATCCCACCAACTGGAAGGCAGAAGCAGGCAGATATCTGTGAGTTAGAGGCCAGCTTGGTTTACATAATGAGTTCCAGGACAGCCAGAGCTACATAGAGAAACCTAGTCTCAGAAAATCAATGTGTTTGAGTGTGTGTGTGTGTGTATACACATGTATGTTTGTATGTATGTATATGTGTGTATATGTACATATATATGTATATATGTACCATCTTCAAAATGTTTTCATTATTTTCACTTAAGAAATTACTAAGAGATAGTTTGTATGATAACCTAGAACAGACATATATACACAGAAATCATGCAAATAAGCACACGTTCACCCAGAAACAAATAAGATTTCTTTCTTTTTACATGTTACTAAGTTAGTTCATTGTGTTGTTTGTTTCAGTTTGGGCAGTTCTGGGACTGGGATCCAGGCCTTATGTCTGCTTAGGATGCAGCTGTTCATGATAAAATACACAATTTCATAAGTAAGACTTATACAATGTCACTCTGAAACATGTTCAAATATGGTGAGTTAGGGTTACTATTGCTGTGGTGAAACACCATGGTCAGAGCAACTTAGGAAGGAAAGGCTTTGTTTTGCTCACAGTTCAGTCAATCTAACAGTACAATCATCAAAAGCTATGAGGGCAGGGACTCACAAAGGCAGGGAGCTGGAGGCAGAAGATCCTATGCCATAGACGATGCTGCTTACTGGCTTGCTCCCCACGACTTGCTCACCTTACTTTCTTATAGAGCCCAGGACCACCAACCCAGCAACGGTACCACCCACAATGGACTGGGCCTTCCCCCACTGATCACTAATTAGGAAAATGCTTTATAGCCAGATCTTATGGAGGCATCTTCTTAATTGAGGTTCCCTCCTTTCCAATGACTTTAACTTGTGTCAAAATGACATAAAGCCATCCAGTACAGTAAGATTCTGCAATTCCCACAAATTTTCCTGTAGCATAACTCAAGCCTGTTTGTATAAATCATTTTCAAAACTAAAATTACATTTATTAATTTAAGAGGCATGAAAATCTATATTTCTTCCTTTGAAAAAGGCGGGGAGGTGCCCAGAAACCTGTGTTTTTTATTAACTTTCCCATGTTCATTCTTCAGAACAGGTTGAGAAGTAACTGCTATTTTCTATAACTTTCTGTTCTTCCCCCATCACTTCTCAAACACATTTTTAAAACAACACTTCTTTTTTCTATCTAGAATCAGCCCTTGTTACTGACATCTTACTGGGTCCCTCTACTTATTCCCTGAGCATAAGAATATCTCATTTCCCTAGATTTACTATAAATCCATGCTCGGGTCTTCTTTTGATGACACTTCTCTTGTACTGCCCCATATCCTATACACTGTAAACAACCATAGTATAGGACAACATTTGTCCCCCAGTGGGGACAACAATGGTCCAGTTTAAGTCAAGACTTTTGTGTTTGATGTGTTTGAGGCAGGGTCTTACTACACAGCCCACACTACTAGCCTTGAATTTGACACTCTCTTGCCTCCACCTCCCAGATTTGTGGGATTACAACTATGTACCACCAGGCCGGCCCTAAAATAAGAATGCATTTAAATGGAACCTTTCTCTGTGGGCCTAGGTCAGTTAAGAGAGAGTTTAAGTGAAAGCAGATTGTTAAATTTAATGAGATTATGGGCATACATAAGTGAATGGCAACCTTTGCTGGGTGGATATTTATGCAACCTAGTCTTCGATTAACTTTCTCAATATTCTCACTATTCTCAATATGCAGGCATAAGGCATAATGATCAGATTTAAATGCTAATATCCAAAGTAGTTCAGGGCTTAATTTTTCCTTATCCTATCTTATGTTAGGTTCCCTTAAGAGTACCTGGTCTAAGAGCTTCTGGGCTAATTAATATCCACTTATCAGTGATTGCATTCCATGTGTATTCTTTTGTGATTGGGTTACCTCACTTAGGACAATATTCTCCATTTCCAACCATTTGCCTAAAAATTTCATGAATTCATTGTTTTTAATTGCTGAGTAGTATTTCAATGTGTAAATACACCACATTTTCTGTATCCATTTTTCCATTGAGGGACAAGCTCTGAATACTCACGACATAAAATTAGCATATCTTCATGTTCATGGGAACATGAAGAAGGAAGGAGAAGGCCCTGATCCTGGAAAGGCTTGATCCAGCATTGTAGGGGAGTACCAGGACAGAGAAAAGGGAGAGGGTGATTGGAGAATGGGTGGAGAGAAGAGAGCTGATGGGACATATGGGGAGTAGAGAACTGGGAAAGGGGAAAGCATTTGGAATGTAAACAAAAAATATAAAAAAGAAAAAAGAAAGAAAAAAAGAGTGCCTGGTCTCTGCGGCCAAAGATATCCCCGTCATCATGTCTTTGAGTTTGGAGCAAATCAAATACTCCAAACATTCTGTTCCCAACTTATTTGGCTGTGCATGTTCAGCGCACTATTACGGTATTATGTTTTCCATTTTGCATGGGTATAAATTAAAGCACAGAGAGGATTTGATTAGCTTGGGATCCCAGAGTGACTGGCAATGATGGGAACAAAGGCTGGCTACCTAGTCTCCTGGCCCAGCTCACTCAGTACCAAACCACAGGTATGTTGCTCTTTTGCTAAGGCCACATAGTGTTCCTTGGAAAGGATGCCCATTAGCTTGGGAAGATGAAGGCACATGGGAAGCTTCAGAGGACCAGAGAGGCAGAATAAAAACCAGTGACTGTGGAAGGCCAGGTGAACATTCTGAATACAGTTTAGAAACCACGTGGCTAGCTAGCACTTAACTTAATCTGAGGATATTTATTTTGAATGTTGAGCCACTTCACGTTTATGGAAATAGCTATTTCTTCATGTACATGTCTTACTCTTAGTATAATTTTGGGAGATAGAGGGAGAGAAGGATGGAGAGAGAGAGATAGAGAGAGAGAGAGAATATATATTGTAAAAGTCACTACAAGCTTTTTACAGAGACCTTGAAAGGTAGTGCTGATCAAACTGGAATTGGAGATTTTCAATGGGCAGAAATCTGGCCTCCAGATACAGTTTAGAAGGATGTACCCAAGGGTCCACTGTAACTTCGATTCAATAGAGGTCTCTAGTTGGAAGATCCATACCTGAGTCTTTCTCAGAATGCATCACTTCTTAAACATGTGACTAGATTGGTCTACCCAGAGTTTTGTGACATCAACAGCCCCGAGGCACCAGAGTTCACAGACCATAGTTTCTTTCATAAAATAAATTGGTGAAAATTGTCACCATCTACACTTTTAATTTGCTAACTTCTTCATTGTCTTCTGCACTAAATGCAAGCTAGGAGGAGAAAGCAGCACCTTATTCAGAGGCTTATCACCAGCACTTTAGAGCAATGTCTGGAGCCTAGCAAGTAGAAAAGGTGCATACACAAATGAAGCAACCTTGGTGACATCACTGGGGGAAATCCTCTTCCACATGTGCACTGCACTGCCCCAAGAAATTGCCTAATCTTGAGCTTTGTAATGACTTCAGCACGTGCATTAGATAATGCCTAAAAAACTTCCATTGGCTTTCCAGAACACATCCGCAAGTCCTCTCAGTTCATTCAGGAGGACAGACTCCGAGTTTGCATAACCAGTGTGGCTGGTGTCCTACTGAACCCTTCTTTTGCACATATGCATTAAGTGGGGGAGGGCAGGTGTCCTGGGTGTCCCAGAGCAGCTATATCTGAGCAGGCTATGCCTGCTGCCAGCAACAGGAGAGCTCTAATGAAAAGCAGAAGAAATTACAGTTGTTGGGTCTCGTGGTCACAAGGGCATGTGCTACATTTGCAAGGTCATCACAGGACCATTCAGGGTGTAGTTTGCACACATTCTGCTGCTGAAAGGGAGATTCTTTCTCCTACCACATCCGGCACATGGTTTTACCAGAGGAAGGGCACGAGATCAAGAGCCCGGATGAGCTGGCTTGGTGTTTGCAGGCCACATCTCTAGTAAACCAATGACTCCCTTCTGACTCCCATGAAAGCCACCAGAGTTTATTCATTACCAAGTGTGAACAGCCATCACACAGGCTCCACATTGCTTTCTCCTGCCTTGCTAAAAAGCACTTTTCAAAAAATAAAAAATAAAAAAAAATCTAAAATAAAACTGTCAACGTTTGATAGGAGGGAAACATTTTATCCTCCTTCATAGATGCAGGGAAATACAAGATTTATTTTGCCTATTATAAATCTAGGAATTAAAAGCAAACAGGATACCATTATATAGAGCTACATTTAGGAAACCACACACAGTGTACTTAATATGTGGAGATCAGATAAAGAGCCAGGCAACTGCTATGAGCTGGCTGGGGGTATGTGTTCATGCCCACAACTAAGTGATCTGAGCTTCTCCGAAGCCCTTCGTGACATGAGTGAGACCGTATGTCTAACTTGTTTGGTTGCCCATGAGCAGACAAAGCAGAAGCTGGCAGCTTGTGATCCAATTCTAGTTTATCTGCTTGTGCTCTGTGGCCCTGGAGAAGTTGTATAAGCTCTTAGAGCTTTAATTTCTTCATTCGAGCGGAAGTCTAAATTACCTCATAGGGTTGTTAAGAATATAAGTCGAGCATCATTTGAGCAAGCGTTTTTGTAGGTATTTGGTTGAATTTAGCTGCTCGATCTGGTAGCTCAGTCTGAGTTGAATGGGATCATTCCCCAGGACTGTATCATAAACCCTGCCCTTAGCCTTGTAGCTTAAGTCCTGGGACATCCTGACTATCAGTTTCAAACCTGATTCTCGGCTTGTGAAGATTACTTCCTGTGAGATGTGTTTTCTTCTTCTCCTACAAATGCAAACACAGTCAAAACTCTTGCAATATTTTTAATTTGTTAAAGATCTTATTTCTATGTTTGTGTCTCTGAGTGTGCATGCACAGGTGAGTGAAGGATCAGAAGAAGGAATCCAGTCTCATCCTGGGAGCTGGGAGCTGAGTCTTGGGAAGAGCAGCAAGTCTTCTTTATAGCTGGTGTCCTTTCCTGTAGTCTTTTAGACTGCATAAATTGAGTCAAGGTTCCATTGAAGTGAATAGTGATAGTCAACAAAATGATGAATGCCTTAGCCTATGAGAGCAAATCGCAATTATATACAGTATATATAGTTATATACAGTATCTCAGTCATTAGCTAAGGCGAAGGCTGAGACCTTGAGAATTTAGCCTAAAAGTACATTATCAAAGTAAAGGTTTAAAAATGTACTTGGTAAGTTAGATTCTAATTTAGTAAGAGAGTGGTAACTTGGCCTGAGACAACACAGGAGATTAAAAACAAATTCTTTAGGGACCTCTGTTTGATGCAATTATATTGGAACTTGAAGAAACAGAACTTTAACAGTTGGCTTTTGCTTGAACACTAGACTTTACTGTGTCTCTAGGGAGCGAGCGCGACCCTGGGCGCGGGTGTAAATCCATCACCTGAGCGCTGAGGGGCCGCGGCGAGGGCGCACGGGCGGGTGGGGAGTGGCGCGGGCGGCGAGCGCGGCCCGGAGCGGCCGGGGAGGGAGCAGGCGGAGCGGAGAGCTGAGGCGGCCGAGGGGCGGGTCCGCTAAGAGGAGACCAAGAGGCGGGGCTGCACTCGACAACCAGCGCGCGGAGAAGGTAAGAAGTTTCCACCTCCTCTCCGCTTGTGGCTGCACTGGGTGGGGACAGAGCCGGGCGGGACGCCCCGGGGCCGCGGCGGGCCGCGTTCTCCTCTAGCGCCGCTCTGCGAGGAGGCGGGCAGCCGGCGGCGCTCCCGAAATCCACCCCCACCCCTCAACTTGGCCCCAAGTTTTCGAGGCGGCTGCGCGCAGGCGGACGGGAGCGAGGGCTTCCCCGCGCCTTAGGTGAGCGGCGGGCAGTCGGGGACTCTGGGGACCCGGTGCCCTCGGGGAGGGCGCGGGACGCGGGGACCCGGGATACACGGAGCTGCCGGATCCCGCGGCAGCTTTCCCAACTTGCCGGCCTGTTCAGAGCCCGAGCGGCGGCTGGGCACGGGGCCCGGGCACGGCCCGCGTGGGGACCGCAGCGATGCGGTGGGAGAGGAGAGGGAGCTATTCTTTTTTGTTGTTCCTGGGAATATTTCCTAGATTAAGGGAGTCCAAAGTAGGTGATGAAGCTAGCGGTTTCCCTTACTTTAAATTTAGAGTTAAGCCTCAGGGCTATTTTAAATAATTTGTCAATGTTTGAAAGGTGGCTTCAGCAAGGATGAAGAGTTTGTTTTAGCAATGCTTGCACTCACTTGCTTGGCTTGACCTGCCAGGGTAATAGTGGCTTTTATGGCTATTGTAAGACGGACAAAACATCAATGGCATATTGCAACTATGTTATTTATAGTCTTCTAAATAAGTACAATTCCCAAATATTCAATACTGAATTGCTGAAAAGACTAAACAATAAAAAAGTTATTAACAGGATTGTGTATAAATATTATGGTGCATGAAGATTTTTTTCTATGAATTACCATCAGTATCTTTGTTTTACATAAATTCCACAGACACCCTGTTCATAGATCAGGTTATTCTCTCCTCTGAGGTTTTCTTTTTTAAATTTTAAAATTGAGAGCGGGTTACAAGTTGGATTTCTTTGAAATGCTTACATGTTGGTTTTTGAGATTAGAATTCATTTTATACAAGGTGAGTAAATGTAAATTGAGAAATCACGCATAGTTGATACAGGTTACAGTTTCACTATAGAGCCCTTGTACATAAAGCTTAGGTTGGGAGCAATTAATAGTCTTAACGTGATGAATGTATAAAGGAGCCGTGCTTTCTGAATTCCTCTGCAGATGGTCTCATTTACCATCTGCATCCTGACAAGAAACAGAGTTGAAAACAGCTGTTCTCCTGCAACATCTCTTGCTGGTCAGGAGTTACATAGTATAGCTGGTTAGTAAGCTCTCTAAAGAGCTATTGGGAGCCTCATGATTTTATTAGATATACTTACAGTTTTTAAAAAAAGAACTCTGGCAGTCAGAATGTTGCACAATAACTGGCTTAGAGTTTAGGATTGGAGGTGACACATGACACACACACACACACACACACACACACACACACACAGTGGTGAAAGCAACAGAATTTCCATTGAAAACAGTTAAGGAATCAGCTAAGCTTCTAGGACTACCTTGTAGGTGATTTGAATGCTGTAAGGTGCAACCAAACATTCTGAGTGTTTGAGACTGTGTAGCCAGTGTGCCAGCTGAAGGAGCCCTTCTCAGGTTGTCAGGCCCACCTTCCAGGTGCCATTAAAAGCAGCTTCCCATCCAGCCACTGAGGACCACGCTACCCTACTCTAGGTCACGAGACAGCTACTTCTCCCTGTGGATGATGTTTCCAAGTAGTTCTGCATACAACTCCAGATTATGGAGAAAACTTTCCTTCAAAAGAAGGAAGCTTTGTGTTGTCACCATAGACAGCAAATCATTTTAAAACTTGGCATATTTTTAATCAGTAAATAAGCTACATTTAGACATCAGAGTTGAATGTTTTCTTACTTCCTGTTTGGCATTTGTTAATCAGTCCAACGAGTAACATTTGTGATATGTTTATATTAAATAATCAGTGATAGTGATTGATTTTCATTATTTACATATTACTTTTTAGGGATGTTACTTTGACATTTATTTACCATTTAAGTAAATCTTATATCCAGGGATATAAACTACCCAGATTTGTCTTCTTAGCACAGTAGCTCCCATTATGTTGCTAGCCAATAAAAGTCTTTATTTGTTGCTTATTAGAACCCTCAGTCCACTCAAAAGTTCAGCTATAATTTAATTTGGGTGTTCAAAGAGCCTCCCTTGTTTTAAAACACATACTCAGTATTCCTTTACCATTTGTTGTGAGCCTATATTCTAACTCATGAATATGCATAAGAACAGTAATACAGACATGTCATTTTAAAAGTTGTTGCCAAAACAGAAGTGTACCATTTTCTTTAAAAATTATGTATATGACAATGTAAATTTTGTCCTTTTTACTGCAGTTTCTTAGACATTCTGGAGCATTTTCACTTTTCCAGCAGTAATTTAAATTGTTTTGCTCTACTGATTTAGGATTTGTTCCTCCAGGAATACAACCTTGAAGGTGTGGGGAGACAGGCCAAAGCTAAGCTTTGCAACCAAGAGTTCTGGTTAAAGTGCTTTCACAGTTGTAGCCCCTTGAAATTTTAAGGTCTTTGTTTTGAAATTTACAAATTGCCAGCCTGGTAAATTCTTTATAGCAACTGCTGGCAGTTTTACAGAGTCCAAGATACTTGCGGGTTTCAGTTGAAGTGTAACCGATTACACAAGCTAAGGACCAGAACTCCAGTATCAGGGATCCCTCCACATGGAAGGCAGGATGTGGAACTGCTAAATGAGTCACTGCATGTGTGTGTAACCAGTGAGAATCACATCAAGTCTGTCTTCTACATACAGGATTTAAGACTTATCAAAATGTACAGTATTGTCCTGGACCTGGGGTTCATGAGTTCACTGTCCCTGCTCTTTGTGTGTTTAGTACAGAGATGTAACAGCCCACACAAAAACATTTTTCTCTCATTATGACCTTAACATTTGCCAAAAGTGCCCCATACTGAAATTCCTTTTTGGTATCTTTTTTCCCCTTAGTCCAAAGCCAGACGTGTACCCAGACACACAGCCTCTGTGTATAGCAAGCTGTTTTAAATATTGTGACTCGGCAATGTGCTGTCCTTTCTCTGCTTGAGCCAAGGATCTCTGCTCAGTGTCTGTGGGTTACCAAGCTCCTTCTTTATTGTATGTCTTGTCAGCTATCCCTATTCATTTAACCTTTCATTAGCATCTGTGCAGCTTCCCTGTCTGCAAAGGCAAGGAGAACCCGAAAGGCCCCACTGTCACAGTTATTAGATTTCTCCATTACATCCCAGCAACCACAAAGAAGCAAGAGTGGAGACTATTGTCGTGCATGCTGCTGTCCTGGGGTGCAGCTCTTCTGTGCATGTCAAGGACATGTGCCACATGTTGATATGCATCCCAGGAATAAATGCGCAACATGGGGGATAGGCTGACAGAGGCAGTAATGAGCTTTGTAGGAGTTATTGCGAAGACCAACAGTTAGTGAAGGAATTTTGCTTAACCAGCCAAGGAGATAGACGGAGTTGAGAGTTGCCAAGATCTGCCTTGTGGAGCTTGTCAGTCCCATTGTTTTCATGTAAACTTCATTTGAGGGAAAATTGAATACCTTCGACAGGAATGAAAGTCTTCTTTTCTCCTTTAACCTCAGAGGGGGGAAATGTTATTTCTGATTACTATTATGGTGCATTACAACTATTTTTGTATGGACTAAAGATATGTGAATGATTATGTTACTTACGTCTCATAATTTTTACACACTGCAAAATCGTGAAAAATGTTTTAACAGGGATTTGTATGTTTTATAAATCTGGTTTTAAAATGGAGCACGTGGATCTCCTTGTGCTCCTGCTTTGCTGTGGCTGCCATAGCACAGTGTGCCTATCACCTGGTTTTTATACATGTGTTTTCATGCTTGCTGTAATATGGAGGAGAAGAGGAATGATTACAGGTCACTTTCACATAATAATAAAGACAAATACTTGGATATGTAGAATGGAAAAGATTTCATTTTAAACATCATAATGAACTCTCAGAGCTGGAAGAGGGCTCAGTTGGTAGAGCGCCTCCCACAGGAGCATGAAGACTTGACCTTGCTCCCCAACATGTATAATGGGCCAGCCAGCATGGCACCTTTCACTGCTGTTCTCAGGGCTGGGAAGGCAGTGACAGGCAGGTCCCTGGGGTTCACTAGCCACCCAGCTCAGCCTCATTGTTGAGGAGAAGGCAGGGAATCACCATGAATGCCATTGGTTCTGGTGGCTAATCTTGACCCACTCAGTGTTTGGGGATATCTGCCTTGGAAAGCAGAGTTTTAAGTGAGCATACAGTATAATGGCTTCAGTTACGGGCATTTCTGTGCATACGCTTCCTTCTCCTTGTGGCACTGCCTCTCATTCCTATTAGCCAAACAACCAGTTTGGTAATCTCTATGGCTGCCTCCCCACAACTGCTTGGTGATATAAGTCCTAGTGGTTTCGTTTTAACTGCTTTATTGTGAGATACCTCACATACCACCATGTAATCACCCTTTAAAATGTACATTAATAATACCCCATTATATGGATACACGGTTTCTTTTAGCATCATCAATTTATGGATTTTTTACTATTATGCATAATGCTGCTGAGAACTTTCTTTGGGAGAGGGTCAGATGTTTTTATTTCTCTTGGATGTATACCTCTAAGAAGAATTGTTAGATCATGTGGCCTTCTTTTTGTCCATTTGAGTTGTCTTCAGAAAAGCAAACCAAAACCAAAAACCAAAAAAACCTCTTGTGGTCTTAAAAAATACATATGTGGTAAAAGTTAGGACTATGTGTCCCGTGTTGCATGTTGGCTCTCTCTTTTACCATGTGGGTTTCAGGAGTTGAACTCAGGATTTCAAGCCTGGTGGCAAACACCTTTACCTGCTGAGGCATTCACTTCCCCTAGATTATCTTTTTATAGTTGAGGTATAAAAGTTGTTGATACAGTGTGGTTACAATCCTCTATCTGATTCAAGATTTGCAAATACTTTCTCCCATTCAGTGAGCTGTCTTTTTATATTTTTGATGCCCTTTGAAACAATTTAAAATTTTTTGAAAGAAGTTTAAGAATGTTTTTTTCCAGACAAGATGTTATTACATGTTAAATGTTAACTCAATACTAGTGACAGTGAGCAACAGTGGCCCTCAGAAACATTCCTAACACTGTCTATCATTTTAATTTTGATGAAGTCCAACTTACATAATATTTTCCTTGTTCTCAGTTTTGGAATGCTGTCAAAAATAAAGCAAAACCAACCAACCAGACAAACAAAAACCAAACCCCAAAACATGGTCTCACTTTACCCCTGCGTTTCTTTCCCTCCTTCTTTCCGTCCTTCTGGATAACACTATGATATAGGGTTGCTAGATCATACCATGTGGTAGTCTGCCTTTTGTAGTTTGAGAAATTGCCTTTTTGGGGGTGGGGTTAATAACATTTGTACCATTTTATGCTCTTGCCAAGAGTGTCTATGTGTTGTATTTTGTGTGTCCATGTTGTCATCAATGCCTGCTGTTAAAGTTAAAGATTTCCTCTCTTTCAAAATGGTTGGAATAAAACATCAGATTTCTTTGGAAACAGTCTCACTCCAGAGCCTATTAGCTCTAAATAAAATTAACAGTGGACTTTGTTTTTAATCTCATAAGTTCTGCCAGGTCTCAAGCCAAATTTAAATGTCATCAGTTTACTTACAATAGTGTCTAGTGCATGAGTTAAATTCATTACTCAGTGCACTTCTTAAACAGCCTTCCTGTCTTTAAGAGATGAGGTATGCATCCTTATTTCTTAGGTGGTTGCTACCTGACTCTAAAGAAAGGGACAGCAAATCCATACCCCTAGTCTACCCTTGTTGTAGCCAGTGATTGCCACTTATTTTCTGGTGTCCCCTTAGTGGCTTCAATGGACTGTTGGGGGTGATGAGTCTCCTGATGCTTTAATCCCAGAGCTCTGGAGGCAGAGGCAGTGGCTCTCTGTGAGTCTGAGTCCAGCCTGGTCAGGAGAGGAAGTTCCAGGACAGCCAAGACTAAACTTGTTTGTCTGGAGAAACAAAGGAAAAGAAAATTATAGGAAAGACTTGGAGCTGTTTATTGGTCATTGATCACAGTAGCACTTGTGATCCCAAAGAGCAACCACACAATGACACAATGACAGGGAGTTTGTGTGAGTGTGTACAAATGTGTGGCAGGAGTGTCCATGAGAAGTTGGGAGATGTTCCTGTGATCCCAGCTCCCTGAAGATAGAGGTGGGAAGAGTGCCTGGGAGTTAGGTAAGAGAAAGAGAAATAGAGATCGGATGGACAAATACAGGTATATTTATGACATAGATCAATAATGAGTGGGTCACCAAATGTTTTAGTACTATTATGAAATTATATTTCTGAAGTACTGATATGACAGTATCATAAATCTTTGTTTTTCATGCTTTGTACTAAACCCAGTATGGCATGGGACAAGCATTCCGTTATTCAGATTTTAAGAGCCATCAGATGAATGTCTGTGTGCTATATGTAGAATAACTCACTGGGGGTTTTACATGAGACCTTAGGCTGGTGGTTTTCAACCTGAGGTTCACGACCCCTTTGGGGAGTCAAACAGCGCTTTCACAGGGGTTGCATATCAGAAATCTGCATATCTGGTATGTATATTACAGCTCATAGCAAGGAAAAATGGACTGGAGCATGAAGGATCTGATGGAAGGAGGATGGAGGGTACTGGGAGAGACAACTAGAATTGGGTGGCATTTCAAAGGTGAGGTAGAAAACTAGTTCAGTAGAAACTCTAAGGAACCTACAAGGATGACCCTGGCTAAGACTCCTAGGGGTACAGAGCTTGAGTGAGCTGTCTTCTGTAACCAGGCAAAACTTCCAGTGGTGGGAGTGGGACATCAACCCAGTCACAAAGTTTCAGTATATGATTTATCCTACCTGTAAGGTGGCACTGAACTTGTGGGTGTGGCCAGCCAATCAGTCTCCATCTTGAGACTCATGCTATAAGAGGAAGCCCACCCCTGACACTGCCTGGAGGACCAAGAGCAGAGACTGGATAGTCCAGAGTCCCAGGATAGAACCAAACATGAGCAGTCAATGAAATGATTCTGCTATACTCATAGACCAGAACCTAAAGCCTAGCATAATCATCATCAGAAAGTCTTCATCCAGCAACTGATGGGCACAGATGCAGAAGCCCACAGCCAAATATTAGACTGGATTCAGGGGATTCTGAGGAAGATGGGGGTCATAGGAGCCAGAAGAGGTGTCAAGAATACAAGAAAAAACAGAGTCAACAACCAGGGTTCATCAGGTGCTCAGGGAGACTGAATTGGCAATCAGGGAGCCTTCAGGGGTCTGACCTAGGCTCTATGCATGTATGCTATGGTTTGTATAGGTTGATCTTCTTGTGGGAAATTGTCTTTGACTCTTTTACCTGCTCTTGGGACCATTTTTCTTCTACTCGGTTGCCTTGTCCAGCCTAAAAATGAAGGGAGGTAACTAGTCTTTCTGCAACTTACTGTGCTGTGTTAATATCCCTGGGAGGCCTGTAGAGGAGGAATGGATCTAGGGGAGAAGGAAGGTTCAGGGAGAGACTTGGAGGAGAGGAGGGAAGGGAAACCGAGTTAGGGATATAATTGTATGAAAGAATAAAAAAAATAAAAATATACAGTAGCAAAATTTTTTATAACATAGGAATGAAAGTAATTTTATAGTTGGGGGTCACCACAATAAGACGTGCTATATTAAAATGTCACAGCATTAGAAGGTTGAAAACCACTGCCTTTAGACAGTCCTGTACTGATTGATTAAAACAGAAAAGCTCTTAAACTTTGTGAGGTTTTTATGTGTAAGTTCTACATCCTGCCCAGGTGTGTGAGTTCTAGTTGCTTTGTTTTGCAAAGTAGAACTCAACATTTAGACATTTTTAGTCTTGTTTTGTTTTGAGATGGAGTGGGGTGGGGTCTGGGTGGGCTGGGGTTGGGTGGGGTGAGGGGCAGTGGTGTCTCAGGTTGGCTACAAAGTTGCTATGTAGCCAAGGCTGGTTTGGATATCCTGATCCTTATTGTCTGGCCAGTGCTGGTACTGCAGTGTGAACACCCACTCCAAGCTACATTTCCTTTTTTATTTTAGAAGGTAAAATTTATCAAACTTTTGAGGTTTTATGATATAAAAAATTTGGTGCTCAAGGTCTTATGTGTGAAGTAGAAGCAATAACCCTAAAATTAAGCAGTGCAAAATGCAGTACAGGATAAATACCATTAAAGAATAACCACAGAGTGAAAACAAGTCTTTTGTCTTCTATGCTACAGCTAGAAACATCATTTTTTCAATGTTCTTTTCAAAGCAACCTTTCCTTTAGTGGCTTATCGTTCTTTTTTTCCCCATTGACTGAGAGGTGGGAGTAACAGAAGCACACATGTGTGCATACACATGCACACACACACACACACACACACACACACACACACACACACCCTTATATATGGTTATGTGGGAGTAAGCTGCATCCATACCTGTGGATGGGAGGGGTAAGAGTAGCATGTACGTGTGTGTGTGTGTGTGTGTGTGTGTGTGTGTGTGTGTGAGCACAAGCACAGGCTTGGGAACACGTGCAACACAGTATATATCCTATGAGGGCAAACATCTCTGTGCCCTGTAGATAGAATTGACGTGTCTTTGCAGCCTCATTTAGGTCGGTATTAAATTATCCGGATATTTCTCATTACTTTGTGCTTTGGAATATGATCAGAGGACATTACGGATGGACATGGGAGTCTTGAGTACTTCCTCTCAGATAGGGAGAGTTCTAATTGTATTGATTCTAGGGCAACTCTGGCCCCTCTCCTAGGCTGAGCACTTAGGTAAAGAACCCCAACAGCTTTTACCCCTCTTACTTTTTTTCTGCCTCCCCTTTCCATATAGCTTAGCATATCCCTTATTTGTTTCAATGTTCTCAAGCAGGGGTCCTGGGAGCACCTTACTGAAGGGGCTGTGCCTGGTCCAGTTTTTGATGGGTTTTATGAGAATAGCAGTGCTCACTTTCCTCTTTGGCATTTCTTGGGGCATATTCCATGCTGCTTCCCTGTGTGCAGCACTGTGTTAGTGTGGGGTAGGTGACCATGGAGACAGGCCAGAGGCAAAGACTGTGGCCTGTAGGACGAAGGAGCCACATCATTTAAAGAAAGGGTCTAGTTACAAAGTACTGGAGAAAGCCATCTCCTGCTTTTGGTATTGGTGTGTTCCTCTTTTCTTTTCTGCTTCTTTTTTCTCTTAAGTTTGGGCCAATATTAGATGCTTAGTAAAGATTCATAATAGTATTGCATACTATGTGATATCAGACTTCCAACGCATTGTTTTATGATGAACAAGAGATGAAAAGTGAAAGCCATCTCTGTCATTTGACACCAGCACTGACTTTTTCGAGATACTTATTTTGAGCTTTCAGCTCTTTGTCCCTTCGTGAACACTTTATGGAGACAGACAGACTTGTTACGAGAAGAGAAGGTATAAAGATAAGAAGACCCTCAACATCCACTTGATAGCACCCGTGAGACAGAAGCCGGTGGAGCCACAGGCGCTCACCACTTTCCTATGCACAGTTTTAGTCTCAGTTTTCAGTAGTGTGCAAGTTTAAGAGTACTCGCTCTAAAGTGAGACATTTTTATTTGTTTAAAAATTTAAAATTCTCACATTTAAAATTTTACATTTGGATATTTGTGTTCTAAATAGAAGATTAAGTGGAGGTGGGTGGAGGGGAGAATGAAGAAATTACAGAGGTGATGTGGAGCAATGATGGAAATATTAGTAGAAGGATGTGTCGACGAGCTGAGATCTAGCCTGCTCAGAGAGCCCCGTGCTTAGGTGCTATAGGCCTTGGAATCAGTTGATTGATTGATCCTTATCCAGACCCAACCCCAGCTACATGATCTTTTCCAGCACCTATTTCTCAGGAACCACCCCTCCTCCCCATCTTCCTCTTCTGTCCTCTGAATTTTATTGGGCAAGTCTCATCAAGTAGACCTGCACCCCCTGTCACTCACAGCTTTTGATGCCACCATCTTGCCCTAAGATACATCATGTGCAATGCACAAGTCTTATGTTTGTTGAGTGCAACATTAAAGAATTCTATCACGAAGCACCCACTCCTGAGTCTTTCTTCTTCACCTTCATGAAGTCTGTGAATTATATCTTAGGTATTCTAAACTATTGGGCTAATATCCACTTATCAGTGAGCGCATACCATGTGTGTTCTTTTGTGATTGGGTTACCTCACAATGATATTTTCTAGTTCCATCCATTTGCCTAAGAATTTCATGAATTCATTGTTTTTAATAGCTGAGTAGTACGCCATTGTATAAATGTACCACATTCTCTGTATCCATTCCTCTGTTGAAGGACATCTGGGTTCTTTCCAGTTTCTGGCTATCATAAATAAGGCTGCTATGAACATAGTGGAGTATGTGTCATTATTACATGTTGGAGCATCTTCTGGGTATATGCTGGAGTGGTCCTCAGATAGTACTATGTCTAGTTTTCTAAGGAACTGACAAACTGATTTCCAGAGTGGTTGTACCAGCTTGAAATCCCACTAACAAAAGAGGAATGTTCCTCTTTCTCCACATCCTCACCAGCATCTGCTGTCACCTGAGTTTTTGATTGTAGCCCTTCTGACTGGTGTGAGGTGAAATCTCAGGGTTGTTTTGATTTGCATTTCCCTGATGATTAAGGATGTTGAACATTTTTTTTAGGTGCTTCTTGGCTGTTTGATATTCCTCAGTTGAGAGCTCCGTTTAGCTTTGTACCCCATTTTTAAAAGGTTTATTTGATTGTTTGGAGTCTAATTTCTTGAGTTCTTTGCATATATTGGATATTAGCCCTCTATTAGATGTAGGATTGGTAAAGATCTTTTCCCAATCTATTGGTTTCCGCTTTGTCCTATTGACAGTGTCCTTTACCCTACGGAAGCTTTGTAATTGTATAAGGTTCCATTTGTCAATTCTGGATCTTAGAGCATAATCCATTGGTATTCTGTTCAAGAACTTTTCCCCTGTGCCCATGTGTTCAAGATTCATCCCCACTTTCTTCTCTACACGCTTCAGTGTGTCTGGTTTCATGTGTAGATCCTTGATCCACTTGGACTTGAGCTTTGTACAAGGAGATAAGAAAGGATCAATTTGTATTCTTCTACGTGCTGTTCAACCTCCAGTTGAACCAGCGCCATTTGTTAAAAATGCTGTCTTCCCCCCCCCCCCCACTGGATGGTTTTAGCTCTTTTGTCAAATATAAGTGACCATAGGTGTGTGGGTTCATTTTTGGGTCTTCAATTCTATTCCATTCATCTTCTTGCTTGTCTCTTTACCTATACCATGCAGTTTTTTTTCTTTATCACTATTGCTCTATAATATAGCTTGAGGTCATGGACCATGATTTCCCCAGAAGTTCTCTTATTGTTGAGAGTAGTTTTTGCCATCCTGAGTTTTTTGTTATTCCAAATTAATTTGAGAATTGCTCTTTCTAACTGTATGAAAAACTGAGTTGGAATTTTGATGGGGGTTGCATTGAATCTGTAGATTGCTTTTGGCAAGATGGCCATTTTTACTATATTAATCCTACCAATCTATGAGCATGGGAGATCTTTCCATCTTCTGAGATCTTTTTTATTATTTTCCCCATAATTTTGAATAGCTTAGACTTTTAAATAAACTTAGTTTTATTGTTCCTATGATTAAAATTTCTAGAAACAATTTTATTTGGATATAATACACATACAGTTTAATGTTGTAACGCTCTGCAATTACAATTATAATTTTGAAGATACAGGAATAGATGATATATATAATGTCTGGAAGTATGGTTATGCACTGACTTTAACCTCTTAAGTGAGATAAGATTGTATAATATAGGCTTGAGTGGTAGAGAGCTTACCTAACATGTGCAAAATCCTGGGTTTGATGCCCTCCCCCCAACAACAACAAAAAATATATTTCTAGTATTCAGGAGGCAGAGGAAGGAGGATCAGGAGTACAAGGACATCATGAGTTCAAGACCAGTCTGTGCACATGAGATCAAGACCAGACTGCACATGAAATCCTGTCTCAAAATGCAAAAAACATAACCTTTGAAGAACTTTAATTAGGTATTTCGTGAGATCTACACACCTGAATGATCTATTAAGGTAATTAATGTATTACTAAATATCTAGGGAAAATCAAAAGGCACAAATAAGAAGAAATATACACAATTCTTGATAAATTAGTTATCATGGAAGATCATGTAGTAATGGTGCCATAGCTATAAATGCCTGCCTTAGAGCTATTCATTTGAAATTGGTTTCAGACACCCATGTCTAATTCTTGTAATGCTATCAAGATTTCTGTGACCTAAGTTTTGGCTTTCTGAATCATTGGATAACATGATGCATCTCGTTGGTGATAAAATAATATAATTCCATTTTTGATCAGAAAAGTCAAAATTAAGTTTTTGAATTCAATTAATAAGTTGACTCCAAAAATAGTTATAAATGGTGTTAGACATTTGAGCAAGTGTAATGTTGGAAGTATCCTGCAGAGACAGCATTGATGTTGGTTTCTTTCCCCTACAGTGTTTAGTACTTTAAATACATTTGAAAAAAAAGAAAACAGAGCTGTGTAAGAATTGATGTGAAGTTTTATGCAGATAAAGATTAACATACATGCCTGTTGTAGCATCTTTCTGTTGACCAACTTGTTGTTTTATAGACTTAAATAACCAACTCCATTTGCCAAACCACTGATAGTTCTCCTTTAAGATAGATTTTATGAATTCAGAGTAAAAATACTATTCTCCATTGCCTGTGAAAGCTTCTGAAGAGACTACAGGGACAGAGTCTTGCTGAGAATGTGAGGCTGGTTTCCAGCTCAGTCCTGCTTCGCTCTCCCAAGGGTTGCCATTGTGGGCATATGTGACCACACATAGCTATGAAAAGTTTTAAGCGGAATGTGAGATGGCAGGGGTACCCTGTGACATTAAACAGTTTTATAGAGAGCTTTTAGTCTCAAAAGGAAAAGCTGATGTATTAACCTACATTGTATATTTTCTCTTGGTTGAGCAAATCTATGTGCTGTGCATAAACAAATACTCGTGACATTAGAAAGGTAAAATCTGGGGAAGCCGAAATTTGTTCAAGTATTTCTGGGGCTGACATTCATACTGATACTCATGTCAAAATAAAAGGCAGTTATTAAACAGTTTCTATTGTGTGGACTGTATGTGGACTGTATGTGTGTGAGTACATGCACATGCATGTAGGTACCCATGCCTGTTCTGTGTATATGGAGAGCAGAAGGTAGCATCCAGTCTTCCTCTGTTGCTTTTCTTTGGGAGATGGGGTCTTTTGCTGAACTTGGAACTCACAAAGGCTAACCAGCAAAAACCAGCCTATCTCTGCCTCTACCTCTCAGTATTTGGATTATAGATGTGTATTGCCATGTTTTATGTGGGTATAGAGGTCCTAAATTCAGGTGCTCATGTTTGCATACCAAGCACTTTACCCTGAGTCATTTCTCTAGTCCCTTGATTTTTAAAGTTAACTTATTATTATGCATACATATACATGCATATCATGTATATCTGTTTTATTTTTTTGTAGCTCCTGTAAATTGTGTTTTGATAAACCCATTTATTTTTATGACTTCTTGGGTATCAATTAAGAAAATAATTATTGTTGGATGTGGTGGTTTGTTTTTGTAATCTGAGCATTCTGGAGCTGAGGCAGGAGGATTATCAGTATTTTGAAGTCATTCTGGACTCCAGAGTGGGTTCTGGGACAGATTGGACCAGAGTGAGACATTGCCTCAAAAAGAAAAGCATTTTTTATTAATTATGGCGATTTTGGCTAAATTACACTGTTAAAATTTCTTCTGCTTCATCCTACTACTTTTCTTAATAGTAGAAAATACTAATTTTGCATGGGATCTGTAGATCTTAGAATTATTTTATTGTTATACAATAGAAAAACAATGTTCAGAATTCATACTTGGGAGTCACATTCTTCCCAGAAAATGGGTAGATTTTTAGGGTTGGGGTGGGGTAGCAGTTGAATCATTTCTTTTGCTCCAGCTTTATCTGTAATATTGGAACTTTTGGATCTGTAAAAATTCTGAGGTGCTCGCTCATGTTGGAAGTAAACATTAGTACTTTTCTTTTCTTGTTAGCTGTAACCTACTACACATTTTCTTTTGGCCAAATCTCAGTCTTTTGTAAAACTTACATAACAGGCTTCTTACATAGTTCTGTGATGGAAGAGAGGGCTCTCTGCAGGCCTTATTTTAAGATGGTAGGCTCTGCTGGACCAAAACCTGAGGGCATAATTAACAGTGTCTGTGGAGGGACCACGTGCACTGACTTCGTGGGCCATTTGGCCTACTAGATGGGATTTAGGTCATCATTCATTGTCGTGTGCTGTATTCCTGTGGGAGTATAAGGTCTAGCTGCTTTACATTGAATAAGTTCCGAATGTTTGATCTTGTTCCAGGGTGGGTGATTATACTCCAGAATGCACTTAATTACAAGCTTTATGTGTCTAGCATCCATTCAGCCTACGTCCTCTTCACTGCATCTAACGTCATCTATGGAATTTCATTTGCAGGTTTTGGGAAGTCTAAAGCTGTCACATTTGAAATCTGCTTTGTGATGTGATGTGTGTGTGTGTGTGTGTGTGTGTGTGTGTTGTGTGTTGTGTGTTGTGTGTGTTTCCACCTTGCCATTTTGGAACTTTTTTGATTAGAATTTATGTATTAGTATTAATGTTATCAACAAAACAAACACATTTGCTAAACTTCTCAGGAAAGAGGCATCATTTATGAGTGGCGGGTGATCTGAGAATGTTTGTAGTCAGGTGTGGAAGCCACAGGCCCATGTTGATAGCCTCATCTATTGCTTCAGTTGTTGAGAGAGGGCTCTGACTGAACCTGAGTTCACCCTTCCAGCTAGCCTGCCTGGCCAGCCACCTGTGGGAGGCTTACCGCTTCCTCAGCAGCACGAACTTACAGATGTGTGCTTCCATGTTCTGCCTCTTAACATCTTTTTAATGTTACGATTTTATTATTGGATAAAAATCTAATTGGTCGTGATTTACTACTAAGTTTTTTTGATAGAATCATCTTCCATTTAATTTTTTTACATAGTTCTTTTGGTTTGAGGGGCAGGTATCTTTACATCTCTCAGACAGACTTTGTCAACATCAAGTCGTGTTGCCTCATGTGTTTTATTTTCAAGATTTTTATTTATTCATGATTGAGAAGCCTGTAATTAGATTTCAGGATTTTATCAGAATTTATAAGTGCATTTGGTCACTGTGCAACTTCTTTGGAAGATACATATTTTCCCTTTATTTATATTTAATGTGTGTGTGCACGCGTGCACATGCATGTGCATGGGATTGGATGCTTTCCTTCAACCATGCGGGTCTCAGGCATCAAACTCAGGTTGTCAGCCTTGGTGGCAGGCACCTCTGTCCGTTGAACAACCCCACCAGTCCTGTTCTTTTTCTATCAAACAAATTTTCTTACATAAACTTCTTTAATGTGGAAGGCTTAGAGAAAGAGGGGAGTAGGTCTCTTTTTTTTCATTTCTCCTGAGAAGTCTTTAAAAAGATGTTTATACAAATCAAATATGCTTATAACTTAAAAGAAATAATTTGGTGTGGCAAGTTTTAGGTAATAATAATAAAAAGTATATACACACTCTGTAACCTTTCTTTAAGTCTTTGGTTTAAGTCCTCTGTCATACAGTGCCAAAGCGTTGTTCTGAGCTGTGTGTTGAAACATGCATGCCTGTCCTTGTGTCGTAACTAATTATATCTCTGACATGCTTACTTCTAGTAATTGGATGTCGACCTCCCACAACATGTGTTTTAACTTTTAGCTTTATCTGGAGGACCTGCTATAGGAATGAAGTTTTTACCACATAGCAGCTTAACAGTGTACACAGATCCTGTATAAAATATACCATATACTTTATGTTTTGCAGAAATAGTGTATGTCCAGGGGAAAGGTTTTTTTTCCTTTTATTGAAAATTAATTTTTCTTGCATAATATATCCTGATCAGGGTTTCCCTTCCCTGCTCCTCTCTGTTCCTCCCCACATCCTTTCTGGTGTGGCTCCATTCCTTTTCAGTCTCCTTTGAAAAGAATAGGATTCTAAGAGATAATAATAAAATATAATAAGATAAATCATTTCATCCAAGTTGGCTAAGGCAAAACAACAGAAGGAGAAGATCCAAGAGAAGGCTTGTCTCTCCTGGATTCTTGGAGACAGGGACTCACAGACTGGCTCGGAATTGGGGACATTGCCACCCTGAGCTCCTGAGTGCTGGAGTGACAGGCCTTTACCACCATGCCTGCCTATCAAGTTAAGTGTTTCAGGAACCCGAGGATAATGATTTTTCAGCTTGTTTTTCTGATGATAATCATGAAAGAAAAGGTTTTTAAAAATCTGTTTTGAAATAATATTTTGTTATGTAAAAAAAAAGAAATACCAGGATATATTGCTCAATATTTGTTAGCTTTGGCTAGCTTTGTTCTATAAATTAATAGTATATTAAAACTACTTCCTGAGAATATTTCATTTTTTATTTGTTCTTAAGATTTCCAGAAATTTTCGTTAATCCTGTATTTTGATTCCAACCAGATTTTTTTAAGAAAAAAAGTAAATAAATTTTGTTTTAATCTGTGCAGCTGTAGTTCACTTTGCAGTCATGAGAAATATCTATTTTATTAAGTCCTATGAGGAATATGTGTCACATACATTTAAGAAAAAACTATTTAAGATGAAAAATTCCAAAAATGACTTCCCCCTGGTGTGAAGTAAAACAAAACCCCCAACACATCTCTGTCTGTGGTAATGACATTGAGGTGACAAACTGCAGGCAGGTGAGGTTCCTGGGGGTGATCTCACACCTGCACCATGAGCTTGGGAAACAGCTGGGCTTGGAACTGCCTGCTGGCCTTGCTTTCTGTTTGATGCAAGACCAGCTCTCAGGCTGAGGCCCTTGCATTTATACAGAAGATCCCAGGTCTTTGAAAATAGACAGATGGGACTGTGGTGGGTAGTGTTCTCTGGTTTTATGTAGCTTTTCTTTCAGATGGAGCAATGAAGACACCTTAGTGCTGTCCCTGCCAGGCTCCAAGCCCACATCTCTCACAGCTACCCAGAGTTTGGTCTGCCAGGCAGGTGTGACTCAGGAAGCCATAGACAAGGGTATCCTGGATCTGCAGCCCATTGCATAGCCGAGTGTGAATTTAGTTAAGAGCACTTAACTGCTGGCCCCTTCCTTTCTTTTTAGCTACCCAACAGAGCTCTGGAGGCAGCAGAGATAGTGGTCTTAGCCATGCATGCTGTAACTCTCCTGCAACTTCTTATGGAATTCTTGTGTATAGTTCTTTTACATGCTTCTCCAAAGAAAAGAGGCATATGTACTTGTTAAGGTACAGGAGATTTCTGTGTGAAAGCTGCACCTATCAGTTAAGGCTTCTCAAGATTCAAGAAACCATCAGGCCCACAGATCCTTCAGTTAGTGTTCCTTTAGGTCCATAGGCTTCCCTCTCTGCTGGCTAGGGAACTGTTTTTTTCCCCCTCCTGTACTAGTGTGATTGTGGGAAATTTGATGAGCCTCCATACATCGACTCCCAGGAACCCTGAGAAGAAATTACATTGTCTTCTTACATTTCTGTTTTTGTTTTTTAGAGACAGGTTTCTCTGTGTAGTCTTAGCTCACACTCACTCTGTAGACCAGGTTGGCCTTGAACTCACAGACTGACCCCCTCTGCCTCAAAAGTGCTGGGATCAAAGGCTCCTGTCACTACCCCCACCAGCACCCAGTTCTTCTTGCTTTCTTGAGGGTAGTCTGCTGCCTCTGTTCTCTCACACACTGATGTTTTCCTTTGAAGCCAGGAACCCAGAACAGAGTGTCCAGGACCAGCCTGAAGGTAGGTTTAGTTTGCCCTGACAGTGTTTTAAAGCTGTGTGAGGAGTTGGGGTGTAGCTCAGCAGAGGGCTTGCTTTGTGTGCACAAGGCTGAGTTCTTTCCACACTGAGGAGATAAAACCTTGCGCCTTTAAACTTGGGGGAGACTTTGTATGATAGCCCAGAGTTCTGGTTTCACTTTGCATTATCCACTCCCATGGACCTGTAGGTAGGAAAGCTCTATGATAGCTTTTTCCTTTGAATTACTGTTTTGTTTTGTGTTTTACCTTTTTAATACACAGACACACACACACACACACACACACACACACACACACACACACACGCACTCATGCACGCATGCACTTAGTATATGTAGGTTTTTGGTTACAATAATTTTTCCAATGAACACTTGATTAATTGTATTTATTCTATTTAGTTAAAACATTATTGCTCCAAAAACATTCAAGTAGACCTGTAGGCTCCTTCTGTCGGCTTACAGACAATTCTGCCAGGCTCTAGCCAACTGCTACCTGTAGGTTTGAGCCAACATGGAGTATAAGAACTGCTCAGCTACACCAGCGTGTGTGTGTGTGTGTGTGTGTGTGTGTGTGTGCGCGCGCGCGCGCTCTCTCTCTCTCTCACTCTCTCTCTCCATTTCCTATTCTCCTTCATTCTCTCTCTCCTCCACTTGTTGCCAGCTGGCCTCTTCTCTTCCTCCCTCCTCTCTCTTTCTGTCTTTCTGTTGTCCTTTATTCACTGCCTCTGTCCCTTTTCCTGGTCCCCTTCCCTTCCCCCAGTAAACTTCCTTTTGTACTAAGCCTGTGGTGGCTCCTCCTGGGAACCCCTTGGCTGACATGCTGAGGCTGTGGTGTTCCCTCCTTCTTAATGGGCATTGCTTTGTAAAGCCTAACCTTCAGCAGCAGTTCTGGCTCCAGGTATTCAGACCTTGTCCTTTACAGGAAACAGCAGGGCCTGTAGGCCTGTAGGCCACTCCCTCTGAAGCCCCTGCTAAGATTGGTTGTTAAGCCAAGGGCTGGATGATTAGAATCTTTTGGATTTATAAGGCTCAAGACAATGGCAGAGTAAATGCTACTTTTACCAGTTTGCTATTCCACATGCCAAGGATAAAAACAGGGAAAGTTTGCTTCAGAAGCATGCCTGGGTGAGTTGCATGACAGTAGGTCCTAATGGGCAGGTATCAGGGATACTCAGTACTCCACAGATCTTTTTATAAAGAGAGCAAATCAAGTTTTTGATCTTGCTTTGTTTTATGGGCTTTATGTTTGCATTATGGCTTTGTAAGTAACTGCCATTAACTGAGAGGGGTCAGTAGGCAGGGGTGGAAAAAGGCTGGAGAGATTTTTCAGTCAGTTTCTCTACCTTTGTGTTTTGTTATTCCAAAGGAGGGGCCTAGAAACCTCTTCATTAGTACTATCAAGGATCATGATGATCTGAGTATTAATTAGGAAAGATAAACTATATCTTATAGGACTAAATAATACCCTGCTGTTTGGACATCCTTTCACGATACCAAGAAAAATAGAAAGAACTGAGTTTTGATTTAGAAGACTCAACTCCTTGACTTCACGTATCGCCTTTTTTCCGGTACCAGCTTGCATAAATTCTTATGCAACAGGCCTTGACTTCTATGACAATAAATAGCTATGATGAAAATATCCCCCCACCCTACCTGTGTCATTGATTTTTGAGGGTTCTATAATACTACAGATATACACATATATACATAAGGAAATGTGAGATAATATATCTCTGATGTAAGCTGCTGTTTTATCAATGAAACAGAATTGTATCACAGCTACCTTGGGGGGCTTCAGGTCTGCTGTTGTTTGTCTTTTGAATCCATGTGGGGATTATAGGGGTTTTTTTGATGATCCTTTTTTGTGGATATGGATAATAATTAAAGTTACTACAACACATTGGGTTTGGGTCCTAGAAACTTCTAAACTTGTAGAGTTTTAGGAAAGGTTTCCACATGTACATTAGTGTAAACTAGTAAAATCTCGTGCTACAGTAATAGTATGGGGCATTTAACTGCTTAGGTTCATGGCACTGGCAAAAGCAGAGAATGTTTCTGTTTCCACTCAGGGTTCTCCAGCAGTATTAATGCCTCTGGAGTTTTGTAGTTGCGACCTTTTTTTAATGAGAAGGAATTTATAATCAATGTTTTCAGGTCTACTGTATCTGTTGAGGGATTACACACTGGAGACCACTCTAAAGGTCAGTAAAGAAGGCACAACAGAGGCTT
Source organism: Apodemus sylvaticus (assembly GCF_947179515.1). Classification (NCBI taxonomy): domain Eukaryota; kingdom Metazoa; phylum Chordata; class Mammalia; order Rodentia; family Muridae; genus Apodemus; species Apodemus sylvaticus. The sequence continues at coordinate 203,138,358 of NC_067472.1, forward strand.
ATGTGTGTTTCAGATCTCAGTGTCAGCAACCTTTCCTGACAGGTAAGCCCTGTAATGAGAAGCTTGGGTAGAAGTATATACTTGTTCTAAGGAAGAGCGCTGACACCTAGGCCATTTAAACCTCAACCAGAAGAACTGATACACTTAATGTCTGACAGGAGCAAAATCTGGTTTCCTTGAAGTCACTTGGTAATCAGTCTGTGAATGGGCTTGTGACATGTGGCAAAGCTAAGCCCTTCCCACTGTATGGCTGGTGGGAGCAAGAAGAAGTAGGGGCCTTACTTGGGGACATTCATATACATTATTGTCGGAGTTTTGGGGCAGGAAAAGCAGATTTGATTTCTTGTCCCAGTCACCAACTTGCTGGACCTAGGCAGGTTGTTCTAAATGTCTCTGAGCCTCTTGGCAATCAGACCTTATAATGTGTTTTATGCTGCATTAAGCTCCTCTCCTCTCCTCCCCTCCCCTCTTCTCCCCTCCCCTCCCCTCTCTTCCCCTCCCCTCCCCTCTTCTCCCTTTCTCTCCCCTCTCTTCCCCTCCCCTCTCTTCCCTTCCCCTCCCCTCCCCTCTTCTCCCCTCCCCTCCCCTCCCCTCCCCTCCCCTCTCCTCTCCTCTCCTCTCCTCTCCTCTCCTCTCCTCTTTTCCCTCCTCTCCTCTCCTCTCCTCTTTTCTCCTCTCATCTCCTCTCTGCTCCTGTTTCTCTTTGTCTTTGTTTCTGTCTTTGTCTTTCTCTGTCCCTCTCCTTCTCCTTCCCCCCTCCCCTCTCTCTCACATACACACACAGGCATACACATGTATTTGTGTGTGTGTGTGTGTGTGTGTGTGTGTGTGTGTGTGTGTTTACCTTCAAGGGTCTAGCTCCAGTCCTAAACTGACTGTTTGAAGTAACCCTTTCTAATAGGATTCTGGGTTCTGATGTTTGTCAAATAATTTGTTATGAAGTCAAAACTGCAGTTTAAAACAAGGTGGGTAATGGGCCTTACAAAAGAAAATTTCCCATAAGTATAATCCCTTCCTAGTCTATATTTATTATGCTTTTATATAAAAATTTTAAAGTTGGTATAGAAATATGTCTTAACTACAATTATGAAAATAGATGTTGAAACTTTCGTAAATCAAATAGGAGACACACACACATACATACCCATACACACACCCTTTTTTCTTATATAACCTGTATGGTCTATCTACTTTTTGCCAAGGTTCTATGCTACGTATTAGTTTCTGTTTTACAAACCAATGACAGTAAAGAGATGTGGATCTCAGAAAGCTTTTTGTCTGACTGTCCCATGTGTAGCTACAGCCAGTGTTTGCCCGTGCTATGGCCTGTGTTTTAGAGTGTGTTGAATCTTTGGAGTTTATTCTCATTCTAGGAAAGAATTGCAGACATGTCATTCTAGGCAGAAACAAAACGTGTAGGCCTCAGAAATCTTCTTAAGTGGGATTTGTTCTGGTGCTGGGGGCTGAAGTGAGGACCTCAGCATGTGGTAGGCAAACCTTCTTCCATTGAGTTACATCCCCAAATCATCACTAGTGTTTTTACGTTTAGATAACAATAACTTTTCACATTGCTCCATGAATTACTTATTAGTCTTTATAATCCACGGGTTCGGGTAGACAGCTTAGAAGCAGATGTAAGGAGGAATTCAATCTTTCTTCCTCTTTGTTCTCATCCTCCAATCAATGGCTTGGACTTTTTCAAGTCTCCCATCCCAGAGAACATTCCCCTCTTAGCTGTCTCCTCTCTTCCCCCTCCTTATTTCCTTTCTTCATTCCACTATATCTTCTTCCTTACCATCATTCTTCTAATCCATTCTTGTCAATAAAATTTACATCCTTGTTAATTACATGCAATCAAAATTGATGCATAAGGTAAAGGAGGCTACATTTTGTGTATAGAGGCAACAGTGGCAGAACAAATAGATGCGCATCCCTTGGTGATGATCATGGGGAGATTAGAAGAATTGGATAAAACTTGTTAGCTTTTGCCTTATAAACCCTGTTTTCATGGAAGAGGATGCTATCTTGTGCTCTGTTACTTAAAATAACTGTGTAGATAAGATTTAATGCTTTTACCATCATTCTTCTAATCCATTCTTGTCAGAAAGAGATCTGTGGTGCTGATATTGTCTTTTTATTGTCTCAGAAATGGTAATTTGTCAAGTGGTTTCATATAAAAAGGATGCTAAAACTTAAGAACATACTCGTAAGCCAGAAACATATAATTTGACTAATGGAGATTGCTAGTCATAGATAATAATCAAGATATTAGTAACTCAAGGCCAGTGTAAAGCTGTTGAACATTGCTAACTTAACTAAAGTGAAGAGAAAAGACTGTCCCTTAGAGGTAATTTCATAGAATACCAGTTATATAAAGTTAGAGAGACAGCACGGAGACCCAATAATCTAAGAGAAGTGTCTATTCTTGATTTAAGCCATGGATGGTTGTGGTTCCTATTCTTCATATATGCCAAACCAACTATTGATCAGTATGTAGAGATAATTTTACAATTTAGAACTTGTTCTGAAAATTTTGTTTAAATTCTTTCTTGCATTGTCTCCTAGGCACATCTTTATAGTAGTTTCTCTCTCTTTGCAGTGAAGTATCTGGTTATCACCCCTGGTGAAGCTTTGGCCGTGGCAGTTTCTAAAAGTTGGTTCAGTGTTGTTGTTGTTGTTGTTGTTGTTGTTGTTTTGGTTTTTTTGTTCTTTTTCTCATTAATCAACATTCCTACCTTTAACTACAGTAGGGTCTATGGCAACCACCCTCTTTTGTTCTTATATTACTTTTTTCTTATGAACGATTTCAAGTCAACATCTTGATATATCAGAGTGTCTGAATATCAGACTATTTCCACTCAACTTAACTTTTCAAGAAGTTAAATGTTTTACTTTTAATCCCTTTTTCCTGAATTCTAAGCAGAATTCAGAAATATCACCATGTTTATGTAAGTATATGCAGCCTAAGTGACATATGTAATTACTTGAATTTGTCTCTGTGAAGCTTCATGTAGTTTATTATGAAATGGTTTTGAATAAAAAATAGAAATATTTTAACTATAGCCTTAGAAATTTAATTGTGTTTATGTAACTCTCGTGTATCTTTTTTTTAAATATATTTTTATTTTCTATATTCTTTGTTTACATTCCAAAAGCTTTCCGCTTTCCCAGCCTCCCCCCCCCATATGTCCCATATGTCCTCTTTTCTCCATCCATTCTCCTATCTTTCCCCCTCCCCTTTCTCTGTCCTGGTACTCCCCTACAATACTGGATCAAGCCTTTCCAGGATCAGGGCCCTCTTCTTCCTTCTTCATGGGGAATCATTTGATATGCTAATTGTATCTTCAGTATTCAGAGCTTCAGGGCTAATTAATATCCACTTATCAATGATTGCATTCCATGTGTATTCTTTTGTGATTGTGATTCTTTTGTGATCCTCGCTTAGGATGATATTTTCTAGTTCCAACCATTTGCCTAAAAAAAAATCATGAATTCGTTGTTTTTAATTGCTGAATAGTACTCCATTGTGTATATATACTACATTTTCTGTATCCATTCCTCCATTGAGGGATATCTGGGTTCTTTCCAGCTTCTGGCTACTATAAATAAGGCTGCTGTGAACATAGTGGAGGGCTAATATCCAATATATACAAAGAACTCAAGAAGCTAGACCCCAGGGAACCAAATAACCCTATTAAAAAATGGGGTACAAATCTAAACAAAGAATTTTCACCTGAAGAAATTCGGATGGCTGAGAAGCACCTTAAGAAATGCTCAACATCATTAGTCATTAGGGAAATGCAAATCAAAACAACCCTGAGATTTCATCTCACACCAGTCAGAATGGCTAAGGTTAAAAACTCAGGAGACAGCAGGTGTTGGTGAGGATGTGGAAAAAGAGGAACACTCCTTCACTGCTGGTGGGATTGTAAGATGGTACAACCACTAAGGAAATCAGTGTGGCAGTTCCTAAGAAGACTGGACATGACACTTCCAGAGGACCCTGCTATACCTCTCCTGGGCGTATACCCAGAGGATTCCCCAACTCTTGTGTATCTTTGTACAGTCATTCTAGGTCCAAAGATGTCATGTATCCTCTGATAAATCTTAGTATGTCCATGGATTATTAGTGATGTTTGTTTGATGATTTAAAGACTTATATTGATCAGTATTGGTTACATATCAAGAAGACCCTCATGACACCTTTGAGCCCTTCAGAACAAAACTCTGTTCTCTGACGTGAGAAATAGAGGCATCCTTTGCTTGCAAATACTAATATTTGAAATATTGTTCGTTCTGTGTATTTCATGTTTCATGGATTTCTCACTTCCAGTTATATTGAACAATTGAAGAGATCCTGGGAAAACATTCTGTCTCCAGGACATGCAAATAATTTTGATACAGCAGAAGGAAGATAATCTCTTTTAATGAGTAATTATATTCTCTACCACATACCTCACATAGAGCACGTGTGTACATATATCTGTATGCACACACACACACACATAATATAGTATACTAGTTAAGATTTGGAGTCTAGATTTGGACTTGATGTTCTGATTTAGTTATAGTGGACAGTCAGGGTAACCTTTGTGTCTTTGAATATCCTTATCTGTAACTTGAGAAGAAAAATAGTACCCACTTCAATTTTTGAAAATTAGGTGTTTATAGGTTAGCTCACAGGTGTTGAATCAGTATGCATTATTTCAACGGAAACATATTTTGTGATGCTTTAGTGATTAAAATAGCCACTAGTATATATACATACTTCAATGAAATAAATGTATAGCTAGCAGCAAACTACAGTGACTTCATTCTGTACTTGTACAAAATTGTTTGCTTCAGTGTGTGGCATGCAAAATCCTGAAAGAGTTAAAATTTTTCCTTGTTTTTCAGGCTTTAATTTAGGCTCATTGTTATACAAAAACTGTTAGCCTGGGTAAAGCTGCACCTTGAGCACTGATGTAAACTGGGTTTTTCAAAGTACATTAAAATTAGCCATAGTCTTCCCTTGACGATTGAGAGATTTGCATCTGGTAGCGATTCACTCAGCCGAATGGAAGGTCGCGCTCCTTAGAGTGCTGATAAGCGGACACATGACATTTGCAAAGAGCAGTTTGCCTACTCGAGTGCCAGGGCAAACTGGAGAAAATTCTGTGCTTCCAATTTCACCAGAAACGTAGGGAATATTGCAAATGACACTACCAAATCAACTGTGAATAGATGATAATTTGATTGACATCTGGAAAGCTGTCACTGGCTGAGCAGCCCATAACAGGAACATTTACTGAGTGCAAAGGCAGCGTTCAAGTAAATCACATTTTGTCCAGTGGGGCCCAACCAGATTATAATTGCATGTCCTTCCCTTCATTGCAAATTCCCTATTACCGTTACCAGCAGTGTCTCATTTAAAGGAAGGTTGTCTTCCAAATATTCACAGTGTCTCATGTTAACTCGTCACCTCCCTCCTTGAAGGCCTGCTATTTTCTGGAAAATCCAGCCATTGCTTCCCTTCATTCTAAAAAACTCATTAACTTTGCCTTTGTGTGTGTGTGTGTGTGTGTGTGTGTGTGTGTGTGTGTGTCTGTGTCTGTGTGTCTGTGTAGAGGTACATATTATAAATTGTTTGGCGACATGATGGAAGTTAGGGTCTAAAGACATTTTAGCATGATTTTGTTATAGTCCTTAGAATTGTGTACTCTGTTGTTTTTAAATAAACAGCATTTTGGCAATGGTCATTTTTGAAGTATCAGTACTTCAAAACTGAATGAGCACTTGGCTCCTCCCACTTGGAAATGTACAAGGTGCACGTCTGGGCCTAGTGTTAGTTCTTGGACCCTGGGTCGTTCAGTCCCAGATGCTTGGGAATATTGGGATACAGCGGCAAAGCACATACCATTTACAGGTCCAGTTGCAGAGACAGTGTATGAAGTGAGAGACACTTGAGACATTATTAAGGCAGTGTTGACAAGTTGGTCTAGTTTGTTCTTTAAAAGTCAATGAGGTATTAATACCTGGTTAATAAGCTCATCCTATAGTACAAAGTTATCTAGCCTCATTCTCCAAGTCAGCTGCTTTCCATTGATCAAGAAAAAGAAAGAAACACTGTTCTTATTTGGTCTAGTTCTTTCTTGCTTCTAAATTTGGCTAACATACTCTGGCCTCAGGAGAATATATCAGAGGTACTGATCAGAGTCTTTGTCTGAGAATCTCAAAGTAATGTGTTTTCATAAAAACATTTTTGATTTCCTGCTCGTAGGCATAAGAAGTACCCACCAGAGAAGGATAATGTGAAGCAAGTTGCTCCTACTCTAGGAGTGGCCTCTCTTGTTCAAACAGAATAGAACCTGAAGGTTCTGTTGCTAGTCAGGACCAGTGTGCCTTTGCCTTGCACCAAGCTCTCTATGTCACAAACAATCAAGGAACCATCTCTGGCTGTGCAGATGTAGTTGCTTATTGTAGCCCCAGTGAAAGAACATGGGAGCCAAGATCTTGCTAATTGTAGTGAGCCTGCCTGCATTGTGAGTGTCAGATGATTTGACAGGACTGACATGCAGCTAAATGGAATAGGAAAAGACACGGCAGTGGACTGTTGGTCCATTAGTTTGCCCAGGCATCTTGTTTTACTAAGGAGCTCTCTAATGGTTTCTCGGCAATAATTACTCTCTCTCTTCTTCATGCTATTCAACATGACAGGCACTTGCTGAAGTCACAGCTAATGTATTTGCACTCTAACAGGCCCCAATGCTGGGTCTCCTTGAGTACTTTGGCTAAGATACGAGTGATGTCTATGCTTTTTTTTTTCCTTGAGAAAAATCTCTAATGCAGAAGACAACCGTTTTATTTTGGATATTAAGCAGGTATGTGGTGTGGCATGAGTGCTTGAGAAAAGAAAATGATGCATTAGCTGTGAACTCCCCATTGTATGTCCTGTGTATTAGTAGTTGATGATATTGAAACAGAGGAAAACTTTTATGGGCTGATTTACTTACACAGTGATAATTCAGACTTGATCCAGAAGCACAGATAGGGAGGGGGTTTCCATAGACATGAACTTCCAGGCAACTGTCTGGAAAGTACACAGTATGGGATGATTCTTCCATTTCAGATGATGTGCAATCGGGAAGTAGTTTTCCTACTTCCTACACTTTCCTACAGTTTTTTAAACCAAAGAAGGTATCTTAGAGTAATTTAGCTTAAAAAAATGTTCTTCAGGTCACTTCTTTTTGATATGTAGTTGATTTCCCCTATAGCAAGATTTACTTTTTGGAAGTCAATTTGAACTTCTATATTAAGTATTTTAGTTTAGTTAATAATTATTGGATTCTTTTGAGATTCCTAACACAGTTTGTTAGTGTATAGCTTTGGAAAACAGTGTATGTCATAGTCCTCCACAGTGATATGATCATTTTTCTTACAATCTTTGAACGGTGTGGTCATAAAATAATCCTTGTGCTAGAAAATACAAGAGGAAGAAGAAATACATGCGTGGAGGCTATGCTTTGGGTTTCAGTGTCTCTTCTTCATATTCATGTATTTGTAGGGGGGTGGTCCTACTCAGAAGTTTAATCAGATTAAAGATCCCTGTTTATTTTTTAGTTTTTATTTTTTTAAGATCCCTGTTTATAAACTCTTTAGAGGGGTGAAGAAATAAGCAACAACTCGATTTCAGATACTTATTTTTTCAACCTTCAGCTATCTCTTAGAACAGTTTCTTACTTTTTTAAAAAAAGTACTTATGTTTTGCTGTATCAGAAAGAAGAGAAAAAAATCTTAGAAACATATTAAGCATATGATGAAATTGAAAGGGTTCTGAAGAATCCTTTAGAATCTGTTTTCTTTGTGCAGGTACCAGATGTTGATGTTGGCAGCACTTAAGAGGGTCACAGGACGTTTAAAATCACTAGGCTGTGGTGAATAAAATTCCAGGTCTGTTGCACTGAAAATTATTTGAAACTTGTGTTTGTTTACTCAGTCGTAAGTAGTACAAAAAGCATTTTTTTCTATATGAGTGTGTTTTAAACAGGTACCTTTGACATACATACATGATCAATGAAAATGTTTAAAACACATTTGTGTCCCAGGGGCTCCTATCACTGCAGGCCACTGGTCCCATTGAAGTCCATTTTCACATGTGCAGAGCTGATCACGCTGCACTTGACCTTCCTTGTAAGTTATTTGTTTCATGTACTAGAGGGCTAAGGCTACATAGCTGTGCAAGAAGGGGGAAAAGGCGTACGTGCTACACTTAGGTAGTATTTCCTTAGTGTTCTCTGACAGTAATTTTGAGAAGAAAACAGGACTTTTTATGTCCACCCCCACTTTTGGGACTGAGCTAAGTTTCTCATTGATAAAATAATTAAGAGTTTATAGTTTCAATGCTAAAATAGAAAGTAAAAAACTGGTTTTGAGGAACAAAACCAATTCCAACAGGGGGTACCTCTCTGTATTCACTGTAGATTCTTATTTATTCTTGTTTTATGGGTGTCACACTTGAGTAGTTAGGTTGCCTCCTTTCTTAGTTTTCCAAAGGAGTTTAATACATAGATCCGCCAGTTTGCCTTGTTTCTTTAGTTAGGAGTTTGAACCAATGCTGTAAGTGCAACAAAATCCATTTCTTCTAGACTGTGTTATCTATCTTATTACTGTCCATCACGATAGTATTCCAGCTTTCTGTGGGAAGGGAAGTATTTTGAATAGTTTGTCAGAGGAAATGGCTAGGAGGAAAAGCAGATCTCAGCAGCTCTCATTTCTGGGATTACGGCTGACTTCTTCCTTTTTAGCACACCTTTCAGGTTGTGTATAATTATACAGAGTGGAAATAAGAAAAATAGTATGTGTGATGAAGTTAATTTTTATACACCAAAGAAGATGTTGCTTGTTCTGTTTGTAGATCCTGGTGCCTTGGTTTCATTCAATGACAAAGAGAGGTGTGGTGTTTTTTGTGCTCTCATGTCGCTAAACCTCAGGAACATGCCAGGACATTTAGATTGAATTGTTATGTGAACATCACTGAATAGTCTTCACAGTCATAGATGGTGTGGCCTATTCCTTAAGGTTATGTGATACATTATCTTGCTCCTAAGTCACAAGACTATACAGCGTATTTATGTTCTGCATATTGTAGCCAACCGGAACAGATATTTTTATATTTAAAAACATCTGAACACAGAAAAGATACAAAAAGAACACAATAGAAATACTGAAAATCAAGCATACATAGGGTGCACTTCTATGAGTGGAGTTTACAAACCTAAAGCCGTGGGTAGTTGGTGAGTGAATGGTGTGTGACTTTGAGGACCTGGGGCATTATAACAAACTACTGTAGACTTTGTAAGCCCTCTGCACTTAGTTCTGTTTTTTTAATTAGTTGTATTCTTTATTTACATTTCAAATGTTGTCCCCATTCCTGGTTCTGCTTTCCCCCAAACTCCCTAACCCTTCCCCCCTCCCCCTGCTCACCAACCACACACTCCCTCTTCCCTGTCCTGGCATTCCCCTATACTAGGGCATCTTGCCTTCTCAGGACCAAGGGCTCTTCTCCCTTTGGTGTCCAACAAGCCATCCTCAGCTACATATGCATCTGGAGCCCTGGGTCCCTCCATGTGTACTCTTTGGTTGGTGGTTTAGTCCCTGGGAGCTCTGGGAGTACTGGGTAGTTCTTTAGTTACTGAATCTTTGCATTTTATAAAACTTATTTTTAAATGTTTGAATCTTATACTTAGATTAATATATGGATACATTGTACAAGATTATTTGGCTGTTGTCAAGACATTTTTCATTTAAAATCTTTTTCTGATTAAAAACTAATATAAGAGCTGAAGTCTAAACAATGTCAGGATCATATCTTGTCAGCCTGGAAAGTCGTCCGTGGGTGTGACAAGATGGAGATGCCCATTTGCTTAGCACCGTCTCTCAAGCCCTTCTGAGGACTGCCTCCTCCTCAGGCACAAATGTGTCTGTAGTAGTTTTTCTGGTTTCTCTCTTCTTCTTCTTCTTCTTCTTTTTAATCATAGATTTATTTGTAAGCAGATAATTTACCATCAATATTTTGCTCCAACAATAAGGCCTTTGTTTTCTTGTCCTTCAGTTTCTTTTTTTTTCTTTTTCAACTATGTGTACATTAGATCATTTTATAAAAATTGCTTCATGTCAGTCTGGGACCACCGTGTTCTCATGGTCCATTGTCAAATGAAGCATTGTCTGAACAAGCTAGCTGTCACACACAGCCATTTGATGTTTAGATTGGTAGTGTATATAGCCACAGATCCTATATCCATAGGGTTTCTGATCACCAAGGACAGAATGTTTTAAGCTGATGTATTTTAACTTACCATTACTGTGATTATTACGACATAGGTCTTTTATACATTATATACATACATATGTATCTATAAATTTATTATATTTACTTGTATTTATATTGCTAATCACTGTACTTATGGAAAGGAAACAGACTTACATGGTAGGCAGCATTGAGGGGGAATTTTAGAATGCCTTTGTCACGTCTGTAGTTTAGTGGAGTATGTAAAATAAACAATGCCTACTGTGTGATGAACGCCAAAGAGCTAATCAATTTTGGATATTACTCCTGGTTAGAACTCATGTAAGCTGTCCTGTATTATTGTTACTTGGAAAGATGTGTAGAAGCCTAATGTTTTGAGTGGGTAAATTTGTTTTGTAACCTGTGAAATGTGTTCCTGGGGATAGTGCATCTAACCTCTGAATTTTCCACTCATTGTCTATGCAGTGAGGATTCCAATAATGCTTTTCTTTTGGATGATATGAGGATATAGGAATACCTTTTGTAAATTTATATGCAGTTTGCTAATTTATTAAGGTATTCTTGCCAAATGACCTAAATTATAAGGAGGGTGATTTGGATCAAGTCCCGGAGCTCACTGTCTAGAGTCAGATTACATTTGTCCATTCTACTTGGAAGAGGTGTGGGGGGGGCGCATCAAAGATGTATGGTTTTAATCTTATTTTTGTTAGAGGCTATGACTACTCTAACTCCCATAGCTTCAATTAAAAAACTTGAAAATAGTTCATTTTCTATTCTAATTACTTGGCAGAAATTTAGAATAGCAAGAAACTAGTAACAACCAAACCTTTCCTTTGCACTTACAGATCAACAGAAGAGATTCTTGTGTCCTAGAAACCAAAGAAAGAATCAGCAGGAATGCCCAGGGTGAATGATGGATTGCAGAGCCTGGCTGGTAATTACTTTCACTGAGCTAAAACATTAACTTGATACATGGGAGCAAGGCCAGATGAAAATCGGGAGGTGGACCTCTTCCTCCCCATGGAATGCCCATACTTGCCATTGTGGAGGTAGTTGTTTCTTTGGTGGGAGAGTCCAGCTCAGCTTCCTTTCCCGAGGCTCAGCATGGATTTTCATCTACCACCCCGGTAGACAAGGAGTGGTACCTTTGTTGTGGCCATTGTAATGATAGGTGTTTAAGTCAGTCTGCTTTCTGAGATGGCAAGAACTCACAGTTTCTCAAGACTTTTCAGTAGGATACCGGATATTAACAGAGATTTTCTCCTCTTGGGGTTCAGCTTTTTTGTAATTTTTTTTCATAATGTGGGCTCTGGAACCCACATGGGTGATAAGCATTTTAGCATTAACTTAGCTTTTGGATTTTTGTAACATGGCTACTGAACAGATTCCTTACACTGAGCTAGAGAATACTGTTCTCTTCAGAAGAGCCAGGGGATATTTTTAATGACATATAATAGTTATTAATACTTCACTACTTTGCTATCTAGGAGAGATTGTGATGTGCTTATGACACCATGTGTGTTTTCATTCATGCATGGTTTCAGATGGCCATAGAATGTAAAGTATGTGAGAACTCACTCAGTGTCACTGTGCTCTCCGTGACTACCGTCTCAGCATACAGTACACTTGAACTTGAATTTTCTGAGTTCAAGTTGATTATTACCTCATGGGAATAATAGTTATTGTTTTGAGAGACTTAGAGTAGATTAGATCTTAAAATCTATACTAAAGATAGAAATGTCACTAGATCATGAACTCTCCGTATTGTTTCTTTTATTTTAATCATGCTCCATTTCTCCAACCACCATGTTTTGTGCTGGTCAGGAAGTTCTCTGTTGTGTGCCATATTGTTGAAAGTCTAACTTTCTGATATCAGAGTCCATGGTTTCTTGCATCTGCCGAACAGGCTGACCTGAACATCTATTGCCATGCTAGCCACAATGGGGTACTTACTAATCTAGCCGGCAATTGTAGGCATGCACTACAGACAGTGAAAAGGATGCTTATCAGTCCTGTTGTTTTTGACATCCATGGAGAGCCAGAAAGGCAGATAATGGATATTGAATTTACAGATGCTCTAATTCTAATGTTAGATTGTGTTTTGTGTATTTATGAGTTAGTTATATTTCTGACATATAAACATTTCTCACATGTGATTTTACAGATATATTCTCTTGCAACAGACATTCTGTGGAAGCATGATTTTGTTGTTGAAACATCTACCATACTTTGCTTTCTTAGACATCTGAATTGAAGGTGTACTATTTTGAGTATCTATAAATACTCAGTCTAGCTAGCATAAGCGTTTAAGTTGAAAGGCTTCAGTTATAAAAAGATTCCTTTAAAGAGCTGATTTTTGTGGAATTTTTAAGTAACATGAGAATATTATTGATAAAAGGAACTTTTATTAAACACTGTTAGTTTTTGTGGGATGTACTTGTTGACAAATAGATTAGACTACAAATCAACCAACCAACCAACCAACCATCTAACCAACCAACCAACCAACCAACCAACCAACCAACCAATCAAAAATACCATGATCCTTAGCAAGGCAACACAGACCCAGAAAGGCAAGCATGATATGTACTCACTTGTAAGTGGATATTAGTTGTTACGGATAATCATACTGCAAGTCACAAACCCAGAGAGGGTAAGTAACAAGGAGAGAGGACTGTGGTGGGCGTGGGTACATGGATCTTCTGGAAAGGGAAAACAGAATTTGTAGGTGGACCAGGGGCAGGTAGGAATAGGAACAGGATTGACACTATTTTTCAAGGAAAGGAAAAGTTGCCTAATCAAGAAAGGACAGTTCATTATCATACATACATACATACATACATACATACATACATACATACATACGTACATACATACGTACATATATACATACATCATGCAAAATTCATTGACTGATCTAAATCCCTATATTCTTCCCCCAACCCTAATTCCCCATAGCCAAGACTTACTACAGAGAGGAGCGGGCCATACTGGAAAGTGTAAAATTAATGATAACATAGACTATTGTTCTGATTGCTTTTGTTGGCTGAGAAATTCAGCTTTTTAAAAGCTGGGCTGAGTCTTACAGTAGGAAAATAGTTCCCTGTCCTCTGATCTTTCTGTTATGTAATGGTAAAGTGTTTTCTTATCCACCGCTGGATAATGATGCAACTGTCTCTTTTACTTCCACAGAACAACCCCTTCACAGTTTTCACATAGATACTTAAAAATAATCGAGGCAAATACTTGTACCTAATGTGAAAACACTGATGCCTATGCCTGCCCCGTCTTTCCTGGGGGCATGGTGTAGACTAGGAGCATGAAAGCCCTAGCTCTCAACAAAAGAGAGAGATGTCTCATGATTTTAGTCATGGAGATGAACAGCCTTGAGAGTAGGCACTGGACCAAGTTTTCTCCAGTGCTTCCTGAGAGGAACTATGCTAGGAGAGGGTAGTGATTACTTCCTATCTGAAATTTAGAAAATTAACTGCTTGCAATAAGGCTGTGGAGCTCAAAAAGGCAATGAGGCAGCCCTACCTTCTGAGGGAGACTCTTACCACAGTAAGAGGCCGAAGCTGTGATGGATACCCAACACTGGGCATCACCTCTGACCTACTGTTTTATTATCTTACGTTCCCTTCCTGGAATTCGCATCCTCGATGCAGAAGCTACAGAGCTACCATCAGCTTATGCTGGGTCTGCCTGCCATTGTGAATTCTGACTCAAAACGGAACATATGTATTCCTCCTTCTTCTCTTCTGTCTTTAGGTTGCTGGCCAGAGCTAAATATGCTTTCTCTAGTCCTTTAGGTCTCCTTTTCTTTAAAGCTTTTGTGTCTGCCCTGTAGCTGTTATCTGCCAGGTGGCTGACCTCCATGTTGGCTTAACTCAAACCCTTCCCTGTTCAATTCTGTGACACCTGCTGAGGTTTACAGCTTACCTGCTTTCAAGTTTCTCTTTTCAATTTTAGTAAAATTGTCTTTGAACATCTAACAACAAGAAGTCACACCATGCATTCCATTTCTGTAGAATTTATTTATTTATTTATTTATTTATTTATTTATTTATTTATTTATTGTTGCAATACTTGGTTGGCAAGCTCTCCTTTCTGGTGAGATGGCGAAGTAGACAGAGTTTTCCCCACATGGAAGCCCACTGATGGTGAAGTTGCCTTATTAACTGCCTTGATTTTACTTCTTGTGTCACCTTCATGGAAGATGTGTTAGAGTAAACCGTTATTATGTCTCCTGCTGCTTACAAACTGAGTCTCTTTTTCTTGGTCATCTTACTTCTGCTTTGGGTTGTTATGATGACAGAGGAAGAAGCATGTTTTGAGAAACATGAAAAGCCATTGTCATTCTGAGAGCAGTTAGTTAGTTTTCATTGTGTTCCTTTAGCCTGCCGTGTTTGCTTTAGTGTCTGAGTTTGGTGACAGTTCTGTTATTATATTAAAGATGTTTCCTGCCATACATTTTCCATTTCAGTTACGAAAACTCACTTTATTTCCTAAGATGAATTATAATTAGGATTGTTTGGTACTGAGACTCTTTTCCTCACTTAATACCCCTAATGAGATACAAATGTTCTAAATGTCCTTATGAGCGGATTATATTTAGAGAGGAATCCACTTATTTTAGTTAACTAATCCCTTTGCTCCTGTGTCACACATCCTTATTAGGCCCTCAACGTTCCTGCTCCTTATGGAATTCTTGTGAGATCAGACCTCTGCAAGCAGTATGATTAACTTTCAGGGTCAGAGGTATTGAAAATGTCAGTGGAATTTGTTGATGCTCCATACCTTGTTGTAACAGCACTCTTCTTAGACACATTTATGATAAATACAAGACTTTTTCTAGTCTTACAAAGTGAATTTTATTAGTGATTTTCTTGTATTTATGTCAGTTTTCCATAGAAGAAAATAATGGACTTATTTTGAATTTTTTTCACTCTGTTCTCCTGCCACCCTTAGCATCTTGGAATGGTTTTTCTAACTCAGTGGGTCATTGTTTGTTGTACTTGATGTCCCAGGAGAGCAAACTCTGTGTGGTGTTGAACATCACTAAGTGATATCTGTGCAATATCTAGGGATCAGTACTGGGTACCCTTCCTGATGACTGTGTTTATTTTGTACAGAAAGCAGAGAGAAATAGCATTTTGAACAGCTTGATTTGTAAAGTTGCTTTTTGAGTTCAAATCCTGGCTTTATTGCTTACTGTTGGCCTATCTGTAGATGAATTATTGGACTTCCTTATTCTCTGGCATTCTGCTATACATACAGGTGATTATAATGCCACTTGCCTTGTGGGTGGCTATGAGGATTCTGTGAGCACATTAGAGAATAGTACCAGTTGCAGTCGCTGTATATATTTGTATGATAGTGTCTGGTTGGATTTCTACAAGTATTGTCTAATATTATTCTCTCTTGGTCCCTTCAACCAATGAAAAAATATTACTTTGTAAACAGAATGTCATAAAAACATAATAGTACCTATAATTTTGTTACTGGTATCAGAGTTGGAATTGTAGGACAAATTTCTTCTCATCTATTAATCTAGATGGAATTGCGTCTTCAGGGACCTCCCCACTTCTTTGATTATTATAAGATGTAGGAAGGTACTCAAGTTCTATTTCTTAAATCTGTGGTGATTCAGTTCATTCATTTTAAAATTACTTTAAGTGTAATTGTTTCTTCTTTTACATGACTCTGGCTTTTACTTGCCATGGTTAATTAACACCAGTTCCCTATCAGTATAGTCTAATTATATCAGAAGTCATGTTAATGAGTTATGATTCACTGTATTAGTGGTGTTAGTTCTTTCTGTTGGTTTATGAGCAGACAGGCATGTAGTTATGTTGTCCCCTTGTCTTTGATAAACTCATGTGACAGGTCAAAAGAAGTGATAATAGAAAAGAAATCTGTCAAGAAAGCTCAAAGTGAAGCAAAGAAAAAGTATTCACACTGAAAATAAGATTTGAACTAATTATAAACAGGATTCCTGGAACAGGGTAACTGACCAAGGGCACATCACGCCTCACACTGGTGTCAGAACTGTGTGGAGTTGGGAAAGCAAAGAATTCATCAAGGCACAGAAGAGCTACCTAGTGAGCACTATGCACTATTCAATATAGTGTTCTTGTTTGTAAATTAAACAACACACCTTGAAAGTACCCCTATGTGATAGAGAAAATAACGTCTATTCCCCTGCCTGTTATTGGCAATATTTTTCTCACCCCTGTAGTTTAGTCTTTTTCCGGATGTGATACAAATGTAAATCATACAGTGTGTATTTGTAAGTGTGGTGGTTTCATTTGAGATTCATGTCTGTTGTTGCATGTAAGAACCTATGGGGTTTAAGCCAAACTGTAAGACTTGCCTGAAGATAGAGTAGGGAGGGCTCTTATTGTAACCTGGCTAGGCTCTGGTCGGGAGTACACATTCAACATTCAGCCTGAGTCCTGGCTTCAAGAATCCTGTGGGAGCTGAAACATGTCTCAGCTGAGGCCCTTAGGAGCTGCCACAGGTGGTGGGGGGGACTGACCTAGTGTGGTGAGGAGAGAGGATTATCCAGAGGTGAAGCCCAGCAGGCTATGGAGCATGTGAGGAAGTTACTTTCTCCCATTGTTCTCTGCTCTTTGCCTAAATTACTTTTCCGGCATTACTTTTCTGATTTTGCTTCATTAAATGGCTCCTTTTCTTTCCATTCCACCTTGTCACCACAGGAATGTGTTTCCAGTACTGGTACCACACTTTGGATCACTCCTGTTGTTAAATCAGGCGTCATGTTTATAGGGACCAATCTTTGCTGCCTTCTGGCGATGGCAATGCCATTGTGCTCCTGAATTCACACTGTTGTACATGTGGGGAAGGGGCTTGTGCGACCTTGTGAAGAGCTGTTGGCAGTTAATGGTTGCTAGAAGAGGAAGAATCATTTTTCTCATAATTATAGCCATTGCCAAATTGCCCATGCTTCAATAAATAACCACTAACTCATGCCCCTGCAAGCAACCTTGATTAAATTGAGTTGGTCACAGAAAGAGACAAAGAAAAAGAGAGGAAAGGAAAGAAAAGGAAGAAGGATATGAAAATGGGAGAAGTGAGAATGAGGGGGCTCAGTGTTGAGAGATGATAATGGGGTTAAAATGACTAAAATTCAATATAACGCATGTATAAAGTTGTTAAAGAATAATGAAAAGGGACCTATCTCAGTTTATCTGAAGTTTTCCATTGCTTCCCACAGGGAACAACAGCATAAATGTCACTGAGATGTTGGTGAATTGGGGGCCCCTTAGAGCTGCAAGTCAAGGGTTCGGTAGTCCCAAACCAGTTATAGGCTCTTTTGTAAAGATCTTGGTAAATCTTCTACCAATTGGGATTCTATGGATTTTTTTTTTTAACCTTTATTTTTAGTACTGGGGAATCAAACCCAGAGTTCATCATATAGTCATGCATTTTCCAAGTGTCCATCAACTGATACATACTCCCTGTTCCTGGGACCATATTTTTAAAGGTACAGTACACAAACTAGATTGAACTCTGTGGCAAAGACATAATGAAGTAATGAAGCATTGGTAATTCTTGGGCCATGATCAACTAACTCATCCTTTGTGGAATCCTCATCAGCAGACTCCTGAAGCTGCATCAAGCTAAGTAGGAGATTCTAGCTTGATTAATAGTTGTCTGTCTGTGGCATAGGGGGTAAAGTACTCTAAGAAGTGGTATTCAGAATAGCTGTACGTCCCACAAAAACATTTACCAAAAGGTAGTTTGTTCATATAAATACTCATGCTGGAAAGATACTATCATTAATTACAAAATAATAACTAGAGTTACAGCTGAAGTACATTTTATCCTTAGGGATAGGTCCATCAGAGAAAAGACGGTTTCTTGTCTGTTATAGGCAGGAAACTGAGGCAAGGGCAATTTAGCCTGAGGTCTGATCGCTGGTGGTAGGGGAACAGAGACTCACACTCAGGCAGTCTGCTTGAGACTCTGTATTCTGCTGTGTATATGTGTGGCCTTCGGAGTTCTAGCATATTAGTGAGTGCCTGAAGGACGCTCAGGAAACTCATTGTGTGTCCTTCACTTTAAGAGCAAGGTCTTCAGGAGACTTTAAGATGACCATGGTGTCTTGGAGTAAACTCGATTCTCCTGCCAGAGGCCCTGGTCGCTGAAGGAGGTGTTAGGTTGGCTTGTTGCTGGTCTCATGTCAGGGGACAGAGAGATGCCGCTCATCTAGGAAGACTCACGAAATTGGCGTTCCTTTCCATTCTATGCCTTGGCCCTGGCCCTCTCTTGCCTGGGAATACGTTAATTTGTTCTCTTCCTGTGCTCTCTGCCATTTATTTTTCCCAGGGAGCCTGGAATCCCCATTATCTTTTCTAGGCTGCCCTCTCTATTTGCTTGACCTATCCACCAGGTCTATGTATGTAAAGTACTGTTCTAGCTGCTGCCAGATACCCAGGCTCCTGGCTTGCTTTCTATTGTGTTAAACATCGCTTGTGGGCACTTGTGGGGGAAGGCCTTCCTTGGCTTACACATTCCAGATCACTGTCCATCACTGACGATGTCAGAGCAGGAGCTTCAGCAGGAACAGAGATGGGAACCTCAGCAGAACGACACTTCCTGCTTGCTCCCAGGCCCATGTTCAGTTACCTTTCTCATACCTCCCAGGACCACCTGCCTACAGATGGCACTGCCCGCTGTGGTCTGGGCCTTCCATGTAGCTCAGCCCCCAAGAAGCTGTCACATAGACATGCCTACAAACCAAACTGATAGGAGTCAGTCAGTTCATTCTTCCCCAGTGACTAGTGTGTGTCAAGCTGACAAAAGCCAACCCGCATGCCAGGTATGAAGGAGAATACCAGTGCATTATATTCACTAGTCGCTGACTTTTTCCTCTATATTTTCTATAGTTAAGAATGTCCTTCTCAATTTCAACTCAAAATACCCGAAAAGAGTCCTTGTTTAGTTAAGAGAGAGTAATTTCCCCAGGTAAGTTCCCATATGTTTTCTGTAAAAACCAGCACACACTTTCTTTGTATTTCACCCCCGTCGATGAGAGTCTTAGAACAGTAATCAGCCAGGATAGGCCACTCAGCTCCCGTTGCCTTGCATTTTGTTGGGCAATTTTAGCTCTTTTTTTTTTTTTTTTTTTTTGGTGCTATTCAGAAGAGTCTGCTTCTTGTCACAACACTGGCATCCCAGGTTCTGTGATCCTTTTCTTTGCAGGTCCTGGAGCAGTTGAACTGTAGGTCTGCTCACCTAAGTAGGTACAATGGTACAAGATGCTCGGGAGGGGTGTGTGTGTGGTTCCATTCCGATTCCGGTTCTGGTTCCGGGAAGGCCTGGTAGTGTGTGCACATGGCCACTGCTTTTGTAAGGTTGGCATGTGTGTGTTTATATCCCCCCTGGCCTCTGTTCTTCCCTTCCCTTCTAGAGCCTTTCCCTCCTTTTGTTGGCCCTTTACTCCCTACTTGGGGCTTTGTGTGTGCTAAGTGTGCACACAACTGTCTATGTGTAGCAATAGCCCTGCATGCTTTCTCTTACAGCTTTTTATGGTTTATCCAAGGAGTGGCTAAAGGACCTGGTAAACGTATGCTCCTCCTTCCCTCTGCCTCTTCCTTCTCTTCCCTCCTGCTCCCCTCTCTTCCTTCTTTCCTCCTCCTTCCCTCTTCCTTTGCATCCATTTAGTTCCATCTCTGGCTCAAGAATGTGTTCTTGAATAGCTCCTTCAAGAAGTAAACAGTGCGAACCTTAGTGCATCTTAGTTCATGACCCATTTATGTGTTTGTGGCCCAAATCCTTCCATGTGTGATATTACCTTCTTAGAATAATTGAGGCCTTCGTGAAATACAGAATAGCTGTGTGCCCTGTCAGATAGGATGTGAAGGCCCTGTGGAATCCTTTGCTAGTGGGATACTTTAAGGCACGTTTGCACTACACTGAAGGCTTAAGTATAGGCACAAGTTTAACCTTATCTATTAGGTTAATGGGTTCAGCACAGTTTGTTTAAGGTCCTAGGCCTTTCTGTGAACTGAAAACGTGCTCTTTCCCCCCCAAAAGTCCGCACTGTAGAAGTGCGGATTCT
The DNA here is from genome assembly GCF_947179515.1 of Apodemus sylvaticus. Classification (NCBI taxonomy): domain Eukaryota; kingdom Metazoa; phylum Chordata; class Mammalia; order Rodentia; family Muridae; genus Apodemus; species Apodemus sylvaticus. The sequence goes on from NC_067472.1 coordinate 203,158,730, forward strand.
GTGTTAACGTCCAGCTCTCACCGTTCAGACATTAAATACATTGTTTTCATTTGACCGTCCTTTGCAGCTGCTTCCCCTTTGAATGTCTTTTGAACCCTGAGTTGTAGTGGCTGTAGCTGGAGGGCTGGGGTTGGTTGGTGGTGTATTTTTATCCCTGCTCAGAGCCCTTTCTTGGCGTGTTACCTTGCTGCTCAGGTCGCCTTCAGTTTCTCTACAGGACAGTCTTCTTGGGGTTGGAGACTTCAAAGAAAATCTTCTGACAGTGTCGTTGCTCTTCGTTGGGCAAACTCCTCAGCTGTGTAGCCAGAACCTCTTTTGAGTGTAGGGCAGCTTACCTGTCTGCATTCACTTTTCTCTGATAGTCTTTACCTGTTTGGTACCAGGCTTAGTGTTCCCTAGTTTCTTAATCTTGTCCTTTCCTTATCACAATCGTTCCTTTAGTAGAGTTGCTAGTATATTTATGTACTGCTCTGAACTAGGTTTTAAAGTCCTGGAAGAACTTTAACCAGGTATGGTAGAGGCACTGTATAGACCTTTTATGGTGACATATACCTGCAAATTCCATGCTGAGAGGTAGAACAGGTTACCCTCATTCACAGGATAACCTAATTTAAGGTTACCTTCAGCTATACAGTGAGTTCAAGACCACCCTGGCTATTTGAGGCCCTGCATCAAAACAAACACTTGCAATAAAGATTTTATACATTTAAAAGGATTTTAATATTTCTGTCTGGAAAGATTACCAATATTCTTTTGGCTAATTGTGTTGTCAACTAATATTAGTTAAGACTGATCTAATTTAAATATGAATTTGATGTTTGAATTTAATATTTTAAGGCAGCATGGAAAGAAGGTGAATGGTATAGTGACTTCAATAGAGGCTGAATTTATGAATGAATTTTAAATTTGGGTTTGTTGTATAGACACTGTGATCAAGTGCTAAGTAAGTAATGTGAATGACATTGTTTAAAGCTTTTCCCAAACAGATCTTAAATCTTAATCAATATCCAACTGTCTGAAATGTAAAATTGTTTCAGTAGACCAACTGAGCTATGGGTAAATGTGTAGACTTCTGAATCTTGTAGAATGCAAAAGTGCAGGCTTAGATATGATACAAGCGTAAGCCATTATGATTTACATAATTTATCTCCTCAGTATAAATATTGTACTTGTAAAGTTAAAACTGCTGTCCTGGAAATCAGATTTTGGTTGTCTTGAGTATTTGTGGGCCTGGCGGAGGTTTTAGGGTTATGTTTGTGTTTAGATTAAATTTGAATTGTAAGTTAAGATTTATGGTGAACAGTATGTAGAAAATATTATTTGCTTTTTCAGAGCTTATGAGTAAAAGCAACATCCGAATTTAATGTTTGAGAACCAACCAAATTCAAGAAATATGATACAATTCTATTTTAATTGTTTCCCTTACTTGTTCCTAACTTCTGATCATTTACGGTTTATGTGTTTATGATATTAACATATTTAGTACCCTGTCACTGGTTACATTTAAGTTTCTGTAGTCATACTTTCAGGATTTTTTTTCTCTTAAGACAGGAATAATATGAGACCTCTGTTTGCCCAGAGTCCTAGATGATTGTATTCTGATTTTGTTCATTACATGAGATATGCTCACATGGTTTGCTTCTGAATAAATCCTTTTAAGAATTAGTCAGTCTTTTCCCTGAAATGCACCTTTTACCTATTCATCCATTCATATATGAATCTTGTGTCTCCCTCTCCCTCCCTTTTTTCCTCCCTCTTCCCCTCCCCCTCTCAAATATTGGTCATAGGCTTGCTGTAGCTCTAGGGTAAAGGCTGTCCTTGGATTAGAAATCCGTAAAACAAAACAACAGCAAAAAATGATAAGCTTGGTAAGAACTACGGCTGTGAATAAAACGGAGACATTGTGTGTGCTCTAGGTCACTGTGAATGAAGCTGAGGAGAGAAATAAAGGAGATAGTCACCAGTCTACACACTATGGACCTGTCTACACAGACAGGGTGCAGTCTAAAGACTTCCAGGAGGAAACGGCACCTCTGCCTCCATATTCTTTAGTTAGCTAGATGTAAGTTCCAGAAAAGTGAAAATTGACACACCTTTAAAACTCAAGGCAACCAAAGCTCCATGTCCTCAACCAGAGCTCTCATTTTAGGTCAGGAAAGGCTTTGCTCTGCATCTTACCTGATGAGAAGATGAGAATGTGTTCTTTGAGATCCTTTCCTCCACAACAGAAATAAGTGTTTGTTTTAGAAAATTTGAATTGGATATTTTTAACCATCAGTCTCTAAGATGCCTTGTTGATAGAGCAAATTTAAAAATGAATCTCTATTGAATCTGGACAAATAAACCACAGTTTGAAGCTCCAAAAGAAATGCATACCATTAACTGTCATCTTTCAATATTAGTTTTCTCTGAATGTATGTGGTCATAAATCTTTCTTTATGTTTCTGTCTATTGGTAATTTCATACAAATGGAATTGTCTATGTTATTTTGCATTAATCTTCTTTCATTTGCATACCATTTTTAAGCATCATTCACAACATATCTCTACATAACTGTGGATAATTATGTAACTTCAATATGGGGGTTGCAGTAAATTTGGCCAAAGCAGAAGACCCTGAATATACAGCAACAAAATCCCTGATGATTCAAAAGCAAACACATGATGAGTTTATTGTGTGTTTGTGGTCTTGCTTGCACTGTGGTGCCCTGTCACTTCATTGCAGTCTGCATTCGGAAGCACAAGATTTGCAACGTCTTCTACAGTCCCTCACCCCCTGTGGGCTCACCGGTGGCCTGACATACCTCAGCTCAGGACTGAAACTATCGTATGCAATTATTAAATTCAGTGCTTTTACGAAACCTTGAAGTTTCTACTTTTACAAAAACAGGATGGTTTAATTATGGTAACAAATACTTTTAGTATTTTTCTACCATCGTTTTTTTAGCATTTAAGTACAAATGAGTATTAATGAGCATTTGGGATTTTATTGTGTTAGAATGTTTGATTTCAAAATTGCTATTTGTTGGTGAGTCTTGGTGCACACTTGGGAGGTGGAGGCAGAACCAGGTGTGCAGTGTGCTTGTGAAGAGTTGGGGGGGCGGTAAGACCCTGTCTTACCCACCCTTCCTCAACAGGAAATAGGCATCATGAGTAGCTTTTCTGAATTTCATGAAAAATTACTATGGCTTGGGGTAGAACAGAATTTCCAACCATTTCTAAGATCCTTACATCTTTTCATCCTTACATCATGTTTTATCATGTATTATGTGAAGTGGCATCCTCAGCATTGGTCATTATAAATCAAAGACCACCTCTCTCTGAAGAAGTTTAATCTCTGCATCCTGCAGTAGCCAAGATTTAATTCCCTATGTAAAAATAAGCATCAACAAAAAACCATGTCCATCTTTGTATGCAAATTTCCATCAATAAATGAACACATTTGTATATGTGCATATATATATACATATATATGCACCAAAGAATCTTTTAAATAATTTTATTATTGCTTTCAATATGCATCTTATGCATCTGTACACTTAGAATTATATAAAAATGTTTTGATAGAAAATGAATTGTGAGTAGAAAAAATTAGAAGCCTTGGCTGATGCCAATACTTTATTCTACCACCACATGCTACTATTCTATCAATATATCATATCTCCCTTATCTATTTATCAGTTGATGAACTAGATATATTTTAACATTTAAGCTAATTGGGGGAGTTGTGCAGAATAAAATGAGGAAGGATTGAAGTTCTCAGAACCTCAGTTAAGAACCTTAGGAGCTTGAGAGTTTGTTAGGGTTGAGAGTGCTTGTGAGTAAATGCTGAGAGAACGCAGTGAGTGGCAGAGGTCTCATGTTGAAAACAGGATCACATGACCAGTCGACCTGTCACTCACCAGAGCGCTTAGTCTCCTTTGCTTCTCCATATACTGAGTAAATACGGAATCAAAATTACTCGTTGTTCGTAGTTTGTTTGTAGTCTTAGAGTCAGTGTCTGTTCTATAGCCAACCTATTGCCTTCAATTCATGATTTCTGGGATTACTCTATCAGCAGACAGCAGCAGCAATATATTTTGTTTAGTCATTGGGTTTTTATTATTATAATAATACTGTCCCTAAAAGTAGGCAAAAGAATACACACACACACACACACACACACACACTCACACAAACACACACATACACACATGTACACACATACACACATAAACACACACAAACTCACACACACACAAACACACACACGTACATACACATACACACACATATACACACATATCCCTATCCTCAGGGATCAGAAATCCTTAATATAATCTCATGGCTGTCTCACATTAAGACCTGCTTCCTTGTCCTCTCTTCTATTGTATGTGAAAGTTTCTGACATAATACAGGCTTAGTAAATTGTGACTTTTGCATTTTTATTTTAGGTTATTGATTTGACTACAGTAACTCAGATCAGTTTGATAATAACATTTTAAAACTGAAAATGATCTATATATTATGATAATATATCATTGCATCCTGTAGATGTATTTTTACATTTATCTGTCTCTGTGTGTGTGGGTATGTGGTGGTGGTGATCTAAGGACAGTCTGTTGAGCTACTGCTTTCCTTTTTTTTTTTTATTCCTTTTTTTGATTTCCCTTTTCTAGCCCCCCCCCCACTCCCCGAAAGTCCCATAAGCCCCCTTCTCTTTCCCTGTCCTCCCACCCACCCCTTCCCACTTCCCCGTTCTGGTTTTGCCGAATACTGTTTCACTGAGTCTTTCCAGAACCAGGGGCCACTCCTCCTTTCTGCTTGTACCTCATTTGATGTGTGGATTATGTTTTGGGTATTCCAGTTTTCTAGGTTAATATCCACTTATTAGTGAGTACATACCATAATTCACCTTTTGAGTCTGGGTTACCTCACTTAGTATGATATTCTCTAGCTCCATCCATTTGCCTAAGAATTTCATGAATTCATTGTTTCTAATGGCTGAATAGTACTCCATTGTGAAGATTGAAGATCCAGAAATGAACCCACACACCTATGGCCACTTGATCCTCGACAAAGAGGCTGAAAACATCCAATGGAAAAAAGATAGCCTTTTCAACAAATGGTGCTGGTTCAACTGGAGGTCAGCATGCAGAAGAATGCGAATTGATCCATCCTTGTCTCCTTGTACTAAGCTCAAATCCAAATGGATCAAGGACCTCCACACAAAGCCAGACACTCTGAAGCTAATAGAAAAGAAACTGGGGAAGACCCTTGAGGACATTGGTACAGGGAGAAAGTTTCTGAACAGAACACCAATAGCGTATGCTCTAAGAGCAAGAATTGACAAATGGGACCTCATAAAATTACAAAGTTTCTGTAAGCCAAAGGACACCATCAAGAGGACAAATCGGCAACCAACAAATTGGGAAAAGATCTTCACCAATCCTACATCAGATAGAGGGCTAATATCCAATATATATAAAGAACTCAAGAAGTTAGACTCCAGAAAACCAAACAACCCTATTAAAAAAATGGGGTACAGAGTTAAACAAAGAATTCTCACCTGAAGAACTTCGGATGGCGGAGAAGCATCTTAAAAAATGCTCAACTTCATTAGTCATTAGGGAAATGCAAATCAAAACAACCCTAAGATTTCATCTTACACCAGTCAGAATGGCTAAGATTAAAAATTCAGGAGACAGCAGGTGTTGGAGAGGGTGTGGAGAAAGAGGAACACTCCTCCACTGCTGGTGGGGTTGCAAATTGGTACAACCACTCTGGAAAGCAGTCTGGCGGTTCCTCCGAAAACTGGGCACCTCACTTCCAGAAGATCCTGCTATACCACTCCTGGGCATATACCCAGAAGACTCCCCACCATGTAATAAGGATACATGTTCTACTATGTTCATAGCAGCCCTATTTATAATTGCCAGATGCTGGAAAGAACCCAGGTATCCCTCAACAGAAGAGTGGATGCAAAAAATGTGGTATATCTACTGCTTTCCTTTTACTGTGTGGATTTCAGGCTGGTTAGCAAGCGCTTCTACCTGCCAAGCTGTCTATCTTAGGGCTTAGCTCCCAATGTCTGCATCTTTGTCTCAGAATATTGTTTTCATGACGCTTGAAATTCTGTGTAATATCCTTGCCTGGCTTCAGTACACCCTGAGGTCACGGCTTGTAGAGACTATAATTCCTCCTTCTAAGTCTTTATGATGTTCCTCTTTAGAGAACAAAGTCCAATTCTTTCACTTTATTTTGCTCTTCTTCAGGTCTAGGTTTCCAGTTTTCTCACTCTCTCTCTTTTGTTTTTATATTGAAAGAATTTTTTTTAATTTTTTTATTCGATATAATTTATTTACATTTCAAATGATTTCCCCTTTTCTAGCCCCCCACTCCCCGAAACTCCCTCAAGCCCCCTTCTCTCCTCCTGTCCTCCCACCCACCCCTTCCCACTTCCCCGTTCTGGTTTTGCCGAATACTGCTTCACTGAGTCTTTCCAGAACCAGGGGCCACTCCTCCTTTCTTCTTGTACCTCATTTGATGTGTGGATTATGTTTTGGGTATTCCAGTTTCCTAGGTTAATATCCACTTATTAGTGAGTGCATACCATCATTCACCTTTTGAGTCTGGGTTACCTCACTTAGTATGATGTTCTCTAGCTCCATCCATTTGCCTACATTGTTTCTAATGGCTGAATAGTACTCCATTGTGTAGATATACCACATTTTTTGTATCCACTCTTCTGTTGAGGGATACCTGGGTTCTTTCCAGCATCTGGCAATTATAAATAGGGCTGCTATGAACATAGTAGAGCATATTCTTATTACATGGTGGGGAATCCTCTGGGTATATGCCCAGGAGTGGTATAGCAGGATCTTCTGGAAGTGAGGTGCCCAGTTTTCGGAGGAACCGCCAGACTGATTTCCAGAGTGGTTGTACCAATTTGCAACCCCACCAGCAGTGGAGGAGTGTTCCTCTTTCTCCACACCCTCTCCAACACCTGCTGTCTCCTGAATTTTTAATCTTAGCCATCCTGACTGGTGTAAGATGAAATCTCAGGGTTGTCCGGATTTGCACCTCCCTAATGACTAATGAAGTTGAGCATTTTTTAAGATGCTTCTCCGCCATCCGAAGTTCTTCAGGTGAGAATTCTTTGTTTAACTCTGTACCCCAATTTTAATAGGGTTGTTCGGTTTTCTGGAGTCTAACTTCTTGAGTTCTTTTTATATATTGGACATTAGCCCTCTATCTGATGTAGGATTGGTGAAGATCTTTTCCCAATTTGTTGGTTGCCGATTTGTCCTCTTGATGGTGTCCTTTGGCTTACAGAAACTTTGTAATTTTATGAGGTCCCATTTGTCAATTCTTGCTCTTAGAGCATACGCTATTGGTGTTCTGTTCAGAAACTTTCTCCCTGTACCGATGTCCTCAAGGGTCTTCCCCAGTTTCTTTTCTATTAGCTTCAGAGTGTCTAGCTTTATGTGGAGGTCCTTGATCCATTTGGATTTGAGCTTAATACAAGGAGACAAGGATGGATCAATTCGCATTCTTCTGCATGCTGACCTCCAGTTGAACCAGCACCATTTGTTGTAAAGGGTATCTTTTTTCCATTGGATGTTTCCAGTTTTCTCACTCTCTTACCTCTGTTTACCTTGGCAAAGCTGTCCTTGTCACCTTTACCTGTCACACGTGGCTGCTCCTGCTTAGCGGTTATCTTTAAGCAGTCCTTCCCTCAGAGTGGCTGTGGCTTCTTCCCAGACCCCTATGATTAATTTCATTACAGTGTTCCCATTATTTTTCTATCACATTATCTCAGATTTGAAATTAAGTGTTTAATTGTATTAATTATGTGTAGAGTGCTTTCTTTCATTCAAATAAAAAAATAATTGAGTGGTTTACATTATATAGTACAATTGAAAGACAGTTTTAAGGTTTATCATCTATTGCTCTAAATTTGGATATTAAATAATATTAAAGATATTTTCAGCAATTGAGTAGTGTTTTTTTCTTTTTGTATCTTTTACATTTGACTGTGGCAAATTAATAAATGTTTAAAGAGTATTAAATATCTTAAACAGTACACAGTTAAGCATATCACACTGAATAGTTTAAGGGCATGGTTTTTATAGTTAAGCATGTGTCAGAATCACCTGCTCATGGAGTTTCATATGGGTTCTGGGCCTTGAATCCACGGTTGTGTTCATACTCGGTCATGATGATTGAACTTGACCTCATTCCTAGCACATCATGCTTGATTCCAAAGTGCTGGGCCCTGTTCACATTCTCTGATTTGTACATCTGTGCCACAGCCTGAGAATTTACATCCTAATGAGATGCTGATGCTGGTTCCAGTACCATACATGGGGCTATGGCATAGCAAACAAGTACTCTACCACGGTGCCACACAGCCTCTTGAGACCATGCTTTGAGAGTAATTGCTATAAAGGAATGTAGAAATAATGTTTAGATTATCTGTAATTTTTTATCCTTATTTATTTTCTCTTTATAAGAGTACATAAGACAAATGCGTGGCCCTGGTTTAGAAGATATGGCATTTAAAAAAAAGCAGAAGCAGGGGCTGTAATGATGTCTCAGTGGACAGAACAATGACTGCTCTTCCAGAGTAGCTGGGATCAATTCGCAGCACCTGCATGGCAGCTCCCAACCATCTGTAACTTCTAAATTTAGGGGATCCAATGCCCTCTACTGGCTTCTGAGGACACTTCACACACATGGTGCAGATATATATGCAGACAGAATACCCAAACATATAAAATAATAACAAAAATTAAAATAAAAATCGTATTGATAAAATATAGGAAGGGCTAGTGGTGTGGAGAAGACTCAGGAACAAAGTCTTACTTACAAATCTAGGGTTTTTTCACCCAAGACACATACCTTTTCATTTCCTTACACTCTTAAGAGTTTGTTTTTGTTTTTTTGTTTTTTTTTTGGAAATCAAGTGATTGCCACGTGATTCTAGTTCTGTAGGCATGCTCTTAGTATATTTAAGCAGTTTATAGAATTAGAACTGTCACCACTTAAATGCCTTTTATATAGGCATTTAATAATAGTCTAAGTAGCTTTTTTTTTTCATTTTGGTCATTTATTTTTATGTGTGTGGATGTTTTGCCTGCATGTGTGTTCATGTACCTTGTGTATGCCTGGTGCCTGTAGAGTCTAGACAGAGATGTAGGAACTGGAGATACAATCGGTTGGAGGCTGCCACGTTCATGCTGGGAATTGATCCCAGGTTCTCGGGAAGAGTAGCCAGTGCTCATAACTGCTGAGCAGATACCCCAGATTCCTCAGAGCATTTTTAATAGCATTTTGTAAAAGTTTTTTTTTTTATCACAATAGGAATTTAAAACGTGATTGAGAAAATACATAGTAAAATCAAAACAAGTCCGTAAAGCAATAGAAATCAGAGCTACAAAACAGGTATTTGTCTGTATGTCAAGTTTGCTGGTGGAATAGAAGATTGAGCCCAGAAAAGAAAAGGAGGTGATAGAGAAATTTCAAAGCAATGAGTTGAAACTGTTGTTCGATGCTTTTGGTTCATCCGATCCAAGTTTAGCTCGGTGTGCAGTTCCTTATCAGATCTTGTAGTCACTGTACTTACTAGAGACGTGGCAATTTGGACTTTTTGGATTTGAACAACTTCTGTTTGACAGCCGGGAGGGTGGAATAAAAAGATGCAGCTGGCTGTCATGCACATTATTTGTGTTTGCATATAAAGTGTCTACTGTTCGAGGAAGCACAGGAGGGAAAGGCTGTTGTGGATAATCAGTCTCTGTGTAGCTTAAATTAAAGGAAATAGTGATGGATTGCTATGGAGATAAATATGATATATCACACAGGAAAAACTACATTAAAAGAACATTAAAGTTGGGACAGAAAGCAGTAAAAAGTGAAGAAATTCACTGGTAAGGTTGAAAAGTGATATCATTTACATCTCTGCTAATATGTAGACCTAACAGGAAGCATTAGGAACTTGTGAGCATGCTCTGATTTGGAAGGAAGAAGGCTTGGACTTAACACACTACATTTAATACACAGTTTCATTGCCTGGATTTAATTAAAGTTCATCTCTGAATGATCATAGTCCATGAGGGAAAAGCTGTTCCTTTGACTAGAAGACTTTGGGGGTTTTAGAGTTTGGCTGTGGAGGGCCAGGTGGTAATTCTGCACCATTGCATTTCAATACCTGAGCCCTTAGCTTTAGTGTCATATAAGTCAAGGATTCTTTTTGGAAGGCTTAGCTTAATTTGTGCATTCTAGACATTGATTAACAATTAAATAATTTAATAATAGGTTTAGTAATATTAATGCCATTGTAACTTCTGGATCAAAGAATTTAGGTTGTATTCATTTCATGAGGGTGTGTTGCTCCAGGATACATCTAAAATTTTGCTTGAATATTTTGAGAAAATTAGGGTCCTGTGATAGAGCCCTTATTCAGAATCAAAGTCTAATCACATTTTGCATTTATAAAATCATATTATGACACTTGAAAACTTCTGATGACTTTGGATTTTTCCTTAAAGTTTGTCTGTTTATTATGTGCTTACCATATTAGGAGCAGAAATCCCTCCAAAGGCTCTGGACCAGCATAGAATGTATGCATGATAGATCTTGAATAATATAAAATGAACCCTTAGCTGCTTTTGTTCCTTCTTTATGTACAGAAGTCATTACCTTTCCTTAGATCAAGAGCTGGGATTGGATGTGTTACTTACCAAGACTCAGATGGCAGAGATGATGAATCCTGTGCTTCCTGGGACAGGCCCAGCTCCCTTCCTCTCTTCCCCTTTGTTTCCCCCCTCCTCTGTCTTCCTTACTATTTCCCCTTTGCTCAGTTCCCACAGCCCTTCTTCCTGTTTACCTCCTCATCTCCTCTTAGTTCCTCACCTCCTCTCTTATGTTTGGTCCCATCCTTTTGGATGGGGGGGGATTTTATGTTCTTCCATAGACATGTGCTTATCTGAGAAGGCAGAATCAACCCAACTATGAAATCACTGAACCATGGAGAGCAATGTAGTTAGCGAATTTAGATACTCTTGGTCAGTGTCCTGCTACTATAGCAAACATCAGAGTTAGTCATATTAGAAGAAGGGTTTATTTGGGCTCATGGTTTCTGTTCCTGGTCACTTGGCTCTGTTGCTGTGGTTCTGTAGTAGCCTGGTATGTGTGGTATAGTAGAAAAGCTCTGTTCACCTCATGGAAGTGTAGAGAGTTAGGAAGAAGCTGAGATTCCAGTGTCCCTTCAAAGGACACAGCATCAGAGAGCCTACATTCTCCCACTGGGGACCACCTACCAAATATTCCATCCCTCCCAGGACAACTATAGGTTGACCACCAAGACTTTACCATGTAGACTTTTGCAAACCTAAAATATTCAAACTGAAGTTATACAGAATCTTAAAAACTATGTCTGTTGTTTAGAAACAGAATTTGTTGTTTACTATTAGAGGTATTTTATTTATTTATTTTTTTCCTTTTTTTTAAATTATTTTATTCGATATAATTTATTTACATTTCAAATGATTTCCCTTTTCTAGCCCCCCCACTCCCCGAAAGTCCCGTAAGCCCCCTTCTCTTCCCCTGTCCTCCCACCCACCCCTTCCCACTTCCCCGTTCTGGTTTTGCCGAATACTGTTTCACTGAGTCTTTCCAGAACCAGGGGCCACTCCTCCTTTCTTCTTGTACCTCATTTGATGTGTGGATTATGTTTTGGGTATTCCAGTTTTCTAGGTTAATATCCACTTATTAGTGAGTGCATACCATGATTCACCTTTTGAGTCTGGGTTACCTCACTTAGTATGATATTCTCTAGCTCCATCCATTTGCCTAAGAATTTCATGAATTCATTGTTTCTAATGGCTGAATAGTACTCCATTGTGTAGATATACCACATTTTTTGCATCCACTCTTCTGTTGAGGGATACCTGGGTTCTTTCCAGCATCTGGCAATTATAAATAGGGCTGCTATGAACATAGTAGAACATGTATCCTTATTACATGGTGGGGAGTCTTCTGGGTATATGCCCAGGAGTGGTATAGCAGGATCTTCTGGAAGTGAGGTGCCCAGTTTTCGGAGGAACCGCCAGACTGCTTTCCAGAGTGGTTGTACCAATTTGCAACCCCACCAGCAGTGGAGGAGTGTTCCTCTTTCTCCACACCCTCTCCAACACCTGCTGTCTCCTGAATTTTTAATCTTAGCCATTAGAAGTATATTTCTGTGTTGAAGTAGGTAAAAGATTTTATTTGTACTTTTTGAGGAATGAAATATGAGCTGCGGTTACTAGTTTTCCACTTGTGCTTTGTTCAAGTGGGTCTTATAAAGGGGTCAATGAAATTACCTTAAGTAAAATAATGATTAGCCAGCCTATTTATGGTGTGCAGCCCTGAGCAATAGTAATTTGTGTCTATGGCAGGATATATATTCATATCTTCTGTCACAGATTTTTAGGTCGAGTTACTTCCTAAATGGGTGTTTATATTTCTGATTAATTTTCACAACCTTCCTAAGGCTAAATATTTAGAATTGAAGTCCCTTTTTCCTCCGGTGTTCACTTTGGTACATTTCGATAGGCTGTTTTTTTTTTTTTTAACACAAAATAAATCTGTGTGCCTGTCTGGAGTTTTAAATGCAATATAAATGTTATGCATCATCAGAAGTATGCAAACATGTTTGAAAACACAGTATTATATGGAAGCAATTACTGGCAGTGACTGAGCTACACACCCCAAGAATGGGGTAGTGCCAAAAAAAACCCAAAAGGTTTCTAAACAGAATTACTTTTTTGTGGGTGGGAAAGAGAGCAAGGGTAACTTTTATTAGGAACCAATTCCAGTTGTGATTTTAATTCTAATCATATATTTGATAGCTCAAGTAAATGAGTGGTAAAGAGACTTCATGTTAGGGTTAGATTATTTGTTCCTTTCTTAGTGGGGAGGAGTTAGTGTTTACCAAAGGAGGACATGACAGATACAAATATTAATAAGACCAATACATGTCTTGCTTTTCTGTTTGCTGATGCCGGGCCTTGCCTAAAGATGATCTTGCTGCTTTTTGTGACATGGTACTTGAACATTCTTTTGCTGGGTGTGTTGTGTTCATGCTTAACAGATGTAAAAGCATGGAGGAAGGTTAGATTTTTATCATTTGGAAGTAAGAGGCTCTGCGACTTTCTCCCATTAACTAGTAGGCAGAAGAATATAAGACTGGATTCTCTGTTCTGTCCCCTATATTTCAAGTTTTGTTTATTTTTGAACTTTACATCAAAATGAGATTTTTAAACCAAGGTGATTTGTGGCGGCGTCTATAGATCTTAACCGTGGAGAGAAAGGAGGTTGTTGTTGTACAAAAGTTGGTTTGTGGTGACATTTTAGCGAATTTTTTGTTTTCACTGGAAAGAAGTTTAAGTGGATTTTTTTTTTTAATTCTCAGAAGCCAGTACCACTCCCAGCTGGAGAGATGTTTTGTTGGTGTCCAGGTTGAGCTGAGCAGTTCTGTAGACAGCACAGTGCTTGTAGCCCCTTAACCGTTGTCAGAACATCGTTGTATTGATGAGTGAGGCCTGGTCAAGTCACTTAACCTTTCTTCCTTGGTTTTCTCTTATGTAGACTGGAAATGATAATATCGGCCTTTGATCTCACAGGGATGCTTCAATCCATTAGAGTCATTAAAGCACTTTAAGTAAGGTGTAAGGCACTAGAATTAAGGCACCTTTGTTATTGTTATCATTATTGTTACTTTATTACAGTGCCATATACGGGGGGGGGGGGGCACTTATTAATCCTAAATAGTCAAGTCTCGGAATATGTTCTGTGGGCGTGAAGCGTTAGCTTCAGAGGTCAGGTTTTTCCCTCTTTTCTCTTATGTGCTTAGGCTGTTTCCCCTTACCTCCATTAATTTGGAGAATGCAAAAATTGTAACAAAGGCAAAAACACAAAAATGAATGTAGAAAGCAAGGAGACCAAGGTAACTTTCTTAGGATCCCTGAGAGCTTCGGGCTTCCTAAAATGGAATCCGTTTGAAGGCCTTGCTCCATTGTTCGTCTCCTGTCCATGAAATGAATGATCAGGAGTTCTAAAGTGCTTTCGAGTAATCACCCACCCACCCTCCCACCTGCCTCCCACCCTGCCCCCCCTTTTTTTAAAGTACTGTTATTCTAGCAAAGAGCAAAATATTTGGAGTTGATGGGTAAAGATCTCTGTCTTTGGAAAGTGTTCAAAGGCATTTTGTACAAGCTGATTGTATTTCGTAAATCAGCCCCTTCTGGCATTTTGTCTTGAATATTTCCTTCCTCACACCTCATATACTGTCCCAGAAGGCGATAGACTTCCATATGGCCTTGGGTGGCACCAAGTTGATGTCTCTGAAAAAGTGGAAGATGGAGGTCTACCCAGAACAGAGAGTTCATGTCCTGGTTCTTTTGATCTCACAGATGTCACTGTTCTGAAAGAAGCTAACCTGTCCTTCCTTTATCTCTGCTCTCTGAAACTGAAGAATGTGGCTCTGCCGGTGCTTTGTCTGCCTTCTTACTCGTTGATACTCTGACTACTGAAATAATGTTTACTCCATTTCTAAACTGATCCACCTCAAACACTTTTGATTTGGTGGCTTATACCATTTGCCAGCTACAAAGCACTAACTTCTCAAATAAGAGTCTTTATAGGTAATGCACATAGTCCTTATAGTTAATAATCTTGTAATTAAGATAACTGAGCATCATAGTCTGAACTGGGACTCTACATAGCCCTGAATGTGCAGGAATTCACTATGTAGACTAGGCTGGCCTCAAACTCACAGAGTTATACCTGCCTCTACTGGATTAAAGGCACACCTGGCTCTCCTCACCTCCCTTCCTCTCCCCTCCCCTCCCCTCCTTTTCTCTCCTCTCCCCTCCCCTCCTGTCTCTCTTTCTTTGAAATGCTTTTTGTCCAGTAAAACATGGATGCCATATGGATGTCAGAAACCATCTATATTTGATTACAAACACTAAAGAATTTACAAGCCCGAAATAGATAAGGACTAGTAAAGTCACACTAGCCTATCATTTATTATTTGGGTTTTATACTAGTTATTGAATAATTAGAATCCCAAAGTTTTGACAGATATGCTGCTTTTAAATTTTGGTAGATTTATTTGTTTGTTTTTTTAAACTCCTAACTTAAATAAAAGAAAATTTATAGGCTAGCCAAATTCTATAGAATTAATTTGTTTGTATGGAAAAAAATCAGATCACATTACATATTTAATAATGCATTTTGCTGGAATAATATAGTTATATGAAATTATAAAAGTAAGTGGAATATGGATATTATGGATAAAACATATTCAGAATAAAGAATAATCTCTTAAGTTTCAAACTGCCTCTACATCTAAAGAATTATATATATGTGTGTGTGTGTGTGTGTGTTTGTATACATATATGTATATATACATCACACTCATGTGTGATGATTTGTTATTGATCAGAGTCAGGCAAGCTTTTTCTTCAGCGTTACCTGAATTTATTTATTTATGTATGTATGTATGTATGTATGTATGTATTTATTTATTTATGAAGAGTTTCAGCAGCACCCATCTTGTTCTTCCCTGTTGCCATCTGCTCCCCAAATTCCATGGGTGCAGCTTCATTTCCTGTTACATTTCAAACACAGTTTGGGTGATTTCCAAGGTCATATTCTCCTCTGAGCTACTTCATGTCTCTTTGAGAATCCA
The DNA here is from genome assembly GCF_947179515.1 of Apodemus sylvaticus. NCBI lineage: Eukaryota > Metazoa > Chordata > Mammalia > Rodentia > Muridae > Apodemus > Apodemus sylvaticus. Next base: position 203,174,447 of record NC_067472.1, read on the forward strand.
TTCGTGACCTCATGGACAGTGCTATATTTCCTTCATTCCCTGTGTGGTACGCCTGGGTGGTTTTTGAAGTAGGTAGGGGAATGAACAGGAGCAGCGACTGCTGGGGCTGTGGGAATGGAGGAGCTAGGAGTAGATAGTGAGGGGTCCCCTAATTTCTCAGCTTCCCTGCTGCCCTCAGGGTCCAAAGCTTCCTTAGAGTTTGTTACTCTTTCTGTTCACTGCCCTTTTCCCAATACCATTTAAATGGAAATAATCCCAAGGAATAAAATTTAATCTGCTAAGGTTCAGACCACAAACCGTGGTATTTTGAAGATTCATGTTTTAGACTCAGCATGTGGGTGCAGATAATATTAAACACTTTAGTTACTTATATTCCCCCTAATACTGATTATATGTTCTAAGAGCCATTAAAGGAAGCTGAATACTTGGTAGCTTGCTAAGATGTCATTTTAGGTAACTTTCATGTCATTTCTTCCCCCAATAGAAGTGGCTTATATTTTTCTTGGTATAAAAATAAACCACATGGTCATTTCATTGGATGCTGAAAAAGAATTTGATAAAATTCAGCATCCTTTGATGCTTAAAGTCTTGGAAAGAACAGGAATTCAAGGCCCATACCTAAACATAGTAAAAGCAATATACAGCAAATCAGTAGCCAACATCAGACTAAATGGAGAGAAACTTGAAGCAATCCCACTAAGATCAGGGATTAGACAAGGCTGCCCCCTCTCTCCTTATATTTTTAATATTGTACTTGAGGTACTAGCTTAGGCAATTAGACAACATAAGGAGGTCAAAGGGAAACAAATTGGAAAGGAAGAAGTCAAACTATCACTATTTGCAGATGATAGTCTACCTAAGTGACCCAAAAAACTCCACTAGAGAACTCCTACAGCTGACAGAGGACTTCAGCAAAGTGGCAGGTTATAAAATCAACTCAAGCAAATCAGTGGCCTTCCTATACTCAAAGGATAAGCAGGCTGAGAAATAAATTAGGGAAATGACACCCTTCACAATAGCCATAAAGAGTATAAAGTACCTTGCTATGACTGACCAAACAAGTGAAAGATCTGTGTGACAAGAACTTCAAGACTATGAAGAAGGAAATAGATGAAGATCTCAGAAAATGGAAAAATCTCCCATGCTCATGGATTAGCAAGATTAATAATAGTTAAAATGGCCATTTTGCCAAAAGCAATATACAGATTCAACGCAATACCCATCAAAATCCCAACTCAGTTCTTCATAGAGTTAAAAGACAATTCTCAAATTCATCTGGAATAACAAAAAACCCAGGATAGCTAAAACTATTCTCAACAACAAAAGAAATTCTGGGGGAATCAGTATCCCTGACCTCAAGCAGTACTACAGAGCAAGAGTGTTAAAAACTGCATGGTATTGATACAGTGACAGGCAGGCAGATCAATGGAATAGGATTGAAGATCCAGAAATGAACCCACACACCTATGGCCATTTGATCCTCGACAAAGGAGCTGAAAACATCCAGTGGAAAAAAGATAGCCTTTTCAACAAATGGTGCTGGTTCAACTGGAGGTCAGCATGCAGAAGAATGCGAATTGATCCATCCTTATCTCCTTGTACTAAGCTCAACTCCAAATGGATCAAGGACCTCCACATAAAGCCAGACACTGAAGCTAATAGAAAAGAAACTGGGGAAGACCCTTGAGGACATTGGTACAGGGGCAAAGTTCCTGAACAGAACACCAATAGTGTATGCTCTAAGATCAAGAATTGACAAACGGGACCTCAGAAAATCACAAAGTTTCTGTAAGGCAAAGGACACCATCAAAAGGACAAATAGGCAACCAACAAATTGGGAAAAGATCTTCACCAACTCTACATCAGATAGAGGGCAAATATCCAATATATTCAAAGAACTCAAGAAGTTAGACCACAGAAAGCCAAATAACCCTATTAAAAATGAGGTACAGAGCTAAACAAAGAATTTTCACCCAAAGAACTTCGGATGGCTGAGAAGCATCTTAAAAAATGCTCAACTTCATTAGTCATTAGGGAAATGCAAATCAAAACAACCCTGAGATTTCACCTTACACCAGTCAGAATGGCTAAGTTTAAAAATTCAGGAGGCAGCAGGTGTTGGCAAGCATGTGGAGAAAGAGGAACACTCTTCCACTGCTGGTGGGGTTGCAAATTGGTACAACCACTCTGGAAGTCAGTCTGGCAGTTCCTCAGAAAACTGGGCAGGTCACTTCCAGAAGATCCTGCTATACCACTCCTGGGCATATACCCAGAGAATTTCCCAGCAGGTAATAAGGATACGTGGTCCACTATGTTCATAGCAGACCTATTTATAATATCCAGAACCTGGAAAGAACCCAGGTATCCCTCAACAGAAGAATGGATGCAAAAGATGTGGTATATATACACAATGGAGTCCTTCATGAAATTCTTAGACAAATGGATGGAGCTGGAGAACATCATACTAAGTGAGGTAACCCAGTCTCAAAAGATTAATCATAGCATGCACTCACTAATAAGTGGATATTAGCCTAGAAAATTGGAATACCCAAAACATAATCCACACATCAAATGATGTACAAGGAGAACGGAGGAGTGGCCTGGTTCTGGAAAGACTCAGTGTAGCAGTATAGGGCAAAACCAGAACAGGGAAGTGGGAAGGGGTGGATGGAAGAACAGGGGGAGGGAAGAGGGCCTATGGGACTCTCAGGGAGTAGGGAGCCAGAAAAGGGGAAATCATTTGAAATGTAAATTAAAAAATATATCGAATAAAAAATAATATACTCATATTACAAATTAAATTTAATATACCTAACTCATGAGTTTCTGATTCTAAAAATTGAAGTATTTTAAATTTATGTTACTTGTAGCCTTCAGTGTTACAGTGGGATGCCTACACAGATTTAAAATATGCAAACAATAAGACTGGATTGTAAATAAGTGGCCTGGTAGAAAATGCACCTTGAGGATGCATGTTGACACTGTGTTGTGTGGGTAATATTAACATTCATTCACACTGATGCTAGTGAGTAATCTTACATTCCAACTGGAGGGTAAAATGTCTTGGTAAAAACAAATTAAAGAAAATCAACTTTGTAGGGCTTGTTTGGTTGGTTGGTTTGTTGGTTGATTGGTTTTTGTCCTATGAGCCTTAATAAAATACCTTTCTATTAAAGTCCTTTCAGATGCCATTGACTTAGTAAGTTTGTGTCCCCGATTAAACAGGCTTTAGGTAAAGCCTTCTTTGTGGTAAAAAAAAAAAAAACAAAAAAAAAAACTTTTTTATAACAAAGCAAAAATATTAGGTACAATTTGTGTTACGTCTAACCTTCCAGTGCTGAAATCATACTTCGTAATGTTGAAGTGTGAAGCTATAGCCTATTGTTGGAGTAGTAATGTGTAATTGGTACACTGTTTCTCTACGCTGCTTTCTGGTGTAATCTGAAAATTGTTACTATGCAGTTAGGTATGATAACAAAGTTTAGATGAATTAGTTTCCTAGAATTTATGACTTTAAAATGAAAACAAATCTGCTCAGGAATCACTGTGTGGAACACAAACAAACTGATCACAGAATATTTCACCCATCCAAGTGAAAGATAAATATATTTTTAGGTATTTTTTAAGTGTATATATGTGTGACTATAAATAAAATTAATTGATTATTTGAAGCTTTTAATTGTTGTGACAAGGTGGATACACCACACCATAATAGTTAGGAATACTGTAAATTCTCACTGTGAGGATGTTGACTTGAAAATTTTACGTAGATTGTCTGGTCAACAGTACAATAGCCCCTCATTGTGTGCAAATATTAAGAACCTGCAAATTGCACCCAGCACATGCTGCTGTGTGCAGTAAAAGTACTTGGTATTCAAGCATGAGGTCATGAGTGTAGATCCCCTGGACCTAGATAAATGTCAGGACTACTTGATAACAGTCCACATGTCATTTCGGTGCTTGGGAAGCAGAGACAAGTGATGCCTAGAATAAGCTCATAATCTAGACTAAGTGAACCAGTGAGCTCTGGGTTCAGTTGAGAGACCCTGCAGAAATAGGTGGCCAAGCATCCAACATCAACCTTTGATACCAACAGACACACACGAACACTTTCATATAGACATGCACACCACATACATTGGCAATAAAAGAGCCTGCAAATCTTAACCTTAGGTATGTTAGAGATGTGATTAAGGTTAAGGACTATGAGATGAGGGAGGTACTCCGGGGTAATCTATGTAGACCTAATTTAATTGCATGGGTAGTTAAGAGTTATGAAGTTTTTCTAGCTATGGTGAGGGAGAAAGCTATAATACTGGAAGGAAGAATGGTCAGATATAGCATCCTGCCTGTGAAGATAGAACAAGGGGGCACAAGCCACGTAATCCAGACAGCCTATTGAACCTGGAAAGGACTGGGAAGCAGATTGTCTATTAGCACCTCTTGAAGATGCTACACTTTGAGTTTGGCTCAGTGAGACCTGCCCAACAGAATGTAAGTTTCTCTTGTTTAAAGACATTGGAATTTTGTTAACTTGTTATGGGGACCATGTATGTACCTTACTGTGTTTTAAATGTGTTAAATATTTATTAAGTTTAAATATGATAAAGGAATAAAAGCTATTTGGTATAGTAAAAAAATGTGTGGTAATTTATAAGACTTCCTTACATGAAGACTGGTAACAGCCCATTTTGGTACTCCAATGAACTGAATGAATTAAGAACATCTTCATAGATAGGTTTTATCTTTTAATCAGAGGTTGCTGGACCAGGGATGCATCTCAGTGATAACGTGCTTGCCTAGCATATTTGAGGTCCGTGTTTATCCCTGGTATCAAGACAAAGAAAAAATCATTTTAATAGTGTCATGGTGTCAAATATATAACCAACATCTGATGATTGCTAAGAAGAGTAGGATTTCATTGACAGTTGCATTGATATTGTCCACGAATGTAGTTTTGACAAATGAGTTTGAAGACATAACCAAACATAACTGGTTTTGTCATACAGAAGCACCATCTCCACCCTTTTGACACATGAGGGCATTTCTAATTATGTCATGCTCAACAATTATCAAGAAATTGTATAAGGACTTACTGGACTCAAACTGCAGGGCCTGAGTTTATCTGTTTTCACATAGTGCTCTTCAGAAAGCAGGGGTGGTAAGGCATTGGAATCTTTATGATCATTGCTTCCTGTTTAGTAATCAAACCTAATGCAGGAAGCCTGCAAAATGACAGGATTCAAGATACTCTACTATGGCAGGATATCTAAGATTAGAATAAATATCTAATAGGTAAGTACATAAAGATAAAATGAGCTTTAAGCAGTTTCTGTCCCTGTTCTGCCCAGCTATTGAAGGATAAACTCAGAAGTATTTATTTAGTCTCTTTCCGCTAATAGTGGGGATATAGGTCCAAAGAGCTTTACCACTGTTGTATTTAGTGACAAATACAACAAAGAACCTAGGAAAAGAACAAGAAAGAGGACAGGGTTTAACTGTGTTTTTAATTTATTAAATATTTATCAAATATCAAAATTTAAATATTATAAAGATATAAGCTATTTTGGTATAACACTAAATAGGTGATAATTTATAAGACATGCTTACATTGAGACTGATAACAACACATTTTGGTACTCGAATGGAATGAATTCAGAACACCTTCATAGATATTCTATGAGATCTATGTGAGATGACTGGTAGAAACACTGGTCACTGGGAGAGGAGTCAGGTGATCAAAACTGGGAAGGTTGGCAGAGGTTGAAAATCATGTTCCTTTTAGAGGATTTGCGAGACTCAGCTTTAATTCAAAAATCATTTCAAAAGGAGAAAATGCAAATCCACAAAGCTGAGGCAGGGGGTTATTTTAACTGTGAAAGTGCATGCGTGTTGGGATGTAGCTAGTGGACTAGAGAGTAAGTGAAGGTAGAGATACTGGAAGGCTCTAGAGATTGATTGCATAAGAAAAGTATTAGAAGAACAACAAGGCTTCTGGGAAATGCAATCATTCTGCCAGCTACAAAAACAACAAACACATTCTCATCAAGAAAGGACACACATTACTGAGTAGGTATTGAAAGGTATGCACTTGTAAGGTAGCTCCAAACAGCTGAAAAGTTAGGGAAAAGTAGGTGAAAATAATAAAATTAAAATTGATAAAGTGTTTCCCCTTTGGGATAGTCTCTCTTAAATCTCCATGAGGATATATGGATCCAAGACAATCATTTATACATATGTTGAGTTGATTTGCTAAGTAACAAATCTTACCATCTCTATACTGGTGTTATCTCTATACTGTAAATCTAGAGACTGGGTTCAATCCTTAGAGAGATTTACCTCTGTTCCAAAGGTTAGAGGAAAGACTCAGATACACTATGTCTCCAAGGAAACACTTGTTTTACAAAATTGAGGAAGGAGAGAGTGGTGTGTATAAAAGGAAAAAGTCATTTCCGAGTTCAGAGTGGTGGATGACATCACTTGCTAAGGTGGGCAGAGTTGAGAAGTCAGGTTTGAAGTTGCTGTTGCACAGAGCCTTGGAGATGGATTTACACTAGAAAATTCATCTGTTGTATAGAAATCGATTGTCTCGTTAGGGTTTTAATGCTATGAAGAGATGCCATGACAACTTTTCTAACAGAAAATATTTAATTGAGGCTGGCTTACAGTTTCAGAGGTTTAGTCCATTATTGTCATGGAGGCTAACACAGCAGATTGCAGACCAGGCAGGAATGGTGCTGGAGAAGGAGCTGAGAGGTCTACATTTTGATCCCAAGGCAGGCAGCAGGAGACTGTGTGTCATGCCAGACATAGCTAGAGCACAGGAGACCTCAAAGCCTACTACATAGTAACACACTTCCTTCAACAAGGCCACACCTACTCTGAACAAAGCCACGCCCTGTAATAGTGCCAATAACTCCCTATGGCCCAATCATTTAAACACAGAGTCTTTGGGGGCCATTCCTATGTAGGCTGATGATAGGGCTTTGTGGCCCTCAACTGGATGTTGGTAGCTGGATAGGCTGGTATGTAGGGACACAGAAAGTGAGGGGAGAAAGGAGGTCATTTCTTCTGCTGTGCAATCATAGATTTAACACAAGTAAATCATTCTTAAGTGGTTGATCCAGGAGTCATAGTCCTAGCAATGGCTATTATTTTTATCTTTTAGTGCTTTTCCTGAACACTGTGGTACAATATTTAGGTTGCCAACACTTGTAATCCAGATCTGTGCCTTCTGCAGTAGTGTGTGTGCTTAGGGGTTCTTCCCCTTGGCCTGTGCTACTCACAGAGTTGTACCTTCTCTGAGTCTCTTGGGTGTGCTGACTGTTCTCCTGCTCCTGCGCCTCCCTTGAGACCTGGAATCCTCTCGTTCCTTCTGTCTTGCTGCCCTCCTTTGAACTTTTGCTTATTTGGAAATATTTCCATTTGTTTCCACACATAACTTGTAGATGTTTATCCTCCCCCCCCCCCTCACACAGTTAGGTATCCGTTTACTGGCTTATTTATTTGATCTGGAATGTGTTGGATTTGAAACCATAGCACAGATGCTTTTCTCTCCCAGGAGAGTGGGGGATGCACAGAGAATGGTTTTGTGTGGCTCGGAAGTGACGGTGAAGAGGGAAGTGTCTTATTGGGCAGAAATACCAAGTTGGAGCTCCAGGTGTGTGTCTAGAGTAGACTCACTTCATGACTATCTTAGTTGCTGCAACAAATTGAAAAAGGACATATAGGTGGGAAAGATTCTCATTTGCAAAATGTTTTTGATCTAGTTTAAAATTAGGACTGTCTGCCATCTACTGTATTACATAGATCAGTTTGTGTATCTTTTGTCCTGGAGCCACCTGCTTAAATCAGCCTCCTGTTCTGGTAAATCTAAAAGGATTCAAAGAAGCAGGGGTTGGCTTCCTATGAAGAAATGCTTTTGCTGACCGGGTCTGACAAATAGAAAAGTAGGAAGAGGTAGCCTTCAGGAATCTCTTTCCATTTTATGAAGACTAGTGTTGGGGAACTGAAGTATAAATACAATCAAGAGAAAGCAATGGTGACCTGGACAGAGACTTTACCAACTGATATTGTGAAATATTTGGTGGGCTCACAGTTATAATGGGTTTGTCTTAGACAGTTCTCCCATGAAAGTGTTGGTTAATAATTTACCCTTCCTGAGAGGCAGAGGCCGCAATCATAGGTTGAGAGCAGGAACTCTGAGGCCTGTCATCTGCTGGAGTTCATCTTGCTGGCTAGAGCCATGAACCCTGCTGGTTGCCACAGGGTACCAAGCCTCTGAACATTGACAAAGAAAAGCTTCAGAGAGCTCAATAATGCAGAGATGTTTGGAGTGATTTACTTGAAGCGGTATCTAAAGTAATGGGTTACTACTGTAGCTACCCATCTGCTCTGCATCAAAAAGAATGTAACTCTACATCTTTTGAAAAAGTTTATTTTGAAGTAGGGTGGAGCTGCGTATGGAGGGAAGAGAGTGTGGCAGGCTGATAAATTATTGCTACAGAATATTTATGAAACTTCGGGAGAAAGGACAAACTGCGCTTGTTGATTGATACCTGGAATATGTTTTTATTGTCTAACAAAATATTGGATGCAGCTGTACCTGTAAGACTTAGCTGCTGTGCGTGTGATCGTCAGTGGGAGCCGCCGGAGCGTGTTACCCCTTGCCATACACTGTTTTGATAGGATAGTAAGCTCAGCTCTGCTGTAGGCGTCAGTACAATTTATGTGAATTGTATTTCCCTGTTTAGTCATTGAATCATATTGCGATATGGGCATGGTAAGTTTTGTAATTTGCTTTCCTGTGTGAAGAGTACTTTTCTTCTACTAAAGGTTCATTGCTGCCTCCTTTTATTTTTTTAAGTTAGGCGTTATGTCATTACAAAGATTTACAGTTATTTAATAATAATTTATTGCAGTTATTTATTCTGCCAGCTCTGTCACGTTTTCGGTGGAATTTGTAAATCAAATTTATATAGAAATTTACCAGGACATGCATTTCAGGATTTAAAAAAATATACTTTAAAATCTTTTTGAAGTGGTAACTTTAACAACCGTTGTTAATGTTCAGCCTCTGCCATGTCTTTCCCACAACCACTGCAAAGAGGGCCCTGTTAAGTCCGTTAAAATAGTTTCTGGTTTATCCTCTTTACTTTCAGACTATTAGTGTCATGTTGTATTTGACCTGGGATGTTCACACGACATTAAGGAACGTGGAAACATATTGACATAAGGCTCTCTGCAGTATCATAAGTTTTAATCACTACTACAGTGCTCATCCAGGATCTAACTGAGAGCATATTTAGGAGGTTGTGGAATCCCCTTCCTTTGCTCAGAGCTCACTGGCTGTAGCCATGAAGGCTGCATTGTGTTTTGGTTCATTGGGCAACTCACACTTTTTCTGTTACTTTGTTATATACAAACGCCAAGTTGTGTTTTATTTTTTTCTTTTTAAGGCTGTGTTTACTTGACACCATGTCTTTTGTTGTTGTCAGCACAGAATCAGAATCTAAATACAATCTAAATACTTGATTTCCAAGAGTGCATGAGAATTTTAGTTCTAAGATTAAAACACTAAGTTTTATGTACAACCTCACGAAACCTCTTTTGATTAATTGGCTGGCCCGAAAACACACTGATGGCATTGTTCAAATGCTTTGATATGGTAATGACTCTCTTAATGTTCCTTAAAGTTTCAGTCACCAATTAATTATACTTAAAGATGGAGGTTTTGGTTCAAGAGAGAAGTGAAAACATTAAAAGTATTCCAGACTCAAAATTTTTTCTACTGGTGTATATTTCTTTATCATGCTGGGCACTAGTAAATCAGAATGAATTCAAGAAAGAAACAAAGGCATCCCAAACAGCTTCCCACCTGAAGGTAACCCTTTGTCACACAGCTTCATTTGGACTACAGATAGCAGGGGAACAATGACGTCTAAATTCGTTTCTTTTTTTGTTTGTTTTCATATAATTTTTATTGGATATTTTATTTATTTACATTTCAATCTTCCCAATTCCCTCCCCCCAGCTAGAAAATCCAGAAAATCTCACCCGCTCCTGATTGTTTGAGTGTATGCCACACACACACACACACACACACACACACACACACACACACACACACACTTCTGCCTCCCTGCCCTCAAATTCCCCTACACTGGGGCATCAAGCCTTCATAGAACCAAGGCCTCTTCTTCCATTGATGCCTCACAAAGGCCATCCTCTGCCACATATGTGACTGGAGCCTTGGGTCCCTCCATGTGTACTCCTAGGTTGGTGGTTTAGACCCTGGGAGCTCTGGTTGGTTGATATTGTTGTTCTTTCTATGGAGTTGCAAACCTCTTCAACTGCTTCAGTCCTTTCTCTAGCTCCTCCATTGGGGACCCCGTGCTCAGTGCAATGGTTGCCTACAAGCATCCGCCTCTATTTCTCAGGCTCTGACAGAGCCTCTCAAGAGAAAACTATATCAGGCTCCTGTCAGCATATACTTCTTGGCATCCACAATAGTGACTGTATATGGGATGAATCCCCAGGTGGGGCAGTTTCTGGATGACCTATCCTTCAGTCTTTGCTCCATACCTTTTCTCAGTATTTTCTGAGTATTTTGTTCCCCCTTCTAAAAAGGATCAAAGAACCCACACTTTGGTCTTCCTTCTTCTTGAGCTTCATGTGGTCTGTGAATTGTTTCCTGGGTGTTCCAAGCTTTTGGGTTAATATCCACATATCAGTGAGTGCATACCATGTGTGTTCTTTTGTGATTGGGTTACCTCACTCAAGATGATATTTTCTAGTTTCATCCATTTGCCTAAGAATTTCATGAAGTCATTGTTTTTAATAGCTGAGTAGTATTCCATTGTGTAAATATACCACATTTTCTGTATCCATTCCCCTGTTGAAGGACATCTGGGTTCTTTCCAGCTTCTGGCTATAATAAATAAGACTGCTATGAACATAGTGGAGCTTATGTCCTTGTCATATTCATTTCTTTTTTAAGGCATAATTTTTAAAAGTGTTCTTAAAAACATTGCATGGCAGTTGATTTTTGCCTTCAGATGGGAATTCTGTATGTTAAGTAGAATCTTTACACTGTCATATTAAAAGGAGAATAATGTTAGACAGCTTAGTGGTAGAGGCTGATCATGCATGTTCGAGGTACAATCCATATCCACCCACACTGGCAAACATTTTTAATAATAATTGAAAATATGTACAAAACAATTTGCTTAGGAAAATATACCATGAAGGAGCTTATATTCCAGAAAAACATTTACATCTTTTTATGAGTTGTGACTAAGAGTAATTGATGAATCCATAGTATAAGGGATAAAGAAGTGTTATGAGAGGGAACAGAGGCTGCACTTCTTTGGGCATATAGAGAGGGTATGTATGTATGTATGTATGTATGTTTGTATGTATGTATGTATGTTTGTATGTATGTATTCTGAGCAAGCACTTTCTCCTGAGATATATCCCCAGCCAGGAGAGAGGCTCTTCTTGAAGGTTTTAATTTGTGGTTTCTTAGAGGTAGCACTTGCTTTCCTTAAAAGCATTTAGAATGTCATGTTGAAGAGATCATGGAGGAAGATGGAGGACTTTCTTTTACATTGTCTCAGCCAGCATCAAGTGTTCATGGTACCCTAGGCAGTTTACCTACAGTTGGTTAAATATTTAGGAAAGGACATTTAGAAGCATGTCTTCATGAATCTGGCCTTAGCTTGGACTTTGTCAGTTCTTTATTTTATTTTCCTTTTGTTTTGATCTGAAAACCTTTAAAATATGATTCTAACTAGAAACTTTAAAAGAAACGACAAAATTCAGTAATGAAGACGCCTCATCTTACAGGTGAGTCTTTACTGGCTAATGATGAATGCTCTGACAGGCTGAGGAGCTGAGAGAACAAACAAAACAAGGCAAGGTGCTCAGTCAGCAAAGGCTTCCAGTGCTGTTGAGGGAGCAGCCTGGAGAAGCACACCCTGGGCTTAGCCCCTCTCCTCATCTAGTGTTCATTCCTTCATCCAAATTTCTTAAATACCTTTGAATACAGGGCAGTTTGCCAAATGTGGTAAGACTATAGAAGTTAAACACTTGAATTTGCTTTTAAGCCCCGACGAGTAGGAGGTTTAATTGTTTGTTGACAAAACTCTGAAATGGGCAGGGAACCGTTATATGAGAACAAAGGTCTGATTCACACACACTGAGTTTGGGGCCTGAGAGGAAGGCTCTTGAGTGTGGAAAATCACAAAGATTTAAGTGCTTGTGCTAGAGAGCATATACACTGGCCTCCTGGTTTAGTAGTTTACTGTGAATTCTGGAAAGAGGCTCCTTCCTAAAGAGCATGGACAGGTGATCCCCTATAGAGATGTAAACACTGGTCGTAGTGTCTCTGTAGTTTATAGCAAAGCCATAGGTGCTGTTGTTTTGGGGTGAGCTTCCAGTTGGGATTATAAGGTAGAAAATGTCTATAAACATAGTGCCAACGCTCTGCTATATTTAATTTGCGAAATTATTTTGAGGTAGAAAAAAATTGGGCCACAAATACAAATACTGATACTTAAAATTTTCTGTAAACAAGTTTTTGAGTTATCCTACATGATCTTTTTAAAATGGAAGTACTTGTAAATTGCTAATTTATTTCATCTAATTGCAGGTGGAGGGGCCTCAGGTGCTACCATGTCATGGGCTTTCCCTTTTCTGTTTAAATATACTGTATTTCCAAGTGTTTATATACTTGTAGCATACAGAAAAACAGCAAGCTCTTTTGTTCCTGTACCTTGTATTCTGTGGGAATGTGGACATACAACCCTCACCCCAACCCCTGCCAACCGAATACTTACTGTTTCGATCTCTCTCTCTCTTCTTATATTCACTGCCCATTGTTCCTAGAAAACCACAAAGCTTGCATTGACTGGTTGAAGAGCATGGTTCTCCAGTCTCAAGGCCTGTGCAGTTGACCTATATAATCTCACCTCTTATTAATTCTTTATGTCTGTCTGTCCAAGGTGCGGTGCTCCTGTGTACTTCCTCATGATGCCTTCCTGTTTAGAGTGCTGTCACAAGTCCTCTCAGGACCAAATTATTTCTGCTGCATTCATACTGCAGCTAGCAACACTTGCACTGATTTGGGGACTTTAAGAGAGCAAGTATTTACACCTTCTCTTTCCACTTAGGGTTTGTACATGCCTGCCTGACTAACCCGGAAGTCAGGAAGTGAGGGGACTTTGTTTAAAATGGTATAACTCTGAAGACATGGGCACTGTTTCCAGCCTCCTCCAGAGAAGAAACGAAGTTGCTTAGCTTATTTGGACCTATGAACCCTGTAACTCTGTTTGGTCATCTGTGTGTCCAGGCCACAGTATCGGGCTCTTCTCTCCTTTGTCCTCTCTTTTTATTTTATACTTTAGACAGTAATGCCACAGACAGTGAGGATTTTCTGCACCTTTTGTGATTTTCTTGGAGATCCAAGAAATTTGCTTGGAGATGATTTTAAAAAGATCATGTAGGATAACTTTCTTGGAGATCCAAGAAATTTGCTTGGAGATGATTTTAAAAAGATCATGTAGGATAACTCAAAAACTTGTTTACAGAAAATTTTAAGTATTAGTATTTGTATTTGTGGCCCAATTTTTTTCTACCTCAAAATAATTTCGCAAATTAAATACAGCATAGCGTTGGCACTATGTTTATAGACATTTTTCTCTTTCTTTTTAACAGCTACATAATATTCCATAGAAATATCATAATAAGTTAAAACAAATTCTAAAAGCACGAAAATGTACATGTTAGTTGTACAATATGTAATTATTGTACATAAAATGATAAGCTGACTACAAAAAGGATAAACTTGGTAGATTATTGAAATTTTAAAAATTGTGTATTCCCAGATTTCTTTTGGTTTAAACTCTTCTGGGAAATAATTTCCCCAAGCCCTAAAGAGATTCATGTTAAGTGGTGTTCAGATTGAAAAACAATTGGCAAATACTTTTACTTCTTAAGGAATCAAGATAGTATTTAACAATTTTCAAGGAAATGGTAAAAATGAAACAACACAGCCAGTTGAGGTGAGTACATGCTTTGAAAGTAGACCCACTCAGTCTTAAATTTTCACCTCAACAAGATTTGGCCAAGTGATTTCATCCTGCTAGTTTCCTCATTGATAAGGGAGATACATTGATATTAGTACCTACCTCATTAGTACCTACCTCATGGGGCTTATGAAAAACAAAATGAAATGTATTTGATACAAATGGGAATCATACACATACACACACACAGACACACACATACATATGAGGTATCTCTTGTTCTCTCTGTCAACATGATCTGACTTTGGCTACAAATAGTATCTCAAATACTGTACTTCTTAGTAAACTTGCTTGGACTGCATCATAGGCTTATAGAAGAGCTCCTGGTCCTAACTATAGCCTTTGTCATCGTTGTTCTCATCTTCTTTATTTCTTATCCCTGGTCTTTCACTCAACACCTTGTCATTCAGGACCCCTGTTCATGCTCGCTCAAGTCAAGTAGATGGATACTAATCTACTCTAATACACACACACACACACACACACACACACTCACACACACACACACACACACACACACACACTGATATAGATTATATACATATATATAATAGAGAAATTAGAATATATATAGGACTTAGAATCTACACTATTAAGCAAGGTCACATGACCTCAAAAACAAATGAATCACATCTTTTCTCTCATGCAGAATCAAGTCACTAACGTATGTGTAGATGTTGACAAATGTACTTGTGGATACCCTGTAACATGAAGAAAAGCTAAGCACAAGGGAATGATGTGGTCATTGATTTCAGGTCATTGATGAGTTAAGGGAACAGAGTAGTTTTTTCTGATTGAAATGTTGTCATGGAGTTTGGGCTTTTTTTTATTAGATGAATACATAAAATATATTCAATACTTAAAGAGTAAAATTTAATATGAAAAATCATAGATTCTACTTTGAGTTGCAGTTCTAACAGAACATAAGTTCATTACCTTACATAGGCTTTGGGTCTGGTATGTAGTGTTTTTATTTATTTGCATTTTTATAATAAGGCTTATGAAAAGAAAAATGGAATGTATGTAGGGGAATTTTGATCCTTTTCACAGTATCTGGCATACAGCAGGTGAACACTGAATGCAATACATGTCTATTTATAATGATTGAGGTAAGAATTCTAGTTGCTGGATTTTTGACCAATTCCATCTTTATGTAACTTGTCACTATGCCTTATAGAGTGAGTGATCTTAGCCAATGGACATATTTGCTTTCTTCCTTAACTCTTAGGATATGGCTTGGCTTTGTAATCTCTGGAAAGCAGGGCATGGAAACACTGTTTTTTCTATGTACCGTATATAGAATGCCCAGTTCTGGAGTTAGCCACGAGTCAGAGTATCTACCAGGGCTTGTGCTTGGAAAAGTTCATTGTCTGGCTCATGGGGCTATATGCAAAGAGCTAGAATCTGTCCAACTGTTGATGACTTCCAATCTTACCTATTTTAAGTTCTCAGTTTAAATACAATTTGCCTGGGAAGTTTCTTGAAAGTTTAATATTTGGTTTTGTCAGGTCAGTAGGAGAAACTCTGGTATACCATGAGTTTTCAATATATGGCCACTGCTTTAAACTCTGCTGTCAAAGCAATATGGTAGACCCAAGCCCAGAAAATAGTCCTGGTTCTGTTACCAACTCATTTTGTGTTCAGCCTCAGTTTCCTTGGTTGTAAAGCAATCATATTAAATTAGTCACCCCCAACCTCCCCGCGGGATGCCTCAAATTACAAAGGCTAAGACACCCAGGCTCTGCACTGCTCTTCCCCCATGTTCAGAATTCACATCTTCATTTTTCAGAGAAAAGATTTCCATTGATTGAAAGAAAATGCAATGGAAAACATGTGGAGCTGTGCATGGTGGTGCACACCTTTAATCCCAGCACTCAGGAGGCAGAGGAAGGTGGATCTCAGTGAGTTCAAGGCCAGCCTTGTTTAAATACCATTTTCCTTTGTGTGTGGGAATGAACTCTCCATATGTAGTACTTGAAAGGCTCAAGTAGCCAGGCAAACAACAAAATGAGGAAAACAAGTGATGGTTGAAGAGACTGGTGGGGGAGGGGTGCCTGCTAAAAAGACAGTAGCTTCTGTTCCACCCCAGTTTACAGTTGTTGAAAAGAAATATTTATGCTATACCTTTAGTTTCCCAACACTTACCTTTTGTCTCTGTCTAACTCACCCTTTATATGTGAACTTTATATGTTGGCCATTAATTAAAACACAGGCCAAACAAAAATGCCCAAAGTCATCTAGTTTGAAATCTATACACACACACACACACACACACACACACATACTGTGCATATGTGTGTGTGTGTGTGTGTGAGAGAGAGAGAGAGAGAGAGAGAGAGAGAGAGATTCATATTTGTTGAGTATCTATGTCTAGAAACTAGGTAAACCTTTTGTACTAACCAAAGTATTTGGTTTTCACAATGATTCTATGAATTACTTCTACTACTACCATTTGGAGGTAGAAAATTTGGGTTAAGTGATTTGGTCAGTAAGTAAAAGCTTCTACAGATAGTCAATCCTATGTTTAAAAAAAGTCTCCTTGCTGGACTTCTAACCACATACACAGTTGACTGCTGGGCATGCAATGTGAATAAATGGCACATGGGCTGCTGTATGCAGAAGCTGCGGAGTCATATGGAGATAGCTGTATGATACCAGTTCAGTGCATACATGTGCGTGATAGGATAAAATACTGAGTACTGTGTACTTTTATACTTTATGATTTTTTTTAATAAAGCTCAGTTAGATCATTGTCATTTTTTAAAAAGAAATTTTAGTCTTTCTCTTTGCTGGAAGCAAACCAGACTCACTGAGCTTTGGATCTAGTACCATCTGTGTCCAAGGGCAAATACCCCTTCTCCTTGCCATATGTAAACCCCACTCATGGAAAGGCTCCAAGTCTTGAGTGATGATCACTTCCTCTGGGCTAGAGTATGAAGAAGAAAGTAAATCTAGCAGGAGTGGTAAATCCCCACAGACATCGATAAGTACTTGAGGTCAGAGACTGCATCTTTTATAGTTTGTCTACATACCAAAGTCATTAATATGAAGAGTCATCTTAGCAGTAGTGGTTGTAGTAGCGAAAATAATACAAAGAAATTAGTCTCAGTCTGTGCTTTGCTATCCGCTTTCATGATGCCTAGGACTCAGGGATGTGTCTTTTGAGAAAGTAATGTGAAATCATCCCTCTCATGCTCCTCCTTTATTTCTGCTTTTTTCACCTAACCCTCATAAAATGTGTTTCAACCTTCACAACTCTTGCCTATAGGAATAAAACTATAAGATATTAGGAAGAAAAATAAAAATACTGTGGGGGAAAAAACCCTGTATGTTTATCTGTTTAGGTTGTTTCCCAGGGGCTTTTTAGGATACTTCAACACTATAACTTTTGTTTTTCCTTCTCTGAAAAAAATATTTTCACTGTATATATTCATTGTGCATATACGCACATTTTATACATGTATCTGCTATTCATTGAGCCTGTCCTCCACTGCACTCCCCCCTCACTTTCCCCTTTCTAGCTTATCCACTTGATGTGGGGTGGGGAGAATGAAAGAGCCAGTGACCCTGACAGTATTCTTCTTGACAGTCCATACCCATCACGTGAGTGGAAAGAACCAAAAAACCCATTTTCAGAACTGTATCTCAAGTCTCTGGCTCCTGAAGAAAACCAGTGTGGTTCCGATGTGGGACAGGAAGAGAGGTTTGCATTGGCACCGGCCCTGCGGGTGCTTTGGGACTGGAGCACACACAGCTGTGGGTTACAGATGCTTGCTCTTCACTATTAATGTGGCCAGCATGTGAAACCATGGCACCGCAATACTACACAGAGGTCCACGCCTCTGATAGTTTGAGAAATAACTCCCAGCTGAAGAAATTTTTTCTTTGGAGGGCTGGAATACATTCCAGAACAGAAGGTCCTCTTTCAGAAATGGTAGAATTAACCATTGATTAATTCTAGTCTAGTGATGTTGGACTGGGCATTGGGGACTGCATCACATGTATCTAAGGGCTTGGCAGCTTTAACCAAAAATACAAGGGGAGAAAAAAAGAAACGAAAAAATAAATTAAAGTTCCTTTAAATCTTTGGTTAATAACTTCTGCATTCCTTACTGTGTGTATATCACAGACCTTGTATACACTCTCAAGGCATTGCATAGTTTCTTTGAGATCACAACTGCAAAGCATTAGTAGGGGCTGTCATCTGAGTTGAGGTATGATAGACATGTTTCTACCAATTATTATTTCCCTGAGGATGGGGGAATCAGAGGCCTGTATATACAAACAGAAGAAATGTGTATGGTGTTGGGTATCGCTTAAAGTTCAGTAACAAAAATTATCTTCTAGACAGGAATTTCTTCTCTCTCTCTCTCTCTCTCTCTCTCTCTCTCTCTCTCTCTCTCTCTCTCTCTCTCAACGTATGTGCTCCCTTCTAATGGTATACTTGAGAGAGGGTCTTCCATCTGCCATTGTTAGTGAGAATGTTTTCTCATCCAGGTTACAATTTCCATTGAAATAGTTGCATACAAGTATTCAGAAGTTAGTTTGTTGACTCTTATTGCACTTCGGGGTATCTAATAAATAATTTATTAGCTTGATGGATATGTGGCTACCTAACTATGGAGCATGAAATATGCACTGTTTCTCTAATACACTGTAGGGAGACTTGTTTATAAAGTATTTAGTATTGGTTTTATAATGCACTGTTGACAACAGGAGACCACGAAGCTCAAAGATCAATCTCATTTTGGCCCACAGTATTAATGATACTTTATAAAGCTATATGACAGGTCACTTAGACAGCGGTCCTTACAGAAAGGACTCTGTTAGGAAGGCTGGTTGTAGTGGCTGCCAGCACAGCAGATAAATGTCTTTGTCCATGTCCCTGAGATATTTGTTCAGTGGCTGTTGATACTGGCCATGTGATGGAACTCATCTTTTCCCTGGTCTCTAGAGGGATTCTGGACTAAAAGTGCTGAGTTCTCCTAATGCAATCCTCACTAATTGGGTAGAGAGTTGATGTGACTTTGGATCACATGGGCCTGGAGGTAGGAGTTAGCAGTAAGGGGTGGGGGGCTTACCTCCTCAGCTTTGTCTCATGTCTGCTAATGAAGCAATATTCTTAGACATCTCCTTTCTCCTTAATTCAAATCATATATGTGATATAGTTCAAAATATTTCCAGTTTTTATTTGCTTTGGGGAATTTCTTTAGCCAGGAGTAAACTTGCAGCCATTTTTTTAAAAAAAAAATGCTCTGTATATATTTAGAATTGGGTTTATGAATAAATAAAGATCAAATAATTTGGTCTAAAATGTATTCTTGGCATTTTAATTTTTTTACATGAACTCATCAGTGTGGGAATGTATGTGATCACTATAGTTCCCAAAGTTCTGTTTCTTTCCTGGGCTATATGTTCTGGAGCAAGGCATTACTCTCTGCATTCAGAACCCTTTATTGGTTTTCAGTATTTCAGATTTCAGTGTCAGTATTTCCAACTCCTAACTACACTGCCTTTAAAAAAAATTCTTTAAATTTTAAAAGATAAATAAATCTTAGAGAGAGAGAGAGAAAACGAATGCACCTATGTACATACGTATGTATGTATGTATGTATGCACCTGATTATCAAATCCCCTGGAGCTATAGTTACAGCAGGTGTGAGCCATCTCATGTAGGTACTGGGAACTAAACTTGGATCCCATGCAAAAAAAAAAAAAATTGTACATGTTCTTAACTACTAAGCCCAATGCGTTGTCTTAAAGCCAACATTGTCTTGACTGGGAGGAGACTTCCTAAGTACTTTCAGGGGCAGCCCTCTCTGCAGTTGACCTGTCTTCTGATCACCACTCATGGATTCTGACCTTCATTGTGCCTTTTTAAGTAGACTGTTCCTTTTCTCTTCTCCAGTTGTTCTCTAGTTTGTGCTCTTAACTGGAGTTGTAATATCTGTGTTTCTTTTTAAAAACATTAAGTGTATTTATTATTGTTTTAAGTAAAATATAATTACATCATTTCTCTCCATTCCCTTTCCTTCCTCTAACAACTTCCATGGCCCACCCTTGCTCCTTCTCAAGTTTCTGGCCTCATCTTCTTTAATTGTTACAATATGGCAGGGCCTGAACAAGGACAATGAGGGGGGAAAAGTGGAAGAGGGAAATCCCGTGGGACCCCAACCTCAGATAAGAACTACAGGCAACTAAGGGATGCTGAGAGAGGTTGTCTTCCCTATGGAAGATGCCCTCTCATTGGTTATTCAATGCCAAGTGTCTGGTCCTCAAAGCATGTATATGCAAGCAACTGAGTAGACTGAGTAGGTCCTATTTACACACACACACACACCAATTCCTGAATTTCTTTGTTTTGTTGGGTTGAGACAGGGTTTCTCTGGGTAGCCATGGCTGTCTAGAACTCACTCTGTAGACCAGGCTAGCTTCAAATTCAGAGATCTACTTGCCTCTGCCTCCTGAGTGCTGGGGTTAAAGGGGTATTCATCACTGCCTGGCCTTAATGCCTGAATTTCTTACCAGGGAAAAATTTCTATATCATTCCTTTGTGTCTGAGGGATTTTTTTCCTCTCTTCAGAGAACCTTTTCATTTGTGTTCTTACCACATTCTCTCCTAGGACCCTTTATATCATTTTCCCTCTGGCTTAGATCTTCAATATCCTCTTAACTGTCTTGGTACCCTTCGCTCACTCTAGATTTTTCTTTTTAAACCTCCCATAGTGGAAAACAAGCTGTCTGTTCCTAGGGACACTTCTTTAAACCCTGCTAGCTTTTCAAGCCCCAAGGTTATTTTACTGTTCCTGCCCCAAATTACACATTCCTTTGCTCCTCAGACTGAGCTAAACTGTATTCTCCTTTCTCTAGAAGGTGCTGCCAGCCAGATCCCTAGTGTCACACTGGCTCTTGTGATCCACATGTTTAATCGTGTGTATGTGTCTGCATCTTGGGAGGGGGGCTTGTGTGTGCACATGCATGCAAGTGCCTACAGAGGCTGGAAGAAGACATTGGATCCCCTGGAGTTGGAATTAACAAGATTACAGGCAGATGTGAGCCACCCAACATGAAAACTAACTTGCGCTCTCCACAAGAGCAGCGTGCTCTTAACCAGTGAGCTATCTGTCCCATGCCCTTACACATGTCTTGTCTGTCATTCCTAGGGCTTTAATTTCATTCCCACGGTGTCTTTTGTGTTTTGCTTTTTTTTTTCATCAGCCTTATCTGCTTATTTTACCTGTTTATTATAATAGTTCCCTGATTGATCTCTTAGCTTCCTTTTAGTTATGTTTTAATGTGTTGTCATAGATGTACTTTCTTTAAAAATATTAATATTTGCCCTGTGTTGAGGTTGTCTTTTTGTAGAGTTGGTTGATGACTTTGTGGATAACAGAATAGCAACTGAGTGGACTGTGGGACTCTTACCCATAGTTCCATTACCCACGCATCTTCCCATTTATTACTGCTTTATCCATCATCCTTCCTGCGCCCTAGTGAAACTAGATCACTTCTCTAGAGGAATATTGGTGGTCTCTCAGGGCCTAGAACAAAGGCAGCCTTTTCTTAGATGCTTCTTTCACATATCAGTGGGAAGGCATCCTTCCCTAAATCATAAGGATCTACTGTGCTTGCCTTAACACTATCTCTATTTATGTTAGGTCGTTTTCGCGCATGGCTTTTATTCTGTAGTAGATTATAAACCTGTGAGCAGGGACCATGTCTTATTTTGGTGTTCCCCACAGCTTCTTGTACTTGGTATGTGAAACTTGATAAATAGTTCTTCAACAGTGAGTAAAAAGGTTTATAATGATTTTCTTGATGATTAGTAGAAGAAAATGGAGTAAGTTGGGGTATTGACTGGAGTGTGGCTCAGTGGTAGAACTTGTGTTTGGCAGCCCCGGTGTCAGATACCCACATGACTGTCCAGTTCCTCCTTAAAGAAAGAATCTTAAGTGCAATGTTGCTTTGGCTTCTTAGCACACAGGCTTGCACTCAAGAAGCCCTGAATGGCTCTCCTGTCCTGTCACCCCTCAGTGAGCTATTCTGTTATTCCTCATTGTTGTTTTCTTATGGTTCATATATTTAACTGTTGGTTGCTATACACCTTAGTAATTAACTCTTTTTACAAGTGTTTGAGTGGTCAGAGGAGTATATTATATCTGTAGTTTTTAAGATAAAGTATCTTGATGCAACCAGGATTTCTGTAAAATACTGGCTGTAGACTATATAAAATTTCCTCTTCTAATCTCTCAACAGGCACATTTTGTGCCCTCCCCGCCTCCAAATTGCCTCAGTTACAAATCGGAAGGCAGGCTTGGTGACCAGGACTGGCAAGCACATTTTAAAGTCCCATGCTGTGGAGTTGATCCATCTCAACTTGAGGTATGTTGTTCTTTCTTATTTAAGTCACTTAAATATGCTCACATTCTCTGACTGTCCTATTGAGGTTTGTTCCCACATAATTATTCTTTGTTCCACCCTCTTACTGTCTTTCACACTCATGTGCACGCTAGGAAATGAATGTGTTTACTTGCTTCTCAACAGTTTTTAACCTCTGAAGATACTGCATGAAATAGAATTTTGTGGCAATAATTCGAATGATTTTGATTGTGATAAAGTGTCTTCTTTTATTTCATCCCCTTTTTCCCCTTTTCATTTTTTACACATAGTTCTAGGGAAGATTTATTCTAATTGTCACTGTTTTTAAAATGGATGTGTTAGGGTAGTAATCTTTGAGAATTGAAATGTAACACATATGTAACACACACACAGACACACACACACAGACACACACATACACGTGCAGACTAATGAGTTTCCCTAAGATGATCATAACCAGGACATCAGCTGATGGACAGACAGTGCAGTTGTGTGTGAAAAGCTTCCTGCCTGCTTGCGTCCAGCCGAGGTCCTACACCAAAGGCCCCCACTCTCCCATTTAAGTTTTTTTAATTTGAAAAACAATCCAGAAATCATACAAATTTTCTTTGCATCAATGTTTTTCACTTAAATGTATGTTTGTGTGGGCATATGCATGATTTTGTGTGTAAGCATGTTTTTGTGTCTAAGTAGTTTGTAAGGGCTTGTGTATGTTTGTGTATGTATGCATGTATGTATATGTGTGCATGTTCTTGTATATGTGTTTGTTAGTATGTGTGCATGTGTTTGTGCATGTATGTGTGCGTTTGTGTGTATTTATGTATGTATGTGTGTGTGTTTGTGAGTACTTGTATATGTGTTTGTATGTATGTATGTATGTATGTGTGTGTTTCTGTGTGTTTGTGTGTATTGAGCCTTGTAACAGGGTTTTCTTGTGCAGAAGTGAATCTCAATCTTTCTTCTTGACAGTAATTTAAACTATTACTGTGACAATTTTACTAGAGCTGCCAGCATCTCAGGCTACAGTTTTTAGAAGGAAGTAAATAAAAGCATTAATATTATCTTTACAATCCCACAACTTTCGTGGTCATATGAAAGTAATTCCCCAGTGCACTTCCATGCCCCAGCCTGTTGGGTTTTTGTCTTTTGCTTTTGCTTTTTATTTTTATCCTCATAGTCATTTAAGGAAAGATACCACTGATTCTTTCAGAAGATTTTTCTCACAGGACATCAACTGAAGCTTGTGATAGTAAGACAGCTTTTGTCACTGCTTGTACACACAAAAAAATTAAAGTCACTTTTTTACTTTTTAGATCAAAACAAAATAGGAAAATGTTTGATCTTTTGTAGGCATAAGATTTGTACTGACTGAAGATGCTTTTTTGAAATGTGAATCTTGATTCCAAGGGATTCTCATTTCCTTAGCATTTTGTAAGCTACCTGATCTACTGTACCTAACCACATCTGTCCATTTTCTGATCTTTAGCATCCATGGATTATAGCCTTTTAACATTTCCTGGAAGTGCATTCCGGCGCTCAGCCCTGACTAGGGTGTCAGACACAGCATCTCAGGCAAGTTAGACAAGTGTCAATTGGAGCATTTTCTCCTTTTCAGTAAAGCGTTTAGGTAATATTTTCCTAAGGGGAATGTTAATGTCACTCTCTGAAGTAGCTCGAACCTTGTTTAAGGGGCTTGTGTTCCTTTTCTGGTCACATAAAGATATTTTTACTGCATAAGGTTTTCTCTGTCAGTATTGGTCACCATTTTCTTCTCTCAGTGCATAGCAGCTGTTATATATGTCTTGTGCACTGATGTGATTGGTGTTCCTGTGAGTTCACATCTGAGTATTTAGTATGTCTATAATGGTTTGGCAGAAAGCTGACTATAAATGAAGGCATGGGTACTCTTACTTAAAAATTGAACAATGGTCTTATTCCTCAGAATCTTTGGGCTGTTTTGGCTGAAGCGACTATATGTTGAAATGTCCAAATAGGTTGTCAAAGTCATCTGGCATTTATATATAGTTATATATGAATATTATAAATATGAAGGAACAAGTGAATTCTAACACAGACTCTTGGAGGAGAAGGATTGAGATGCCACTCAAAGATGATAACATGAATTTAGATTTTTCTTCTCCTTTTCATAAAGACCCTTTAAGCTAATTTTAAATTAGCTAATTCATGGACTCTAAACCTAAATTCTTACCATAAAGATTTTAATAGAAAGAGTAATAGACTGTGTAGTTTAGATCGTTTACATATGACACTTGGCTACATTTAGTTGTTGGCGTGCATGAATCATATATCTTTTTGAGGATAGGATCTCACTCCTATCTGCTTTGAAACTCACTATAGAGATCAAAGTGGCCTGGGATTCACAGAGGTCTGCCTGCCTCTGCCTCCCAAGGGCTGGGATTAAAATCTGAACCACCATGTACCCCCATGTACCCCCTGCCATGCGTCATCCTTTTAACCTGAATTAAAGACTGCTACATACATGTCAGTCTGCTACTTACAGCTCAGTCACCGAATAAACTGAAACAAGAAAAACAATTGCTAAATAAGAAAAATTTTCCTGGTTCCTTAAAATTTAAACATGAGGACCCATGATTACCAGATGTTACTGTTTGGGAACATTGGCAATCGAGACACAGTTGTCCATCTCTTACAGAGATCGAAATGGAAAGAAATTGGAAATCAGTTGGCAAGCAAAGATTTAGGTGTAAATATTAGGTGAATCTTAATTGTAACGATGAGTATCTTTATATTAAGGAAGATAATTCATAGAGGCAGGCAGATCTCTGTGAGTTCGAGTTGAGGCCAGGCTGAGCTACATAGTAAGTTCCAGGACAGTCAGAGCTATGTGGAAAAAACCCTGTCTCAAAAACAAAACGATACAAAGCACAAACAAAAACACCTGTAACAACCAAACAAAACCGAAAAGATAATTCAGATCTTGATCTTTTATTTATCATTTTTTATTTTTATGATCTTTTTTGGTTATTTTACTTATTTACATTTCAAATGAACAACATTATCAACCAAGCAGCTCTTGATCTTAAGAAGTACTTTTAAATGTCGTTTCTTCTTTTCTCCACAGAGTGCACATAGATGTGCTTGTGTACTCATTATGTTTGGGTTTATATGTGTTAAGGGAAACAAATATTTTACTGTCCTCTCATCAAATTGTATAAACATAGATAACTATACAATTATAAAGCAAACAAAAAAGTGGAAATTAAAATTTAAAATTGAAATTATTATTTAAAATTTAAAATTGAAATTATTATTAGCTTTACTTTTTCCTATTCTTTATATTGAACCAAATTTGTTCCTCCTTAACTTTGTGTCTGAAAAGAAATGGCACAATAAAGTAGGGGTGTCAGGCTTCACAAGGGGAAAGGGTGGCAGGCTTCACTAGGGGAAAGGGTGGCTGTCAACCTTCTTCCTTAGGAGTATGGAAGTGAGGGAAATATCTGTTCAGAGGAGTTTTCCTTCATTAGTTCTTTCTCCTTTTTTTCCCACTTAACACATCTGTTAGCATTCCACACAGACCAACAGATGTTGCAAAGCAAGTCCTACACTTCGTTCTCAAGAAAAATGACATTTCCTCAGTTGCCTGCCCCACCTCTGTGACTGAGACCAGCCTGCTGCTCCTGCATAATTTGCATATATTAAGTTATGTGCCTTAATGCATTAGGAACCTGAGCTTCAGCATTCCTTTATATGTTAAGGTCGCATGTCATTAGTGACTAGTTTACAGGCTGCCTTAGAGTTCTGAGAAGGAAAGAGATTTGAGGATGGCAACCTGATTCTGTACACTGAGAGTGGATAGCCAGTTAGCAATATTTTTTCTATAAAATAGATGAGTTACAGAAAGCTCGAGCTGTCCCACCACGAGGAGGTAGTGCTGATTGTCATGCGATGTGAAGCATCATTTTTATTATTTTGGCAAGAACAGGGACAGTTTTGTCTTGACAAGCCATTAGATGAATACCAGCGTGTGTCACATGAAAAACCACTGATCTTTAACCCAGGTCTGTACTTAACCAAGCTTTGGAAGTAAATTGTGACTGAAGGAAGAGCAAAGGCCAGTACACTGTCATTACAGATTACAGAGTCTGCTAACAGCGGGAGAACTGAGCCCAGGGAGTCACAGGTGCGGTTCTGTAAGCTGTCAGTAGTCCTGCGGATGCTTCTTAAACTGTGTGCACAAGCCATACATTTATTTTATATTTGTTCAGGATTTACGTTGTAGCCCTAGCTAGGGAGGAAAAAAAAACTGAAAAAAAAGAAAGAGAGAGAGAGGGAGGGAGAGAGAGAGAGAAAGAAAGAAAGCCTTCAAGTGCTTTCTTAGTGCAGGGCCTGAGTTTCTTAGCACAGAACCACGACCTTTATATAGCTTCTATGTTCCCAGTCACAGAATGACCTTAAGAAAGCCCTGTGTTTTGAAGAAATTAAATCCAGTGAAGAAAAGTAAAGTTGGGTATGGTGGAGCACAACCTTAATCCTAGCACTGGAGAGGCAGAGGCAGGCAGATCTCTCGAAATCAACCTGGTCAATAAAGTGAGTTCCAGGCCAGCCAGGGCTACATGATGATACTCTGTCTTTAAAAAAAAAATAATTGTAATATATATAAAGAAATGATGGGTTATATTCCCATAAACAAACCAACAAACAAACAAAAAGCAACACAATAAATAAACTAGTTTATTCCAAAAGTATATGCAAAAGAGCATTCTTTGGCCTGTCAGTAGTCAGTAACTGTGACTAACTTTTCCATCACTGTGTAATTTTTGAGAAAAGAAAAGAAAAGACCCAAATTCACCTCACTACAAAATATTAAAAAGATAGTAACATTCTAAGCAATCACTTGTGGGAATTACTGCTTACAGAGCGAACAGGAAAGAACACACTGCCTTCCTCTGTTGGTGGGATTGCACTGCACCTCTCTGTAGTCTTGTTATCCTACACTAACTGAAATGCAAATTCTTTGTAACTAATTGGATCTCATTGAGGGTACATGCACAGTGTGTAGTTATGTGCAAAAAGGTTTTTAAAAGTATGAATTTCCTGTAATTACAACTTTTAATTACTATCCAAAGTGTGCAGTTAGTGCAGGGTTAGTATATATGCTTAACTTTAAAAAATATTATTAGAAGCATGACTGGTGAAATGTTTGATAAATACCAGATAAAAACAAATGTGTAATTGTAGCATCTGTAAATTGAATTTAAACTATTTTTTAAAATTAACACTTAGGATTTAGAATTTGAAGCCAGTTGAGTATACTGATGGCATGTTAATAGTACAGGTTTTTTTTAAATAAATAAATAAGTAAAAACATTGTAAGTGTTAAAACATCATTAGTTATTTCCAGAGCTGCTTGCCTTGTCCACTCTCCTGGTCTTATGTTACTGTTGTAAAAGTATTTCAGAGTTGTATGTGTGTATGTGTGTGTGTGTGTGTGTGTGTGTGTGTATGTTACTGCTGTGTGTTATGAAGAAGAGTTAGTTACACCTAGTTCTACAGTTTCTTCAGGACCTTGAGAGCTCCTTGGTGGACCTCTCAGTGTACACAGCCTAACTCTCAGTCTCAGGGACTGTGAGGAGCGTCACGTGACCTTTCAGATTTGTGATCCCCTAATCTGAAGTACATGACTTTGAATCAGGAAGAAAGCAATAATTGTGAAAACGATGTTTATCCCCATGGCCTAGTTGTAAATAACTTGGATACAAAGGATTTCAGAGGGTTATTCTGTAATCTACAGAATGTTGAGCCAATGGAAAGCCTCAGGAGATGTCTTGGTGCCTTGGTTTTGTTGTTAGTCATGGACCTGAGTCTCTAAAAAACAATTCAAGTCTCTTACTGGCTAGAAAAGCATCAAGGTTCTACATTTCCCTATGGAAATGGATGGCAAGTTCACATAACATATTTTGGGACTTTCTATAGGAGTCAGAATTTTATGTTCTAAAATTTATTAAAAAATGGTTTTAAACATAATAAACAAAACATAAACATTCAAGGTTTGTACTTTAGCATGTTTATATATAGCTAACTCTTTGGACTGGTGTCTGTTGTTATAATGAAGCTTTTACTTTTTTTTTAACTGATTTTAGGAATTAACTAAAATTTTGTTTGACAAAATCCATCTAGGAGGTACAGTACTGTGTAATTGTTGTGATTTTTCTTGTGAATCTTACGAGGCTATCCTGATGTTTTTTTTTTTTTTAAAGATTTATTTATTTATTATATGTAAGTACACTGTATCTGTCTTCAGACTCCCCAGAGGAGGGCATCAGATCTCATTAAGGATGGTTGTGAGCCACCATGTGGTTGCTGGGATTTGAACTCTGGACCTTTGAAAGAACACTCAGTGCTCTTAACTGCTGAGCCATCTCTCCAGCCCTATCCTGATGTTTTTAAGGCGTGGCTACGGCAGGAATATTTAGGTAATAGTTTTGCTGCAGACTTGTTTGGTTAGACCTTGCAGTCTGAGAGAGGCCGGTTTGCATACTCTGGGTAGCATTTTGTCAGAGGACTGTGGCTGGGCATAGCAGATTTGGATGTATTAGCTAGTCAACCTGATAACCCTGTACAGACTGTATTGATTTTCTAGGAGAGAGTTTATGAACTAAATAAACTTGGGGTTGGTGTCTTAATAAACTGCTTCTCTCAGTCTGTCACATTTAGTTATGGAGCTGTGCAGTTTAGGGGGGAAAAGGGCTAATTCAGTTACAGATTGTTCACAGCAGGGTCTCCAAATTAGCCCTTTGTTTTGTAATGCCACCTTGCTTGGGCTCGTGTTGAGCACATTTCTCAGTTTTGCCCTAATGAGTTGCAACACTGATAATGTGGCCGATGATCTTTCATTGATTTCACTATCACTTGCTTGTCTGGTAATTGATCCATTGCTGAGCCTCTAGTTAATTATATCGGCTTTGACATGGCCCGATCCCTGGGGAATTTCAAGTCTTGTAGAATAACAGTTTTAATAAAAGAGTCTATTACTGCAGGTGCTTGGTGCTGCATGAAAATTGATTTTTGTCTTGTGGTGTGGTGTGGTATGGTGTGTGTGTGTGTGTGTGTGTGTGTGTGTGTGTGTTCGTTCGTTCGTGCCCGCATGTGTGGGGGTTAGGGGAAATACCTGGGAAAGAAGAGGATCTCAGAACTGAGAAAAAGGGGTGGGGCTGGAAAAATAGGAAGAGGGAGTGAGGGAGAGTGGGGAAGGAGGGGGAAGGACTAGGAGAGAGGGAGAGGAAGCAGAAGAGGCCAGAGAGAACATGCAGGCAGAGGATACAACAGTGCTTGAGGGGAGAGAGGAGGAAGCTTGCTGTTGACAGTGTCCTTAAGCCTCCCACAAATAACAGCCATTAGTGGGAAGGTCAGGAGCTGAGCAGGCAGCTTGACTGAGGCACTGAGTGCCACTTCAGAAATCAAGAGGCTAGCAAATTTTAGAGGGAGTTAAGTGGGTAATAGTAAAGGTACAGTCACCGTTGACAATTGACTCATAGGGGCTTTTCCCGCCCTCCCCCTCGAAAGAATATTTTTATTGACCACAGGTAGACTTAATATATTTTAAGGCAACAATTCTTTGGGTTCTTGTTTGTCTCCTTTCAGATATTGAATTTGCTTCTTTTGAGACTTTTTTGTGCTTAATGGTGGTGAACTGGAGGGAAGTTTAACAGAAAAGCTTTCAGGAGATGTCAGTTCTAGAAGGGAAGGCACATTTGTGTCAACATAGCGTACGGTTGCTCATCTTTTCTCATTGTCCACTAATGACACAGGCTGCCATCGAAACGCTTTTCTGTTTCTTCTGTTGTTTCTGAGAGGAAGGTTTATTGTTATTCTTTCGTTAAGAAGGAGCGAACAGAGTGCTACATTTGTCCTCAGTATTTGTAAGTGGCTGAAGATTAATGTTCCTTACATTTTAAGTTTAGGAAGGATGGCTTTTTCCTGCTGACTACTTTTATGAGATGGCATGAATTTAGCTTTCCATTTTGAAGTTACAGTGTTTATGTACAGTGGATTTTGTTCAGTTCTGCTTTTTCCATAAATAAGGGAGATAAATACTATCTAACAAATGGTTGTTTTGTTTTAAAACTGGTTTAATTAAAAATATGACCTGCTATCAGGGTTATATTTCATCAGGCAGGGAAACATTATAGAAATTTCCATAGAGGTCCTAAATGAAAAATGGCATTTTTATATGCATTACTTTTTGCCTGAAATAGGACAGGTTTCTTTTTTTCTTCATCTTTTGCCCTTTTTTTATGATTTAAAAGGTTGATGTAGATGTCTTACCTGAGAACTTTAACAAAGGATTTTATTCTGCATGTGAGCTTTAAGAAAAGGTATTCATTTTTCTTCTCTTCCTTCAGTGTCTCTTTACTTAACCTTCCATTTGGTAATTAATGGCCTGAGGTGCTGGGTATTAAGTGATATATATTTATTTTTGCATATGTTTAGTGTACATCTTCCATGTTTAACTGGTAGCTTTGCTTGTTCACCCTTTATAATATAAGGTCAAATCTCTGTATATTATTTTCCCTATGAGTTTATATGTGGTTATAAATAGCCCCAGCATTACGGTGTGACTTGTGGCAGCTAATATTTAAAAAGCCACTAAGCAAACTTTATGTTCTCCTCCAGATGAATCTTTACTTGCTTCCAGTTTAATTAAAAATATTTAAGTGTCATAGTTTTGCAAGTGTTAAAGAAAGGACTGGTGCTGGATATAACATGTTACAGCAGAAAGCATTGTTGGCGAAAATTCTCAGGGTGGAGCCCTGGCTTTCCCTGGCCTTGTGGGTGGTGATCGTGGCAGTCCGTGGAGTATGCACCAGTGTGTGTGTCTATCTGTGTATCTGGAGGGGGGTTAGTACAGTGTCATTTGGTGCCTGATAGTGGAACAGTGCAGTTGACTCCTAGCTCTGCTGTCCAATGACATGCAGTGGCTGAGGGTTTGAAGCTGATGGTTGGGTCTCCAGTGCTGCCTGCGCACCTGACAGGCAGCTGTGAAACTGAGCAGAGGCAAGCTAGGGGAGTCACAATCTATGCATAAATGATAGGGATATCTGTGCAGAAGGTGCGAAGGAAGCTCTGACCCCCCCTCCCCCAGATCTCCCCCTTCCCGAATGAAATGCACAGTTCAGCCAGCTTCTTACCTACACTGTACTCCTGCTACTGGCTGCCAAGAAGCTCAAAAAATCCACCTTCACTTTTCAGTCAGAAGAGGCAGAAGTGGATGTGAGAGAAAGAGACACACAGAGAGACAGAGAGCCAAAGAGGGCAAGAGACTTGACTTTAAGAGACTCCTGTACTGACAACTCCATGCAGTTTGGAACCAGAACGACTGCGGCTGGACCAGGGTTCATGGGGACATGGCAAAATGCTGATACTAACCTCTTATTCAGAATGTCCCAACAGGTAAGTTACTTTTTCTTTCATTTTTTTTTTAAAGAAACCTCGAGTTGTTATGTGCCCTTTTCTTCCTGCTACTTTTCTTTCTAAATGTTTTTGAAATTAAAAAAAAAAAAAAAAAATATATATATATATATATATATATATATATATATATATATATTGTCATTTCTGTGTTACTGGAATGTGCAGTGTTACTTCATGGCTTCCCCAAGGGCTCTTTAAGGAAAAGGGGAGAAAGGACATCGAAGTTAGAGAAAGCAAAGGCATTTGTTGCAAAGTTTCACCTTGTGCAGCCTGAGCCCTGCCTTAATTTATTTCTTTGTTTCCCGCGAAAAAGAGAAAAGGCCACTCAACAAATGTATCTTTCTGACTGTGAAAGACTTGGTCAAAGTGTCTGCTGTCTCGAAGTAGGTCTTGCAACTGAACAGTCATAAAGCACGGGCCTCTCACAGCAGCAGGTTAGACTTCTGGTGTCTGGAGAAGCTGGACTCAGACCCGAGCGAGGCTGTGCAGGCTTCCCTGCCAGCCGGGTCAAGCCGAAGGGCGGCAGGCTGCACTCAGGCTTGCTCTCAGCCTCCGTTCCGGCTCTCGGTGGCTCGGTGCCTTCGCTCTCCCCCGTGCTCCCCTGGCCCAGGTGCAGCCAGCTCGGCTTGTCACCTGCTCGCCGCCCTGCAAGGTGCACTCACACTGGGCGCGGGCCCCTGCGTTCTCCCAGAGCCGCTTCTCGCTCAGCCGCTGCCGGCAGCTTGGCTGCTGCCCTGCAGGGAGAGCTGCCTGGAGAGTGCCAGGGCAGCAGCAGACGGATCATTAATCACCCGCAGTGCTCGGTGATTTGCGCCCTGCACGCCCGGCTCCTCTTGCACAATTGCAGGCTCTCAGGCTCCGCGGGCTAGCGAGGGTTAAGTGGAGGCAAAGGGGAAACAACCCAGAAACTTTCCTCTTTTCAGAAGCCTACCCCAAACCCATACAAAGCAAGAGTTAGTTTATCTTCCATGCAGCACCAAAGTAGTACTAACAAATATACTGGGGTGTTAAGTAGATGGCAATTGTTTAAAGATTGGTCTTGCCCCACTCGTTTAAAATAACTGCAACTGCTCTTGTGTATGTAAAAGTTCGCGGAAATTGAATACTTTGGGGTAGATTTTAAAATGTTTGGTAATGAAATAAAACTACTTTAAAGGCTGTAAACTGCCACAAGTTTAGAAATAACAATTGCCCAAGAAAGTGCATAAAGCCCTGCTCTTGAACATTTAATTGGTAAACAGTTTTATCAGCCAGTTTTAGATAGGAGAAATGTATTTGAATAAGGTGTATTTGACATCCTGCAGAGGGACCCTGATAACTGCTGATCCAATAAGCTGGGATTTAAATGCAATCAACATAAGCCCAGTAAGCAACTCTTTATGTGAAATACTTTTTTTTTTTCACACTGAAAAGTTCCTTTCTTGTCTGACAGAGATGCTGCTTGTCTCTGCAGAACACTTTTAGAGATGTTTTTCTGAAGCACTTTTCTGTCTGGGTGGCTCTCTTGTGGTTGGAACAGAGTGTGTTTTCACTAACCTTAGAATCTAATAACTTGTGCCCCACTTTAAAATTTAGATATCACCAATCCGGGTTTTCCTTGAGTTGTGTGTATGTACATGCATGCTGTGAAAGGTTAGATTGCTTTAGGTTTTTCCCTCTAGTGAAAAAAGAGTTAATAAAACAGATAGAGATAATGATCAATTGATAAAAGGCTATTGAACCACATAGATGTGTTAGATTGCTGCTTTGGCAAGAGCCCATTTCCAAGTAGATTTGCATCTAAGGAGACTTTAAGTGATGCAAAACATTTAGGACTAAAAGAAATAAAAGCAAATTACATAAAAATAGGTCAGAATTAGGAAAATAATTTAAATTCCTCATAGAGAAACTTGTATGATCAGCTCACCATGGTGTTTTCTGTGTGTTTGCTTGTGTACCTGTATGAATGTATGTGGACTGTGAGCCTTGGTGCCTGTGAGAATAGACACAGGGAAGGCCTTTATGCTTAATGAACAGATTATGACACAGAACACTATGACAAAGGATGAAAATCACAAACTTAAAAAGTATTGTAAATCAACCATTTAGCTGTAGTTTGTTATTATTTTGGTTTTTTGTGTTGTTGTTGTTGTTTTGGTGTTGTTAGTGATGCTTAGCTTCCCATTTACTTTCATAGTTACTAAATGTTTACCTTTTGTGCATTTTGGAAGTCATCTAAGAAGAGTATATGTTTACATGTGTAGATGTGCTTTTCTTTCTCTTTCAAGATGCCATTTCAGAGTGTGTAGTCTTAAATTCAAAATCTGCCTAAATATAAGCCTGTGCTGTGCATGCCTAATGTTTTTGTTTTCCTTATGGGTAGTGGGTCAGCAGTGCTGGTTCAGTGTGAGTGGGACAGAGTGTGTGCATGGGGGATGGGGTGGGGGGAGGGAATGATTCCTGAAATGCTCTCTTAAAAGTCAACAGTTTTGAAGAATAATAGTTTCACTATCCACATTAAGCCACCTTTTGCTAAAGATAAAAAGGTTTTTTTTCTAATTTAATCAAATATGTACAATTCTATATATATAATTGTTTAGGATAAAAGAGGCTTTTCTGCTTGATTATTTTAATCTCTGAGTAAAAATTTAGCTCATAGAGTGAATGAAATCTTTTAAGCACAGTTTTTCAAAGTTTTCTATAGTAGAATAAAAATTAATATTTCCTTGACTATCTTGGTAAGCATTGGACAAAACTGACGACTAGAGCCAGTAAAAGATGTTTAAAGACTGAGCTATAGAGAACTCACCACATATGATGTTAGCTACAGAAAAATGTATGCTTGGGAATCTGATGAACGCTGAAGTTGAATAATCTAGGTCTGTGTCTTCTAAACGTAAGCTAGGCAGAGGCATGGGACAATCTGTATCTTGCATTTCCCATGAACAAAGTTAGATTTCCTTAACTGTAAATCTTTCCTTTATCTAACATTAGCAAATGATTTGACTCAGACTCAGTGGAGTTAAGTCTGTTCCCCTTAAAGCTTTAAATGGGACTTCCTGACTTCATCTCTCTACCTTACACTATTTTCCCTAAAATCAAAGATTATTCCTCTAAAAATCAATATGATTTGTTGTTGTTATTGTTGTTTAGAAAAATAATATTTTCTTGTAACAAGATACTTGAGAGGTGTAGCTGTTGACTTTTGTAACTGAGAGTTCTGGATTCAGTTATGAGTTGATAATGTCCAAAACCATTTTCTCCTTTTCCTTATCTCTTAAAACCTCAAAGGTTATTTTTCTCAGGATACTCTCTTAAGGTGTTGTTAAAAAGACAGATGGGGGTGGGAGAAGAAAGGAGGTTGAGTTTGGATGGTTGTTTTGTTTTTTTTATTCATACTTTGAAAGCTGTTTTTTTCTACATAATTTGTACATTTGTGTATTTGAGAAAGTAGCAAATAAAATCCTTATAGCTTCCTCTAAGAGCGGGTATAGTTCGATCTAATTGAAATCTTTTTAAGAAATGATACTGTACAGATAATGGTGATAGTGTACTTTTCCCATATTACCAGAGGTGTTTATACCTTTTATTATTGCTCAGGTATACTTAACCTGTTTCAAATAAAATGCAGATCCCTTAATAAGGTCTCTTTTCAGAGTAGAGTGAGATACCAAGTTAGAATTATAAATGACGCCTTGCATCATTATGGAGTAATTTAGGATTCACCCAATGATGTAAGAAAACTAACAACATAATTTCATTGTGAGACTGTGTCTTATTAAAGAACAACTGTCTGACATTCGTTTACAGTTGCTTTATTTAACTTCATGCAAATATTATTAGTAGTGACATTTTTCTGTTGTGTATTAGATTCTCTCATTAGCATGATGTGTTAGTTATCACCAGAGAAATCATTTCCTAGATAGGTGAGGGACAAAATCGAGAAAGCTAAAAATTATATCAGTGATTTATTTACATTACTACCAGACCGTCTGCTCACCAGAGATATGACAGAGTAAACTTTTTGACTAGTATAAAACCTAGCACTTCTGAGAAATGATTAAAAGATATATAAGAAATATATAATAATATTTTTGGAAATCATTTACAAGAGTGCTCAATACAAATTTTTCTTCCAGTAGTCTTTTAGTATTTTCAATTCATGAGGACAAACACAGTTCCAGTCATAGGATTTGTAGTCTAAATGGAAATGATGTGTGTTTTATTTTCTGGTTTCTAATCCTCCAAAAAAAATTTGAACATCTCTAACAATTTTAAAGATTCATATATAGTATTTCTTGTTTGCCGCGTATCTAAAATATGTGCTGTGGGTGGCTTGGTTGTTCTTTGAAGTTCATGCAATATATTTTTATTCTAAAGCTTCTCCTCAATACTGGACACATCCCTTTGACATAGGATGAATAGTCTTATTTAATCAGAGCTACGAATAAGGCAGTTGATAGTTAATGGCCTTTGAAAATGACTTCCATTGTGAGGCAGCATCCATTTCTAGGTTTCCCTCTCTATTTTTTCTCTCTTCCTTTTTAGTATTTCCTTCTTATAGTTGGTGTATTTGGGTAATCACAGCTTACTTAAAAAGGATTAACTTGACAAAACTTACCTTTATGTTAAAATAGGTGTTTATATTTGGTGGCAAATAGTTTTAGCTTGTTGAATTAGCATGCTGCCACCTCTCAGCTCCTCTAACTTGAGAGATGATGTGCTTTATTTTGAACTGTTAATGATGGGTACATATTGAAATTAAAATGTAAGCCTTGACATTCACTTTAATACTGTAGCACACAAGTAGGAATATTTGGATAATTGTCATAGCAGTATTGGATTAGAAATCGTGGTAAAGAGGTGAGTCCCTGTGTGTCAGCCTTTACTTCCAACTTGGTGTGAACATGCAGGCCTCACTAACAGCTCTGCATACTGTATAATGAAATGGGAATGGCGTAGGCCTTGTATGTATGATATTCCACATGTGAGTTATTGTAATGAAACATGCACAAACAGATCCTCAGCTGTGTATACACGCGAATAAACTCATTCACCAATTTAAAGCTTATTTCCAGCACGTAGCACTTCAAATGAATTTAAGCATAGTTGGGGATCATTTTGAAATTACTTCTTTCAATATCTCTGTTATCTGTAACCAAGTAGCTTTATGGAAATTGATTAATGTAACAGGACAGACTTAGGCTTCCACCACAACATAGCGTCCCACGCCTATGTCAGGGATAAGCGCCATGACGATTCTTCCCTTACTAATTAGATGCTGAGCAAGACATCTCTGGGAAGTTGGGACAAACATGAATGGGTCACAGCCAAGGCAGGATTGCAAGGAATCCAGTGATAGTGAAAGCATTCAAGTTTGCCAGGTCGCTGTGACACAGGAGCTGATTCCAAAGGAACAGCCCGTAACAGATAGTGAGATGGCGTCACATACTTCAGTGAAAAACAAAACCCTAGGGTTTCTTCTTTTCCAACTTACACATTGCACACACTTATTTAAAGGGAGACACAGTGGACATGGCTCTGGTCAGTCTTCAGTTAGCATGTAGGTAATGCCTGTCAATAGCTAACTTGGTAATGTGGACTAGAATATATATAAAGTATAAGGAGAGGAAATTGGAGCTTGCCTTTGCCTTTACCCTGTATTCATAAGTGAACTATGGTGGTTAAATTGTATTAGGTGTGAACTCCTTTCCCCCAGAGTATATAGAGAGAACTCTGTGCAGTAAGGAAAACTGAATTGGTGAATCATGGGAATACCTTTTTCAGTGAAACCCATTTTCTCTAGAACTCACTGTTCTTTGTTACTGAAGGAACATTGGATATAACTGTCCCAGGAGTTCTTTCCTTTGGAAGGTTTGGCATCTAATGTGATGTGTGTGGAAGCATGGGATTTGTTCCATGTGCAGACATGCTCGTGCCTTTCATGACACATGTTTGCTGGTCACTAACCACGGTTCTCCAGGCTTTGGCCAGAAGAGTGTTTGGGGTCGTAGGAAATGACTGATGTCACACACATCTGCCAGAGCTGATGCCATTCTTATTTGCAGAAGAGCAGCTGGTGTCCACATTTTGCGTGGTTCCCCTCATCCACTGAAATACCTGGGATTAGAGGCAAGAGGAGTCAAATACCCTTTGGAGGAACTTTGACTTCTAATAAGCTTAAGAGAAGTAAAGGAAGAGGGGCAGAGCAGGAACAGCAGCCTTTAGGTTCTGTTGTATAAACAAAACAAAAAGCAGGAGTATCTTAGAAGACAAACTGATAAAAGAATACAGAGGGAAACAGGATGGAAAAAATTATCCTGGGAAAAAGAAAGAGTATGTGCTATGACATCACTAAGATGGTGTGGGAGCTGTGACTGCGGCCCACAGTTCCCCCTGAGCCATTCCTGTACCATGTCTCCCTCCCTGGGCTTAAAAGGAAGTTTAGAGAATAGGAAAAAAAAGTATTGATTGTTTTTTCAATTTGTACCTTCCCTGTCGGAAACCTCACCCATTTCATAGTGTACGCTCACTCCACCTTCCAGTGTAACACTTATGACTGGACTTGGCATGGGTGAGGGCAGAGTACTGGGTCCTCTCGATGGGACACAGCGCACAGCGTTTTGTGCCATGGTGTGTGGGGATGAGAGAGCATTGTCTCCTTCTGCAGTCAGAGCCCTCCTTAATGGGAGTACTACAGGGAAACAATGCCTCACTCAAACCAGGGAGTTCAGGAATCAAATTCTCCGCTTATTAATCATCATTCTAATTAAGGAGAAGAATTGATCCTTTAACAACAATATAATATCCTTTTGTTTTCCTTTAATTAAGTCCATCAGTTTTTCATTTCTCTCTATAAAGGAAGAATAATGTTAAATTGTAGGAAGTTACTTATTGAAACCACTGATGCGATTCCCTCGAGCACAGCTGACATCTTATTTATCCATCCTTAGGAACTGTAATGCTACTTTGCTGCTACCTTTAGTGTTTGGGTCAGAGAGGGGTGTTGAGTTATGACTCCTGTGCCTGTTTGGCTGATAGACATTTACCTAATAGCCTTAGTACAAGGTTAGTTTGTTCTTATTCCCCGATTCCTCTTTCTTAAACTTCATTTCTCTCTTCTACCTTTGCTTCTCTCATTAAACAATTGCTTCCTTAGTTTTACTGCCTCTCTTTTGCCTAATGCAAAGGAATTAAAATGTGCTTCAAAGTAACAACTATTGAATCAGGTATCCTTTTGTCAATCTGTCATTTTGATAAGTTCAGGAATGTGGTGCTATCCTCACATACAAACATGTTGGTGACGGGACTATCCTTGTTTTACTGCAGGTGAGTGTTTTAAATCAGGGTTGGCCGTGCACCTAGGGCTTGTCACTCAGAGGTGCTAATGATAGATGTTCAGTTTGACCCTTAACCTGTATGAGAAAGATGGAGGCAAAGAAAATTTGCTTTCTTTTCTCTAGAAGCTAGTCTTAGTTTATCATTTTATATACTTGGACTTAACACCACACAAGAATATCTTCTTAGAAGTAGGAAAAGCTATAAAGAACAGGGTGACTATCAGGAGATGTGACTGAGGTCAACTGCAGCTAAAAGCTCAGACTTTGAAAGGAACAATCGAAATGATAGCAGGGCCAGAATAAACACACTATTAAGAAACATATTTAAAACATATGTCCTACATGTGGGGATTCATCATTGTTTTTGTATGTAATACATTTAACTCATTGTCTTAAAAAGGCATGGAGATTGTTAAAAACATCAAGAACAAAAACATTTTTGTAAATTGGAAAGATAAAACTTCTGGTATTTACCTGTGTACTTGTATGTGACTGCTGTGGATTTTTTCAACTTTATTAAGGTGGCTATTGGTTCTCCAGACAATTCTTTAGGATTTACACTTGATGATCATTGCGTCTGAACTGGGGGTTTGAAAAGAAAAACTTCAGGATAATGAGTATTTTACCTGACAAAAATAATTACTTTCAGCTGGCTTAACATAATAACAAAACTAATATTAAAATGAGAATCTCCATTAGCAGAGTTTTAATAATTTTTCTTCTCTCCTTCCATTACAGTTAAAAGCAAGGAAGATATCACTGAGGTATACCATTAGGATGGCTGTGTGGGACACCTGAGTAGGCCTGAGCACAGAAAACTGCCCACTGATATGCCCTCTGCCAGTTCTAGAGGGCAGTGGATCAGGGTTGCTGCTTTGTAAGATGCTACGACATTACGTTATGATTATATTCATGAGAGTTTCCCTTCAGTGATGACCCCTGGAAGCATGATGATTTTTGACTTCCTGTCGAACCTAATGCAGACTCAGCTAGGTTACTAGGACAATATGCAATACTGTTTTTTCTTTGTCAGTTTTTAATATATAAAGATAGAGTTTCAGATAGAACTGAAACTGAAGTCCTTCTCTGGACTTTAGGGACAAAGTCTTATTGCTTTTCTATAGAAAATGTCACAAATCTAGTATTGCCATGCAGTTGTACACTTATACTACATGATATGTAGACAAAGAGGCAGTGTAGGACTGTTAGGTTGTCTGGTTGAAGGCGTTTACATTATTTATTTTGGGAATGTTGAGGATTTGTTAATAGCTGCCTCAAATGCAAGGAGTATATGAGTTTACATACAGAAGGAGCACCACAGCCAAGCATCCCCACTAGAGATAGGATGGTGCTTTAGATTATGTAACTTTGTGTTCCCAAGCATGCCCCTCCCTCCTGTGCTGTGGGTGAACATAGAGCCTAGTGCCTCAGAGATAGGAGCCTAGCTTTTTTAATGAAGCCAGCTGTCATTGATTGAGAACTGGTGTGGTTGTTTCTTGTTTTGTGAATGGCCATTTTCACCAACCACAGAACTGCCGTTTTCTAGAAGCAACTGTCATGTTTTTAAGCTTTAAATTCCAAGTAAAAATTAAACTAAGAAAGAGAGACCACATTGAGATGTGAGCTCACACCTGTGATGTCATGCTTTTTCCCTTAACAGCTATCTTGCCTTGTTCTCCTGAAGACCTTTGGCAAGTAATCATGGGAGGGAGTGTATCTTAAAATATGTTGACAATGCTGTTATGTGCTAAGCAGTATATGATGGAGAAGAGTTTTCTCATTTCTGCTTTATTTGTGATCTTTATTGTACGTTATGTAAAAGGGAGGGTAGGGAGTGTCAGCCGTCCAGCATCTGGGAGGGCTCGTTCAGGAGCAGCCTGGAAACCAGAGCCTGGCTTCCTACAGGTAAGATGTGTGATGGGAATAAAGGCCTCGTGCTTTTAATGAACCCAGCCTGCCTGTCAGCTTGTTTTTTTTTTTTTTTTTTTTTTTTTTTTTTTTTTTTTTTTTGCACCATTGTTGTTCAAATAAGAAAAAGAAAGTGTTCACAGCCTGTGGTGAGATTAGAGTAATAGAAATGAAGTGTTAATCTGTTGATAGGAAGCACATCCCATATCCTGCATCCCGGCCACATTCCCGCATGTATAATATATTCCAGGTTCTCTCATGACCAGGGAAGCCTGGATGTTCATTATATTAAAAACACTCCTTTGTTGAAAGCAAGAAGTTGGCTGCTCTGACTTTGGGTAAATAGCTACTCTATATAATTTCTTAATAAAGCAACGGCTCCTGGCCTCTGAAGATTCTGATAACCTGCTGCTCCTATGCCTGCCTGCTCTGCATGTCTGCAGAGTGTCCCTATTACCCTAACTGGAGCCTGCCCTGGGACACCCTTTTGTAGGAATTAGTGACAAAGGGCGGGAAAGGGGGAGTTAAAGGACAACAGTATTTTTCTCTGTTTCGTTAAACATTAATTAAACATTCATTAGTCTGTGTTTATTTTTCATCTTTTAAAACAGTACATTATAAAAATCCATCAAGCTTGGGACATTGTATGTATAGTTATGATATATTATGACGTCAACCTGAAGGGTTATTAGGGGTACCTAAAGGCTTTGAGCATCAAGGGGGATTTTCTTTTGTCTTTTCTTTATAAAGCTATTTTGGAATAATAGAGGAAGAAAATGTTTTTCTAGAACTATTATTTTAATTTTCTACTGTTAATCACTAATTATTAAAGAAATATACTTATAAAAATGAAACCATAGACTTACAAAATGAGATAGGGTCAGTCCTACACTCTAGCAAGGTGTTTTAAAGAAGAAAATGGTGAACCCTGGTTCAAGGCTCTTTATATTAGAGCAACAATTTAAGAGACATCTTCAGAAATGATGTAGAAAGAAGTGTAAAAGGGGAGGGAAGAGACAAATTAATAAGTGAGTTCCAGGTGTCTGTTTCTAATTGCTTAAATTTCAAACATAATAGAAATTAGGACGAATGTTTCCCATAAGGAATGTATCATTGTCATTTGGGTATCAACTAAAGCCACATTCAGGGTGCCCAGACTTAGCATACTTCCTGTTTTCCTATTCACCTAGGAGTTAAGGAATTCAGTATGATCATTAGGATTTTGTCAACTGTTTCAAGCTATAGGAGTTATTCACAGTCAAGAAAATTTTGGGGATTAAAGTCTGATTGTGAAGTATATTTAGTGTATATCCAAGGATTTCTTTCTTTAAGGACAATTGAAAGAAAGACCTTTCTCATAGAAAAGGAACATCTCATTTAAATACTCTTTCAAGTGTGTGGCATGATTATAAGCCCGTATGCTATAGGTGATCTAAGTCTTGATACTTTGATACTGTGATACATGACCAGTTGTAGCATACTCAAGAAAGTCTGTTTGGAGATTTAAGATTTTCTTGGCTACAGTAATTAATTAGAGATAACCTGCTTTTAATATGGTTGGATAAAACGATAAGTAGGGCATTTACATTTGTTTGTGAAATTCAGTGATAGGTTTAAATGTTGAGATGTTATGGTTGATTGCAAGTTATAAACTGTAAGTAAATATTTGCACTTGCTTTCAGTTGAATAAAAATAGCCAAAGGTTAGAAATGCATGGCGACTTTGTCACGATTTAAAGCAATCTGCTTTAAGTAATAGCCATTTTAAAATATGGCATGACTTTTTGAACCCTCAGCAATGACTAGATAAGTGTGTTGTCAGATGTTGCCAATAAAGTGGGACCAGGTAAAGATTGGTGTTTGTCATGGTTTCTGTGCATCTTAAATGTTGATTTTTTTAACTGTATCTTAAAGTTATATACTATTTTCAGTTAGGGTCCATTTTTCACTTAGGTGTATATGATACCTCTAGCAAGGAAGGATAGAAGTGAAGGATCAGGATGCTTGTAGAGCTGAGTAGCAGTTTGTCTGAGCATCCTTCCTAGGCTGCAAGGAAGAACGGGGTTCATCGGAAACCCATGTAAAGTCTGATGCATCACTATGTAAGTGTAGGTTATATATTTAAAATTTACTACTTAGATTATTGTTTTATGAAATTGAGTTTTTTTTGCCTCAGAGTTACTTATAACTGGAACAGCTATATTTGGAAGTTAAGTTTGCATCTATTGTCATTCATTATATAAACTCATGAACTATATTTAAATATACGTTTTAAGAACTATTTTTAGAACACTTACTTCTTCTTTTTCCCTTTGTTTTCCTTTTTTTTTTTTGGCAACAATTTCTACAAGCTTTTCTAGAATAGTTATGAAAGTTTAAAGGTCAATAGTTACCTAAAATGCCCATGTGGAGGTGATGAATATTAAGTTAGTAGAATGGTCTGGGGAAGTCTGTGGGGTCTGTGGTAGACCAGAAAGCTCATCCCTTTAACCACTGAGGTGGCAGCTCTGGGGTCCAGAGAATTGTTGCCAGGTGAGAATGAAGGCCTCCTGGTTGCCAGATCACCTCCTTTCTTTCTTTAATAAGAAGCCAGAAACACAGTTTTTATGTGAAATCTCGTGAACTTGAAATCTTGGCAATATATTCAAATATTTAAAAAACTGTGTGGTCCAAACAAAACTCATCTGCAGGCTATATTCAGCCACTGGCTGCCAGATAGAAACCTCTGGTTTACTTAGTGAAACAGTATTCGGCAAAACCAGAACGGGGAAGTGGGAAGGGGTGGGTGGGAGGACAGGGGAAGAGAAGGGGGCTTACGGGACTTTTGGGGAGTAGGGGGCTAGAAAAGGGGAAATCATTTGAAATGTAAATAAATTATATCAAAT
Organism: Apodemus sylvaticus; assembly: GCF_947179515.1. Classification (NCBI taxonomy): domain Eukaryota; kingdom Metazoa; phylum Chordata; class Mammalia; order Rodentia; family Muridae; genus Apodemus; species Apodemus sylvaticus. The sequence continues at coordinate 203,218,477 of NC_067472.1, forward strand.
AAAAAAATCAAAAAAAAAAAGAAACCTCTGGTTTAGATAATATTTTAATGGATGAAGATAATAATTTCATTGCATGTGATCATTCATTGTGGGAATTCCCCACTGGCATGAATTGAGTTCAATTTCCCCCCTGCAATTACAATGAATAAGTTTAGTAAATATATTTCTGCTTTTAGTTAATTTTGATGTATAGCCTTTTCCTTATGATCCTATTCAAAGAAAAAAAATCAAATTTATGGACAGAATAAAATAATAATAATTATTTAAATACAAGTAGGGATGTAAGAATTTTAGAGTTAGAAGTAGGGATATAAGAATTTTAGAATTAGAGAGAAATAGAAAATTCCTAATTCTGAAAAGAATACTGTGATTTGTGTCAGTAATTGATACAAACAAAAAGCTGAATTCAAGTGTAAAGAGCTTTTCACCTCACCTTCAGCAGTGAAATCTAGGCCCTGAATCTTTGTGGGATTGCTATAATTTACCAGTCCCATTGATTATGATGTCATGAAGAGGAGATGGACCACAAGGGGAAAACTTCCCCCTACTAATTCGTGCAAGGCCAATAGTATATCCCTGCTTCAAGAAAACATCATTTATATTGTATAAGCTGAGGCTTTCAATGTCAGTCTATATTTTTTGAAGGGGCTCTTTGAAAGAAATAAGCTACTCATAATTGAAATTCTCCAGGCAAATCAGATATCAACATTTCCAACAGAACAGGTAATTAATTGGTTTGGATTTCAAATTGAAGGTCATCCTGTTATTGATTTTCGTGGGAACAAGAAACAAGAGCGTCTTGTTAAAATGATCTGCAAATGGGACCAAGGTGTGCCTAAGGTTCTGCCCTGGGTCTTGTTGATCTCTGTATCTTGTCAGAGTCAGAAACCTTCCAGAAGGGAACCTTCTCTGTAGGAAACACAACAAGCTCCTAAGTTGCTTCCAAAACTGCAGAAAAAAGCCATGGATTGGAGCAGAGAGCAGATATGAATGCTTCCAGTCTTCTAGTCAGCCACGTGTCTCAAATCAGGAGTAGATACATCTTGTAATGAAGCTTCTGTCAGTGTGTGGGAAAGTGGGATGCTATGCTCAACAAATTCCTATCAACACAGCTGTGACTAGACATTCTGAAACCTTTCAACCAGGAATTAGAGCAAATATCTGTAATACAGGGGAGGGAAGAACTTTAATATTAGATTATTAAAGGGGCTGGAGAGATGGCTCAGAGGTTAAGGGCACTGGCTGCTCTCCCGAAGGTCATGAGTTCAATTCCCAGCAACCACATGGTGGCTCACAACCATCTGTAATTGGATCTAATGCCCTCTTCTGGGGTGTCTGAAGACAGAGACGGTGTACTCATATATACATAAAATAAATAAATAAATCTTCGAATATTAAAGGGAACAACTGGAAGAGAAAGTGACACACCCCTTTCAGTATTTCTGGATTTTCTGAAATAACATGTGTTGAATATTTGATAAATAGTTTTGCCATTACCTAAAGTGTGTTTAAAGCCATCCTTTCTCTCTCTGATGTGTTTGTTTGTTTGTTTGTTTATTTTTGAGAAAGGTATAGTGTCATATTCAGCTATGTTAACTAGGCAGGGGTATGTTGCAGCTTTCTCTTACAGTTCAAAGTAGAATCCTCCAGAAAGTGCATACAATCACAGGGCAGTTTCTGTTCTCCATGCCCTGGAGCATAATGCTCCTACTTCCAAGTTGACATGTTTCTCTGTAGGCATGACAGTGGCACCAACCTTCTACATTAAGACTTAACATTCCACAGAACCATTTCGTGTTTATTATGAGCTTCAAAGCCAGCACATCCCTAAGAGAATATCAAGTTTAAGCATGTCACTTTGCCACAGTCACAGTTAACTTTTTTTTTTTCACCAAAACGTGTCTTTTCATGGCTGGTTATCACCAGGTGACACTTGAAACTTCTCAGTTTTGTACAGAATCCTCTCTCCTAACCCATTGCTGACGCCCTCTTGAATTCTGTAGACAGGTTCTTTTGGTATTGGTTGGCTACTACCCATGCATGAAAAATGGTTTAAAGTTCTAAGACAGGATGAACAGCTTTTTCTTTACCTCTTGATCCTGGAACTCATGTCTTTGAAATTCATTCTCCACCCCACTCCTCAATCTCTCCTACCCCACCCCTGTTGGGATTTCATAGAGTGTAGCTGAGGTGGAGAAGAACATGTTAAGTTGTTAAGGTTGGGCTGATGTTTCGCACTATAAGAGGCTAATGATAAGAGGAAGCCCATGGACTGCTCAACCTGATCGCATGGTGTGCCCCTCTCTTCCCAGGGAAAAGCAGAGTCACTGAGGAGCCTCCTGGGTTTCCCTTCCTACCTCAGCTAATAGACTGTTCCTGTCTATGCCTTGCATCTCAGAGATGGAACCTGACGGAGTAGTCAGCATTGCAAAGGTCACCCTAAAGCTATTGGCAGGATGTACTGTTTGTTGCTGAGCGATGACAATGCTACTGTAGCAGTTATGTATTAGGCTGTGTGGCTTTCCCAGAATACTAAACTGTCGTCTTTAGTTCTTCTAAACACCTGATAGAATTCCCATTCACAAGCTGTCTCAAGTGCGGTTTTTCAAGGAATCTTAATGATATTAAAATACCAGTGCTTTGGCCACAGGGTGGATAATTTATGCAGAGCATTTATCTAGTGTGTTGTTTTGCTTTTGTGAAAATACTTTTAAATTATTCTCATTTCTTAAAGTTTTCTTGTGTCTGAAAATTCTGATGTTTAAAGCAAACTTGAAAATTCACATTTTTAAAATACTTATTTCCAGTTTGTCTTCTAGTATACTCGGTCTTCCAGGCTTTGCTTTTTGTAAGAAGAAAATTTTTAAGAAGCATTATTTTTTAAAAATCATTCCTCACAAATATCAAATGGAGAAATTACATTTTCAATATTAGATTTTTTTTTACTTTATACATAGTATACATAGTATAATAAGTAACTGTCATTTATCTTTTTATGTCATTAAATTTAGCAATGTGCTCTCTAAAATGCTTAAATTATAACCAGAATTTACAAAGAATTCCATGATCAGTCTACTTTGGAGGAGCTGCAGGTGAAACAGCTTTGGTTTGCATGCTTTAACTGACCTTGTGGTTCACATCTACTGAAATAATTTCTATCCACAGACGACATCTTTACCTTGGCTCTTGTCTCAAAGTGAGTAAAGATATAAAGCGCTGAGGTGCCTGTGACACCATTCATTACTTTTACATATGCATCTACATTTGAGACCGATTATTTTCTCAAATGTTTGATTAGCCAGGTCGGCTTCCATTCCATCTATTTACATCATATTGGGCAAGTCATGTAGACATTTAAAGTTACTTCTTTAGTGTCAAAATAAGGGGGTGAAGACTTGGGAAATACCTTAAATTAACTTCTGAATCCTGGTTATAACAGATTTCTCAGGCCTTTGTTCCATTCACCTAGTCTGGGGTCTCTTACGGAGCTAGACACACATCACAAGAGAATTCTTTTTCCCACTGTTAGATAATTTTTGTTGCAGCAACTTAACAATGAAGGGAATGAAGCCAAAGTTTTTCAAATAGAATGGCTAGCACTGAATTCAGGCACTAGATAACATTTGAAAACAGACACAGTTTACATTGTGTATTCTCTGTGACCTGGATGTTGAAGGAAATTTTCTGTATATAGGTATACTTATCTCATGTTTACAATCACTGCTTTTTTTCCTAGTTGACCCATTCTCCAGACCTTTAAAAAATGTTTTAAGTGGATGTAAATTCCATTTTAATTAGGCTTGTTCAATCTAATACTGCAACAAGCCCGGAATGGAAAAAACCATGCTTAATACAACCCAAATCAAGCATATCCAGATAATTCCCCTGATCTTTGTAACAGTCCGTTCCCCACCTCCACAATTAAATGACCCTGTTAGTTTCAGACTCAACAAGACATTTAAGGTACATTTTAAAAAAATGATCATCTTTTCCCCAATTTTTTTTTTTTTTTTACTATTTCTCTTACCCTTGCCATACAGCTGACACTGGTATAAGAGAAAGATTGCGGGGAGGGGAAGAGGAGGCAGCCCTGTTCAAATCCTGTCACGTAGCACTAATTCATCTGCTCTCATTAGAGGGAGCGAGGGACAGCAGTGATGGCCAAGAGCTGCACTCCACACATGACACGCACACAGTTTGGGGAATAGAAAATTGCTTTCTCAGGAAGCCCAGCCAATTAAGGACTTGACCATATTGAATGTCAAGTGTTAATTTAGGTTTTTCTTCATTTTCCCAGTAGTAATGTGGGTCCTGTGATGAGCAAATACATGTCAAGTAAAAGTTGATTGCATGAAGGACCCGGGTATTATATGTCACTGACAAGTCACCAATGTACTGATGTCTTTTAACCCCTTAGGTGAGCATGGTGGGGGAGGGGAAGAGGAGAAGGGGATTATGGTACCATAATGATAAGAATTGGTAGTAGTTCGGATGGACAGACAGGAATGGTAATTGATGCAAACAAACAAACAAAAAAACAAAAATCCTGGAAATTAGCTAATCTTGTTTCATGGATAAAAACAGTGGCTCTTCAAAAGCTTGCGCAAGGGGACCCCCCCCCCCCCCACATACACACACACTCTCACACAATGCACGCTAACACACATGTATGTGATACTTCATCACTGCACATGTGCTGTCTAGAGTAGCAAATTTCCTACGATTTTGGTGAAAAAGGAATATAATACACTCTCTGGTCCGTCTTGATTTAGGAAATTTATCATTACTTACCACCTTTGAAGTAAATAAAAATTAATTAAGCAAGCATATTACTTAGGATAGTTTGGCTCCCTCAGGTATACAATCTCTGGCTTTGTATTTTTTTTTTACTTTCTAATCAGTGTTCATTTAAAAATAACTGTGCGTTACTGTTATAGGAAAGACCCTAGAAGAAGGTTTGTTTTCTCTGGTCTCTGTAAGATGATATTTAGCCAATAGAAGATGGAGGAAAGTCCATCACTGGCCTTCACTTCCTTTTTGTGCCCCTTGGTGGAAGGGAAAAGAGTGCAGCTTCAGGGAATGAGACACTTTTTACCTTTTTCTAGTAACAGTTGAAGGTTGTCCTTCAAGTGTAGCATCTCATTTCCATTTGTCAGCATTCATTTGCATATGAATATCCTCAAAAGAAAAGAAAGTCTGCTTCTGTTGCAGTTGTACAATAGCAAATAAAAATACCCCTGTAGCTTCAAACACTGCTGTGTGTAGGGCCGTGTGAGCAGAAATCTTAAAAGTCAAAGCAGTTACAATGTAGTAACTCTGTGAAAATATGTAGCCACACTTTTGCCCTACCCTTGAAGACAAGATCTTAAAACACTTTCATGAAGTGTACCCTTTGCCATTTAAAATTGTAAACAGACTTACCTTTGCATACTGACAGTGCTTATTATACCTTGAGAAAGTAAAAATCACATTACACGTGGATTTAGGCAGCATAAATTACTAACAGTTTTTCTGTGTGTCAGGACAGAAGCTGCCATGTCATATTGCAAGTTACAGTATATATATTTATAATATCCATCTCAGGAATTCAGTCTTTCATAGAGCAAGTTCTCCTTAAGAAATAAAAGTCTCTTCTGGGTAGATTCTCTCCTCCCTGTTTCAAAACTGACCAGATAGGATGAGGTTGGTCCTTCCTTCACATCTGTTCTGATAAGAGCCATCTATGGAATTCTGGTGGCATCGAAGAGCACTGTTTAATTATGGGCTCTTTTGTCAGCAGCTTCTCTTCCTCCGGGTGTCCTGAGAGACTTAAGGAAGTTTCCCTAAAGTAAATTCTGATGATGGCAGCTCAGGTTGCTGATTCAAGTTATTCTCTTCTGTGTCACTTGTGACAGATGGCACCTAATGCAATCAACCACTGACTGGGAGAGCCCTTTCCTTGGTTGCTTTAGTAACTGGACCACGAGTTTCTTCCCCTCCTCCCCTTCTCCCCTCCTCCCCCTCCTCCCCTCCGTTCCCCCCTCCTCCCTTCCCCTCTCCCCTCTTCCCCTTCCCCCTCCTCTCCTCCTTCCAGTATCTTCCTTCAGGAGCCCACTCTCCCTTGCAATCCTCACCAAGACTTGAGCCAAAGGGGGGTGGGGGGAGGAAGAGTGGTGTACCCAGAACAGGCCTTTCCTAACCCTCCCTTTCCCAATGGTGACAGCAGAGTCAGCCTCCCTTTGCGTGTGTTTTTGATAAATTTAAGAAGTCAAATCGCTGACACAGATAGATAATCCAAGTGTATAGGGTGAAGAGTTATAAATTAACACATTATTCCCTCTTAATGTGAAATACTTGAGAATGCATTTTCTCAGTCCCTTGACATCTACCCAGTGAGGGCTTTCATTGTACTTTTCAAGTGGCATTGATTTGTTAAAGCGCTGAATTAGCATCTCAGGCCAGCTGCCCCTTCTACCCTAGCATCGAGGGGCTTTAGTCCCTCCTGTCTCCCCCAGGCACCCGTTTGTATTTCAGCCCCCTCCTTTCCTACCTGATTCTTCCACTTCTCTACTCATCCTTTCTTGCTCTCAACTCTACTGTCCTTTACTGCTTGCCTTTCTTCCTGACTGGTCCTGTCCAGTAGCAACTCTTCAGATTTCTTTCCTTTCTCTTTGTCCAGACCTCTTTCCCTTCCTCTGAGACTTTCCTACATCCCGAGTAAAACTTGTTCTCTCTCTCTCTCTCTCTCTCTCTGTGTGTGTGTCTCTGTCTCTTTCTCTCTGTCTCTGTCTCTGTCTCTCTCTCTGTCTCTCTCTCTCTCTCTCTCTCTGTGTGTGTGTGTGTGTTTAACCAGTGAAGCCTTAAAGAAATTACAACAATATGTGTGTTTGTTTGAAAACTAATGTGTGCTCTTTGTAGTAGAAACCCATGAAAAAAATCTCATCTATTTTGTTTTCTAGAATTCAAAGATACTGTTGGAGTTCTGGGCTCAAGTCTTTAAATGTCATTTAATGTGGTAAACTCTTCTAATTTGAACAAAATGGAAATTAGCAATGGTTACCAAGTTTTTAATCATTTCTAATGTCCTTGCTAAAACAATTCTACAAAATTTCTTGATGTCTTTAAACTGTTTACATTAAGGGGGGAGAGAGAGACAGAGAGAGACAGAGAGAGAGAGGAGATGCATGTGTGTGCAAACGGGAGAGGTCCATATATCTAGTGTCATCCTCAAGTCTCTCCTCTATTGAACCCATAGCTGACCTATTCTGTTTGACTGGTTGGCCAATAAGCTACAGGGATTTTCTGTTCTCTGCCTTCCCAGTGCTAGGTTTATTGACATACTGTGTACAGCTTTTTAATGTGCCTGCTGAGACACCAAACTCAGGTTCCTCCTGTTTGTGTGTCAAGAGCTGTACCAACTAAGGTTTCCTTCCTGCTTGCTGAGTGAACTTTTAATGTGACTTATTTTTTTTCCTGGTTCCATGTTATTCTAATTATACTTGCTTTTATCATCAATACATTTGCAGGAAGAAGAAGTTTCATTTTGATATTTGTAGCAATCTGATTTTCTTAAATGTAATGTAGTGAATAGATAATAAAATTGGTCAGAAACTTGTTTGAAAATAAGATGGCTTTTACCCCTTCATTTACTGGTATGCCCCAAATTCTAGAGTAATTCAGAAGTTATATGTGGGTGTTACTGAAGAGAGTGACAGGTGTCTCTTGTACAGATTCACAGACTTGGTGCCGTTTCATTCTTTAGATATTGGTCCCTGTACTAGTAAGATGGCCCAGCAGATAAAGGCACTTGCCACCAAGCCTAGTGACCTGTGTTTAATCCTCAGGGGGTACATTGTAGTAAAGGGGAACTGCTCTTACAACTTGTACTTTGATGGCCAGGTCACTCCTATGCTTGGTGGGAACACACATGTGCATCCAGTAAGTAAAGGGAAATATATTTTAGCTATTGGTCTAAAACACATTGGAATCTGTGTTGATTAATTTGATGTAAGCAGAAAAGTATGCTTGCTGAGGCGTACACAGATATGATCTTCTGCAGTTTTAATCTTATGGCTTCATATTGCTCTGTCTTCAGTTTTAGTAGGCTTCAAATTGATGACATCATAACTAGAATTTGAATTTATGGATAAATCAAATGCCTTGAAAAAAATCAAGTGTCGTTATTGCTGTATTTTATAGAATCTAAGCTGGTAGTTTGACTCACTGTTTATATTTTGAAGTGGGAATAGTTTATGTAAATATAACATTTTCTTCTCTGTTGGATTGATTTTCCTCCTTTCCAATATGATTTTTTTTTCATTTTAAAAGAAGTTAATTGTTGTCCTCCTCTGTGGACTTGGCAGGCCTAGCTCCGGCAAAGGGATTAAAATGACTTTTCAAAGCACAATACTGTCTGTGTAAAGGGGGAGAAACTGTCTTTTAACTAGGGCTTATACTAATTCCAGCTACTAAGGAGACAGAAATTACACTAGAGTAGACCATTTGGCTTTGTCTTCTATGTGCATGTTAAGTTGCTTTGAGATCATCATTTAGTATTTGAGGGTATTCTTTTAAAGGAGTGAGATGTTCTTCATTTGTTACTGCAAAGGGGCGTGGCTTCATTGCCAGGGATAGACAGTGCCTTCTACAGGGATAATTCTGCTCACCTGGATGCAAGGTGGGGTCAGAACAAGGGGGACTCACATCCCTTCAGATCTGCAACTACAAGAGAAAGGAGGAAGATGACAAAGTAACAGGATTTAAAGTGACAATGTTACCCAAGAAAGCAACAAGAGTGCTCAAAGGGGGAATTAAAGAAAGATAGGAAAAACTTGTTCTGAGAGCCATACCCCAGTGGTTAAAATGGTGGTAGGGGTAGTAAGAAGAATGTTCGGGAAAATTGATGATTTGTATGTGCAAAATTATAGCCTGTGGTAACATTGCTGTGATTTATTCTAAATATGTGTTGATTTTTAAAAACTGGGATGCACACTGGGGCTAGAACAAGTTTAAAGTTTCGGGATGTGGCTCACTGGTGAAGCCTTGGATGTCTGAGACCTTAGTTTTCATGCTCAGACCTGAAATGAGCACCCGTGTGCATGGGCAAATGTTGAACACGATTTTATTCTTATTGGCGTATGCATTCTCCCGTGCTGATGATTGAACTCAGGGCTTTGCTAGGGTTGGATGCCTCTGCTGCACCCACTGCATTTGACTTAAACTTCTCACTAGATGCAGGCATGCCTTGTCTTGTTTCTTTGCTTTTTGTTTACATTGCTTGCATTCTCTTTCAAAGTGAGGTGTCAAGAAATTCAGTTTAAATCCAGTATAGTTACTTCTTTTGTTGTGATAATGCTTTGGCTATGTGAAATGGTTAACTGCATGTTTTAGAAATTTCTCCACCTTTGAATTTTTCTTCTAAAATTGTCAGGAGATGTCAGAATTTTTTCTGTTTTGAAATTTGTAAGTTTAAATTAAATGTCACTTAAATGTGAAAGAACTGGCACCTTTGATAAGTAGTCCCCAAAGCAAATGGTGGTGTCAGTAATCATAACCTAATTATGAATGCAAAGTGAAGTTTGTTTTAAAAAAAAATTACAAAACAAATAGGAAAGTGAGCCCCACAGCATCTCACGGCTTTATCAACCCTGGAGAAAGCCTCCTTTCTGCGAAGCCACAGAGCCTTGAATGGTAGCAGTGGTAATAAGAGAGGATGCTGGCATCTGCCCAAGGATGGCTCCACAAATGGCCTGCTCAGTGTGTGGCTGTACAGAAGTTCCAGGTTGACACATGCCTCCCAAGCCAGTCACAATGCAGGAGGTCAGGAGTCATGTTCAAGGGCAGGTTGTTTCTGGATAAGACTGAGGAAGCAGATGCTGCCTCTCTAGGCTCAGTGTGTGGGTCTGTGTACTCCTTTCCCGTCAAAGCTGGCCCAGCGTGGCCAAAAAGTGGTTCCTTGGCAGGGTTTAATGGCAGGATGATGTAGTCTGTTGTGACTAGTGCATTCCTTTCAGGTTAAACTAGGGAAATGGCATTGTGTTAAAATTCCAAGTCGCATGAATGTTTTGTTGCCACAGTGCATTTAGCCCTCCAGGGGAGTGTGTGTGGCAGAGGTGGGGTTGGGGGTGGGGTGACTTGGAGACTCAGGAACTATCAGAAGAACACTTCCCTTGGAAAAATTTACCCATCAGCATGAAGCTGATTTGCTGTGATGGTCACTTAGAAGGGTTTCACTTTTTTTTCTTAAACTGTGGCTGTTTAAAGTCTTGTAGTCCAGACAATTAGCAGCTGAAGAAAATATGACAAGACACACACAGAGAGGCCGGCCAATAGAGAGGAGGGATGAGCCAGAAAGGAGCTGAGCTGCCTTGTGTAAACTGCCCAAGCAGGGACCCCCTCCCTGGCCCCCTCTCTGTCCCCTTCTCCCCAGGCTGTTTTGCTGTCTGCCTGAAGGCCAGCGGGACTGATCTGTTAACCTTGCACCACTGACTGGGAGGCTTCTGCAGCCCATGGTACTGTCTGTTACCATTACCACTCCCCCATTCCTTCTCCTCCCTCCCCATAACTGCTTCTCTATAACAGCGGTTTATATTAGTCAGAGGGATACAATTTTGGAATGCAGAAGGTCTGAGTTAAAACAAATTTAAGTATGTGTTCGATTGTTGTCCCCCCCACCCCAACACTCGGGCTTTTAGAAGGGCTATCCTAAGACATTCTAATTGAATTCTAGCTAGACTTTTCTATTGTGATTTAAAACCAGGAATTCTAGAATTTGAGCAGTTTAAACAGGGAAGTTATCGGGCTTGGGGTCTCTGGAAGGAATAGTGCTGTGAAACCATTTGTGGAGCCTCAGGTTTAGGATACCTCTGAGTTTGCACTGCCCCTCCTGTGCCCCTCACAAGGAGTACCTCAACCTTCTTTATCATTTCAAACAGTTTGACTTCACTTGTAATTGTGTACATTACAAATAGCACTCTGGACTGTTTCATGATCTGATTCAGGTTCATTTGTAAGAGATTAAAATGTGCACTATGGAACAGTTTTCTCTTGCACTCTACCTTTGTAAAGCATCTGTGTTTCTAATCGATCCCCTGTGAAGAGGAAAACTCTATCTTAAGAGAAGACATAATTTGAGCTGTAGTTTGAACTGCTTGTTTCTCTACATTTCCAGTGTTAAGACAGTTCCAGAGTATAACAGAAATTTAACATGAATATTGTACAAAAAAAATGAGGCCTGAGTGAGCCAGTGTGCTCTATTTATGTAGAATTTTAAGGGCATGATTTGTACATTTTTATAAAATGATTTTGTCAAAATAGACCTCCAGAGTTTAATCTGATTAGTGGTGTTTGTATGATGGTTTCTTCTTTTTAAACAGATACATTGACATTGTTTATGGGAAGTCTTAAACCAGCAAGCAATCAACTTTACAACAAAATCAGGATTTATATGTGGACTGATGCTTCAGATTTAAGACATATTCATAAACGAAACGTCTTCCCTAAGCTCATGGTGATGCCCACAGACTTGTCTCCTTTCACTCTGCATAGTCAGTTGTTGCTCAGGTGTTGCTGGAGTTTGGGTGACTCTGGTTCCCAGGTGGGGATTTTAAAACGGGGTTTTTAAAAAGAATGTTTCTGGTATTTGCTTTCTTTCTTTCTTTTTTATTATTTCTTATAACCAGTTTTAAAGTTGTTTTTTTTTCTCTAGGAAGTGAAAATAAAAGTGTCAAATAATCTTACATGTATATTTATTTTATCTGGAAATACATTTGATAATCCTATACCTATATGCATAGCTTTCAAGGCAAACCCAGAAATTACTTTGTATACCAGAAGTATGGGCCATATACAACAAATTATCCAATGTCTTATCAAGGAATGTCATCATTAGAAATTTTATAATACTGATCACTTATTTTCTGTGTATTTGTGGTGAAGCATAAGGCATGCAAGCTATGAAATGGGAGGGTCATGCAAGAACTAAGTGAGATCAATTACAACAAATAATGATTTCCCTGTATTAGATTCAGAGAAACCAGAAGGCAATATGGATATAACATTACAAACCTTGTCAAACTACTCTTGCACCAATAAAAAAACAAGTATTTTATAAATTTCCACCCATTGTTTGTTTGGACAGAATGCTGCCTTCTCCTGTACTTGTGAGTTTCATTTTGGGTTTCTACAACTGACCTATTTCACATAGATTCTGGGTACCTTTCTTCTAAGTGAATTATTTTATCAAACTGATGAATGTACAGATAACCTATTCATGAGGGTAAGATCCTTTTAAAACATATATAAATCCCACTGAAGTTTGAGTCTTCTGATTTAAAGAAAAAGGAAAAAAATGATACAGTATTCCCATGATTTGAACTGATTTCAGAAAAGACCCAAACTCACCAGTTTTTAGAATGAAATGAATCTTTGGAAGTGCCCTATTGATTTTCCAACTGTCAATATCTTCAGCAGTGTTTTGACTCCATAATACTCTTGATTGTACTTTAATATAATTGCCTCTGAGATTACTAAATCTTATAATTTAAAACATTTATAGACATTTATTTGATATTATCAATTAATTAGATATACACATTGTTGTTTGCTATATATTGATCTTTTTATGCTACTGGACTATATAAAATTGGCACCTAATATGGTTTAGTCTATTTTAAATATGCTACTAGATTTCCATTGGAAATATTCTTTCACTGTCCAGGATCTATTTTAGCACTATGCCTGTGCCAGGAATTTATTGTGCATGTTAACAAGTTATCATGTTAGACACATGAGAATTACTGCCCATTCCCTAGGTTTATTAGAGTATAAGTTACTGTCATCAATGCCTATACTCATGTAGTCAATTGAAATGAGAGAAAATGTGGAGTAAATCTGTGTTTGCTCATCACTTCTACAGAATGAAACCACTGGAGAACGATTGACATTTGCTTGGGTTCTTAAATGCGACAGCATCTTTCGATGTAGACACTGGAAAATAACAAGTCACAGATGAAGGAAATAAAACTGTCAGTACTATAGTGCATAAAGAAAGCTTTCTTAAAATCACAAATGTTAGGATTCATAATAGAGGCCATGACAGACAGGAAGTAAAAGAGAAATTTGTTCTGTGAAAGAAAACTATCCCAATAGTAACTTGGAATGGCATGCTTGGGAAAGATATTCATAGGAGAAAAGAAAAAGTAAGAGAACACTGACCACCAAAATGCTTTGGTGAACAGAAGTGTGATTCAGTCTTGAAGATTAATTAATTCCAAGAAACATTGATGTTTCAAAGTTGGAAAAAATCAATAGGGAATAAAATATATTTGGAAGCTAAAATAGAAAAAAAGTGAAATGTCTTCTTCATTCCTTTCAGTTGTAGCTATGCGTCCATTATTGCCATAGCTCTGGTTTACTTTAAAAGACACATTTGTACTTCAGGTGTTTGGATCTGAAATAACCGAAGTTTGTCCTTATCCCACACAGGATATGTTATCCCTAATTGCGGGAAGGGGCCAAAGTTCATATCAAATATTCGGATTCGTACCAGAAAAATCACACTGGTCCCTGAGGGATAAGATTTACACTGAACTACATATTAACTGTAGTGAAGAATCTGTGCTCACAGTAGCTTCCGTTTTAAAGGTAAGAACAATTTTTGCATCACCAACATTCAGCATCACTCTAGAGACGTGCTTTTTTACCTTGAGATTGCCTGATGATGATAGTTTTCTTGAACTATGGACACATGACCTCTGAATAAGAGGCATGTTAAGTAAAATTCTCATAAGCTCAAAGATTAATCACCAAGACACAGGTGAACACCTTCTCTTGGAAGTTAACTTCCTTATATATTAGAAGGGATTGTTTTGGCATTGCAAATGTTCCCAGAGATTTACACTCTGTGATCTGAAAGACCTTTATAACTGTACCATGTCAATTAATAGCAAAACAAGAAAAATAGTGCTAAAAATGTGTTTTACAAAATCCATGCCTTAAATCATACTTAACAAAAAAACCTATTCCTCATAAATAAACATAGTACAAAATAGCTGGTCCATCACACACTACAATAAGTTTTGAAAGAGTTGAGTGTTGCCCTCTGTCCAGTAGATAAACTTAATTCTTTTCCTTCTCTACCAAAAAAATAAAGCAGCACTTTTACATTAGTGAGATATTGCCATTTTAACCCCATGTCAAATAATGAAGAATTAGCCTACCTACTTCTAAATAGTCTACCAAGCTTAAGTTACCAGTGGGCAGCAGTAACTCTGGAGCAAATATCACTGTTTTATTTTTATTTGGGCCATGATCTGAGTTTGCCTCTCAGTAGATTATAGAGCTATGGTCCCAAACATCAAAAGAAGATAATGCTCTGAGAATAGGCATGGTTGATAATATTAGGCAAAGTTACTGAATGATCCATCCTTGGCCCTGGAGCTTTCAAAGTGTGTCTGGATCTAATTGCCAGAAACCTGGGACCACGTTATGGGGAGGAAAGTGAAGATCAGTAACTGGAGGTGGCCATGAGTTTTCACAGCAATTTAAAGGTACAGGAACACCTGGGAACCTTCCATTTGTCTGATTTGTAATCCTTGGTACAACATGAAAGTTAATTGTGGTATTTCATGAGCAAAGACACTTTTCTGTCCTCAAACATGCTGCTTACAATTAATTAAATAGCTGATTATTTCCACATTTTAAGGAATGGAAGTGAAACTGTAAGACCTTCTCTCATGTAAAGCAGGGTGTTGAATAAGAAAGTTCACCACATTCCAAGTGTGCCTGTATACAGAGGTATGCTTGTATATTACAACTTTACACTCTGTGATCAGAAAGACAAATTGACCCAATTATACAACAGGAAGGAGGTATTTTCTGTCCCTGCGATTGTTTAATTGTTGCTTATTTACAGAAAGAACACTTACAATTTTTGTATGTTTGTTTTGTTGGTTTTATATAGTTACTGTTTCTTTTTTCCTTTATTCAGCTGTTATTAGTATTATTACACATTTATTTATGTATGTATTTATTTATTTTACATCTTGAATGCTGACCTCTACCTCCTCACCTGTTACAGAGTCTTTTCCCTTCTCCCCTGAGTGGGTTAGGGATCCCATGTGTTATCCTTGCACCCCGACACATCAACTCTCTTCAGGGTTAGCACATTTGCTCCTACTGAGGCCAGTTGGTGAAGGGCTTCCACAGACAGCCAAAAGCTTTAGGAATAACCCCTGTATTTGACTTTGTTGGTCTTCCTGTAGACTCCCAATCTCCACCAGTGCCCTGAATCCCTTCCCTAACTGTTCCATAATAGTCAAAGTGCTCTATCCAGTGTTTGCCTGTGGGTCTCTTTATCAATTTTAGTCAGCTGCTGGGTGAAGCCTCTCAGAGAGCAGTTATAAAAGGATCTTTTCAGGATGGCCCACAGAGAAGCTGGCCTCCTTTGAAACAGACAGACCTTCAGGCTCTGAATTGGAGTGCAGTTCTCTGATTGCAGGTAGTAGTGTGGACTGGAAACCAGGAAAAGCACTTAGAATAGACAGTGGGGTTATTTCACTGATAATGCAGCCAGAACTCTGCATCTTTGATTCTAGTTTTAGGTAAGAACACATGGGCTTCTGCCTGTAGTTTCTACCTTAGAGGCAAGTTTCCAGTTGGTGATAGGCTGATAATATCTTAAGGAAGTAGGGTCTCAACCAGTTGTTCTTAGCCTTCCTAATCCTCGGAAATCATGCTGTGATCATCCATAACCATGACATCATTTTGATGACATTTCATAACTGAAATTTTACTACTATTATGGAGTATTATGCATACTCTATGGAATATCGATATACAGATATGTGACCCCCAAAAGTATTGTGGCACACAAGTTGAGAATCACTGGACTAAACTGCTATTTTTAAACAGAAATGTTTCTCAAATACTTTCTAAAATGTACATTGATCATTAATTTTCTTGTGATTTTCCTCATTAAAAAGGATTTCATTAGAAATAGTTAAGGAAGCTTGCTTTCTTCTGATTTATATGAAAATTGGCTTAGTGTCCTTAATGACCAATCTCTGCTTAGAAATTTTTCTGCTATACAAAGGTATTGATACAGTAAACACTTGGGGAACTGCACATAGTTAGAATCAATGTATTTTCAAGGTACATTGGTTTGTATTTACAGGATTATAAACTGGACCAATGTCCCATGCCAAGAGGTATCCTTTGCTCAGACATGTATATTCACTTTATAAACCGGTGCATTTCTCAAGCAAGAGTGTTGTACCGTGTCTGTAATCCCACCACTTGAGGGTCTTCTACATTATAACTGTCATGGTTTGGAAGACAGAGCATGCTACACAGTTGTGTGCAGGTCAGACTAAAGTATTGGTTTGAATTCCTGTGTGAGACAAATTAAAAGAAGTCACAAAGGGAGACATCTTTGGAGATAGAAAACATTGAGAAGAAATCAGGGGTCATAGATGCAAATATAAACAACAGAATACAAGAGATGGAAGAAAGAATCTCAGATGCCGAAGATACCATAGAAACCATTGACTCAACTGTCAAAGAAAATGCAAAATGCACTCTGAAGCTAATAGAAAAGAAACTGGGGAAGACCCTTGAGGACATCGGTACAGGGAGAAAATTTCTGAACAGAACACCAATAGCGTATGCTCTAAGATCAAGAATTGACAAATGGGAACTCATAAAATTACAAAGTTTCTGTACGGCAAAGGACACCATCAAAAGGACAAATCGGCAACCAACAAATTGGGAAAAGATCTTCACCAATCCTACATCAGATAGAGGGCTGATATCCAATATATATAAAGAACTCAAGAAGTTAGATTCCAGAAAACCAAACAACCCTATTAAAAAATGGGGTACAGAATTAAAGAATTCTCACCTGAAGAACTTCGAATGGCGGAGAAGCATCTTAAAAAATGCTCAACTTCATTAGTCATTAGGGAAATGCAAATCAAAACAACCCTGAGATTTCATCTTACACCAGTCAGAATGGCTAAGATTAAAAATTCAGGAGACAGCAGGTGTTGGAGAGGGTGTGGAGAAAAAGGAACACTCCTCCACTGCTGGTGGGGTTGCAAATTGGTACAACCACTCTGGAAATCAGTCTGGCGGTTCCTCCGAAAACTGGGCACCTCACTTCCAGAAGATCCTGCTATACCACTCCTGGGCATATACCCAGAGGATTCCCCACCATATAATAAGGATACATGCTCTACTATGTTCATAGCAGCCCTATTTATAATTGCCAGATGCTGGAAAGAACCCAGGTATCCCTCAACAGAAGAGTGGATGCAAAAAATGTGGTATATCTACACAATGGCGTACTATTCAGCCATTAGAAACAATGAATTCATGAAATTCTTAGGCAAATGGATGGAGCTAGAGAACATCATACTAAGTGAGGTAACCCAGAATCAAAAGCACTCACTAATAAGTGGATATTAACCTAGAAAACTGGAATACCCCAAACATAATCCATACATCAAATGAGGTACAAGAAGAAAGGAGGAGTGGCCCCTTGTTCTGGAAAGACTCAGTGAAGCAGTATAGGGCAAAACCAGAACGGGGAAGTGGGAAGGGGTGGGTGGTAGGACAGGGGGAGAGAAGGGGGCTTATGGGACTTTCGGGGAGTGGGGGGCTAGAAAAGGGGAAGTCATTTGAAATGTAAATAAAAAATATATCGAATAAAAAAAAGAAAAAAAAAATGAAAACCTCTACAAGGAATCACTTAGACACCTACACCTTATCTGTCCGCGTAGCCCCTCATGTGCTGTGGGATCCAACTTGCTGAACTCATGATTTGGGAGTGACCTCCCAAAATAGGTAAGGGGATATGATTATTCCCTTTGGTAACAAAGTCTTCATTGTGATCCAGGAATTGGGAATGTCTCAGAAAGGTCACTGAATTAAAGGACAAACTAGGATTGCATTCTTCTGGAGTTGGAGTGTCTGTTATATAATATAATTTGCGTTCTTTTAGCACTCGCTCTTACTTCTGCAAAATAGAATCATGTATGTTTGAATTATTTCAGGTACAGTATAATGTACCTCAGTCTTTTTTTCTGTAGCTCTTAATTTTACTATGAAGCTGTATGCATTGATATTTTTATTACTTTCATTATTTACTTTATATCCTGATTACAGTACTCTCCTCAAAGTCTCATCCTCAAAACCCCTTCTTCTATCAGTTTAATTTTAATTTAAAACTTTACTTAATTTATATTTAATTTTTAATTTTGGGTGGAAGTTTCCAGGGGAAAGAGTAGATGTGGTCAGACTAGAAAAGGAGTGTTACTGGGTGCCACGATGAGAAATTCACAGAGAATCAATAAATACCATATGTTTTGAAAAGGAAAAAAGTTAGACAACCCAAAAAAGACAATAACAAAAGAAGAAAAGAAAGCTAGGATTCTCTTTAACAACTAGCTTCCAGAAATAAGGTCCACAGGAAGAAAGTCATACTAGTATTACTCAAAAAAGAGGAAGATAGGCCAAGAAATAGGTTCCTCAATTTAGAAAGTGTCTTAATTTATTACTGTTGCTATGATAAAACACTGATGAAAAGCAACCTACAGAGGACAGGTTAACACTTCACAATATACTCCTTGTTACAGTTAACTACTGAGGAAAGTCAGGGCCCAAACTGAAGCAATGCAGGACTCTAGAGGAAAGAACTGAAGCAGAGGCTGTGTAGGAGTGCTGCCTCATGACCCGCACCTCATACCTTTCTTTATCTCAATATAACTCAAGGGTGGCACCATCCTGCAGATCTTCTCCTTAGAAACTCCATTGTTAATCAGGACAATATCCCATAGACTTCCCTAGACAATCGGCCAATCTGGTGTTGCAGTTTCTCAACTAAAATTCCTCTTCTCACCAACTTGTCTTAGTCATTTTTCTATTGCTTTAATAAAACACCGAGATTAAAGCAGCTCATAGAATGAAATACTTATTTGGGAATTAGATATCCAGAGAGATTAATGTCCTTCAAAGTCATGACAGAGGAGCATAGCTGCAGGAAGGTAGGACAACCAACAGGAAGCAGAGAGCTGGTGGCTCTCATCTTAGGCAGCAAACACGAAGCACAGAGAGTACACTGCAAATGGCACCTGCCTTCTGTGACCTTAAATTCTAATCAATGACAAACCTCCTATGAGGAAGCCAAGCCATTCCAACCACCCAAAAGTTGTCACAAAGATGGTGTCATATATTGTGATGCCTGCAGTTACACGGCCATCCCATTCAAAGCTTCAAAATAAAACTTTGCCTCTGTCCCCAAACCCCTGCAAAAAAATCACCAATTCAAGGAACCTTGGAAGTCATTGCTGTGATTCACCAGTCATTATGGCAGCATATCAGTTCTGAAATGTTACATTGCTTTAGTAGTTTCCCCATTCTTTGCAATATATATGAAATTTTAACTAGGTTAAGTTAGTTGCAAAGAACTTAGAGTCTCCATTTCAGACATAGACTTCATATCACAGTTTCATATCTTCTTGTAGTTACTGCTACTTTCCTGATTTTTTTGGATATCAATTTTTTATTGATTTCAATTTTTTAAAGTATGTGAAATGACAAGACAATCTTTTTTTTGGCCTTGTGGTGTTACAGAAATCTATCATACATATCATGATTGACAACTGTGTAGATATATTTGGATAGAATAACAATATCGTTGTGACCATAACCAAAAGAGGTCAGATGACATAAAGACATCAGTAAATACTGCTGGTAAGTCACCTGTTATGATAAAAAAACATGAATGGCCACAGTGGGAAACCACAGATACTCATACTACAGAAGTACAGATTTCATCTGATGCTCCTCAGGTGGAAGGTAGTACAAGTTAAGAGAACTTTTAATTAGTTATCAGAGGGAGCGAACAATAATATCATTCCTTGATTTCATAAATGTGTAAATATCAGAACAGCATTTTAGCATATCATGGTATTAAAGCATTGGAAAATATTTTAAACAACCCTTAAATTATGTAACTATATGTATATATACATAGGTAAGCATACAGACACACATACATACATACATACATGTATGTATGACAAGGAAATTCTTTTTTAAAACCCTGTAAGAATTCCAGAATATTACCTGCTATATTTCTATCCTTTTCTTCCCATGGTCCATAAGTCATGTAGAATAACTTAGATATGAAATTATTTTTAAAAAAGTTCACTTAGAAACAATTATTTGATTTAAAAATGCACTAAACTTACTACAAGATTAAACCATGTGCCAGCAAGCTGTGCTATCCTTGTACAAAAACAATGATGTTTGAGAGATGATCTTGCCAAATGCCTAGCATCTGGTATAAATATTAATTTGCATGGGATCCACTACAACACATATGTGAGAATCTTAACCTGCAATATTATTCAAATTCAGATATAGTGTTAACTCAAGTAATTCTTTGTGTAGATTCTTTGTTCATAAAATATACTGAAATACTAGTCTTATCTGTAATGGGGTGAATCTATCATCTGAGAATGTTTGTACAATGACATTTTTATGTTTCCTTTACCAGGGGAAAATGAAACAACTTCAACATATATCTTTTCACAATGGAAATTTCCTCATGACTGAAGAAGTTGCTGGTCATTTTATTTCAATGTTCCCTTCTATCTCCCTCTTAACCATAGCAGAAGAGATTATTACGAGAAACAACTTCAGTTTTATATTTAACCATATTGTTACATAGTTTCACTCACTATATTTATTTTATGTGTGTATTACACATTCTTATCTATTAATATTAATAAATGGTATTAAATTATGTTATTGCTTGGACTCCAATTTGTCTGATTCATGATTCTCCATAGTCTTTGGAAAATGGCATTTTCAGTATTCTCCTTCACCTCTGTTATTTAGGCACCTGTATTCCTGTGACAGATCCATGTTAGTATTTGTTTCTTCCAAAGTTCCAAAAATGGGCATTCTATGTACTGCTCAATAAATGAAAGGTAGGGATTTATCTGCGCAAATTCTTCCATATTGTCACTCTAAAATACTCCCCATGGCTAAGTGTCAACTATTTAGTTGTACAATAAAATCAGACTCACTCCTGTGCATTGGAGCAACACTTTTTAAAAAAATAATAATATTCCTATTTCTGTGAAATGGTACTCTAGAAAATTGTTTACATTAGGAAAAATAGCTCATTATTTGAGGGCTCAAGATATCATCAAACAGCACTTGTGATGTCAGGAGGTTGTAACTAGTGAAATCCTTCACCTAGTTGAGAAGCAGAGGATGATGAATATTCATATTCAGTAAGCTTCTTCCTTTTATACATTCGAAGAACCATGAAAGGAATTGTAGAACCCAGTTACACTGTTAGTTTGTCCATATCAGTTACTTAAGCAGAGACATTAATACATTATATATATCCTGAGTTTTGCAAGCAAATGGATGAAATTAGAAAATATCATCTTGAGTGAGGTAACTCAGACACAAAATGACACACATGGTACGTAATCAGTAATAAGTAGATATTAACAAAAAAGACAAAGAAATACAGAATACCAAGGATACAGTCCACAGAACTCAAGAAGTTAAACAAGCTGAAGGTGAGGATGGCTCAGTACCACCAGAGTAAGAAGAAAGCAATCACAAAAGGGTAGGGAAAGAACTGGGAGGGAAAGTGGACAGATGGGAGCTTGGGTGGGGGAGGGGATCCTGGTCTGTTATTGGGTGACAGAAAAGGACTGAAGCCCTGAGGGCCAGCAGAAAGAATGGTTACAGGCAACCTCAGGAAGTAGGATGTTGTGGGGGGAGCTTGCAGAATGTACCAGAGACATGGGAGGTGAGAGGCTTTCAGGACTCAAAGGGCAGGACCTCAGATGAAATCCCTACAGTAGAGAGAGGAAACTTATAGAGCCTGCCTCCAGCAAGAAGACAGGGCATCAAGTGAGGGATAGGGTTGCCATCCCACAGACAAACTCTGACCCACAATTGTTCCTGTCTGAAAGAACTGCAGGGATGGACATGAAGAGGAGACTGAGGAAAAGAAGGACCAGGGACAGGCCCAAAGTGGGATCCAGCTCAGGTGGAGGCCCCAAGGCCTGACACTCTCCTGAGGCTATGGAGATTTAAGAATAAGGGTGCCATCATGACTGGCCTCCAAAAGACCCAATAAGCAGCTGAAAGAGTCAGATGCAGATATTTGCACCCAACCAATGGACAGAAGCTGCTGACTCCCATGGCTGAATTAGAGGAAAGTTAGAAGAATGAGAACAGGAGGGCGACCCAGTAGGAGAAAAAGCACTCTCAATTAACTTGGACCCCGAGGTCTCTCAAAACACTAAACCACCAACCAACCAGGCAACATACACCAGCTGATATGAGGCTCCCCACACATATACAGCAGAGGACAGCTAGGTCTGGTTTCAGTCAGAGAAAGTGTTCCTAACCCTCAAGAGACTGGCTGCCTCAGGGGATTTAGAGATCTGGTGGGATGGAACGGGGGTGTGGTGAGGGTGTTAGGCACATCCTTGTGGAGACTGGGGTTGGGGGGGAGGAGGTATGTGAAGTGGAACAGTCAGAGTGCAGATGATGAGAATAAAATCTGGAGTACAAAAATAGATAGATATTCTATCTATTTTCTTAGGAACCACCAGACTGATTTCCAGAGTGGTTGTAGCAGCTTGCAACCCCACCAGCAGTGGAGGAGTGTTCCTCTTTCTCCACATCCTTGCCAACACCTGTTGTCTCCTGAGTTTTTAATCTTAGCCATTCTGACTGGTGTGAGGTGAAATCTCAGGCTTGTTTTGATTTACATTTCCCTAATGACTAATGATGTTGAACATTTCTTAAGGTGCTTCTCAGCCATTCAAAGTTCTTCATGTAAAAATTCTTTGTTAAGCTCTGTACCCCATTTTAATAGGGTTATTTGGCTCTCTGGAGTCTAGCTTCTTGAGTTCTTTGTATATATTGGATATTAGTCCTCTGGGCTCAAAGTCAGGGCTTGAGCAGAGAAACAGGAACAAAGAAATGCATTACCTTGCCACCAGAGAAACCTCAGAGGGAGGACCCAGCTGTAGTTTTCCTCCTCCCAAGTGCAAAATGTGTAAAGTGTAAACAGGAAATAAACCTGCAGTTTTAATTGAATCATCTTCCTGCCCCCCAGTGTCCAGAGATAGACAAGTGTAGACACAATCCTGGCTTTTCTATTGCCGACCTGCTTGTTCAACATAAGGAATGGGGTGAATCAAGAAGGGACCAGCTTCCTTTCCTTATAGCTCTAGGGTAGTACTTGGAGTCATTCATTCCCACAGCTGCCAGTGTCCCCAAAACTAATTCACTAATTGGTCAGAGGCGTTGATCACTCCTCAGCCTGACTTAAGACTAAGAAACACCATCTATCTGTTGATTATGTGGCATACATATACTATTTATATAAATATATCTCTATGTAAAAAAAAAAGTCAGGCATTGTTCTAATCAGCCTTTATATGTGACGTTGTTTTTCTTCATAGCTTTTACTATTTTGATTCCTCTGTTTTTACTTCCCTTTAAGCATCTTAAAAAATGCTCAACTTCATTAGTCATTAGGGAAATGCAAATCAAAACAACCCTGAGATTTCATCTTACACCAGTCAGAATGGCTAAGATTAAAAATTCAGGAGACAGCAGGTGTTGGAGAGGGTGTGGAGAAAGAGGAACACTCCTCCACTGCTGGTGGAGTTGCAAATTGGTACAACCACTCTGGAAATCAGTCTGGCGGTTCCTCCGAAAACTGGGCACCTCACTTCCAGAAGATCCTGCTATACCACTCCTGGGCATATACCCAGAGGATTCCCCACCATGTAATAAGGATACATGCTCTACTATGTTCATAGCAGCCCTATTTATAATTGCCAGATGCTGGAAAGAACCCAGGTATCCCTCAACAGAAGAGTGGATGCAAAAAAATGTGGTATATCTACACAATGGAGTACTATTCAGCCATTAGAAGCAATGAATTCATGAAATTCTTAGGCAAATGGATGGAGCTAGGAAACATCATACTAAGTGAGGTAACCCAGACTCAAAAGGTGAATCATGGTATGTACTCACTAATAAGTGGTTATTAACCTAGAAAACTGGAATACCCAAAACATAATCCACACATCAAATGAGGTACAAGAAGAAAAGTGGAGTGGCCCCTGGTTCTGGAAAGACTCAGTGAAACAGTATTCGGCAAAACCAGAACGGGGAAGTGGGAAGGGGTGGGTGGGAGGACAGGGGAAGAGAAGGGGACTTAAGTGACTTTCGGAGAGTGGGGGGCTAGAAAAGGGGAAATCATTTGAAATGCAAATAAATTATATCAAATAAAAAAAAACACCATCCATCTGTTGATTATGTGGCACATATATACTATTTATATAAATATTTCTCTATGTAAAAAAAAGTCAGGCATTGTTCTAATCAGCCTTTATATGTGACATTGTTGTTTTTCTTCATAGCTTTTACTATTTTGATTCCTCTGCACATGTAATATTTGAGTATTACGTGTCTACTTGATGTTCTGTATGCTTTTAATACTTTCACAGGTATCTCTTATTTTGGGGAATCTGTTTTCTGACAAATCATATACAAACAGTTAATTCATTGTATTCAATAGAGTCAGTAAACACTAAGACTAATCTAAGGTCCCTAGGTTTTAGTCTTGAGAGTCCCTCCTCTCAGGTCTCTGATACATTCTAGAGGTTCCCCTGAACTTCCAACTTCCCAAGGTTGCCTGTTTGCATTCTTTTTGCTGGCAATCAGCATCTCATTTCCTCTTTCCTGGTTCCCCTCCCTGAAAGTCACACAAGCCTTCTTCCCTCCTCCTGTTCACCAATCAAACCCCTCCTGCTTCCCTGTCCTGGTATCCCCTACACTGCTGCATTGAGCTTTGCCAGGACCAGGGGCCACTCATTCTTTCTTCTTGGACATCATTTGATATGTGAATTGTGTCTTGGGTATTCCAAGCTTCTGGGCTATATCCATTTATCAGTGAGTGCATACCATGTGGGTTCTTTGGTGACTGGGTTACCTCACTTAGGGTGATATTTTCCAGTTCCATCTTTTTGCCTAAGAATTTCATGAATTCATTGTTTTAATAGCTGAGTTGTATTCCATAGTGTAATTAGACCACATTTTCTGTATCCATAGTTCCATTGAGGGACATCTATGTTCTTTCCAGATTCTGTCTATTACAAATGAGGCTGCTACGAACATAGTGGGACATGTGTCCTTATTACATGCTGGTGAATCCTCAGGGTATATGCCAAGTAGTGGTAGCCTTCTCAACAAATGGTGCTGGTTCAACTGGAGGTCAGCATGCAGAAGAATGCAAATTGATCCATTCTTATCCCCTTGTACTAAGCTTAAGTCAAGTGAATCAAGAGCCCCCACATAAAACCAGACAGACGGAAACTAATAGAAAAGAAACTGGGGAAGAGCCTTGAGCACATGGGCACAGGGGAAAATTTCCTGAACAGAACACTTATAGCTTATTCTGTAAGATGAAGAATTGACAAATAGGAATTCATAAATGTACAGTTTCTGTAAGGCAAAGGACAGTGTCAATTGCACAAAATGGCAACCAACAAATTGGGAAAACATCTTTAACAACCTTACATTCAACAGAGGACTAATATCCAATATATACAAAGAAATCAAGAAGTTAGACTCCAGAGAGCCAAATATCCCAATTAAAAAGTAGGATACAAAGTTAAACAAAGAATTCTTACCTGAGGAATATCAAAAGGCTGAGAAGGACCTAAAGAAATGTTCAACATCCTTAGTCATCAGGGAAATTCAAATCAAAACAACCCTGAGATTTCCCGTCACCCCAGTCAGAATGGCTAAGATCAAAAACTCAGGAGACAGCAGGTGCTGGGGAGGATGTGGAGAAAGGAACACTCCACCATTGCTGGTGGGATTGCAAGCTGGTACAATCACTCTGGAAATCAGTCTGGTGGTTCCTCAGAAAACAGGGCATAATTCCTCCTCTCCTTGAACAGGTATTATTACTGATGTCTATCTATCTATCTATCTATCTATCTATCTATCTATCTATCTATCTCTCTATTTACCTATATATATATCATCTATCATGTCACACATATTTTTATGAAAATATGCTATTTAATAAAAATTCCTATGTTTCAATGATGGTTAAAAGATTACAATTTTAAAGCCTATATATAGGTAAATAGAGATAGATAGATATATCATCTATAAAGTCACAAATATTTTTTATAAAATATGTTATTTAATAAAAATTCCTATGTTTCAATTGATGGTTAAAAGAATACAATTTTAAAGCCAAATGACTTAAGGACATGAAATGCACTTGTCACTCTGTCAGTTATAGATGAGCCTTTGAATCTTGACATCACAATGGTCTGTCACCCTGGCTACTAAATAATCCTCAGACTTCAGTGGTTGGCTTACCAACTGCAGTCTTCAGTTTGGTGTTTAGTGCCAAGAAGGAAAGTGATCATTTCACATCCATTGATTGGTTCTCGATTCCAGGCTGCACTGTAAGATATGTATATAATAACTAATTTGATTCTTATGATAGTCTAATGGAATCAGGAAGTGTTCTATCTTGATTCTCCAGATCTAGAAAACTAGCTTTTAACTTGGCAGTGTCTTCATGGAAAGTTACACAGTAGCAATATTCAGTACCAGTTCCCTAAAGAAACAAAGTTATTAAGGAGTGCTATGCTTTTTGTTTCCAGGAGAATGCTTTCTATAAGTCTTCAAAAATTACCTACCATGAACATAAGACAGTAGTATTTTCTAGACTATCAAATTTGTTTTTACCCATTAAAACACAAACTTTTCTTGTAAACTGGTCAAACTTCAACCTAAAATTTATGAATGCTTCAGTTTTCCCCAAATTGTTATTTTTTTCCTAAATACATTGTGTTTTTTAAAAAGTTTAAAAGATTTAATGTTAATTCATAAAAAGGAATCATCTTCCACATATGTTCATTTACTTTTAATATTTAATATCATGAAACTGAATTGGTATTATTTTTGTAAAATTTCTTTACATTATTGTTTGATATATGTGATAACCATTGACTGCTGTTCCTCCCGACTCCTCTAATCTCACGGCTCACAAATGCTTTCTACATAAAAGCTGGTGTCTATGTACATATTCTTTGAACAATATGTCATATGTTTTGAACAGTTTGATATTCACATAATATGTTTTAATATTTAAATTATATGAGCAGGGTAGAGTAATGAATTACCGAAAGAGTAGCTCTCAGTATATATATGGTTGTGAAAATATGTGATTCCTTACAAAGATGTATGGCTCAAATTTAAAGCCACTAAGTGTAAGGGAAAGAAATGCATGTGCCTTTTTGTCCGTTGTCATGGCCCTTAGAATACTGACATCACAATGGTTCATCCTGACTGCTACAGAATCCTCGGACTTCAGTAGCTTGACTACCAACCTTAGGCACCAGTTTGCTATTCAGGACTAGAAAGGCAAAATTCGAGTTTATTCAAAGGTTCTCCCTTCCAGGCCTCACCAAAAAGGTATTTTTTTTTTATAAGTAATTTGTTTCTCATGATAGCCTAATCATATCAGGAAGTGTTCTCTCTGTATTCCTCTAGATCATATGAACTAACTCTCATCTCTGTAGTGGTTTCTTGAAAAGGTAGACATTCAAGCCATATTCGGTACCAATCTTCTGTAGAAACAACATTATTATATGAAGGGAGGTATGCTTTAAGCATACAGGAGAACAATTTCTGTAAATCTTACCAAAAAAAAGTGTCCAGGTTATGCTTGAGTATTGTTTTATATGCAACCCAATTGTTTTAACCACCATGACTACAAATATTTTTAAAAAGAATTGGTCATTCTTTTTTGTAGACCCTAAACCTAAGAACTCCCTGGTTTTCTTCAAATTGTTATAGTTACAACACATATTGTGTTCTTTGGAATATATTTCTGAATATTTGAACATTAATTCTAATTAGACAGGAACTACTTTCCAGACATGTTAATTTCCTTTCAGTATGTCCATCACAAAATTTAGTTGCTGTTATTTTGTAACATATCTTTACATTAGTGTTTGAAGTATGCAATGACAACCATTGGCTGCTGTTCCTCGTGACTTTGAATCTCATGGGTCTTATAGGCTTTCCACATAAATGCTGGTGTCTCTCTACATATTCTTTGAAAGACGTCATATGTTTTGGCGAGAATTATAGTCACTAAATATATAATTTTAATATTTGTATTGTATGAGCAGGGTAGAGAAAAGAAACCACCAAAAAGTAGCCACTTCACTATTATAGGGAAGGAGGTTATTATGAATTAGATAAAAATGTTCAGAGGCATCTAAAAATGTTTACAGCCGATTGAAGCATGATTTTACGACTGATGTCTAAGAGAGAACAGACAATATCAAGGTAGAATATTGGACATACCTGGGGGAGTGAGAGAAACATTCCCTTCATAAAGCAAAGGGTGCTTCTATAACATTTTGGGAGTTATCTTAGTGTATAAGGTGATGGAGATGTTTGGGAAGGAATGGAAATCTAAGGAAAATGAATAGCGATTACTTTTACTTCCTGTTCACATTAAATAAGGGCAAGGGTGGCTATTGGCTCCAGAAGCTTGCTGCAGCAGGGGCGCTGAGACGCCGCGTGAGCCCAGTGACAGTGAGCTTTGAGTGACAGTGATGTTGATGTTCTATTTAGGCCAGAGTTACTGATATAGCATGCTCAAGTTCTGGAGAACCAAACTCCACAAATCACTAATATAGTTGCCATAAGCTAAAATATACTAAATAGTTACACAAAGGCACAGGTGACAAGAAAGACTCATTGCTCACAAGCTCTGTTGCTGTGATCTCTTAGACAACTTACCTTTATTTGGTCAAGAGAGATTCCGAGGGAGCAGCGGGATGAAGTTTTCCACAGACTGACTGGAACGACCAGAGAAGATAGAGATTCTAAGCTGAATGAAGTAAGTGGCATGCCTGTTGCTTTCTGTTGAGTGCCTCTCCCCTCTGCATTGTGAGAGCACTATGCATCTACCTCCATCTGGGACATGGCTTTCTAGATAGATGTACCAGGCTAAAAGACTGGCCACCACACTGGTCC
Source organism: Apodemus sylvaticus (assembly GCF_947179515.1). Classification (NCBI taxonomy): domain Eukaryota; kingdom Metazoa; phylum Chordata; class Mammalia; order Rodentia; family Muridae; genus Apodemus; species Apodemus sylvaticus. The sequence goes on from NC_067472.1 coordinate 203,247,595, forward strand.
TGCAGTTGGCATTCCAGGACCCTTACCGATTTTATCCAGAGATATCTGAAAGAGAGAACATGATTGGACAGCTGTTAGGGTCCCACACATTTTGTTTGAAGTCCAGGAAAATGTGTGGATGCCACAGTTATTTATCATTAACTAACACACAAGTCTGGTTTCTTGGCGGCTCAGGGCAACTTCTCAAGAGTACAGTAGAGAAAATGGCTAAACAATTGTAAACAACCATTTTGCAGTATGTGTGTCTACATGTGCCTCTCTGTCATGGGAGTTTTCTCCAATTGTGTGTGATACATGAGTATGTACAGAGATGAGGGTCTTCATGAGTGAGATATTATGCTTGTAGATGTGAGGATTCATACATGTGTACTTAGTTCTCTGTGGGCCTTCTCTGCCTCTATGCATACAACACAATGAATAAATCAAAGACTTTGTTCTCAGGGGCTCTATTGCTGCCCGGAGAGCCTGTTACCAAGGCTCAAAGGGTATCTGAGCAAGAGAGAAATGTGGGAAGGCGGGGCTACACTTGTCAGGCAGGAAGGTCAATTGTATTTGGAAGAGGGATGGAAGCTTCTCTGGATTCCTCTATGTAGGAAACCATGAGATTGTCCATCAGTTTAATCATCCATACACCGAAGAAGCTGCATAACATACTGTTTTGCAGGTGTGTATTGTTGTAAGCAGAGGTGAAAACAGGGCTTTTCACAGAGCAGCTTACAGCATAAATAAAACATAGATTTCTGGATAGGTCAAAGCTGTAAGCATTTTGATGGAATAGCTCATTTCAACTTACTTCAAGTTGTACAACAATCTACCTACCCATTTGGTTCTCACTGTTTACAGCTCTGTTCCCTATCTTCTGCTTCCATCAGTATCTTTTCATACTCCTGCATCTGCTTTTGTCCCTTCTGTCTGTCTTGTGCCCTGGTCAACCCCAGTATTTTTGACCTGACTATTGGCTGTCGGATATTGGTAATTAGCAATCAGCAGTAAGGTAGTGCCAGAATATCTATTGGATTGCCACCAGGCAATGACATTCACATTTTGAGCAGCTGTAGATCAGCAAAATTTAAAAACTAAAACACAGTGATGGTTCAGAAATGACAGCATCAAACTCCTGCCATCACTTAGCTCTTTGTCACTACAGATTTAACAATTGAAAATACAGAGATGCACCTTCATATACAGTAAGGAATGTCACCTGAACAGTGGGTGAATATGTGCACACAGCATGCAAATATGGAGGTCAGAAGACAATTTCAGATGTTTTATGTTACCTTCCACTTTCATAGCTGTGAGCCAGCTTATGAGGTACTAGAAACTAAAGTTGGAGTTGCCAGGGTACTTTTCTATCCTTGCTGTAACATGTACAGAGCATCCCATCTCATATGGCATGGCCTGAACTCAGATGGTTTGTTTACTCCCACATCTTTTGTGTCACCATTACAGTAGCATATTTTGTAGTCAGGATTTTAAAAATATTTTTAGCATTTTTGTTTTTTGAGCATAAGTGTTTTGTATGAATGTGTGTGCACACTATGTATGTCTATCAGCTATAGACGTCAGAAGGTCATTTCCGAGACCCTTGGAAATGCAGGAAGTTAGAGGCAGTTGTGGGCCATCCTATGCGAGCTGGAGACCAAACCTAGGTCGTCTAGACAAACAGCCAATGCTCTTAATCACTGAGCCAAGCTCCCAACCTGACACTATTTTCTTTCTGTATCAATTGAAAGATACGTGAGGCATAAGAAATCTTATTTTCATTTAAACAGAATATCTGTTCTTTCTTGCGTTGGACCTTACAGATTAAAAAAATGGGTATATGGGTTGCCTAAAATGAGGAGTCATGATAACATCCTTAGGAGAATATGATATTCAGCTATACTACGGTTGCTCTTTTTACTCTGTGTTATATATCACTGACTGATTTTAGTGAATTGTTCACTCCGTAAAGATTTGCTAATTTTTGCCGATTAGGAGAAACAGAAATAATAATACATTAAGATGTGTTTGAAAGATATTTATTATGAATTGGAAAATGATTTCAGGATACCATTATCATCAAATTATTCTTGGCTCCAAAATGATGAATGCAACAATTTCCTTCCCTTGATGCCATGGTTTATGGTTTTTCTAATGTAAGAAAACGTAACTATCTTGACTAAGTGTAGGATCCAGAATCTCAGCTGCCAATCAGGAAGCAACTACTTCATAAGCACTATATCTTGCTTATGATTAGAGTGATTGACTTCAGGGCTGAGACTGTTGGGAGCATATTTACATAGCATGTATTCCACTTTTTTTTGAGGTTCTTAAACAAATTCTTTTCAGTAGCTGAAAAAGTCAGTTTCCTGTGGGTTGACAGGAATTACATAGAAGCAAGCAATTTCATTCTCCTCAAATGTAGCAATAATTGTAATCTGTAATTCATAAAACAAACAGTGCAATTATAAAACCGTGCAGGTGACATGCATGCATTAATGTGCAGTGGGGATGGGGAGGACATGAGTATCTCCAACTTTCCTTACTGCTGTTCTTTTCTAGGTCTTTAGGTTAAAGGGCTGAGTCAGGAGACTTCATCTGGAATGCTGAAATCAAAGGTGAACTTCCTGGTTGTGCAGGTGCAGGCTGGCTCGGGACAGCTTGACTGAACTCATTATTGTTTCCCATTGCTCCTTGCTGCCAGGCCTTCATGTCTGGTGACTGGTACCCAGAAGTGGGCGGGGTTTGTTGGAGCAGAGAGCTTTGCTGGAGGGGTGCCGGGCATCTGCACCATGGAGCCCCCAGGGCTCAGCATCATGATGAAGCTGGCCTCGACTTGGGGAACCAGTCCTGATCCCGGATACTGGAAGACATTCTGCTGCATCTGAGGACAGGGCCAGGTGAATGGCTTCAGTCTCCAGCTTGCCCTGCCTGAAGAACAGGCATTTCAGCTGCTCTCCAAGGCAGCCAAGTTCTCCTCCTCCACAGCCGCCCCGCCCTGCTCGCTGCCCTGCCCCCCACATATTCCACCTTTAGGGAGCAAATTGAATGAGATTAGTCATGCCCATAAAGAGGGGAACCACTTTTTATTAACAGACTTTCAGTAACACATTTGTAATATAGGCTTTTTCAGACACAACTTCCAGGCTATAAAACAGGGAGGGAGTGGAAGAGAGAGAGGAGGAAGTAGGAATTCTACACTCTGGAACAGGATGCAGGCAGGGAAACATAGTTTATTATTTATACTTATTAACATATTATTTAAACTATTGACAAGAATATTTATCTGGAGTCCATTTGATCTAACGTGGTGGATACATGTCAACTCCCTCAAGTATAAATGAAGTATTTAGTAGAATAATGTTCAAATTTATATTTAGAAGACATCCTTAAAAATTTAAAACTTAGAAATTTTGGCAGTAATAATATGTATTTATAAATGTGTATATATGTATGTTTGTATATTAATTGCTATGTAGCCCTACATATTAATTCACTCTGTAGATTAGGCTGGCCTCCATCTAAGTGATTTGCCTGACTCTGCCTCCAGTTCCAGGATTAAAAGTATCTACCACTAATCCAAGCCACTAGCATCAATATTTTAAAAGCCTGAAGAACCAGGTCTACATTAATAGCCTATTAGAACTCCATTCATTCCTGTTAAAATTGTGAACTTTAGAAGTTTTCATCTAACAATAGCATAGGAGAGGAAATCAGAAACATTATTACCTTTAGTTGCTTTCTTACACTTTTATAATTTTCATTTACAAATCGTAAATCAATGTTTAGAACACTAATTATTTAAGCTTTTACTTCCTTAGAAATTCTAAGGAAGTGTACTTACACGTCTTAAGCAGGTTTATAGACCCTCACAATTTACTTTAGCTTGAAACAGTTTCAATTCATTTACCAGGAATCCCAGATGTTGGTTAACTGAGAGTAGTGATTGCAAAGCAGTATTTTTAAATAAATTAAGAGTAAAAAGTTTACATAGAACTTGTTTTGTGAGATTGTCTCTTTAGGAGGGAAGTAGGTCAACAAGGTACACTGTGTTTCTCTTTCTCAACAAGAGGCCTACAAGTTTTAGAAAACTGTAGCCTGGGGCCCCAGTTAAATGAATTAGAAAGGCAGCTAGCTATTGTCTTGGTAAATAAGCTTAGGTGTCTGCCCTGTTAAAGCTACAGTTAGTAAATCCACATCCTCAAAACTCTGAAAAGAATAACTTGTAGCAGAAGTATAAACCAAATTGTCTCTGTTTCCACTAAAATTGCAAAGACTTGCAGGCTACCTAGATATTTGTCCTGGCTTCCATGGTCAACAAGATGGCTTCCTTGGCCAGTCTTTGGCTGTCCTACAGGAAAGCATTAAGTCTTCTGTTGCTGCTCAAGATAGCATGGGCTTTCAGCAGCCAGAAGCAGAAGGTTTGAGAGATGTTCCTGTAGAGAATGTACTTGGGAAAACTGACATTATTTGACAAGGCAGAGTGTCCACAGCCTGAACAGAGCCCTGCTGGAGGGAGAGGCATGGGCACAGTTCTGTCTAGCGTTAACCACGATCCAGTTGCAGTGTTTATCATGCCCATATGTCAATTAAATCACTGAATAGTTTGAGGATCATTTATTAAGTAAGCCTGATTTTAAATAAACTTTCCTTGGTTTTAGTTATTAAAGATAACAGGAAGCTAAATAAACTTTGTCACCCATAGGAATGCAGTAACTCTTTTCAAATTAGTGGCATTCATAAGAGTAGGAGCTGACAGTTCTATTCCTGTTAAATTTGAGCCTTACAATTTTGAGTTGAGGATTTAAACTGAAGATCTTTTGGCATCAAAATAAAATGTTTAACCATAAATATACTGCATAGGGATTCTGGGAAATAGTCTTGATACTTTATACAGTGCAACTTTATAGAATATCAGTTTCTTGGACACTGCAGTTTACCCAAATAGCTACATCTCAGTAAATTGAGCAAACAAAGCATACAGACAGCACACACCCAAGAGATTCTCCACCATCCCACAAGGACACTTGCACAACTATGTTCATAGCAACTTTAATTATAATAGCCAGAAACTGGAAATATACGATATGTCCTGCCTACAAAATGTGCAGGGACAATAATAGCAACTGAGGGAATTGCCAACCAGTGATTGGCACAAATTGGGACCCTGCTCATGGGCAAGAACCAGTCCCTGAAAGTATTAATGATACTCTCTTATGCTTTCAGAGAGGAAGTAACTGTAACTGTCCTCTGAGGGGTTCCACTTATTACCCAATGGAAATAGAAACAGACTCATTCCCAAATATTAGACAAAATTTGGGGAGTTTTATTGCAAAGCTAGGAGAAGGATTGAGGGATCCAATAAGGTCAGGGATTCCAATGGAAGACCAACAGTGTTAAGTATCTTAGATCCTTGGTGTCTGGCAAGGAGTAAACCACCCACCATTGGGAACACATGAGCTGGCCCTAGGCCCCATACATATATGTAGCAGATGAGCAGCTTGGTCTTCATGGAGGTCCTCCAACAACTTGAGAAGGGTCTTTCCCTGAGCCTGTTGCCTGTCTGCCTCTGGATGCCATGCTCCTAAATGGACCACCTTTTCTGGCCTCAGTGTAAGAATATGTGCCCAGTCCCTCAGTGATTTGAAGGGCAGGGGGTTGTTTCTTGGAAACTTCTAGTTGGAGGTAACACACAGAGGTCGACTGGGCAGAGGACTTGAATGAAGGTGCACTATGGAAGAGAGGAAGGGCTGATATTGGGATATAAAATAAATAAATGTGTTTTTTTCTTTTGAAAAAGAAAGCCGGCTGTGCATACCCTGATGAGGAAACCGTAAACAGCATCTTTCACCAGGCTCTGCATCAGCTCCTGCTTCTAGGTTTCTGCAATGAGTTCATGTCCTGGTTGCATTCAATATGGGCTATAGTGAGGATGTGTAAGTTAAATGAACTCTTTCCTCCCTCCCCTCCCAAAACTTAAGAAATGAAGAAAATAGTTGGATTATTCATTTCTAATCCACCTTTCAGGAACTATTCATTATTTCCTTTTGTGATATGCTTAATGACAAGACCAATGGACTGCACAAGCTAAATCATTGATGTTTTCAAAATATTGCACTTGTTCTGTGTTGTCTCCTTGTGATTGTCAGATGTGTGAGTGTATTTGGATGTCTGTATGGTAGAATATGTGAGTTTGTGGGGTGGGTATGTACATGTGTGTTTCTGTGTGTGTATGATTGCTGTGTTTTTTTTTATAGATATTGATTTAGACTTGAGGGGTTTGTAGATTGTACAGCTTACTTTGACTGAGTGAGCTGCAGGTAACCTGTTCTACATTAAAATACTTTACCATGTCCTGGTTGTCAAACATCACATGTTAAATGATATACTATATTCTCATTTGTGTCAAGCTCTATTGTTTTATGCAATGGTAAAGAGTGTAGAGACATCGTGGGAAAATAAGTGAGCTCATTCCAGGATGGACATTTTCCTCCACAGATTGCTGCAGCAGCACTGTGACTCTGAGTATGCATTACTGAATACTAGGTGTCCAGGTGTTTCACACTATAACTTACCCAGTCTCCTTGTTTAGAAAAGCTTCTATTTTATTTAACAGGAACTATCATTTACCTCTGAGCAACACATTTTGAGGACTGACATAGCTGTTTTCAAGGATAGAAATATTTCTATTCATACCACTTTATCAATCTATAATAACATCCTCAATTTTAATTGTCCTTGAAACTCAAAGATGTTTAGCTATGAAATATAATTTACCCAGTTTCTGGAGATCAGATAAGAAATGGTTAGTATATTGTCACTTTGACAGAATTCAAGTGCCCAATATAATAAATGATAAAATATGGAAGAAGTCAAGGGATAGTGATGGTATTTACCCTAGTGTTGTCATTCCCTAATCTGTTGTTTAGATCCACAAATTGATCCCAGCCATACTCTAGCTCTGGTAGAATTATGCAAGCAAATTGGGGTCATACTGATGCGAATGTATTTCATCAAGGAAATACCCAGGAAAAACAAAAAGGTAAGAAAATGAAGGAAGAGAGGGCAAAGGACCATGGGCTAGAGGGCAGGGCAGGCAGGCTTGTCATTTTAACTCTAAGTGCACAAGAATGTCCACTTGAGAAAGTTTTATAAATAAGGTTCCTTCCTAAGATGTTTCATTTGTTCACTTCACTGTGATTGAGACTCTAAAACTTTAGCAACTTTAATTATTGACTATCAGCATATACATTAAAATAAGTTATTTTCAATAAAATGAATAAAAATAATTTTATTAACATTTTGAGTCTCTTTTCCTCCACATCCCTTTTTGGAGATAAATACTTTAAAAATTATAACTTTAGACATGTTTTCTAAATGTCTACATTTACCCCAGCAATATACCCCAGCAAGGAGATTTACCTTCCTTTATATCATGCAGTCAGCCTCAATATAGCACTTACATTAGTTAGATCATTTTATTATGGATACTTTTGTGTTCTGATTTGGAAGTTGCACAGAACCATTGTGCATGAGGAATATCTGTAGAATACTGTCCAATTCTTTATTCTCTGTTTTCCATAGATTATGGGAAATTTTCATCAGATTATAAGCATAACTGAACCACCATGAGTACTTACCATACAATCTGGGAACTACTTCTGTGTTCATATTCCAGCACTGAGAAGAGGAGCTTTATCAACCAGTTGTATCTGTGACCATTTCTACCATATATGAGATATCCATGAAGTTCATCAATCAACATAAGATTTAACACAGCAGAGTTCATGCACAAAGTAAAATTATTAATATAGTGAGAGGAATACCAAGAAATAATTAAGAAAATCAAATAAAATACACCCACATTTCTCTACTCTAACACAAAAGTGGATATGTATGTTGGATCTTTATGCAGATCTAAAGAAAATGTAATCATAAAGTTTTCAGAAGATAGGAAGATATTAGAATATATACTATTAAGTGAAATCAAACAATCCCAGGAAGAAAGAAAGAAAGAAAGAAAGAAAGAAAGAAAGAAAGAAAGAAAGAAAGAAAGAAAGAGAGAGAGAGAGAGAGTGTGTGTGTGTGTGAGAGAGAGAGAGAGAGAGAGAGAGAGAGAGAGACACTTGATCTCTCATTTGCAGAACTTGGACAATAATACCTGTATATACATGAACATATGTAAATGTTAGTACAATTAACATGTAGACAGAGAACAAGAAAGTCTAAACTTTAGATCACAAGGAAGATCTTATCAAATGTTATAGACAGTTATGAAAGAACATATAAACCTTACTTATTTTTCTAGGTATAACTCAGTCACAGTGTTTTTACTTACGGTGTCTCATATGTGAGGGAAATATATTCAAAAGTGAAAGTGTATGATCCCCTTCCAGAATGGACCAGAGCCCTGAGCATGGGCATTGAATTCCAAAGCCAGTCCCACAACACACAGAGGAAGCTCCACTCCCAGGGGCACTAACAAGCCCAGGCTTATAGAATCAGAAGTGGGGAGGATACAACATCTGCCCCAACACTAGAAGTACCTGAGACAAGTGGGACCCATGCACCCAGGAACTCCTCCTGACCAGTGGCCCAGGTTCCTTCAGGTCTGGGCCAGTGCTCTGAGGAGACCTTGACTGCAAACATGGCAGAAAGTATCACACCACACAGAGGAAGCTCCACTCCCAGGTGCTCTAACATACCCAGGATTGCAGGATCACAGGATCAGAGAATCACAGAATCGCAGGAGCTTGGTCAGACCAGGATATCTTGGTCCCAAAGGCAGTTCCCAGGTGCTACGACATACTCAGGATCTCAGGATCACCGAGATATCTGAACTCTGAGGAATTCTGACAAAGCCAGGATCACAGCAAGGACAGGATCCAGTCAGACAAAGTATCAGCAAGTAGCACTAGAGATAGTCAGGTGGCCAGGGACAAGCATAAGAACATAAGCAAAAGAAACCAATGTTACTTCGCATCATCAGTACCCAATTCTCCCATCATAGCAAGTCCAGGATACATCATCACACCAAAAAAGCAAGATACAGATGTAAAATCACTTCTTATGATGACGATAGAGGACTTTGAGAGAGACATAAATAACTCGTTTAAAGAAATACAAGAGAACATAGGTAAACAGGTAGAAACCCGTTAAGAGGAAACACAAAACTGCCTTAAATAATTACAGGAAATGCAATCAAACAACGAAAATGAACAAAACCATCCATGACCTTAAAATGGAAATAGAAACATTAAAGAAACCCCAAAGGGAGGCAACCCTGGAGTTAGAACACATAGAAAATAAATCAGGAGTCAGAGATGCCAGCATCACCAACAGACGAAACCGGATAGAAGAGAGAATCTCAGATGCAGAAGATACTATAGAAAACATTGAAACAACAATAAAAATGCAAAATGTAAAAAGCTCACAACCCAGAACCTCTAGGAAATACAGGACACAATGAGAAAATCAAAACTAAGGATAATAGGTATAGAAGAGAGAGATCCCCAAACATACAGATCTAGTAAATATCTTCAACAAAATTATAGAAAAAAACTTTCCTAACCTAAAGAAAGAAATGCCCATGAACATAAAAGAACCCTACAGAACTCCAAATAGACAGGATAAGAAAAGGAATTCCTCCGATCACATAATAATCAAAACGCCAAATGCTGTAAACTAAGAAAGAATATTAAAAGCAGTAGAGAAAAAATTCGAGTAACATATAAAGGCAGACCTATCAGAATTATGACAGATTTCTATCAGAGACCATGAAAGCTAAAAGATCCTGGGCAGATCTCATACAGCCCCTAAGAGAACACAAATACCAGCCCGGAATACTATACCCAACAAATCTCTCCATCACCTTATTTGGAGAAATCAAGATATTCCTTGAAAAAGTGAAATTTGCACAATATCTTTCTAAATCCAGACCTACAAAGATAGTAGATTAAAAAGACAAAACACAAGGATAGAAACTACACCTTAGAAAAAGTAAGACAGTAATCTTCTTTCAACAAACCCAAAAGATCACCACAGAAACATAAAATCAGGAATTTCAAAGTCATCAGATGCTACTACAATAGCTTATACCCAACAGAATTGGAAAATCTGGAAGAAATGGACATTTTTCTAGACACACACCAGGTGCCAAAGTTCAAAGAGGATCAGATAAACCATCTAACCTGTCCTACAACTCCTAAGGAAATAGAAGCAATCATTTATAGTCTACCAACTAAAAAAGCCCTGGACCAAACAGGTTTAGTGGAGAATTCTATCAGACTTTCAAAGAAGACCTAATACCAATACTTTCCAAACTATTCCACAACATAGAAGGGATAGTTTGGAACACTAGCCAATTTGATCTATGAAGCTACACTAACGCTTGTACCTAAACCACACAAAGACCAAACAAAGAAAGACTACTTCAGACCCATTTCCCTTATGATCATTGGTGCAAAAATATTCAATAAAATTCTTGCCAACCAAATCCAAGAACATATTATAATGATCATTTACCATGATCAAGTAGGCTTCATCACAGGTATGGATCAATATATGAAAATCCACCAACATAATCTACTACATAAATAAATTCAAAGAAATAAAACCACATAAACATTTCATTTGTTTTTGTTTGTTTGTTTGTTTTTGAGACAGGATCTCCTCTGTATATCCATGGCTGTCCTGGACTCACTCTGTAGACCAGGCTGGCCTAAAACTCAGAAATTAACCTGCCTCTGCCTCCCAAGTGCTGGGATTAAAGGTGTGCACCACCACTGCCCAGCTTAAACATTTCATTAGATGATGAAAAAGCTGGAAATATCACCTAAATTTATTGATTGTCAGGATTAATATAGTAAAAATGGCCATCTTTCAGAAAGCATCTAAAGATTCAATGCAATCCCCTTCAAAATTCCAACTCAGTTCTTCATAGAACTAGAACGAACAATTTGCAAATTCATCAGGAATTAAAAAAATCTCAGGGTAGCAAAAATTTCTCAACAATAAAAGAACTTCAGGCAGAATCACCATCCCTGACCTCAACCTGTACTACAGAGCAGTAGTAATAAAAACTGTATTGAATTGGTACAGGGACAGGCAGGTAGATCAATGGAATTGAATTGAAAGTACAGAAACAAATCAAAACTACTACGGCCACTTGATCTTTGATAAAGGAGCTAAAACCATCCAGTGGAGAAAAGACAGAATATTTTCAAAACGTGCTGGTTCAACTGGCGGTTAGCATGTAGAAGAATGCAATTTGATCCATTCTTATCCCCTGTACAAAGCTCAAGTCCAACTAGATCAGGGACCTCCACATGAAACCAGATACAGTGAAAGTAACAGAAAAGAAAGTGGGGAAGAGCCTCAAGCATTTGGGCACAGGGGAAATTTTCCTGAACAGAATACCAATAGCTGATGCTATAAGAGCAAGAATTGACAAATAGGACCTCATAAAATTGTCAAGCTTCCGGGAGGCAAAGAAAAGTGTCAATACAACAAAAAGGAGACTGAAAGATTGGAAAAAGATCTTTACCAATCCTACATCTGAAAAAGGACTAATATACAATATATACAACAAACTCAATAAGTTCTACTCTAGCGAAACAAATAAGCTTATTAAAAATAGAGTACAGAGCTAAACAAAAAAATTGTCAACTGAGAAATACTGAGTGGCTGAGAAGCACCTAAAGAAATGTTAAACACCTTTATTCAGGAGTGAAATGCAAATAAAAAAAAACCCTGGAGATTCCACCTCATACCAGTCAGTGTGTTTATCTCCATAACCATCTGGAAATAATTTCCATTTTTCATAGTAAATATTCAATGTTTACAGAAAGATGTGTATGTAAAACAAGCAATATGTGTTTCTAATGTTCTCATAAATTGAACAAATATAAGTTAAAGTACAAATTAAGAACCTAATTAAAATCATCATGACAAGTCAAATAGTCTATTTTTTTTCTATCTTGGAAAACGTGGATCTGATGAGTTTATATGTAAGTAGTAAAATTTATGCTAAAATATGAAACAGCATATTGCTTATGCTATGGTATGCTGTGGAGACAATAGTATGCTATATAAAACTTAATCAAATACATTCCACTCATTTACTTTAATTGGCTTATTTTCAAAGACAGAAGGTTTTCTGCCAACTTGCTGGACACTCTTATCAAACCTAAAATTAGTTGTTTTTTCCCCTATTTTTTCTTTTATACCTAGGAATATAAAAAAGCAATGAGAGGGGTAAACCGTGGCTGGTGTCTGAAAGAATAAAACCTCCAGCAGAAAGACAGGGTCAGAGAGAGGAGCTTGTAGTAGGTACAATTTTGCAGTATCACAACTACTGAAATGGAAATCTTTTCTTTGTTTTTGTCTGAGAGGCAAGAAAGTTTCACATGATTAAAAGAAAAAAGTTACATTACCCATAATCTATTAAATAAGACAAAGCCTGTCATATAAAACAAAAGTAGTTAACATTTACATTTTTATTACTAAAATTATTGAAAGGTTCAACAAAGTGAAAAAAATCAAATGAAGAACTTCTCAAGCAATAAGGGACACTGGGGTCACCACCATGACATGGGGAGTTGGGGAGGGCCTTGAAGGGAGCGGCCAATCCCATGGCTCTGGAGCTCAGGTGTCCTTTTCAGATAGGAACTGTTTTCCACCTTGGTTTTTCATTAGACAAATGTCGGGACCTCTTTCAGAAATATGGCTGATAAATCTAGAAACACTTCAGTCATTTGGAAACAATGCTAGTTTGAAAGTTCTGTGATGAGCAACCAAACATTTCAGGGCCTTCTGTTACCTGGAGAAATGCCAGGACATGGAACATCCCTCTACATGTGACAATGACAAAAACATTAAATTAGATGTCATTACAGCTTACACAGTCGTAGATGCTAACTTGAGACATGTGAACAGGCTCAGGGTGCTGAGACACACATGAGCTATAGATACAGTTAGTTCTGCACTCAACTATGTTGAAAGACAATACCAACACTGCCTGGAGAGCTGTCTGCACAGTTCCTAAACTCATGTACATACAGAACTCATATACCAAAGGCAGAGGCACCTTACAGGGATCAAGTAGCATACAATGTATGACCATGTAATGGTTATACAAGACTCAAAGATCTGAACACAAAAACCTTATTTTATCTAATTGTTTAATATTTCAACCTTGCCATCAGTTAGTAAAGTTAAACACCAATGATTAATAGGCAAACACAAAACCTAATTCATACCTCACAAAAATATTCTCAGGCTGCCAAAACAGTGCCATATGCCTGTTCTCACTCTTACTGTATTTCCTGAGCTTTTAAAATTTTAACTAAAAGCACGTTTTTGTCTGATCACCTGGATACAGGACACATGCTCCTGAGGCATAAAAGCAGTGCCTAAGATCTGTTTTCAGGCAAGCTACAAAATAGTCTTTCCACATTTTCTTGTTTGAACAAAATAATTTCCTTCACACACAATGACTGGAAAAGCAGTTGGGTGACAGTCACTGCCATTTAGTGACACATTTCCCAGTATTTTGTCCATGAGAAATCCATCTGAACTGCAGAGCCAACTCTGTACAAAGGCCTTGCTTTGTGGAAGTTGCACTCTGGTGGAAAGTTTAACCAGCCAATAAAACATTTCCTTTTCTCTGTGTGGTCATCAATCCAGCATGCAGTGTAAAACCACAACAAAAGCCAAAGTGCAATCTAAAACTTTCTGTGTCTGACTTGATGGTTTCATTGCTTAAGTACAGACAGGACATGGGATCATTTGCTCTGAGCTGCCATTCCACATTTTGTCCTGCTAAACTGCCCAACAAGCAGCCCAGGCAAACCTGGGCACACCCTCCATGGATGTTCAGACTCACATGATTAGTTCTACCCAACCACAATTATAGTTCTGTGGGAAACAAGGTTGATTGCTAGAACTCCCCCTGAAATGGATACAATGAAACTAACCACCACGTTTATTTTCCCTTTTAAGGCTTCTTTATTCAAGCAGTTCTGATCTAAAACAATCACTATACAAGGCGGGTATCATACTTGTTATTTTGTTTCTTTCTGACTAACTACCAGGCTTACTCTCAAGCAGGATAAGTGCAAAACTTTGTTACAAAACATGGAAAAGAAGGCTGCAAAATTGTCTGTCCACAAATGGGTAATTTGAACACAGTATAAATATTTTTATAAAACTATAAATATAAGAACACTGTCTCATTTCGACAAAACATGAGCAGAAAAGTACAAAAAACCCAGATTTTGTAAATTGTATTGCAGAAATATTTGTTTGAATGCTGATGATTTAGAGCAAATTTTCTTCCATTTCCTTACAAGACTGAGAGACTGAGAGAGAGAGAGAGAGACAGAGAGATGGAGATACATATACAGAGAGACAGAGACAAAGTTCTAAAACTAGAAAAGATACCAAACAGATTTCCAATCAGAAAAGTAAATTAATATACTTCCATCAGAAACAGCCCCCGATTCAAAAGCCCAGAGGCCGTGTTTATTTGTGGAGAGGAACATAGATTCCATTCCTGAAGAGGCTTTCGAAGAAGCCTGAAGGTGATGGATGCCACAGGGTACCTCAGCCATAGACCGGCAAGGGTTCGAGGATGCTCCCGGTCCTCTCTGCCAAGGAGATTCTGTTCAGCTTGCCCACCTCCGCCTGCCAGCCTGGGATCTTCTCGGTTGTCATGTGTGGATGAGCATGCTTTGTCAGGTGGTCACACTGTATGTAGGGCCAGTCACACACAGGACACACCAGCTTCTTCCCTCCAATGTGAGTTCTGTGGTGGCCAGACAGCTCATCTGACCTTACAAACTTGTTGTCCCAGTCATCAAGTCACAGATGCAGATAAAAGGTAAGTATGTGTGCAAAGATGATCTTAAAGGTGGGAAATTTTGAAGTAGGTCTTCTGGCGTGCTGTACAGCACTGGTGATGTTACCAGAATCAGAGACAGGTGTGAGGGGCCCCATCTGGGAACTCTGTCCCCAAGAACTCATGCAAACAAGAGCTTCCACAGCATCAGTCTCGATTGCTCCAGGATGCTGCATGTGGGACTTTCTCTGTTATGCTGCTTCCTCTCCAGGATGACTCACTAATGTTCATGAGGTCAGCTGCATGTGCATCACCCTGGAACGGTGGAGTTGGGCATTTGCCTGGGGCCATACAGCCTGTAGGCAGCAGTGCTGGAAAACAGGAGCTCTGCCAACCATACAAATGCACCTACTGTAGGATATACACACACTAATACACATACTGTAGGATATATATATATATACACAAATATAAAAGAAAAACAACACATATATGCTACAAATGCAGAGAGAGAGAGAGGCTGTTACCACAGGGGTATATGGAAAGGGATGGAGGGAAAAGGAAGGCAGGAGAATAACCAATTCTACTGTAATTTGAAAACACTTACCCCAGACCAGAGTTCATTGTCTACACCATGAGAATTACTTAGTATCTTCTGATGTTCAGGATCCTGAGGTAGAAACTGGTCTTGGCAGAGATGGTATTGATTCTGCTGCTGCACACAGTCTACTTTGCAGTTCCTGTTTAATTCAGTTGTTTTTTCTTAACTAGTGCAGTCCCCTGCTGGGTGTTGAGTTGCCTGACTTGGTGAGCAGGGACTGTCCTCCATAACATGACTGGAGTGGTACCACATGCCTCCAGGTCCAGATGCAGCCTTTAGTGTGATTGCCTAGTCACCTGAAGCCCTGGCTCAAGCTAATACCAGGATTTTGCTGCCTGGATTGCTGTTGGTCTTACTGTCATCCCCTTCCTGTATCCCCCATCCACCCTCCACCCACCCATCCCCTGCTAAGGATGGCTTCAATCTGGAATTGGCATTCGTCCAGGAGGGAGATTCAAGCCTTCTAGCTCCCAGGATTGCAGAGCTCGGCCAGCAGGTCCCAGGTGCAGCAGATTTCTGTCTGTAAATGGCCTCCAGATCCTCTTGTGCTGGGCCTCCATGTTTCTGCAGCTTTTCAGAGCCTAGCTGGTGTACTTCCACTTCGCTGTTGCAAGCTGTTTTCAGGTGCCAGAGAGACCCAGGGGAGCACAGGCAGAAGGGAGGCAGCTCAGTAGTGTATCAGCCAATTCCTGATCATGGTAGATGTGCTGCAGAGGAACTCCAGTCTCCCAAAAATCCAGGCCCATTAGAAACCAGCGCAAGGTCATTCTCAGGGAGCCTAGTCCCAAGAACTCCTCAGCCAGACCAGTTCCTTCCCCAGTAATCCACCAGAGCTCATCCTGCAGTGGCTGAGTTTTCCACGATCTTCTCCATCTGCTCAGCCCTGATCTGCATTAGGTTTCCTTTTCGTGGCTGCTGACAGAATAACTGCGTCCTCTTCACTGCCCACATTTGCTTCCAGTTTTAGCAGTGATGTGACTTAAACCCTCCCTCCCCCAACCCTGAGCACATGCACAGGTTTTATGTGTGGGGCAAGTGGAGGGTTGGCAACCTAGAATTGGCTGGTGCAGCTGGCTGGTAGATTTTTAAGTGCAGAGCCAGCTGGCTGCAGAAGGTCTTGCTCTAGCACATCAAGTTGCTAAGCAAGCACAGCTGTACTAAACTTTTAATACAGACACAACAAAACAGAAACTTCAGAAGATGGAGATACACAGGCCTTAGCTCTTTACCTCATCCTGCTGAGGACTGTGTTTGGCTATGGGGCCCAGTTACCTGTGTGTAAGGTTGACAGAGCAGGGAGAGCTACAGAGCCTCAGCCTGTTTGAGTCCCCACCTGGGAAAACCTTCAGACATGGCCTGGGCCTACCCAGGGTTTAGGATATTTATGATTGGGTGACAGTTACATCTTGGACACCTGATCCTTGCCAAGTATACAGCTTGGCTCCTCTTTCTGTCCTGGAAGCAGGAAACAAGAGGTTGAGTTCTCAGAAGAGTTCAGGGAGGCGAGGCAGTGCGGTGACTCTAGCATACACCTGGAGCAGCCCCCAGCCTGGTGCCACAGAGAATGCACAGACCTCTGACTCAGAGGGAGGCATGTTGCAGTGTGGTCTATCTGACACCAGCAATTGGTGGAGAAGACTCGCAGTTCTGTCAGGTCTCCTGGAGAGAACGCACACTCCAGGGCTCTGCTGTCACGACAGCTGCCCCACAGTTGTTGGCATCAGAGAGAACAGTGTCCTCCTCTACGAACTGAGCCTTGGAATTTAGTCTTCCAAGAAAAAAGGCAGGAGTTGAGCTGGCTCTGTGCGGTGACAGAATCCATTTCCAAGAGCAAGACCACAAACAGCCTGCAAGGAGCTTCTTTAAGAGAAAGAAGCTCACTAAGGAGAAATCTCCTGAGAAAAGGTAGCAAGGCAGAGAACAAAGGTTGTTTTATCTTCATCATCATCATCATCGCCATCATCATCACCATCACCATCACCATCACCATCACCATCATCATCACCATCACCATCATCATCATCATGTTAAGGTCTTTGAAGGCTAAGGCTTTGTTCCTAATTTACTGGAAGCATTCACAGCCTCTCTCACTCTTACAGACCACAAACTGGGTTCTTTGGTATAAACTGTTCAGACATCATTAAGAGCCCTGATTCTTGTCCCCTGGACTGGTTTCCTTGTTTCAGATGTTCTCAATTACACAGTTTAGGAAAGCAGGGCCTGCTCAGCAGCTTGGGTGGCATGACGCACAGCCCGGCCGGACAGCCAGCTCACCTGTTTATAGTCTATCCAGGAAGAGATGGCAGGAAACATGGTGGCTGTGGTCAATGGCTTGTCTGCCATTATCCAAGAGAAAGAACTGAAAAATAGTGTGCACTGTAGGTCAGGGCTCTGGAGGGCAGCTGAGGAAAGGATGGAGGAGGCTGCCAAGGCACACCTCAAAGCCAGTTTGTACATGGCAGGGATGAGACCTGAATTTCTGGGGAATATGGAGTTCATCTTCAGTTATGGGCCATAGTCTGGGCCCTGCTGAAAAGGCACAACATTATCCAGGCACCACCACACTGCAGACCTCCCAACTGTAGTGGAGTCCAGATGTCACCCAGCACTGTCCCACCTTCAGCAAAAGGGAAGTACACAGGCTAAGGCCTAGGCTGAAAAAAATCAAAATCTTCCAAACAGTCTGAGAGCCACTGGCAGCTATTGTCACACAGAAATCTGCTCTGCCCAGAAGTCTCTGGCCTGGCTCTGCTGAAGCACTTCCCACTACCTCCAGACCAGAAAGGATGTGACCACACACGGGAGCCTGAGGGGGTTCCTAAAGATGAATAAAAACAGAGGCTTACATGAGAGAGGAACCTGCAAATGTGCTAGGAGCCTCCTGACCTCCAGAGGAAGTGGTGTAGTCACAGAGTAGGCAGGACTCTGATGCTTGGGATCTCAGGGCTTTCTAGCACTCTAACTATGGAAATGCTGAGGATAACTCCTGAAAAGTCCTAAAAACCTTTTTTTGTTCTTTCTGAGGGTAAAAGACTGCTGGCTTAGGCGATTAACACCTGCCACCTAATAGGATTAAGCAGTGTGACCTTGGTTCTATCTCAGCAGGAACTGCTGAGGTCTAACTTACAGCCTGCTTGTGGGAAGTGGGGAAAGAAAATGGGTCACTTAGAGAAGTGGTTATATAATTTCATACTAAGTTGCCAAAAAATTTCCTATGAAATTTATCTAAGGTGAAAAGCTGAAAGATCCTAAGCAGGGAAAGGGAAAAAAATCGTGTCTGATTGGGGAAAACCAAAAATTCCTAGTCTAAGTGAGGAAGGGGAAAATTTCTACCCTAAATCTAAGTGAGGAAAAGCAAAAAGAGTGAGCAGCTCTTTTTCTTTGTCTTCAGCACTTATACGTTTTTCACAGTACATAATCACATGTTACAAAGTTCATCATTATTTCACACAAAAATTCAAATAATTGAAATAGAAGTTTACAACAGAAAATATTTACATGCATGTCCATGAGGAGCAATTATCTACCTAAACTTGCATCACCTGTGTGGCTGACCTATTGGGACTGAGCTGCTATACTCAGGATGATATTCTCAAAATTCTTCCCTTTGCCTGAAAAATTCGTGATGTCTTGGTTTTTGACAGCTGAACAATATTCCATTTTGTAGATATACTCTATTTTCTTCAGGTGAGGGACATCTAAGCTGTTTCCAGTTTCTGGCTATTACAAATAAAGCTGCTATGAATATGATGGATCAAGTGTCTGTGTGAGGTGTTGGAGCCTCTTTTGGGTATTTGCCCAAGAGTGATACAGCTGGGTCTTAAGGCAGAGCTATTCCCATTTTTCTGAGAAAATACCAAATTGATTTCCAATTGGTTGTAAAAGCTTGCACTCCCGCCAGCAGTGGAGGAGTGTTCCCATTGCTCCACATCCGCTCTAGCGCGTTCTGTCCCTTCAGTTTTTGATCTTAGCTATTCTGTGGGTGTAAAATGGAATCTCAGAGTGTTTTGATTTTCTTTTTTCTGATTATTAAGGAACTTGAGTATTCCTTTAAGTATTTTTGTGAGAAAATCTGTTTAGTTCTACACCTTACCCCCACTTTTTTGTTGTTGAATTCTTTGGATTGTTGGTTTATAACTTCTTGAGTTTTTTGGTAAATTTTTGATATTAGCCCTCTCTCAGATGTAGGGTTAGTAAAGATCCTTTCCCAATTTGTGGGCTGTTGATTTGTTATATTGAAAGTGTCCTTTGTGTTACAAAGGCTTTTCAGTTTCATGAGGTCCCATTTATCAGTTGTTTATCTTAGAGCCTGAACCATTGCTTTTTGTTCAGGGTGGTGTCTCCTTTATCAATGCAATCAAGGATATTTCCCACCTTCTCTTCCATGAGATTTAGTGCATCCGGTTTCATATTGAGTTTCTTGATGTACTTGGACTTTAGTTTTGTGCATGATCAGTATGGATCTATTTTTATTCCTCTACATGGAGAGACATCCGGTTAGTCCAGCACCATTTGAGGGAGCTTTCAGTTTTCTATTATATGGTTTTGGCTTCTGTATCAAATATCAATTGTCAATAGATGTGTGGGTTTATTTCTTGGTTTTCCATTCAATTCCATTGATCAATGTGTCTGTTTATGCACCAATACCAAGCAGTTTTTATTACTATTACTCTGTAGTACTGAGTGATATCAGGGACTGTGATTTCTCCCAATGTTCTATTATGGTTCAGGACAGTTTTGGCTATCCTAGGTTTTTTGTTTTTACATATCAAGTTGAGAATTGATCTTTCAAGGTCTGTAAAAAAATTGAGGTGGAGTTTTAATGGGGATTACATTGAATCTATAGTTTGCTTTTTATAAAATGGCCAGTTTCACTAGGTTAGCCCTATCCATCCATGAGCATGATACATCATCCCATCTCCTGATATCTTCTTCAACTTCTTTCTTCAGGGACTTGAAGTTCTTGTCATACAGATCTTTTACCTGCTTGGTTAAAGTCGCAACAAGATATTTCTTTCTAGGACCATTTATCAGGAGGGCTGCTGCCTTCTTTGAGTAAATTTGTATCCAGACACTTTGGTGAAGGTGTTATCAGATGTAGCAGATATCTGATCGAATTTTTGGGTTGCTTCTGTATTCTATCATATCCTCCACAAATAGCAATATTTTGATTTCTTCCTTTCCAAGTTGTATCTACTTGAACTCCTTTTGTTGTCTTATTGCTCTGGCTAGAATTTCAAGTACTAGGTTGAATAGATAGAGACAGTGTGGGCAGCCTTGTCTTGTCCCTGATTTTAGTAGAAAAGCATACATTTTTCTGCATTTAGTTTGAGTTTAGCTATTGGCTTGCTGTATATTGCTTTGATTGCATTAGGTATGTGCCCTGTATACCTGATTTTTAGAAATTTCTTTAAAATGTAGATGTATCAGATGTTATCAAACGTTTTTTTTTTCAGTATCTAATGAGATAATCCTGAGGAGAAGGATCCCTGAGGTGAGGAGAAGAAGGTCTATTCCTCAGTGTTTGCTATTGTGCTACATCCACAGTCACTGAAATGCCATTCTGTCTTTGAATACAGGCAAAATACACAAGGCAGCTATCATAAAACAGATATCAGTTGAATGTATTTGATAAATTTATCTCTATAGATTTAGCAGCCTCACCTGTTGATACTAGTAATATATAGGCTAAATCTGCCACCACTCCTGAGGTAAATATATTAAATACATATTACAAGGAGAAACATACAGGATATAATATAGCAGATAAATATTATATATTAATTATCTTTTCAAATTTTCTCAGATTGTAATCTGGAGAAAGTCACCTGCTAAACTCTGCTATTGGTTGAGAATATGAAGCTATGGCTTCTGCATCACCCTTGGAAGAGTTGCCTGGAAGGAAGGACCACCCAGAGTCCCACATGCCTCCAGACCTGACCTGAGAACAGGCATGGGCCTGGGCAATGGATAATTTTGAGGCCTTGAGTCATCCCTCCTGCCAGCACCCCTGGTGCTGTGGGCCTGGGAACCCCAGCATAGCCACACTGCTGGATGAAGCTGCATTTGGAGAAGAGAGGGGACAGAAACGCTATAGAGAGCCACATGGAGAGGAGCCAATGGCTGAGAGTTCAGAGAGACTTTGGGGTCCTCAAGAAGTAGGAGTCACATCCAGGAGAAGGGTCCAATGGGCTCTGAACGAGCCAGAAGATGTCAGCGCCCACCACAGTGGAGACATGCTTGACCCAGGTGAATCCTGGAGCCAAGGGCGCTCCCAGAAATGACTGAGGCTACAGGATTGGGGAACCTGGAAATACAAGACACCCAAGCACTGTGGGAAGACTAAGAGAATAAGCCTTGGAATCCCTCACTATATTCAATGGGAGAAGGCAGAGCAAACCTGAGCAAGAACCTCATTCTGCCCCTGTGGGCTTCTGTGCTGGGACTGTGCCCCACGTGCCCAGGAGCCTTGAAGTTGCTTTCTTTTGTCCTCCTGCCTTTTCAATTGATACGTGAAGGAATTTTTCCTTAAATCTATGTAAAATCATTGGATTCTGATGTGTAAAGTGCACAGAATTGAAATCTTTCCTCTCCACAACTTATGTAATTGTATTTCAAGGGCAAAGACAGAATTTGAATATGGGGTAGGAAGTGGTCACTAATCAATTCAGAGGAATTTCCTTGTGGGTGGAGTTTCATTAGGGGTTGGGGTGTGAACACTAACAGGCTTTTTAGGGAGAAAAGAGTTGCCCACCCACTACAATTTCTTATATTGTTTTCAATAAGATTGTAAAGTGGAAGCCTGGGTTCATGTTGGGGGACTTGGGTGGTAGGTGATCTGCAGGTTACAATGGCAAGAAAGGAACAATCTGATTTTAGACCTTCTGAATTGACCGCCAAGTGATGACAGGATGTCAGTTCCAGGGAAGAATAAAACATTTCTCTTTAAGACACCCTCATTTCAGATGTTACTGTGAAAAGTTGACTGCCACATCCAACAAACAAATGTGGCTCGTGGATGATATCTGAGGAACAGGCAAATGCCTCTTAAATTTATAATTAAATAAGGATTTCCAGAGCCAGGCATGCTTGTGCACACCTTTAAACCTAGCACATAAGAAGAAGGCAGGTCTCTGAGTTCAAGGTCAGTCTGTTCTACATAATAATTCTGGGGCATGCAAGGACTGCAAAAGGAGACCTTGTCTCAAAATAAGAAAAATTCTTTTTGTATTGAGTAGAGAAATTTGCCAAAAAGACTTTCAGATGATCTGGTCCTTTAATCATCTGATCACTTCCAAGGGTGTTAGGTGGAGTCTGTGTGCAGAGAGATGGTGAAGATAAGTAGCTACTCTCACAACAATGAATTGAATCCCCTGTGTAATAGGTTTTAAAGGAACATTCCCTGAGCGGAGCAGATCAGTAAGGTAATTGCAGTAACTGGGACAGCTAATCATCTTGTCCCACTCTAGGACATCCATGGGTTCCACATCCATAGATGTGAAAGAGCATAGGGACATTGTCAGATGGGATGCAGACATGGCTAATCCCTCTGCAACAGCAGCCTCTGGGGTTTCACAGTTCAGAGATGCCTGACTTAGGAGGGGAGTGGAACTCTAAGGACTATGCTCTCTCAGGTGAGATCTGCATACCTGAGATCTGTAGGAAGGCAAATTTTCTTTTCTTTTTGTATTTGTTTGTGTTTTCTCTGTGTATACTTGGTTATCCTGCTCAGTGGGAAAAAAACCTCCTCCCTCCTTCACTCTGTGTTCTTGATGGATGGATTTCCACAAGAAGTTTTAATGCTGAAGTCTCCTGCTGAGCAGGAAATCCCTTCCTTCCTGTTCTCCTGAGTTGGGAAGGGAAAGGGATGCTG
This sequence comes from Apodemus sylvaticus, assembly GCF_947179515.1. Classification (NCBI taxonomy): domain Eukaryota; kingdom Metazoa; phylum Chordata; class Mammalia; order Rodentia; family Muridae; genus Apodemus; species Apodemus sylvaticus. The sequence continues at coordinate 203,270,890 of NC_067472.1, forward strand.
TACCTGGTGCTGAGACTGGTCCTTGATCTCCCGGGTCTCCTTCTGATTCCCAGCGTGGTTTGTTTACTTTAATAGTTCATTAAATACCATAACTTGCAGTCATTTGCATATAAAGACACAATGTACTTCAGTGTCTTGAAAAGCACAAAATGATCATGGAAAGTTACAAACAACACAAAGTCCCTGGACATTTCAGAGTTAAATAACCTTCTGATTACCCAGACTCCATTCCCTGGGAGCTCTTGGAGGTCAGTCTGTGAACTAGTCATTGGACTCATATTTAATTTAGGATACCTTTTCCAATTCTTTTCAGGATGTGTTTGAAGCTCCCCTAAGGTCAAGGGGGGTGTCTAGGAAGGGAATTTAGCTCTTGCACCCCTTGGAATTTTCTTGGTCCCCACAATCCTACTAGAATTCAGTACAATGCAGCAGATCCAGGCTTAGCATGGCCATGGCTCAGTAACCAGACTGGAAGAGTTCGCAGGTTAACTGTCCTCGATCCATCCACTCAGCCCTGGTCACTAGAGTGGCTATGGTCTGAAGATCCTCAAGCAATATCTGAGCGAAACACCTTCTCCAAACCCATCTGTAACACAACATGTTTACAAGCCAGAGATTCACAAAAAAAAAATGATCCATATTTGTTTATTATTTATTCTAGCTCCAGGGCATCTAAACTGAAAAAGGCTTCTACTCCTTTAAATTTATATGCTAAATAGTATTTCAATGTACAGAATCCAGTCAAGACTGGAATAAAGAGAGTACTGAACTGCGAGTTACAAGATAATCCCCATTCAACTTTGATACAAAATTATCTTTTGTCAGTTTTTTTTTTACTAGAAACTGATTCATTTTACAAAAGATTCCTGCTATTAATATGCTTTTCCTGCTATTATTAAACATATACGAAAATCAATTAATAATAGCTCACGCCTATGGAAAAGATTTCTGCCGATCCACGAACATGTACTATTAGGATTATTAACTATATTATTATTAACTATATTACTATTATTATTATCACTGTTATTATCTATAGCCACCAAAATTCTGTCATGAAACAGACATGAAAATAAGGCTTGAAATTCATTAACTCCACTATACTAAAAACTAAATTATTATTACTATTATTAACTACGTCATTATTATTTTCATTATTAACTACGTCATTATTATTGCTATTACGAACTACATGACTAGGATTGTTACTATTGACTTCATTATTGTTACTATTATTATTTACTATATCCGCCAGAATTCTGCCATAAACAGACAAGAAACTGAGGCTTCAAGCCGATTAACTCCACTCTATTATTAACTTCATTAACTTTATTATCATCATCATCATTATTATTAGCTATATCCTTATTATTAATTATATCATCATTATTAAGTGTATTATAATTATTATTGCTAACTATATTATTAATATTATTAACTATGCCATTATAATTATTTTTTATTTGTTTTGTTTTTGTTTGTTTTTTTGTTTTTTTTTTTTTGAGACAGGGTTTCTCTGTATAGCCCTGGCTGTCCTGGAACTCACTCTGTAGACCAGGCTGGCCTCGAACTCAGAAATCCACCTGCATCTGCCTCCCAGAGTGCTGGGATTACAGTTGTGCACCACCACTTCCCAGGGCCACAGTAGCTGGTAAAACCGCAAGCGGGTTGCAAACCACACTTCCCAGAAGCCCTCGGGTTCTGAGGAACACACCTGGATCTACACACACACACACACACACACACACACACACTCCACTTAGAGGTTCAAATACTACAATTCCCAGCATGCATCACTATAAGGACCACAACTCCCTGCATGCCCGTCACAGTGACAGGGAAGTGTGGCCTTCCTCTCTCCCAGCTTCCCTTGTTGCTTGCAGCCATTGGGAAGGTTCTGTCCTATGGGGTGTGGCGCTGAGGGCAAGTTGTGAGTGTAGGGAAGCTGCAGGAAGTTCATCCTGCGCAGTAGTCTGTGTCCAATGCAGACAGTCTTAAGTGTAAAATTGTGCCACAGTCTTTGAGAGGTGTGTGTGTGCGTGTGTGTGTGTGTGTGCATGTGTGTGTATCTGTGTGCGTGTTTATGTGTGTTTTTGTGTGCATGCGTGCGTGCGTGCATTTGTGTATGTGTGTGTATGTATGTGTGTGTGCGTGCGTCCGTCTGTGTGTGTGTGTGTGTGTGTGTTTGTGGGCATGCTTGCATGTGTGTGTGTGTGTGTGTGTGTGTGTGTGTTTGTGTACATGCCTGCTTGCATGTGTGTGTGTGTGTATGTGTGTGTTTGTGTGTATGTGTTTATGTGTGTGTTTGTGTGCATGTGTGTGTGCCTGCCTGCGTGCATGTGTGCATGTGTGTGTGTGTGTGTGTGTGTGCATGTGCATTTGTGTGTGTGTTTTGGGGGACAAGGTAGTCCTGATCTGCTTACCCGATTTTTTTCCTATTGTCTTACCTTGGTGGTTCACTATTCTTTATGTCTGCGTGTATTCTTCCTTTCTGTCCCGCTCATTGCTTTGGGAGCCATTTTGAAACAGTTTTGCCATTGGGAAGGCGGTGGTGAAACTTAGCAGATCGTTGAAGAGCTTCATTGCTTCCTTTAAAACAAAAAAAGAAAAACAAAACAAAACTAGAATTGCCCACCTGATGAATCTGGATTTTAAAACTGTGAAAAAATGTATATCAGTACTTTATCATCATTATTATTATTATTTTGCATTTTCAAGACAGTTTTTTTCTGTGTAGTCCTGGCTGTTCTGGAACTTATTCTGTAGACTAGGCTGGCCTTGAACTGAGAAATCTGCACCCCAAGTGCTGGGATTAAAGTTGTGCACCAGCACTGCTTGGCTGTCCAGGCTTTTTTTAAATATGGGAGGACGTAGACTCTCTGTGAACTCCACCTGAGACCTGAGACCACATGGCAACTGCTAAGTGCAAATCCTGCTCTTGCTGTCCTACTGTCCTGCTGTGCTACTGTGTTGTTGAAGCAGTAGGGATGCAACACTGGCTTAGAAGGAAGGTATCTTGAGCAGCCAAGCCGTTAGCTCAGTGGCGAAACTTTGTGCCTAATTTTTTGGTTTTTTTTTAGGTACAGTATTTTCTCACAATGAACTTTAGGAATGGTGAAGTGTATTCTGTTTATATGAAGACATATGATGTCCCTTTTGTTTTTAAAAATATATGTGATTACTATTACATGATAGGATTCATCTCAGAAGAGTCTTTGAAATTTGGACTCTTAACTTTTTTGAGACTGCTATAGAGGATGGGGACTTTTGGAGTTCGAGCTCATGTATTCTGTATGTTTAAGTGTGATCCCCATACACTCAGGGGTTGAGCAATCATGTGGGGGCCAGGCGATGGAATATGGTAATTTAAATATGCTAAGCTGAGTGAGTAGTGTTATATTGTGATGTGACCTTGTTGGAGGAAGTGAATCACTGTGGTGGTGGGCTTTGAAATTCATACCAGGGCTGAAGAGACCTCCTATTAGGTCCCTGGAAGACACTCTCTCCCTAGCTGCCTTTGGATAAAGATGCAGAACTCTCGGAATCTTCTCCAGAATCATGTCTGCCTGCATGCCTGCCATGCTATAAAGAAAATGGACTAAACTTCTGAAACTATAAGCCAGCCCCAATTAAATGCTTGTTTTTATAGGAGATGCCTTGTTCATGATGTCTCTTTATATCAATAGAAATGTGAAGACAGAAACCCTGTGTGTGATTTTAATATAGTGAAGCCTTTGCACAGTTCTTCTTTATCATGTAGGAATTTGTATTGGGGAGAAACCATGTGAATATAATAAAGCTTTGGAATGGTCCATATACTAAAGCTTTTGCACACCTGTATCAGTTTCATCCTTATGACACTGTTCAAACTGGAGAGAAATTCAATGAATTTCAGCAATGTGATAAAAATCTTTATGTTATGAAGTCCACTGAGGTCCGACCCAATTACAATACCATTACAATGCAAATGATAAGATTTTTTTGTAGACAACTTGCTACTGACTAAATAGGACCACAGCAATATACTCAGAAGGTTAGTTGCATCAACACACCACTCCCTCTCCCTAAGCCAGAAAGTGATATAGATTCCAAATCTGAAAAGGAAAAACATCCATGCCAAGTTAGAGCCATGTTTACCACCAATCAGGATGTCCTTTTCCTGTTAATCTAAGTCAAATGATACAGAATGCAGGTTTTATGGTCTAGCCTTTCATAGTCATTTGTTCTTTTGTGGTTAGGAAAAAAATAGTTCATTTTTAGGACTAAAACAAGAATACCAGATTTTATGATTAGGAACAAAACATGAATAAAAAAAATTTGGCCAGATATTGTTAAGTACATAGGTCCCCTAAGACCTGGGACTTATACTTAGTTTCAACTCATGATTAAATGTAGTTTGGCAACAAAAAGGCAGCCCTTAGGTCAAGTTTCTCTAACTTGTTCCCAACCTATATATAGCAAAGTCATCTTTGAATATATAACAGAATACATATTGAAAATAAATCTTAGAAATGTAATCAATGTGATAAGAACTTTTCACTACACAGTTATCTATGAATACATAATAGAACTATCCAGAGTGAAAGGCTATAATAATCAGTGTGGTAAAGCCTTTGTCTGTAGCAGTAGTCTTAGAGACCATAAGAATATTTCGTAACACAGAGAAATCCTATAAACAACAAATAATTGTGTAGAGGATAAATATTCTCAAGATAGAACAGTTGAGCCAAGGTGAGGATATTCTATATACCTGTTCCATATCAGTCAGATCTCTAAACCGTGCCTGAGCCCAGATCTACTACACATTTTTTTGTTTTTGTTTTTCTTTTCTTTTCTTTTTTTCATTTCTTTGTTTATATGATATATTTTTTATTCACTTTTCAAATGATTTCCCCCTTTCTGGCCCCCCACTCCCTAAAAATTCATGAAATTCTTTGGTAAATAGATGGAGTTGGGGAATATCATACTAAGTGAGGTAACCCAGTCTCAAAAGATCAATCATGGTATGCACTCACTAATAAGTGAATATTAGCCTGGAAAACTGAAATACCCAAAACATAATCCACACATCAAATGAGGTAGAAGAAGTGGCCTCTTGTTCTGGAAACACACTTTTTTTTTATTCTCAAGGCTGATGAGGCTGACAAGACCAAGCTGGGATTTCACATTTAGCAAAACTTAGTCCAAATCCCACAGAGTTATCTGTTGGGCAAGAGGCAGGAGGCATAAAATAAGGGCTACAGATTGTGCAGTCAAAAAACAAAGGCAGAAACGACCACTCCACAACTGGTGAACTGAAAGGCACTTAGCAGTAGAAGCATTTCTTTTTCTTGAGCTTCTTGTAGTTTCTCTGAGGTTTTATTGTTCTCATTTTCTAATCTCTGTAGGTGTGATATTACCTGCTCATGACCTAACTTCAGCTTCTCATAGAAAGAATATGCACTGTGGTAGGATTTGTCCCTAGAAGTGTAGACTCCCATGAACACTGGCCTAAAGCATCACATCAGCACAGGGTGGTCCTCAAAGAACACACCATGGAGTACAATATCCTGGATCCTGTGTAGTGTCAAATTCTGGTGATTATAAAACATATTATGCTGACACTAGGCAGACAAAGGTTATGAATCCAAGTGGAGGATGCCCTAGTTGCATGTGGTCACTCAGTAGGATTGGGAACGCAGTCTATCCCAGTATGTTCTCGGGTGCAAAGTCAGTCAGAAATTACAAGTTATTGTGGGGATGAGAACGAAGAACAAGACAAATATATAAACTGCTAAGTGTTTCCAAATTGTACCAAGGTACACACTTCCTTGGAGAAGCATTTATGAACGTAAGATTGGGCATAGTGACAATCTGGAGGTGCAGCCAGGTCTTGAACAGAAGACCTGAAAAATATGAGTGGGACATTGCAGACCCAAGAATGACACCATAGGATTTGCAAAAGTGAATACCTATAGTCCAAGAATCCATCTCTGACGACTGCTAGGTCATCTTGCAGCTCATTTCTCTCACTGGGCATCAGCTGAGTGGTCAGTTTCTCCATTTATATTTTCCTGCTTCTTGATAACCACATTTGGGAGGAAGGTGTTTGTGACATACCCCAGCCTCTCCAGCTAGAGTAACACAAGTGAACTTGGAAAGTGAGAAGGCATACAAAATGCACAGACCAGGCTGAGGACCAAAGAGAAAGAGAGCACACCTGGAATACAGTGAGAAACTAAAGACTTTGGCACACACTTGAAATGCTTTCTCTGTGGATCTCAGTTCACCCATCAGCCTGTAAAGATTTGGATATCTAAGCAGCCAGGTGTTTTGGTTGCCTACATACGCATGCTTATTGTGACCACACAGATGGCCTCTCCAGGACTGCTAACAACTGCACAGGGTCCCACGTGGCTTCAGAGTTCCAAAACATGTAGCTAAAGAAACCCGGAAATATGGCACAGTCCCCACGCACCCATATTCAGTGGTCATAACCAGATGCCCTATAATGGATTTTAGGCTCATAACTGTGGATTAAATAGTCATGCATGGCAAACCATCATCAAAAGACTGAAAAATTCATCCAACTGAAAGATCAAAATAATCTAGATCTGGAAAATAGGTCCGGTCTCTGATTTTGACAGTTTTATGGGGCATAAAAGATCTGTGTGACACACAATCTGCTCAGGAAGCTTAGGGTGTCACTCACACAGATAAGGTTGTCAGAGGAGAGTTGAGAATGTAAGGTGTCAAAAGAATATTTTGCTCTGAGTTACTATAGGCTGATAGCGACTGTATCTAGAAAAACAAACAGGGAGTAAGTGTTGAACGGATATAAACTGGGAAATATTTCCTCCCTGACTGTTAATGGTCTCATTATGTCCCCAAGTTATACCACAATGGCCAATAAGACGAAAATGTAAAAATTCACAGCAGAATAGCTTAGGAGGATCCAGCTCCTATCTTTGGGGATGAACCAACTAATGTAATAGAATCCTCAGCTTTCAGAAATTATGATAAGCAGGAATGTTTATTAGCGTCACAGTTTAATCATTTCCTGCTATTTTATAGTCATGAGCTTCTTTCAGTGGATTTGGACTGAGAGAAAGCAGAATATCTGGAGGCAACACATTAGTTTGCGTGATACTGTGCCCAATTATGTGTTTTAATGATGCAAACAAGTTTATTGTTTTACACTGGATTATTGGTTTACATTTAAAAGTCAATTTTTTCCATATGTATGACTTCTGGTTCTGTGACAAGCTGTCCTAGAGTGCTGAGACTTGTTTCTAGGGGAATGTGAAAGGAGAAATCTTTAATAAGAATCCCATGTAAAGAAAAATTTCAGTTTTAACAAAAATATTTTCAGTTTTAACACAAATATTTTCCATCAAAATCTCCAATTTTATCAGAAAAACTTTCTATGTGCTTTGACAATTAGTTAAGATTTTTTTATATTTACCATTTTCAAATTATTGTCTTCCATCAAATTCTTCAAATTTAATGTATTTTCTATATATTTCTGATTTTTAAAAAAATAATAAAGATAAAATGGTAGACATAGAAATATTTCTAAAGAGTTGAGTCAAACACATAAGAAAAAAATTAGTCAAAACTACAACCATGGTCTAGAAATGTCTGACTGGAGACAGACACAGAAAATTTATGACATCTGACTCCTACAATAAAGACATTTAGATATGAAGATATGAACCAGTCCAAGGGAAATGCTTGGTAAAAGGTAATTTAATTTCTTTGGTGAGAGAGATGGGAAAGTCTAAGGAATCTTGTTTATTTCAAGGTGTCATGAGATTTCTCCTTTTCTAAATTAGATTTGCTTGTGTGTGTGTGTGTGTGTGTGTGTGTGTGTGTGTGTGTGTGTGCGTGTGTTTATTTGGCATGCATAGGCATTCCAGTACAAGCATGGAGGTCAGAGGACAACTTGTGGGATGAGTTCTCTCCTTTGATCGTATGGGTTCCAGAGAATAAACACAGGCTATTGGCCATGACAGCATAAAAAAAAAGAGCTGAGTCAAAATATGCTTGATAAAATTGAACATATATGTCAAATATATTTCTGATATAATTGAAGAAATATATAGAAAGATTGTTAAACTTGAACATTTTCATGGAAAATAATACAGATAAATGTTAGACATAAAAATATTTTCCAAAATGTAAAGGAATTAGAAACATTTTCTTATAAAATTGAAGATTTTCATGTTATACAAATAAAATGGAAGATGAAAAATATTTCTAAATTAATTGACAAGTGGATTATAAAACACCTAATAAATTAAAGATGTTGATTGAAAACATTTCTGATAAATTTGAAGGAATATTTAGAAAAAAGTAATAAAATTGAAGATGTTCATGTACATATTATACAGAAAAATTGGTTGGCATAAAAACATTTCTAAATTAATTTAAAATTGAATTATAGACCTCTGAAAATTGCAGATGTTGATGGAAAATATTTCTGATAAAAGTGAAGAAATATATATGAAGAGTGATAAAATTGAAGATGTTCATGGAAAATTATACAGATAAATTGGTTGACATAAAAACATTACTAAATTAATTGAGGAAGAATTATAAGCATCTTCTGTTAGAACTGAAGATGTTAAAAATATTGAAGGCAAAATAGATGAAATTTATAGAAAAAAAGTGTTAATATGGAAGATGTTCATGGAAATTATACAGATAAATTTGGTGATATCTAAACATCTAAAATAATTAAAAGAGAAATTATTAACTTTTTCTGATATAATTAGAGATTTACATGGATAATAGTTCTGATAAGTTTAAAAATATATGTAGGAAAAGTTTTAAAAATTAAAATTATCTTAAAAATTATACAGATAAAGGTAGACAAAAACATTTATAATTAATTTAAAAGGGAATTATTAATATTTTCAGACAAAATTCAAGATTTACGTGGAAAATATTTCTGATTACATTGAAGAAACACATAGATAAATGTGTTAAAATTGAAGCTTTTCATGGAAAATTACACAGTTAAAGGGTAGAGATAAAAAGCAATTCTTAATTAAATGAAAGAGGAATTATAAAATATTTTCTGATAAAATTGAAGGCTTACATGGAAAATAAGTCTAATAAAATTTAAGAAATAGAAAAATGTTAAAAATGAAGCTGTTCATGGAAAATTACACACAAAGGGGGTAGACATAAAAATGTTTCTAAATTAATTGAAAATTGAATGATAAGTATCTGATAAAATTGAAGATTTACATGGAAAATTTTTCTGACAAAATTGAAGAAATATATAGAAAAAAGTGGTAAAATTAAAGATGTTCATGGAAAATTATACACATCAATTTGATGATTTAAACACATTTCTAAATTAATTGAAAATTGATGTTTAAAGATAATCTGATAAAATTGAAGATGTGGAAAATCTTTCTGATAAAATTGAATAAACTAGGGTAAAAAGCATTAAAAATTGAAGAACAACAAAAAAGTGAACAACAACAATCACAATAACAAATTCTGTGGCTTTCTTGCTCCATATCCTGATTAAAGGACTGGGTCTTTCAAGCTCAAAATGGTTTGCATTAAAGGCAAGTCTTCCAACAATAAAGACATTGATTACTTTTTACAAAGTAAGCAAATTCCCTTGCAGGTGGGTCCTCAAATTTTGGATTTTGCATAATTCGAGATTTATTCAAGTTGACAACACAGAATAGCAACCGCAGGGAGTGTTTCTCTGTGTAACCCTGGCTGTTCTGAAAATCACTTTGTAGACCAAGGTGACCACCTAGTCAAAGATCTTCCTGTCTCTCCTTCCTCTCTCACCTAGTCAAAGAACTTCCTCCTCATGCTGAGATTAAAGGCACACGTCCCCAGGCCCTGCTTGGAAACCCTGTTAAGTGTCCTTTCTTTAGCTGAAGACCTGAGCAGATGTTCATCTTGTGTTCCCAACAGAGAGATGGTTGGGGGAAACAGCTAAGTGTAGAGCTCAACCTTCAGGACAAAGACTCTCCTCTCCACCTGCCCACTCCCCAACCCCTGTTTCTGTCTCACATTTTATGTCCTGCTTTTGAGATGAATACCCTTAACATATCCATCCCCTAGTCTCTGGGTCTGCACAGAAGTCAGGCAAGGATCTCCTGGGTTAGCTGGGCTCCATGCTGCCATGGACTGCACTCATATTTACAGGGAAACAGACAGGAAGATTGGAAAGCCATTCCTTGAGGGAATGTCAAAGCACAGGTCTTCTAAGTCAAGGATATCAAGGGCAGAAAGCCCTGGCTCTAGGTCTGCTCATGGCAGAACTGGAGGCCAGGTGGCACTGGAGCAGAATCCCAAGACAGCTTCTTCACACACAAGAAACAAAAAGCCAGCTCTCCTGACTAGGTCCAGGCACACAAGGACATCAGCAGCTGTGTTCCCTGGGATGGATCACACTGAGCCTTCTGTACTCCATCTGTGGGTGGTATTCATAATCCTGAAAGAGGTAGGGGAGGCAAGCAAAGGACCCTGAAACCTGTGCTTACAAAACCACAAAACAGACACAGAAGTGAAAAAGGCAAATGTGTAAGAGTACATAAATCACGGAGTTAGGGGGAGAGAAGAGGGCAAACCAAAGCTACACTGCAGTAAGCAAGTCTGTGGAAGGACAGTGTCCTCCTGTAGATGCTGTGGGAATCTGAGTGAAAACCTGACATCTCACCCTGGCTCAGGGATGCTCTCCTGTCTGTTCTGCATCCTGCTGGTGGGCATCAGGATTGTCAGTTAGTGGTGCTCCCTTCAGAGCCTGTCTAATAGAAATAGTAGCAGGCTCAAAAGTAAAATATTATAAAGTTCTTTTCCCTGCCACTTTTGTCAGTGGGGAAGACATGCAACCAATCATTTAAAATAGGGTTTCCCTGAAGCAAACCAGAATTGCTGGGCCAGGTTAATCCCCTGCATTCCTGAATGCCTCTGTTAGGATCCCAGGGGCAGGTGCCCTGCTAGTTAAGATTCCCTGCAGAGTCAATATCCTTTGCTTGGTCCCTGGATAGGTATGGCCAACCTTTAAGTCCCATGAAATCACAGTCAGGCAGCATTGAAAGATACCTGTATTTCAAACCATTTCACAGCCAGAGGAACAGACAGAGAAACCTGCAACTCTGGGAACCTGGGAGGCTGCTACAGAAGAATGATTCCCAGTGGAGATGTAGCCCAGGTCCTGTTCCAGACTGCCCCACCATGGGGAGGACACACAGGACCCTGCGACCTGTGGCAGAAATTCCCCAGGGAACTCTAGCAAATGGCCACCAGAGACCAGGATAGATTCAGGATTTTCTGAGGACTCCTGTGGTGCAATCACGGATTGCTTAGCTGCCTGCTCTGTGGCTGCTGCCCTCTGGCCTTTGGCAGCAGGGAGGCTTACAGAACAGCAGGCACCTTTCTGGCAATTTAGATTAAGGTCTGAGCTAAACAGGATCGGTGCCTAAACCTCTTTGATCCCAGAAGCCAACTATTTTCAGGTCAGCTCCCTGCTTCCAAAATAAAACATAGGATTTGCCTTCGATGCTCCGTGTCATTTCTTAGTCTTTTAATAGATAATTTCAAAGGGAATGTCCAGGGTAGTGCCCGCCCTTTTTCGAAGGCACTGATTGCAGCTGGGATCGCATGTTTCTAAGATTCATGGAAACGCCAGAGATGGGGCAACTGCAATCCAACCTCCAATGGGAAGGTAGGTCTGACTTTAGACTTTCATGATTCAGGGAAGGTGTTGTCCTAGGCACTAAAGCTATGACCTGTCTGCTGGCCTCTCCATAGCCATCTTTTCTGAGGAGGTCTCTCTGTTATCCGCTAGCATGTACTTGTCCAGTGCACAAGCAGCCAAAGATAGCAGCCTAATGGCACCTCACTGGCACCATCCGGGTTTGAGCCCAGCCTTGACATCCTGGAGAAATCCGTGGTTAGTGTGCCTGCCCACTTTTCCACATTGGTAGCGGGCTCCCAAGGAGTAGGAACCAAGTAAGGAATTCTAGCCAGAAGGGAAAAGTTGCAAAAGAACTTGCAAACTGCCAATTCGGCCCTGGAGCTGTAGGCACTGTAAGCTCCGTTCCACCAGGGGGCGCAGTGGCACTGGCATTCTGACTGGTGGAAAGTAATAATGGTGAGCTCTGGAACTTTAAGTTCTGTGGACCATGTTCCCTAGTAGCAGCATTTTCAGCTTGTCTCTTTGTAATGTGGAGCTTAAATCTGAGGGTGATTTCAAATCTCGTGTATTATTTTATCTCATGATTTAGTATGTGGTTATGCTTTCTTTGTTTTTTTTTTTGTTGTTGTTTTGTTTTGTTTTTCCCAGGGGCACTGGACTCTGCCTGTCCAGCTGCAGAGGACAACTGTGCGAATCCACAGATTCTGGAGAGAGTACTGAGGAGATGCAATGTGATCGCCTGGGTTTCGGTTTGTTCCCTGGGCATATTTGCTTCTGTGTGTTTCTAAAAGCTGAAAAATCGCCCAAGTTCTTTCTGTAGGCGGATTCCATGCTGTAAGGCACTGGCATAGTTACATTTTCCAAATGGGAACTGTTCGAAGTGGTGAGAAAAGGACCCCAGAAAGATGACAAATTTCAAGTGAACACAATCCCCCAAAGCAGTTGCTTCCCTTTCCATGTGCCTACCGTTTTCGGGTCCACAGGACCACAGCTCAAGAGACATTCATTCTTGTAGCCCTTTCTGCTGGCCTCGAACTCGTCCTGATCCTCCTGCCATTCTTTCTTGGCTGGCCCTTTCCACTTCAGCGTCCCTTTCCCACTCGCCAAGGCAGATGTCCAGCAGGCAAAAGGAAGGAGGAGGGCAGCTGACAGTTTCTCACTAGGATTCCCAGCGCAGTGGGGTAGAATCTGATACTGGAGAAGTCAGTACTTAACAAGCCTGCTCACTTGTCCACACTGCTTGGGGCCAATGAGTCCCAGCTGCATCTGCCTTCCAACTCAAGGACTGAAGACCAGGGGTTACCTATGATTCCTCCAGGCCTTGGGAGGCAGATGAGGACTGCTCCAAAAGATGCAGAAAAATGGCATCTGATATTGAAAATTGTAACCAGGATGCAAGTGGCTATTGGAACTAAATTTGACTTTATATTTCTTACCCTTTAAAAACGGAATTATAGGCCAAATCTAGAATTAGTTGGAGGGATGCACGGAAAGACCCTATGATCCAATAAGCACGACTTAATGGGTAATCTAGTGAGATCTCAGAAACCAATGGCAACAGCCGTGTAGACAGTGAAGGCTGGAGAATTTGACAGCAATCAGGTTGAAGTCCTTTTACATCTCATCCTGCAAAGGAATATTTTTCTGCATTTATCTATGCCTGGAGGTTTCAAATGACTCTGAGATAAAAATGACTGAATGACTTCCACCTGCCTCATCCACATCCTGCCTGTGACATGTGTCTGCCGTGTTCATAGGCACCTCAGCCTAAATCTTTTGATGTGCAAGGAACATAATATGGAATCTAGGCTCAAACATTTTCCCAATTACATTGTAATAAACATCTGAAAAGGGGTCAGGAGTGTGTACCTTTCTGAGGTAAAGAATTAAGTGGAATCCTTTTCCAAAATAAATGACCAAGGTAGTGGATTCTGTATTATCATATATCACAATTATCAAAAACTATGAAACTGTTATTAAATTGATGCAACTTGTTATCATATTTAATATTACTTGCTAAATGTATACTAAATAAACTTGTTTGAGGTACTTTTTACTTACTTTGTATCTGCGGGTATGTATGTGAACAGGCACCACAGCATGCATATAGAGGTAAAAAGATCAGTCCTTTCTCTGCACCATGTGAGTCCGGGAGTAACTCACATTATCAGCCTGGGAAGCAACTCATACCAATTCCTCCTGTTCATATTGAATCTTAGAATTACCAAACCCCCTAGAGTGTGTACTGCTAGCAGTCAGAAGGAAGAAGCCTCCATTACCTTCCTCTTCTATGATCTACAGTATAAAACTCACTCAGGGTTTAGTTAATAGGAATTATATCTTGTCTGCCCAGGTGCTACACAATGCGTACTGTGATTGCTGTTTCTAAAGCCAGAAAATAGGTGTTCTAACACTGAGCCACACAGTGGCAATAACTCAAGAACATGTGGATTTCTCTATTTCAAGATGCAGTTATACTACCCAAAAGATACTTCTTCCTATCACAGATACACTTATTCAAACCTGTTCAGTGCTACAGCGTTCACAGTAACCAGAAGTTTGGAACAACCTATATGGTGCTCAACTGAAAAGCAGGTAAACAAAATGTGGTACATTTACACTATAGAGCATTACATAGACATTTACATGAATGAATAAATTATGAAATTCAAAGCTAAATGGAACAAGAAAAAGGCCCAGTGCTTTCTGCTTCTCTTTTCCATTTCATGCTAGCTTTGCTTAGATGAATTGGAGGGCTCTGTTCTTCTTTTCTTGTATTCGGTCTTCTTTGACATCATTTTGCCCTCCCATTCTGCACAGTGCCCTGATATATATATGTATCTGGGTAGGAGGATTAATGGAGACACATCACATAGGGCTGTGTTTTTCATAATCTGTCTCTGTCTGTCTGCCTTCTGTTTGCAGTCTGTCTGTCTCTGTTAGTCTTTCTCTGTCTCTATCTCCTCACTTTGCCTGTCTCTGTCTCTCTGTATTTCATTCTATCCTGTTTCTGTCTCACTTTCTCTCTTTCTGTCTCAGTCTGTGTCTCTATCTCTCTGTCTATCTCTCTCAGAATGTCTGTATCTGTCTCTGTCCCTGTCTCTGTCTCTGTCTCTCTCTGTGTGTCTCTGTGTCCCTCTGTTTGTCTCTCTGTTTGTCTGTCTCTCTGTCTCTGTCTCTGTGTCTGTCTCTCTGCATCCTTTGGTTTATCATGAAAAACTCTGATATGACATCAGTGATTCTACCTGCTGCAGGAGGAAGCCTTTCTTAAAATGGCTGAATAGGGAACTGATCAGTGGGATTAGAAGAATTGGACTGCTAGATTGTTTCTTTTATTTAATTGTCTAGAGCAGTAGCATTTGATTTTAAACTAGGTCTCTGGCCATCTACACTCTATATTTTTGTCACCTAAGCAGTGTCTTGTATGGATTCTATCTAACTAATTGGGCCTTAAGTCAAATCAGACATTTCTATATTATACCTAGATGTTCTCTGACACCACTGCCCTAGCATATCTGGCAGGTAGAACTGCCCAATGAGACTGAATAACAGACTTTCAACAGAAAATACTGTAGGTCAAGGGTTTTGTGGCTGAATTGGTATTTGTTTCTCTTTTGGTGGCCAACAGAGAACTCTCCTACAACAAAGAAACTAGAACATAAGGGTAAAGGTTTGAAGCATGCATCTGCTCAACTTCAATTTCGATGTGCTGAGTAGGTGTTGGCCTAAGCAATTGAACTCTACTCTCAGTTAGCAAAGAGTAAACAGTTGTCTTAGCAACAGCCTGGGTTGTTTGTATATTTCCATGGGATGACCTTGCAGAACAACTCAAATGAATGCAATGCAGTCACTTTTCATGGAAGCCTTATTGGTGACAAAAAGTGGCCAGTAGAGATTTTGTATGCCCCATCAGTAGAAATAACTAAGATGGCCTTCCTATAATTTAGGAATTCCAGTACACTAGGTTTCCATATTATGTCTCAAATGCCACTGCAACTGAACCTATATCTCCCAGGATTCTCTTCCTTTCCCTTAGCTCCCTTCCTATTCCTCAGGGACTGTGTCCATTGTCTTTTACATAGGTCACCTGTAAAATCTAATCAATCTCTCACTTCCATGGAGATGCATGTATCCATCCTAGCTCATTTCTTCATACCCTATCTCTGGATGTATGGATTAAAGGTTGGTTAGTGTCCTTTAGTAACTACTATCCAGATGTAAGTGCATACATATAATATGTATATTTCTGGATCTTGGTTATGTCACTATGGATGTTTTTTTATTACCAAAGTTTTTTCTGCAAATGCCATGATGTCATTATTTCTTAAAATATCTAATCTGCCACTATGTAAATGTATCACATTTTCCCTAAAGGATCTTTTCAATCTAGGACCATGCTTTGGATCTTGGAAATTGCCCAGTGAGATTAAATGACAAACTTTCAACAGTAATATCTTTGTTCAGCCTAGAGGTCTCTCTCCTTCTTCTTCCATTTCCTGATGATTTGAATGAGAACAGCCCCACAGACTTACATATTTGCATCATTAGTCTCCTGTAATGAACTGTATGGAAGGTCAGAAGGTATGGCCCAGTTGAAATTATGGTGCTTATTTGAATAAGAATGAAACTTGGGGGACTGTAGGATGGGATGTGTCAATGGGAATCTGGAAGTATATATTAGAGGAGGTAGGTCACTAGGGGAGACTCTTGGAGGAAGTGTTTCACTGGGGGTATGTTTTAAGATTTAAGATACCAGTAACAGGACCTGAATGTAACTCTTTTTTTTCTTATATCTGTCTTTGTCTCCATCTCTCTCTGTCAGTCTCTGTCTCTCTGTATCTCATTCTATCCTGTTACTGTCTCCCTTTTTCTCTGTCTGTCTCTGTCTCTATCTCTCTGTCTATCTCTCTCAGTCTGTCTGTCTCTCTGTCTCTGTGTCCCTCTGTCTCTCTGCCTGTCTCTCTCTCTCTCTCTCTCTCTCTCTCTCTCTCTCTCTCTCTCTCTCTATCTCTCTCTCTCTCTCTCTTTCTCTCTCTGTCTCTATCTCTGCCTCTGTACTCTTTGGTTTATTACAGAAAAACTCTGATACGACATCAGTGATTCTATCTGTAAAACTATAAGGAAGCCCCAATTAAATACTTGCTGTTCAAAGAAATTCCCCAGTCCTGGTGGTTCTTCACAGCAATTAAACAGCAAATAAACACCCACTGAGGACATATCTGTGACTATAAAATACACTAATATTTTCTGTTAGGATGTATAATCACATTTCAATGATAAGTGTCTTATTAACACTTGCAAGAAATGTGTGACACTCTTTCTTAACTAAGAGCCCAGGAAATAGGAACTACCATCTTTGGGTTTTGTGCTTATAGCTGCCATCATTTCAGCCATGTCGGGCTGCCCTATAGGCTTGCTTTCTAGCATGGTGTAAAGTCTGTCCCTTTTAAAACATGGCTTCTGAGATTACTGTTGGCTTTCATCTGCCTTCTGACATCAGATTCCTTCTCAGCCAATCAGCACTTAATAGAATCTTGAGGTTACCATGGAGCTGAGTAAACAAGTCTGGCTCAGTGTTCAGTTGAACTGCTTCAACGCATACACGTGACTTGTGCTTGTGAATCTCAATAACCCCTTTACCTTGTGAATACCAATAACCCGTTTACCATCCCTTTATCCAAATCCTATACCTCTACTTGTCTTCCTGCCTCCACAATGTCAGGTAGGAAAGAAACTAAAATGTTTATTTAACTGAAAGTCTCTCAAATAGGGAATCATCAAAATAAGGTGGGATTGGAAAGAAAGTATTGAAGGACAAGACTGTGCCCTAACTAAGGTCTTGGATCTGACCTTTCCTAGGGTTGTAACTTTGTCCTGAACCTTGACTTATCTACTTGCTGGCAGATTCTAGGGCTCTCTAGGGAATTGAGTCTTTAGGAGGAGGGGATAGAGAAGGAATCCAGATAGTTCTTGGGGCTGTTTCAACTGAAGCAGAGAGAGAACTGTGTATAGACACAGGAGAACTGAGGCCCAAGTTGCTTTTCTTTTGATGACAGACTACAGAGTATTAAACAATAGTACTTCAAAGATTAGCTGATCAACAGTAATGTTGAGATAAGGAGAGTCAATAAAACATCTTCCACTGTTCAATTAGCAACTTAGATTGACTAGTTTGTGCCTACTGGGTAGATGTATTTTCCTCCTACATGGTTTCACATTTGTGTTCTCTGAAGCTGTCAGGTGGAAACAAGTCTTTCCCTGACAAAAGGATAGTTTGTTACATTCACCTGCACATGAACAGCTGTGTCCACCCTGGTGATGCACACTGGGTTGAAGATGGGCACCTTACTAATGGAGGAGGTTTCCACTCAATTTTGGCAAATGGTTTAAGATAATTACATTCCTTGATTGTCATTACAAACAAACTCCTATTGTGAATAGCTAGAGTATGGTGGCATACACCTTTAATGTCCACCCTTGGGAACCAGAGGCATGAGAACCAATGTGAACATGAGAGTTTCTCTTGGACAGTAACTTCAAGAGAGTCACTCAGGGGCTATAAGACGGTTCGTCGAGTAATAAAAGGAAATGAATTTTAAAATTAGCATTCACAGTAGTAGCTCTCTTACATTTGAAACCCACTAAGAAGGAAGGGTGGATCACAGGGCAGTAAGCAAACTGATACTCTTGAGAAGGCAAGCTAGGGACCATTTATAAAAAGATCACACCACCTTTACCTAGAGACAGTGAAGAAAATGAAAAAAATGGGGCAAGATTGCTGGAGAGGAGAATATAAAGAATAGATGAAAGGAGAAGACAGAACATAGGGGTGTTAGCCATGTGACACAGGAAGCTCACCACTGAATGCTCAAGGCAGACAAATGATATTAATAAATACATTTTCAAAGGAACACTGGCTAAAAATTACTGAGTACATGGCAAACATTGAAGGATTTAATTAAATATAGGTCAAGAGTTCAGGAATGATGCTGAGGCTGGGACAGGATATGACTAGAACCACTAACTTATCAGGAAAAACACATTTCATGTTTAGATATTGTCTTCTGAGTCCCTAAACCCTGATGATGCTTTACAATTAGAAATGAGCTTTCTATGCATTTATTGTAGAACCAATTCTTAGTGCAATGTCTGGGCTCAAGAGTAAAATTCTAGCTCCCAGGTGGCATAGGCAGAAGGATTGATGGTAGTTTATCCACATTCTAGAAAGAATGATGAATTATAGGCAAACCCTGGCCATGGAGTCAAATTATTACTAAAAAGAATTAGAATTTTTTTTGAGAACTTGTGTTTGGGGATTTTGTTTTACTCTGACCTTGAGCATACACAGGATCTGGAGAAATCATGGTAATCTAGATATTCTTTAGTATTAGAGATCAAACTAAAGCAAATTTCCCAGCTTTATACTCATTTACCTCACTAGACACAGTATAATCTTTGTAACAAGGAATTATAAATCTACGAAGATAAGACAGGAATCCATAAAGACACAGTTGTATATCACTAATAAACTTGTGCATCCCCAACAGGTAATTCTTGGGATAGAGGTACCAGAACAGTTTCTTGATACTATTCCACCTATTCGCCAATCAAAACCTGAATCATCTTGAGGTCCCTATGATAAGTACAAAGCTGTTTTCCCAAACTGTGTTCACATTGCCAACCTCACAATGTCTGGTATGGAAAGAAATGGGAACATTTCTTTAGCTGATATCCCCATATTTTGAGAAGTCCAGAAAGTATGGATGCATAGGGAATGTACTGAATGAGAATCTAGTGCCAAGTGTCCATTTTGGCCCTGATATATCTGAGATTATGATTTTGGACAGAGCATTCTCCCTTTCACTATAAGGATCTTCACATTTCATAGTAGCAAAACTAACAGGCTGACCTGTGAGCACAAGTAGATATAGAGTGCTTAAGAGAGCACAGTATAGAGACAGCACCCAGCTAATTCATGGGAATTTTTACAGAGAAGCAGGCAGTGGAGGCACATATTTTTAATGACAGTGCTTTGGAGGCAAATACAGGTGGATTTCTGAGTTCGAGGCCAGCCTGGTCTAAAGAGTGAGTTCCATGACAGTCAGGGCTACACACAGAAACCCTATCTGGAAAAAAAAAAGAAAAAAGGAAGCTACATTTGTTTGCAGATGTCCTGCAAAGGATCTGTGTAGGCCCAGTTCTTTCTGCTTCTCCCAGTTCATGCTAGCTTTGCTCAAGTGAATTGGAGGGCATTGTTCTTCTTTCATTTTGTCTGCTTTGACAGTATCTTGCCGTCATATTTTGCACAGTTCCCTAATGTATGAATGGGTCTGTGTAGGGAGATGGATGAACACACATCACAAAGGACTGTGCATTTCATTCTCTGTCTCTGTCTTTCTGTCTCTGTTTCTGTCACTCTCTCTGTCTCTGTCTCTTTGTCTCTCTGACTCTGTATCTGTCTCTGTCTCTCTCTACCCCCATAATATATTGGTATGGAACTCTATATATATTCCCATTTGCTGCAGGAGGAAGCCTTTCTTCTAATGGCTGAATAGGGAATTGATCAGTGGGATTAGAAGAATTGGACTGCTAGACTGTTTCTTTTATTTAATTGTTTAGAGCAGTAGCATTTGATTTTAAACTAGGTCTCTGGCCATCTACACTCTATGTTTTTGTCACCTAAGCAGTGTCTTGTATGAATTCTATCTAATTAATTGGGCCTTAAGTCAAATCAGACATTTCTATTATTATTCCTAGATGTTCTCTGACACTACTGCCCTAGCATATCTGGCAGGTAGAACTGCCCAATGAGACTGAATAACAGACTTTCAACAGACAATACTGTAGGTCAAGGGTTTTGTGGCTGAATTGGTATTTGTTTCTCTTTTGGTGGCCAACAGAGAACTCTCCTACAACAAAGAAACTAGAACATAAGGGTAAAGGTTTGAAGCATGCATCTGCTCAACTTCAATTTCGATGTGCTGAGTAGGTGTTGGCCTAAGCAATTGAACTCTACTCTCAGTTAGCAAAGAGTAAACAGTTGTCTTAGCAACAGCCTGGGTTGTTTGTATATTTCCATGGGATGACCTTGCAGAACAACTCAAATGAATGCAATGCAGTCACTTTTCATGGAAGCCTTATTGGTGACAAAAAGTGGTCAGTAGAGACTCTGTATCCCCCATCAGTAGAAATCACTAAGATTGCCTTCCTATAATTTAGGATTTCCAGTATGCTGGGTTTCCATGTTATGTCTCAAATGCCACTGCAACTGAACCTATATCTCCCAGGATTCTCTTCCTTTCCCTTAGCTCCCTTCCTATTCCTCAGGGACTGTGTCCATTGTCTTTCACATAGGTCACCTGTAAAATCTAATCAATCTCTCACTTCCATGGAGATGCATGTATCCATCCTAGTTCATTTCTTCATATCCTATCTCTGGATGTATGGATTAAAGGTTGGTTAGTATCTTTAGTGACTACTATCCAGATGTAAGTGAATACATATAATATGTATGTTTCTGGATCTTGGTTATGTCACTATGGTTTTTTTTTTTTTTTTTATTGCCAAAGTTTTTTCTGCAAATGTCATGATGTCATTATTTTTTAAAATATCTAATCTGCCACTATGTAAATGTATCACATTTTCCCTATAGGATCTTCTCAATCTAGGACCATGCTTTGGTTCTTGGAAATTGCCCAGTGAGATTAAATGACAAACTTTCAACAGTAATATCTTTGTTCAGCCTAGAGGTCTCTCTCCTTCTTCTTCCATTTCCTGATGATTTGAATGAGAACAGCCCCACAGACTTATATATTTGCATCATTAGTCTCCTGTAATGAACTGTATGGAAGGTCAGAAGGTATGGCCCAGTTGAAATTATGGTGCTTATTTGAATAAGAATGAAACTTGGGGGACTGTAGGATGGGATGTGTCAATGGGAGTCTGGAAGTATATATTAGAGGAGGTAGGTCACTAGGGGAGACTCTTGGAGGAAGTGTTTCACTGGGGGTAGGTTTTAAGATTTAAGATACCAGTAACAGGACCTGAATGTAACTCTGTTTCTCCTTATGTCTGTCTCCATCTCTCTCTGTCAGTCGCTGTCTCTCTACCTCATTCTATCCTGTTTCTGTCTCCCTTTTTCTCTGTCTGTCTCTGTATCTTTCTGTCTATCTCTCTCAGTCTGTCTGTCTCTCTGTCTCTGAGTCCCTCTGTCTCTCTGCCTGTCTGTCTGTCTGTCTGTCTGTCTGTCTCTCTCTCTCTCTCTCTCTCTCTTTCTCTCTCTGTCTCTATCTCTGCCTCTGTAATCTTTGGTTTATTACAGAAAAACTCTGATACGACATCAGTGATTCTATCTGTAAGTCTATAAGGAAGCCCCAATTAAATACTTGCTGTTCAAAGAAATTCCCCAGTCCTGGTGGTTCTTCACAGCAATTAAACAGCAAATAAACACCCACTGAGGACATATCTTTGACTATAACATACACTAATATTATCTGGATGTATAATCACATTTCAATGATAAGTGTCTTATTAACACTTGCAAGAAATGTGTGACACTCTTTCTTAACTAAGAGCCCAGGAAATAGGAACTACCATCTTTGGGTTTTGTGCTTATAGCTGCCATCATTTCAGCCACGTCGGGCCGCCCTATAGGCTTGCTTTCTAGCATGGTGTCAAGTCTGTCCTTTTAAAACATGGCTTCTGAGATTACTTGTTGGCTTTCATCTGCCTTCTGACATCAGATTCCTTCTCAGCCAATCAGCACTTAATAGAATCTTGAGGTTACCATGGAGCTGAGTAAACAAGTCTGGCTCAGTGTTCAGTTGAACTGCTTCAACGCATACACGTGACTTGTGCTTGTGAATCTCAATAACCCCTTTACCCTGTGAATACCAATAACCCGTTTACCATCCCTTTATCCAAATCCTCTACCTCTACTTGTCTTCCTGCCTCCACAATGTCAGGTAGGAAAGAAACTAAAATGTTTATTTAACTGAAAGTCTCTCAAATAGGGAATCATCAAAATAAGGTGGGATTGGAAAGAAAGTATTGAAGGACAAGACTGTGCCCTAACTAAGGTCTTGGATCTGACCTTTCCTAGGGTTGTAACTTTGTCCTGAACCTTGACTTATCTACTTGCTGGCAGATTCTAGGGCTCTCTAGGGAATTGAGTCTTTAGGAGGAGGGGATAGAGAAGGAATCCAGATAGTTCTTGGGGCTGTTTCAACTGAAGCAGAGAGAGAACTGTGTATAGACACAGGAGAACTGAGGCCCAAGTTGCTTTTCTTTTGATGACAGACTACAGAGTATTACACAATAGTACTTCAAAGATTAGCTGAACACCAGTAATGTTGAGATAAGGAGAGTCAATAAAACATCTTCCACTGTTCAATTAGCAACTTAGATTGACTAGTTTGTGCCAACTGGCTAGATGTATTTTCCTCCTACATGGTTTCACATTTGTGTTCTCTGAAGCTGTCAGGTGGAAACAAGTCTTTCCCTGACAAAAGGATAGTTTGTTACATTCACCTGCACACGAACAGCTGTGTCCACCCTGGTGATGCACACTGGGTTGAAGATGAGCACCTTACTAATGGAGGAGGTTTCCACTCAATTTTGGCAAATGGTTTAAGATAATTACATTCCTTGATTGTCATTACAAACAAACTCCTATTGTGAATAGCTAGTGTATGGTGGCATACACCTTTAATGTCCACCCTTGGGAACCGGAGGCATGAGAACCAACGTGAACATGAGAGTTTCTCTTGGACAGTAACTTCAAGAGAGTCACTCAGGGGCTATAAGACGGTTCCTCGAGTAATGAAAGGAAAAGAATTTTAAAAATTAGCATTCCCAGTAGTAGCTCTCTTACATCTGAAACCCTCTAAGAAGGAAGAGTGGATCACAGGGCAAGAAGCAAACTGATACTCTTGAGAAGGCAAGCTAGGGACCATTTATAAAAAGATCACACCACCTTTACCTAGAGACAGTGAAGAAAATGAAAAAAATGGGGCAAGATTGCTGGAGAGGAGAATATGAAGAATAGATGAAAGGAGAAGACAGAACATAGGGGTGTTAGCCATGTGACACAGGAAGCTCACCACTGAATGCTCAAGGCAGACAAATGATATTAATAAATACATTTTCAAAGGAACACTGGCTAAAAATTACTGAGTACATGGCAAACATTGAAGGATTTAATTAAATATAGGTCAAGAGTTCAGGAATGATGCTGAGGCTGGGGCAGGATATGACTAGAACCACTAACTTATCAGGAAAAACACATTTCATGTTTAGATATTGTCTTCTGAGTCCCTAAACCCTGATGATGCTTTACAATTAGGAAATGAGCTTTCTATGCATATATTGTAGAACCAATTCTTAGTGCAATGTCTGGGCTCAAGAGTAAAATTCTAGCTCCCAGGTGGCATAGGCAGAAGGATTGATGGTAGTTTATCCACATTCTAGAAAGAATGATGAATTATAGGCAAACCCTGGCCATGAAGTCAAATTATTACTAAAAAGAATTAGAATTTTTTGAGAACTTGTGTTTGGGGATTTTGTTTTTCTCTGACCTTGAGCATACACAGGATCTGGAGAAATCATGGTGATCTAGATATTCTTTAGTATTAGAGATCAAACTAAAGCAAATTTCCCAGCTTTATACTCATTTACCTCACTAGACACAGTATAATCTTTGTAACAAGGAATTATAAAATCTACGAAGATAAGACAGGAATCCATAAAGACACAGTTGTTTATCACTAATAAACTTGTGCATCCCCAACAGGTAATTCTTGGGATAGAGGTACCAGTACAGTTTCTTGATACTATTCCACCTATTAGCCAATCAAAACCTGAATCATCTTGAGGTCCCTATAATAAGTACAAAGCTGTTTTCCCAAACTGTGTTCACATTGCCAACCTCACAATGTCTGGTATGGAAAGAAATGGGAACATTTCTTTAGCTGATATCCCCATATTTTGAGAAGTCCAGAAAGTATGGATGCATAGGGAATGTACTGAATGAGAATCTAGTGCCAAGTGTCCATTTTGGCCCTGATATATCTGAGATTATTATTTTGGACAGAGCATTCTCCCTTTCACTATAAGGATCTTCACATTTCATAGTAGCAAAACTAACAGGCTGACCTGTGAGCACAAGTAGATATAGAGTGCTTAAGAGAGCACAGTATAGAGACAGCACCCAGCTAATTCATGGGAATTTTTACAGAGAAGCAGGCAGTGGAGGCACATATTTTTAATGACAGTGCTTTGGAGGCAAATACAGGTGGATTTCTGAGTTCGAGGCCAGCCTGGTCTAAAGAGTGAGTTCCATGACAGTCAGGGCTACACACAGAAATCCTATCTGGAAAATAAAAGAAAAAGGAAGCTACATTTGTTCACAGATGTCCTGCAAAGGATCTGTGTAGGCCCAATTCTTTCTGCTTCTCCCAGTTCATGCTAGCTTTGCTCAAGTGAATTGGAGGGCATTGTTCTTCCTTCATTTTGTCTGCTTTGACAGTATCTTGCCGTCATATTTCGCACAGTTCCCTAATGTATGAATGGGTCTGTGTAGGGAGATGGATGAACACACATCACAAAGGACTGTGCGTTTCATTCTCTGTCTCTGTGTCTCTGTTTCTGTCACTCTCTCTGTCTCTGTCTCTTTGTCTCTCTGACTCTGTCTCTGTCTCTGTCTCTGTCTCTCTACCCCCATAATATATTGGTATGGAACTCTATATATATTCCCATTTGCTGCAGGAGGAAGTCTTTCTTATAATTGGTGAATAGGGAATTGATCGGTGGGATTAGAAGAATTGGACTGTTAGATTGTTTCTTTTATTTAATTGTTTAGAGCAGTAGCATTTGATTTTAAACTAGGTCTCTGGCCATCTACACTCTATGTTTTTGTCACCTAAGCAGTGTCTTGTATGGATTCTATCTAATTAATTTGGCCTTAAGTCAAATCAGACATTTCTATATTATTCCTAGATCTTCTCTGACACTACTGCCCTAGCATATCTGCCCAATGAGACTGAATAACAGACTTTCAACAGAAAATACTGTAGGTCAAGGGTTTTGTGGCTGAATTGGTATTTGTTTCTCTTTTGGTGGCCAACAGAGAACTCTCCTACAACAAAGAAACTAGAACATAAGGGTAAAGGTTTAAAGCATGCATCTGCTCAACTTCAATTTCAACGTGCTGAGTACATGTTGGCCTAAGAAACTGAACTCTACTCTCAGTTAGCAAAGAGTAAACAGTTGTCTTAGCAACAGCCTGGGTTGTTTGTATATTTCCATGGGATGACCTTGCAGAACAACTCAAATGAATGCAATGCAGTCACTTTTCATGGAAGCCTTATTGGTGACAAAAAGTGGTCAGTAGAGACTCTGTATCGCCCATCAGTAGAAATCACTTAGATTGCCTTCCTATAATTTAGGATTTCCAGTACGCTGGGTTTCCATGTTATGCCTCAAATGCCACTGCAACTGAACCTATATCTCCCAGGACTCTCTTCCTTTCCCTTAGCTCCCTTCCTATTCCTCAGGGACTGTGTCCATTGTCTTTCACATAGGTCACCTGTAAAATCTAATCAATCTCTCACTTCCATGGAGATGCATGTATCCATCCTACTTCATTTCTTCATACCCTATCTCTGGATGTATGGATTAAAGGTTGGTTAGTATCTTTAGTGACTACTATCCAGATGTAAGTGAATACATATAATATGTATGTTTCTGGATCTTGGTTATGTCACTATGGTTGTTTTTTTTTTTTATTGCCAAAGTTTTTTCTGCAAATGTCATGATGTCATTATTTTTTAAAATATCTAATCTGCCACTATGTAAATGTATCACATTTTCCCTATAGGATCTTCTCAATCTAGGACCATGCTTTGATTCTTGGAAATTGCCCAGTGAGATTAAATGACAAACTTTCAACAGTAATATCTTTGTTCAGCCTAGAGGTCTCTCTCCTTCTTCTTCCATTTCCTGATGATTTGAATGAGAACAGCCCCACAGACTTATATATTTGCATCATTAGTCTCCTGTAATGAACTGTATGGAAGGTCAGAAGGTATGGCCCAGTTGAAATTATGGTGCTTATTTGAATAAGAATGAAACTTGGGGTACTGTAGGATGGGATGTGTCAATGGGAGTCTGGAAGTATATATTAGAGGAGGTAGGTCACTAGGAGAGACTCTTGGAGGAAGTGTTTCACTGGGGGTAGGTTTTAAGATTTAAGATACCAGTAACAGGACCTGAATGTAACTCTGTTTCTCCTTATGTCTGTCTCTGTCTCCATCTCTGTCTGTCAGTCGCTGTCTCTCTATCTCATTCTATCCTGTTTCTGTCTCCCTTTTTCTCTGTCTGTCTCTGTCTCTATCTCTCTGTCTATCTCTCTCAGTCTGTCTGTCTCTCTGTCTCTGTGTCCCTCTGTCTCTCTGCCTTTCTGTCTGTCTGTCTGTCTGTCTGTCTGTCTGTCTCTCTCTCTCTCTCTCTCTCTCTCTCTTTCTCTCTCTCTTTCTCTCTCTGTCTCTATCTCTGCCTCTGTACTCTTTGGTTTATTACAGAAAAACTCTGATACGACATCAGTGATTCTATCTGTAAAACTATAAGGAAGCCCCAATTAAATACTTGCTGTTCAAAGAAATTCCCCAGTCATGGTGGTTTTTCACAGCAATTAAACAGCAAATAAACACCCACTGAGGACATATCTTTGACTATAACATACACTAATATTATCTGGATGTATAATCACATTTCAATGATAAGTGTCTTATTAACACTTGCAAGAAATGTGTGACACTCTTTCTTAACTAAGAGCCCAGGAAATAGGAACTACCATCTTTGGGTTTTGTGCTTATAGCTGCTATCATTTCAGCCATGTCGGGCTGCCCATGCTTGCTTTCTAGCATGGTGTCAAGTCTGTCCCTTTTAAAACATGGCTTCTGAGATTACTGTTGGCTTTCATCTGCCTTCTGACATCAGATTCCTTCTCAGCCAATCAGCACTTAATAGAATCTTGAGGTTACCATGGAGCTGAGTAAACAAGTCTGGCTCAGTGTTCAGTTGAACTGCTTCAACGCATACACGTGACTTGTGCTTGTGAATCTCAATAACCCCTTTAACCTTGTGAATACCAATAACCCGTTTACCATCCCTTTATCCAAATCCTATACCTCTACTATCTTCCTGCCTCCACAATGTCAGGTAGGAAAGAAACTAAAATGTTTATTTAATTGAAAGTCTCTCAAATAGGGAATCATCAAAATAAGGTGGGATTGGAAAGAAAGTATTGAAGGACAAGACTGTGCCCTAACTAAGGTCTTGGATCTGACCTTTCCTAGGGTTGTAACTTTGTCCTGAACCTTGACTTATCTACTTGCTGGCAGATTCTAGGGCTCTCTAGGGAATTGAGTCTTTAGGAGGAGGGGATAGAGAAGGAATCCAGATAGTTCTTGGGGCTGTTTCAACTGAAGCAGAGAGAGAACTGTGTATAGACACAGGAGAACAGAGGCCCAAGATGCTTTTCTTTTGATGACAGACTACAGAGTATTACACAATAGTACTTCAAAGATTAGCTGATCAACAGTAATGTTGAGATAAGGAGAGTCAATAAAACATCTTCCACTGTTCAATTAGCAACTTAGATTGACTAGTTTTTGCAAACTGGCTATATGTATTTTCCTCCTACATGGTTTCACATTTGTGTTCTCTGAAGCTGTCAGGTGGAAACAAGTCTTTCCCTGACAAAAGGATAGTTTGTTACATTCACCTGCACACAAACAGCTGTGTCCACCCTGGTGATGCACACTGGGTTGAAGATGGGCACCTTACTAATGGAGGAGGTTTCCACTCAATTTTGGCAAATGGTTTAAGATAATTACATTCCTTGATTGTCATTACAAACAAACTCCTATTGTGAATAGCTAGAGTATGGTGGGATACTACTTTAATGTCCACCCTTGGGAACCAGAGGCATGAGAACCAATGTGAACATGAGAGTTTCTCTTGGACAGTAACTTCAAGAGAGTCACTCAGGGGCTATAAGACGGTTCCTCGAGTTATGAAAGGAAAAGAATTTTAAAAATTAGCATTCCCAGTAGTAGCTCTCTTATATCTGAAACCCACTAAGAAGGAAGGGTGGATCACAGGGCAGTAAGCAAACTGATACTCTTGAGAAGGCAAGCTAGGGACCATTTATAAAAAGATCACACCACCTTTACCTAGAGACAGTGAAGAAAATGAAAAAAAATGGGGCAAGATTGCTGGAGGGGAGAATATGAAAGAATAGATGAAATGAGAAGACAGAACATAGGGGTGTTAGCCATGTGACACAGGAAGCTCACCACTGAATGCTCAAGGCAGACAAATGATATTAATAAATACATTTTCAAAGGAACACTGGCTAAAAATTACTGAGTACATGGCAAACATTGAAGGATTTAATGAAATATAGGTCAAGAGTTCAGGAATGATGCTGAGGTTGGGACAGGATATGACTAGAACCAATAACTTATGAGGAAAAACACATTTCATGTTTAGATATTGTCTTCTGAGTCCCTAAACCCTGATGATGCTTTACAATTAGGAAATGAGCTTTCTATGTATATATTGTAGAACCAATTCTTAGTACAATGTCTGGGCTCAAGAGTAAAATTCTAGCTCCCAGGTGGCATAGGCAGAAGGATTGATGGTAGTTTATCCACATTCTAGAAAGAATGATGAATTATAGGCAAACCCTGGCCATGAAGTCAAATTATTACTAAAAAGAATTAGAATTTTTTTTGAGAACTTGTGTTTGGAGATTTTGTTTTAATCTGACCTTGAGCATACACAGGATCTGGAGAAATCATGGTGATCTAGATATTCTTTAGTATTAGAGATCAAACTAAAGCAAATTGCCCAGCTTTATACTCATTTACCTCACTAGACACAGTATAATCTTGTAACAAGGAATTATAAATCTACGAAGATAAGACAGGAATCCATAAAGACACAGTTGTATATCAATAATAAACTTGTGCATCCCCAACAGGTAATTCTTGGGATAGATGTACCAGTACAGTTTCTTGATACTATTCCACCTATTAGCCAATCAAAACCTGAATCATCTTGAGGTCCCTATGATAAGTACAAAGCTGTTTTCCCAAACTGTGTTCACATTGCCAACCTCACAATGTCTGGTATGGAAAGAAATGGGAACATTTCTTTAGCTGATATCCCCATATTTTGAGAAGTCCAGAAAGTATGGATGCATAGGGAATGTACTGAATGAGAATCTAGTGCCAAGTGTCCATTTTGGCCCTGATATATCTGAGATTATGATTTTGGACAGAGCATTCTCCCTTTCACTATAAGGATCTTCACATTTCATAGTAGCAAAACTAACAGGCTGACCTGTGAGCACAAGTAGATATAGAGTGCTTAAGAGAGCACAGTATAGAGACAGCACCCAGCTAATTCATGGGAATTTTTACAGAGAAGCAGGCAGTGGAGGCACATATTTTTAATGACAGTGCTTTGGAGGCAAATACAGGTGGATTTCTGAGTTCGAGGCCAGCCTGGTCTAAAGAGTGAGTTCCATGACAGTCAGGGCTACACACAGAAATCCTATCTGGAAAATAAAAGAAAAAGGAAGCTACATTTGTTCACAGATGTCCTGCAAAGGATCTGTGTAGGCCCAATTCTTTCTGCTTCTCCCAGTTCATGCTAGCTTTGCTCAAGTGAATTGGAGGGCATTGTTCTTCCTTCATTTTGTCTGCTTTGACAGTATCTTGCCGTCATATTTCGCACAGTTCCCTAATGTATGAATGGGTCTGTGTAGGGAGATGGATGAACACACATCACAAAGGACTGTGCGTTTCATTCTCTGTCGCTGTGTCTCTGTTTCTGTCACTCTCTCTGTCTCTGTCTCTTTGTCTCTCTGACTCTGTCTCTGTCTCTGTCTCTCTACCCCCATAATATATTGGTATGGAACTCTATATATATTCCCATTTGCTGCAGGAGGAAGTCTTTCTTATAATTGGTGAATAGGGAATTGATCGGTGGGATTAGAAGAATTGGACTGTTAGATTGTTTCTTTTATTTAATTGTTTAGAGCAGTAGCATTTGATTTTAAACTAGGTCTCTGGCCATCTACACTCTATGTTTTTGTCACCTAAGCAGTGTCTTGTATGGATTCTATCTAATTAATTGGGCCTTAAGTCAAATCTTACATTTCTATATTATTCCTAGATCTTCTCTGACACTACTACCCTAGCATATCTGCCCAATGAGACTGAATAACAGACTTTCAACAGAAAATACTGTAGGTCAAGGGTTTTGTGGCTGAATTGGTATTTGTTTCTCTTTTGGTGGCCTACAGAGAACTCTCCTACAACAAAGAAACTAGAACATAAGGGTAAAGGTTTGAAGCATGCATCTGCTCAACTTCAATTTCAACATGCTGAGTACGTGTTGGCCTAAGCAATTGAACTCTACTCTCAGTTAGCAAAGAGTAAACAGTTGTCTTAGCAACAGCCTGGGTTGTTTGTATATTTCCATGGGATGACCTTGCAGAACAACTCAAATGAATGCAATGCAGTCACTTTTCATGGAAGCCTTATTGGTGACAAAAAGTGGTCAGTAGAGACTCTGTATCGCCCATCAGTAGAAATCACTAAGATTGCCTTCCTATAATTTAGGATTTCCAGTACGCTGGGTTTCCATGTTATGCCTCAAATGCCACTGCAACTGAACCTATATCTCCCAGGATTCTCTTCCTTTCCCTTAGCTCCCTTCCTATTCCTCAGGGACTGTGTCCATTGTCTTTCACATAGGTCACCTGTAAAATCTAATCAATCTCTCACTTCCATGGAGATGCATGTATCCATCCTAGTTCATTTCTTCATATCCTGTCTCTGGATGTATGGATTAAAGGTTGGTTAGTATCCTTTAGTGACTACTATCCAGATGTAAGTGAATACATATAATATGTATCTTTCTGGATCTTGGTTATGTCACTATGGATGTTTTTTTTTATTGCCAAAGTTTTTTCTGCAAATGTCATGATGTTATTATTTTTTAAAATATCTAATCTGCCACTATGTAAATGTATCACATTTTCCCTATAGGATCTTCTCAATCTAGGACCATGCTTTGATTCCTGGAAATTGCCCAGTGAGATTAAATGACAAACTTTCAACAGTAATATCTTTGTTCAGCCTAGAGGTCTCTCTTCTTCTTCTTCCATTTCCTGATGATTTGAATGAGAACAGCCCCACAGACTTACATATTTTCATCATTAGTCTCCTGTAATGAACTGTATGGAAGGTCAGAAGGTATGGCCCAGTTGAAATTATGGTGCTTATTTGAATAAGAATGAAACTTGGGGTACTGTAGGATGGGATTTGTCAATGGGAGTCTGGAAGTATATTAGAGGAGGTAGGTCACTAGGAGAGACTCTTGGAGGAAGTGTTTCACTGGGGGTAGGTTTTAAGATTTAAGATACCAGTAACAGGACCTGAATGTAACTCTGTTTCTCCTTATGTCTGTCTCTGTCTCCATCTCTCTCTGTCAGTCGCTGTCTCTCTATCTCATTCTATCCTGTTTCTGTCTCCCTTTTTCTCTGTCTGTCTCTGTCTCTATCTCTCTGTCTCTCTCAGTCTGTCTGTCTCTCTGTCTCTGTGTCCCTCTGTCTCTCTGCCGGTCTGTCTCTCTCTCTCTCTCTCTCTCTCTCTCTCTCTCTCTCTCTCTCTCTCTCTTTCTCTCTCTGTCTCTATCTCTGCCTCTGTAATCTTTGGTTTATTACAGAAAAACTCTGATACGACATCAGTGATTCTATCTGTAAGTCTATAAGGAAGCCCCAATTAAATACTTGCTGTTCAAAGAAATTCCCCAGTCATGGTGGTTCTTCACAGCAATTAAACAGGAAATAAACACCCACTGAGGACATATCTTTGACAATAACATACACTAATATTATCTGGACGTATAATCACATTTCAATGATAAGTGTCTTATTAACACTTGCAAGAAATGTGTGACACTCTTTCTTAACTAAGAGCCCAGGAAATAGGAACTACCATCTTTGGGTTTTGTGCTTATAGCTGCCATCATTTCAGCCATGTCAGGCTGCCCAAGCTTGCTTTCTAGCATGGTGTCAAGTCTGTCCTTTTAAAACATGGCTTCTGAGATTACTGTTGGCTTTCATCTGCCTTCTGACATCAGATTCCTTCTCAGCCAATCAGCACTTAATAGAATCTTGAGGTTACCATGGAGCTGAGTAAACAAGTCTGGCTCAGTGTTCAGTTGAACTGCTTCAACGCATACACGTGACTTGTGCTTGTGAATCTCAATAACCCCTTTACCTTGTGAATACCAATAACCCGTTTACCATCCCTTTATCCAAATCCTCTACCTCTACTTGTCTTCCTGCCTCCACAATGTCAGGTAGGAAAGAAACTAAAATGTTTATTTAATTGAAAGTCTCTCAAATAGGGAATCATCAAAATAAGGTGGGATTGGAAAGAAAGTATTGAAGGACAAGACTGTGCCCTAACTAAGGTCTTGGATCTGACCTTTCCTAGGGTTGTAACTTTGTCCTGAACCTTGACTTATCTACTTGCTGGCAGATTCTAGGGCTCTCTAGGGAATTGAATCTTTAGGAGGAGGGGATAGAGAAGGAATCCAGATAATTCTTGGGGCTGTTTCAACTGAAGCAGAGAGAGAACTGTGTATAGACACAACTGAGGCCCAAGTTGCTTTTCTTTTGATGACAGACTACAGAGTATTACACAATAGTACTTCAAAGATTAGCTGATCACCAGTAATGTTGAGATAAGGAGAGTCAATAAAACATCTTCCACTGTTCAATTAGCAACTTAGATTGACTAGTTTTTGCCAACTGGCTAGATGTATTTTCCTCCTACATGGTTTCACATTTGTGTTCTCTGAAGCTGTCAGGTGGAAACAAGTCTTTCCCTGACAAAAGGATAGTTTGTTACATTCACCTGCACACGAACAGCTGTGTCCACCCTGGTAATGCACACTGGGTTGAAGATGAGCACCTTACTAATGGAGGAGGTTTCCACTCAATTTTGGCAAATGGTTTAAGATAATTACATTCCTTGATTGTCATTACAAACAAACTCCTACTGTGAATAGCTAGAGTATGTTGGCATACACCTTTAATGTCCACCCTTGGGAACCAGAGGCATGAGAACCAATGTGAACATGAGAGTTTCTCTTGGACAGTAACTTCAAGAGAGTCACTCAGGGGTTATAAGACGGTTCCTCGAGTAATAAAAGGAAATGAATTTTAAAAATTAGCATTCCCAGTAGTAGCTATCTTACATTTGACACCCACTAAGAAGGAAGGGTGCATCACAGGGCATAAGCAAACTGATACTCTTGAGAAGGCAAGCTAGGGACCATTTATAAAAAGATCACACCACCTTTACCTAGAGACAGTGAAGAAAATGAAAAAAATGGGGCAAGATTGCTGGAGAGGAGAATATGAAGAATAGATGAAAGGAGAAGACAGAACATAGGGGTGTTAGCCATGTAACACAGGAAGCTCACCACTGAATGCTCAAGGCAGACAAATGATATTATTAAATACATTTTGAAAGGAACACTGGCTAAAAATTACTGAGTACATGGCAAACATTGAAAGATTTAATGAAATATAGGTCAAGAGTTCAGGAATGATGCTGAGGCTGGGACAGGATATGACTAGAACCACTAACTTATCAGGAAAAACACATTTCATGTTTAGATATTGTCTTCTGAGTCCCTAAACCCTGATGATGCTTTGCAATTAGGAAATGAGCTTTCTATGCATATATTGTAAACCAATTCTTAGTGTAATGTCTGGGCTCAAGAGTAAAATTCTAGCTCCCAGGTGGCATAGGCAGAAGGATTGATGGTAGTTTATCCACATTCTAGAAAGAATGATGAATTATAGGCAAACCCTGGCCATGAAGTCAAATTATTACTAAAAAGAATTAGAATTTTTTTTGAGAACTTGTGTTTGGAGATTTTGTTTTACTCTGACCTTTAGCATACACAGGATCTGGAGAAATCATGGTGGTCTAGATATTCTTTAGTATTAGAGATCAAACTAAAGCAAATTTCCCAGCTTTATACTCATTTACCTCACTAGACACAGTATAATCTTTGTAACAAGGTATTATAAATCTACGAAGATAAGACAGGAATCCATAAAGACACAGTTGTATATCACTAATAAACTTGTGCATCCCCAACAGGTAATTCTTGGGATAGAGTACCAGTACAGTTTCATGATACTATTACACCTATTAGCCAATCAAAACCTGAATCTTCTTGAGGTCCCTAGGATAAGTACAAAGCTGTTTTCCCAAACTGTGTTCACATTGCCAACCTTACAATGTCTGGTATGGATGGAAATCGGAACATTTCTTTAGCTGATATCCCCATATTTTGAGAAGTCCAGAAAGTATGGATGCATAGGGAATGTACTGAATGAGAATCTAGTGCCAAGTGTCAGTTTGGCCCTGATATATCTGAGATTATGATTTTGGACAGAGCATTCCCTCTTTCACTATGAGAATCTTCACATTTCATAGTAGCAAAACTAACAGCCTGACCTGTGAGCACATATATAGAGTAGTTAAGAGAGCACAGTATAGAGAAAGCACCCTGGTAGTTCATGTGAGGTTTTACAAAGAAGCAGGCAGTGGTGGCACACACTTTTTTTCTTTTCTTTGTCCTTAATTTGATATATTTGTTATTTACATTTCAATTGATTTTTCCCTTTCCTGGATCCCCCCTCCCCAAAAACCTCATAAGCCTTCTTCTCTCCCTGTTCCACAATCCATAACTTCCCAATTGACTGTCCTGGTATTCCCAGGCACTGCTGCACTGATCTTTTACAGGACCGAAGGCCACTCCTTCCTTCTTCTTGGACATCATTTGATATGAGCATTGTGTCTTGGGTACTCCAAGCTTCTAGGTTAATATCCATTTAACAGTGAGTGCATACCATGAGTGTTCTTTTGAGATTGTAATACCTCACTTCGGATGATGTTCTCCAGTTCCATCCATTTGTGTAAGAGTTTCATGAGTTCATTGTTTCTAATGGCTGAATAGTAGTCCATTGTGTATATATACCACATTTTCTGTATCCATTCCTCCGTTGAGGGACTTCTGGGTTCTTTCCAGCTTCTGGCTATTATAAATAGGGCTGCTATGAACATAGTGGAGGATGTATCCTTACTACATGCTTTGGAATCCTCTCGGTATATGCCTAGTAATGTTATAGTCGGCCCTCTGGAAGTATCATTCCCAGTTTTCTAAGGAACTGCCAGACTGATTTCCAGAGCGGTAGTACCAGCTTGCAACCCCACAGCTATGGAGGAGTGTTCCTCTTTCTCAAAATCCATGCCAGCACCAGTTTTCTCTTAACTTTTTCGTCTTAGCCATTCTGACTGGTGTGAGGTGAAATCTCAGGGTTGTTTTGATTTGCATTTCCCTCATGACTAAGGATGTTGAATATTTCTTTAGTTACTTCTCACCCATTCAATATTCCTCAGGTGAAAACTCTTTGTTTAGCTCTGTACCCCATTTTTAAGAGGGATATTTGGCTCTCTGGAGTCTAATTTCTTGAGTTCTTTGTATA
This sequence comes from Apodemus sylvaticus, assembly GCF_947179515.1. Lineage (NCBI taxonomy): Eukaryota > Metazoa > Chordata > Mammalia > Rodentia > Muridae > Apodemus > Apodemus sylvaticus. The sequence goes on from NC_067472.1 coordinate 203,307,198, forward strand.
TCTTGGATAGAAGCCCTCTGTCAGATACAGTGTTGGTAAAGATCTTTTCTCAATTTATTGGTTGATGTTTTGTCCGTTTGACAATGTCCTTTGCCTTACAGAAACTTTGTAGTTTTAAGAGGTCCCATTTGTCAATTCTAGATCTTAGAGCATAAGCTATTTGTGTTCTGTTGAGGAAATTTTCCCTTGTGCCCATGTATTCAAGGGTCTTCCCCAGTTTCATTTCTATTAGTTTCAGTGTGTCTGGTCTTATGTGGAGGTTATTTTTTTTAAATTTTTTTTATTCGATATAATTTATTTACATTTCAAATGATTTCCCCTTTTCTAGCTCCCCCCCACTCCCCGAAAGTCCCGTAAGCCCCCTTCTCTTCCCCTGTCCTCCCTTCCACCCCTTCCCACTTCCCCGTTCTGGTTTTGCCGAATACTGTTTCACTCAGTCTTTCCAGAACCAGGGGCCACTCCTCCTTTCTTCTTGTACCTCGTTTGATGTGTGGATTATGTTTTGGGTATTCCAGTTTTCTAGGTTAATATCCACTTATTAGTGAGTGCATACCATGATTCACCTTTTGAGTCTGGGTTACCTCACTTAGTATGATGTTCTCTAGCTCCATCAATTTGCCTAAGAATTTCATGAATTCATTGTTTCTAATGGCTGAATAGTACTCCATTGTGTAGATATACCACGTTTTTTGCATCCACTCTTCTGTTGAGAGATACCTGGGTTCTTTCCAGCATCTGGCAATTATAAATAGGGCTGCTATGAACATAGTAGAGCATGTATCCTTATTACATGGTGGGGAATCCTCTGGATATATGCCCAGGAGTGGTATAGCAGGATCTTCTGGAAGTGAGGTGCCCAGTTTTCAGAGGAACCACCAGACTGATTTCCAGAGTGGTTGTACCAATTTGCAACCCCACCAGCAGTGGAGGAGTGTTCCTCTTTCTCCACACCCTCTCCAACACCTGCTGTCTCCTGAATTTTTAATCTTAGCCATTCTGACTGGTGTAAGATGAAATCTTAGGGTTGTTTTGATTTGCATTTCCCTAATGACTAATGAAGTTGAGCATTTTTTAAGATGCTTCTCTGCCATCCGAAGTTCTTCAGGTGAGAATTCTTTGTTTAACACTGTACCCAATTTTTTAATAGGGTTGTTCGGTTTTCTGGAGTCTAACTTCTTGAGTTCTTTATATATATTGGATATTAGCCCTCTATCTGATGTAGGATTGGTGAAGATCTTGTCCCAATTTGTTGGTTGCCGATCTGTCCTCTTGATGGTGTCCTTTGCCTTACAGAAACTCTGTAACCTTATGAGGTCCCATTTGTCAATTCTTGCTCTTACAGCATACGCTATTGGTGTTCTGTTCAGAAACTTTCTCCCTGTACCGATGTCCTCAAGGGTCTTCCCCAGTTTCTTTTCTATTAGCTTCAGAGTGTCTGGCTTTATGTGGAGGTCCTTGATCCATTTGGATTTGAGCTTAGTACAAGGAGACAAGGATGGATCAATTGCCATTCTTCAGCATGCTGACCTCCAGTTGAACAAGCACCATTTGTTGAAAAGACTATCTTTTTTCTATCGGATGTTTTCAGCCTCTTTGTCGAGGATCAAGTGGCCATAGGTGTGTGGGTTCATTTCTGGATTTTCAATCCTGTTCCATTGATCCTCCTGCCTGTCACTGTACCAATACCATGCAGTTTTTAACACTATTGCTCTGTAGTATTGCTTGAGGTCAGGGATACTGATTCCCCCAGATTTTCTTTTGTTGCTGAGAATAGTTTTAGCTATCCTAGGTTTTTTGTTGTTCCAGATGAATTTGATAATTGCTCTTTCTAACTCTGTGAAGAATTGAGTTGGGATTTTGATGGGTATTGCATTGAATCTGTATATTGCTTTTGGCAAAATGGCCATTTTAACTATATTGATTCTACCGATCCATGAGCATGGGAGGTTTTCCCATTTTTTGAGGTCTTCTTCCATTTCCTTCTTCAGAGTCTTGATCCACTTGGAATTGAGCTTAGTACAAGTTTTTTAGAATGGATAAATTTGCATTCTTTTGCATGCCGACCTCCAATTGAATCAGCACCATTTGTTGAAGAGGCTATCGTTTCACTACTGGATATTTTCTGCCCCTTTATCAAAAATCAAGTCAACATAATTCTGTGGGTCCATTTCTGGATCTTCAGTTCTATTCCATTGATCTACTTGCCTGTCACTGTACCAATACCACGCAGTTTTTAACACAATTGCTCTGTATTCCTGCTTGAAGTTGGGGATACTAATTCACCTAGAACTTCTTTTACTGGTGAGAATAGTTTTAGCTCTCCTGGGTTTTTTGCTATTCCAGATGAATTTGAGAATTGCTCTTTTTAAGTCTATGAAGAATTGAGTTGGGATTTTGATGGGGATTGCATTGAATCTGTAGATTGCTTTTGGCAAGATGGCCAGTTTTACTATGTTAATCCTGCCAATCCAAGAGCAAGGAAGATTTTTCCATCTTCTGAGGTCTTCTTCAATTTCTTTCTTCAAAGACTTGAAGTTCCTGTCATATAGATCTTTCAATTGTTTGGTTAGAGTCACACCAAGATACTTTATATTGTTTGTGGCTAGTGTGAAGGGTGTCATTTCTCTAATTTCTGAGATTACTGTTGTCTTTCATCTGCCTAATCACATCAGATTCCCTGTCATCCCATCAGCTCCTAATAGAATCTTGAGATTACCATGGAGCTGAGTAAACAAGTCTGGCTCAGTGTTTAGTTGAACTGCTTCAACAGGCACATGTGAATTTTGCTTGTGAATCCCAATAACCTGTTTATCATCCCTTTATCCAAATCCTATACCTCTACTCATCTTCATGCCTCCACAATGTCAGGGAGGAAAAGAAACTAATGTGTGTATTTGACAGTCCCTCAAATAAGGAACCATTAAAGTAAGGTAGAATTGTTCAGAAAGTATTGAAGGACAAGACTGTGCCCTAACTAAGGTCTTGGCTCTGACATTTCCTAGGGTTGTAACTTTGTAACTGAACCTTTACTAATCTACTTGCTGCCAGATTCTAGGGCTCTCTAGGGAATTGAGTCTTTAGGAGGAGGTGATAGAGAAGGAATCCAGATAGTTCTTGGGCTGTTTCAACTGAAGCAGAGAGAGAACTGTGTATAGACACAGAAGAACTGAGGCCCAAGATGCTTCTCTTTTGTTGACAGACTACATAGTTTTCCACAATAGTATTGCAAAGTTGGCTTCTTTAAGAGTAATGTTGAAATGAGGAGATTCAATAAGGCATCTTCCACTGTTCAATTAGCAACTTAGATTGACTAATTTTTGCCAACTGGGTAGATGAACTTTTCTCCTCCATGGTTGCACATTTGTTTTCTCTCATGCTGTCATGTGGAAAAAAGTATTTCTCTGACAAAAGAACAGTTTGTTACATTCCAGGGCACAGGAACAGCTGTGTTCTCCTTGGTGCTACACACGGGGTTAATGAAGGGTACCTTACTGATGGAGTAGGTTGCCACTCAAATTTGGTAATGGTTAAGACAATTACATATCCATGATTGTTAGCACAAACAAACTCCTAATGTGATTAGCTAGAGTAGTCTCCCATAGTCTTAATATCAGTCCTTGGGAACCAGAGGCATGAGGACCAAGGAGAACATGAGAGTGTCTATTGGACAGTAACTTCAAAAGAACCAGTCTGGGGCTATAAGACAGTTACTCCAGAAATAAAATGAAATCCATTTTAAAAATTAGCATTCTCAGTATTTGGAATCTTATGTCTGAAAACATCTGAGACCGAAGGGTTGATCACAGGCCAGTAAGGATACTCTTGAGAAGGCAAGCTAGGGACCATTTATATAAAGATCACACCGCCTACATAGAGATGGTGAAGAAAATAAAAAAAGGGCCAAAACTGAAGGAGAAGAGAATATGAAAGAATAGATGAAAGGAGAGGACAGAATATAGAGGTGTTAACCATGTAACACAGGAAGTTCAGCACTGAATACTCAAGGCAGCCAAATGATATTAAAAATACATTTTAAAAGGGACCGTGGGTACAAATAGCTGAGTACATGGCAAACATTGAAGGATTTAATGAACATATAGGTCAAGAGATCAGGAAGAAACCTGAGGCTGGGCAGGGTTTGACTAGGAAGGAGGATCAGCTTATCAGGAAAAACCATTTTCATGTTTAGTTTTTGTCTTCCTTGACCCTAAATACTGATGATACATTACAATTAAGAAAATGAGAATTCTATGTATATGTTGTAGAACCAATTCTTAGTGCAATGTCTGGACTCAAGTGTAAAGTTCTAGTACCCAGGTGGCAAAGATAGAGAGATTGATGCTAGTTTATGTCCATTCTAGAAAGAATGATGAAATATAAGTAAACTCTGGCCATGAAGTCAAATCATTAATAAAAAGAAATAGAATTCTTTCTGAGCGCTTGTTGTTCACCGGTGACAAATGGGTCAGACTGTGTGTGCTAGAGACTTTCTTTTACTCTGACCTGGAGCATACACAGGAACTGGAGAAATCATCTTGATCTGGATTCTCTTCAGTATTAGGATCATGCTAAAGGCAATTTCCCAGCTTTATAATCATTTACCTCACTAGACACAATATAATCTTTGTAACCACACGGAATTATAAAGCTACAAATATGAGACAGGAATCCCTAAAGACTCTGTTTTACATCACTGATATGTCTGTGTCACCTGAAGCTGGAATTTTTTGGCTAAAACTACCAGTACTATTTCATGATACTATTCTACATACTAGCCAATCAAAACCTGAATCACCTTGGGGTACTTATGGTAAGGACAAACCTATTTTCCCAAACTGTGTTCATATTACAAACCTGAAAATATCTGGTAAGTAAAGAAATTTAACATTTCTTTAGCTGATATTCCCATATATTTTGAGAAGTCCAGACAGTGTGGAAGCATAGGGAATGTACTGAACTAAAACCTGGTGCCCTTGTGTCAGTTTTGGCCCTGATTGATCTGAGCTCAGATTTTGGACACAGCATTCCTTCTTTCATTATAAGGATCTCAACATTCCATAGCAGCAAAGTAACAGGCTCTGGGCACACCTAGAGGTAGAGTGCTTAGGAGAGCACAATGTAGAGAAAGCACCCAGGTAGTTCATGGGAGGTTTTCCAGAGAAGCAGAAAGCTGGGGTGTACACAGGAACACTCAAAGCCAAGATGTCTCATTGTGGTAGCCATCCTGCACTCAGTTTCCACATTAACCTTTGAACTGCAGTGCTCTTCAGTAGCAGTGTTGTGATGGGAGGGAAACTGGCTGCCACATCTGCCAACCCTCTATGGACAGGGTTGTCCTGGCTGACCTGCCAGGATTTGCAGCTGTGTCCTATTGGGGACTCAGAGCACAACTCTCATGGACTAGATCTTTATGGTTTGAATGGAAACTTCAGGACAGAAAATGTGACTGTGTGTCATGTCTAGGACACAGAGAAACTATATTACCTACTGTGGTCCTCCAGGCAAAATCTTTAAAAGATTTTTAAAGTGCCAGCACTACTTGTGAAGATATGCCACCTGAGCACCCGGGGGCCATGGAGATATAGATTTTTAATTCTACAATTAAGTGATTGAAGCAGGATGGTAGACACAACCCATACTGCAGAGTAATAAACTTACAATTTTAATTGAAATATGGACTTAAGTCAACACTTATCATATATAGGAATTTTCTCCTTTTTATTTTCTATATTCTTTGTTTATATTATATATGATTTTCCCTTTCCCAGTTTGGCCCTCAGCATAAGTCCCATAAGCCCTCTTCCCTTTGCCTGTTCCCCAATCAATTCCTCCCACTTCTCTGTCCTGGCACATATCAAATCATTCCCAAAAAGAAACTAGGAGAGGAAGGAGAGAGCCCTGGTCCTGGAAAGGCTTTTTGCAGCAATGTAGGGGATTACCAGGAATTTCAATGGAGATTGATTTACTGAGGCACAGTGGTTTATTTAGCAATGCATATATTAATATAACATTAATTCACAGTGAAGCAAAGTATCTCCTTTCCTAACTTATTGTTCATCTTGTGACAGGTGGGAACCTCCTGAACCCTAGGCACTCAGACCAACAGAGTCTAGGCAATGATGAATCTTTGTGTACAGTAACAACAAGTGTGGTCTCAACACAGTTACAAATAAAGGTAATTTGTGTGGAATTCTTAGAGGCAAATTTAAAACCTCAATGTCTTTTTCTGTGTTTAGACTAGTGATTCTCAAATGTTTTCACCCAACTGGTAGTATATCATTATTTCCTTATATTTCCACTGGGATCAGAGAAAACAGGTCAATGCTCTGTCCAATTAGTCTACATTGAACTATATTGAACACTGCCCTCAAACACTCTAACCCAAGACAGCCTTGTACAATGCTGTGGTCCAAGGGGCTCAGAGTTCTCAAAGCCTGTATGGCCTACTCAAGATCCTCAGCCTTAGTTTCTCAACTTCTCAAACATCAGGATCTTAGTTTTCATTCCTCATGATCATGCAAATGCATAACCCTCCTATGTGTACACAACCACTCACAGCTATGTAAAGTCTTCTGGTCCTGATTTCAATAAATAGCCTATTTGTAACCCAACTCCTTAACTTGAACATTCCCTCAGAGCTCCTTTGCATTATGTTTATAATCAGAAGAGACATTCCTAATCCCAAATCTATCGCTTTACTAGCATAATAAGACATACCAAAGTATGATTATTCACTAAATTTATGAAGTTGAATTGACACTTGGGGTGTTCTATTCACTCTAATTTCTTTAGGGAGAGAGGTTTGTGAATCTGACACAGATATACAAACATAAATGTGGGGGGGGGAGCATTATTGTGCTAGAAAGCTGGAATGGCAGAATGCCAGGCAAAGTGTTTTGATGTTTCCTGTCTTCTCTTTTCTGTCTTAGAACATCGCCAGGCATGATAATGCCACTCTTCTTCCCCAAGAGCGGTTCCAACTTCTGAGTGCTCTTGGGCAGAACATCGAAATAAATAAGAATTTTTCACTGGCATTTTATACGAGCCTGAGCAAACACTTCTACAAAATAGCAGCTGACCTTGATCACTGTGGACAAAAGGAAGCAGCCTTTGTGCTCTACCACAAATTCCTCACGTGAGAACCTGCAGTTTATACTCCGTTTCTCCAAAACTTTTTTTTGTTCAGTCTGCTTTTCTATTCAGGGTTTTCCTCTTTGTTGACAGCTATAGAACTTGAGGATGTTATTATTTCATCAGATTTCTGGCACTGCCCACACAGACTTTTTCTTGTGATTCAAAGATATGAGGACCAAAATGGTGGTGTTATAAATAAGGAAATATAATGGCACACAAGGTCCAGCTCATAGTGGAAGAAAAGAGGGCTGAAAATCAGTGTGTATCTGAATTGATAGCTATTTTGATTTTCAAATCTCCCTTGATATAAACTGTCACAGGTTTGTCTCTGATGGGTGGCCATGCTTATTCAGTTCTATGGGAGAGAGGTAGGCATTCCTGTAGCTTCACAGTCACCAGAGGATTGTTGACTACCTGGCTTCTGTGTGGTTAACCATCCTTAGGGATTTCTCCAAACTGTTCATTGTATTGCATGGGAAGAGTGAAAAATAGATTGTAAAGCTGTCACCACGAAATAGTTCTTACAGCCTCAGTGACAAGGGTGCTTTGACTTTAGTAAGGGGAAGATCAAAAAGTCTCACCAATCCTGATTGGCCTTAAAATTAATGAAACAGAATATAAGGAGATATACAGGAGCTCAGCTACTAGGGAGTGGTTTTCTGGACATGATTTCATTGATCTTCAGAAGACTGAATGTTTAGTAGGTACATCAATTACTGTTCCACAACTACAAAACTTAGATTTATAGATGAGTTGAGGCACCACAGTTTGCATTCCATTTGTTGTACACATACTACAACAGGGGTTCTCTTGGATTTCCATTGGTGGTTTCCAGTAAAATGAAGGCTTCCTCTTGAGGTCATAATAAATCTCCTCTCATTTCTTCCCTTTTCAAAAAACAAGACTCTCTTACCAAACTGTCACATTTTCTCCCATACATCAGCTTCCCAGATTGAATTTCTGGTCATATCCTCTTCTCAAGCATAGTTTCTTACAAGGCAGTGAATCTTGAATCTTGGACAGACATGAGCGTTGAAGCAGTTTACTAGCATCTTTCAGTGCATCATGAGACTAGGTGCCCAGGGCTCATCAGCACCTAGAACTGAGCACCCTCAGTATCTCCTCTCATTGCCTAGTGATGTCTGAGGTGAGGTGGTAAACTCCCAGTAAGCAATACACAAAAGTGCTATGTGAGCAAAGATTAATATTGGGAATGAAAGACTGAGATCACTGTATTTTTTTTTCTAGTTTAAGTCCAGGAGTCCATCCTGTTTCCTCAAGGATTGTGTGTCTATCTGATGCCTCCTGGGTGTTGAAATGACCAACTGGCACTGTGTCACATTAACTATGCTTATAGGCTGCTAATGTTTGCTGAATGTGCCAGTTTCATGGAAAAATTTTGATATTCTTTCTCCAGTCTCAGTAATGGAAATGGATGTGGGCTCTCATGGTGTGCCTTATTAAACACCAGTAACTTCTAAAGCAGTGACTACAGAGTCCAAATTTCCTCAGGGACTCATTTAGACATTTTAATTTCTCTGCACAGCTTAGTCTCTCTGCTCTATTCCTTTAGACTCTATGTGGAAAAGCTCCCTGCAGATAAAAAGTACAAAGACGTTGTGGAGATTTATAAAAAATCAAATATTCTCAAGGTAGGTTTTCATTCTCAATGTGGCTCACCAAAAACTCCAGAGCAGAACACAGCTGTTCACAGAAAAGCCACAGATGATGGCACTAGAAGGAATGGGGGGCAATGCTGCTTCAGGAATTCTGTATAGAGGGGGTGGCTGGGAATGGGGTCCAAGTCATGCATGAGATACTGCTGCCCCTGACAACCTCTTTTCTTTCTCTCTTTTCTGACATGAGCACTGTTCTAATTATCCATTTTGGTTTTGTATTGCAGACAACAAAACAGATTTTTGTAAGGGCTGAGGAGCTGAAGAGAGACCTGATGAATGAATACACTGAAGAACATCTTGTTTACTTGACAGAAAAGGTTAGTGTGAGGAGAAGCATGGATATAGGAGGACTGTGTGACAACTACTCACTCTGTACCCAGGACTGTCTTCTTCAGTGTCTTTGAAGTGTGTGAGTCAATGAAAGGGCTCCACATGCCCTCTGTAGTCCAATCAACACACATGAACACACACACACACACAAACACACACATACACACACACACACAGACAGACACATACAATGTCATGGTATACTAAGAAGACTGAGACCTAACTTTATTAAAAACAGGAAAAGAGTAAGGTAGAAGAATGGATTTTCCAAAACACCAGGGATACAAGGCCCTAGACTGAAATGTCAGACTTTAACGAAACTTCACTTTGTTCATATCTGGGCTGAAAAGACGTTTCTTCCAAAATTTGAAGTAGTGGCCTAAATTCTTTTCCTTTCCTGCAGAAGAAAGAAGAAGAACTGTCCAGGAAGGCATCATTCTTGGAGGAAAAACAAAAGATCAGAACACGACTTTCAAAATGGGCTTCCTTTCCTTTTCAAAAACGGTATGGTTCTCAAGAAAAATAAACAAGGTGGGGAGGAGGGCCCTGGAGCACCAATTTCATCAAAGGAAGCTCAGCCTTATTCAGTAACAACTGGAACCTTCAGTCCAACAGTGGTGCCTTCAGGAAAGAAAGCCTGCAATGAAGCAGCTCCAACAACATCACCAGCTGCCAAGGAGGCTGCAGAACTTGGCACCTTAGAACATCCAGGTGAGTCACCACAGGTTTCTCACTAGGACAAGCCTTGTATAGAAGTGGTTCCAAATGCATCTGGGTCAGGAAAACAGGATTGAGACTGAAGCTCACCAGTAATTTAAGGCAGAGGTGCTGGACAGGTCAAGTCAGGAACACTGGACCCCACAGAGAATCCTGAATCTCCTGCCATGTGATCAGTCTTCTGCTTGTGGTTTAATGAACATATAGGTCAAGAGATCCGGAAGGATCCCTAGGCTGGCACAGGATGTTACTAGGAGGGCCAGCTTATCAGGAAAAACACCTTTCATGTTTATCATCTTCTGAGTCCCTAAACACTGATGATGCTTTACAATTAGAAAATAAGCATTCTATGCATATATTGTAGAACCAAATCTTAGTGCAATGTCTGGGTTCAAGAGTAAAATTCTAGCACGCAGGTGGCATAGGGAGAGGGATTGATGCTAGTTTATACCCATTCTAGAAAGAATGATGAATTATAGGCAATCTCTGGCTATAAAGTCAAATTATTATTACAATGAAATAGAAATTTTTCTGAGCACTTGTGGTTGACAGGTGCCAAATGTGCTAGGGATTTCCTTTTACTCTGACTTTAAGCTGGAGTCATTGTGGTATTCTAGATTCTATTTAGTATTAGGGATCAAGCTAAATCGAATTTCCAAGCTTTATACTCATTTACCTTACTAGACATTGTATAATCTTTGTAACCACAAGGAATTATAAAGCTACAAAAATAAGACAGGAATCAATAAAGACTTGGTTGTATATCACAATGAGACTGTGTCTCTCCAACCAGGAATTCTTGGACCAGAGCTACCAGTACAGTTTCATGATACTATTCTACCTACTAGCCAATCAAAATATGAACCATGTTGAGGTCCTTATGATAAGGACAAACCTGTTTCCCCAAACTGTGTTCACATTACAAACCTTACAATGTATTGTATGGAAAGAAATGGGAACATTTCTTTAGCTGATATGCCCATATTTTGAGAAGTCCAAACAGTGTAGAAGCATAGGGAATGTACTGAACTAAAATCTGGTGACCTAGTGTCAGTTTTGGCTTTGATATATCTGAGATTATGATTTTGGACAGAGCATTTCCTCTTCCACTATAGGGATCTTCACATTCTATAGCAGCAAAACTAACAGGTTGACCTGTGAGCACAAGTAGATGCAGAGTGCTTTAGGGAGCACAGTATAGAGAAAGGACCCAGGTAGCTCATGGGAGGTTTTGCAGAGAAGCAGGCAGTGGTGGCACACACTTTTAATCCCAGTACTTGGGAAGCAAATACAAGTGGATTTCCCAGTTGGAGGCCAGCCTGGTCTACAGAGTGAGTTCTATGAGAGCCTGGGATATACAGAGAAACACTATCTAGAAAAAAAAGAAAAAAGGAAGCTACATATTTTTGCAGCTGTCCTGCAAAGGATCTGTGTAGGCCCAGTGCTTTCTGCTTCTCCCAGTTCATGCTAGCTCTGCTCAGATCAATTGGAGGGCTCTGTTCTTCTTTTCTTTCATTCTGTCTGCTTTGACATTATTTTGTCCTCCTATTCTGCACAGTTCCCTGATATATGAATGGGACTGATAGGAGGATTGATGGAGACACATCACATAGGTCTGTGTCTTTCATTCCCTGTCTCTGTCTGAGTGTTTCTCTCTGTTTTTGTTGCTCTGTCTGTCTCTGTCACTGTCTGTGTCTGTCTGCCTCTCTCTTTACCTCTCTCTCTGTCTCTCTGTCTCTGTTTCTCTGTCTCTCTGTCTCTCTGTCTCTCTGTCTCTCTCTCTGTCTCTCTCTCTCTCTCTCTCTCTCTCTCTCTCTCTCTCTCTCCATAATATCTTGGTATTGGACACTATGTTCACACTTGGTGAAGAAGGAATCTTTTCTTATAATGGCTGAATAGGGCATTGAACATTGGGATTAGAAGAATTGGACTGCTAGATTGTTTCTTTTATTTAATTTTTTAGACCAGTAGGATTTGATTTTAAACTAGATCTCTGGTCATCTAGACTCTATGTTTTTGTCACATAAGCAGTGTCTTGTATATATTCTGTCTCATTAATTGGGCCTTAAGTCAAATCAGACATTTTTATATTATTCCTAGAGGTTCTCTGACACCACTGCCCTAGCATATCTGGCAGGTATAACTGGCCAATGAGAAATATTGTAGGTCAAGGGGTTTGTGGCTGAGTTGGTATTTGTTTCTGTTTCAGTAGCCAACAGAGTATGTTCCTATAACAAAGAAACAAGGACATAAGGGTAAAGGTTTCAAGCATGCATCAGCTCAAATTCAATTTCTTTTTTTAAATTGAGTATCTTCTTCATTTACGCTGCGGATGATAAAACCTTTCCCAATTTCTACCCTCCCAAAAGCTCCCTCCCCAAAGATTCCCAACCCTTCCTCCCACCCACTGCATCCATGTATATGCCCCTCTACCTGTCACACTTCCACCTCCTCCCCACCTCTGTCGGTTTCCCTTTTGGGGGGGCCTCAATTGAGCCTTTACCTGACCAAAGACCACTCCTGCAACTGATGCCCAACAACACATTCCTATGCCACATTTTTTCCTGGAACCATATGTACCTCTTGGTTGATGGTTCAGTCCCTGGGAGTCTTGGGGTGTCTGGGTGGCTGAAGTCATTGTTCTTCCCCTGGGGTGTAAACCCCTTCAGCTCCTCCAGACCACCCTCCAGATCCTGCATTGGACACCCCATGCCCAGTCCAGTAGTTGGTTGCTAGTTTCTGCCTTTGTATTAGTAGGGCTCTGGCAGGGCCCCTCTGGAGACAGCCATGGCATGCTCCTTTTGTACATACTTCTTGTCATAGTGTCGGAGTTTGGTGACTGTTTATAGGATGAATCTCCAGGTAGGGCAGTCTCTGGGTGGCCTTTACTTCAATGTCTTGTCTCCCTTATTGCTCCTGTGAGTATTATGTTCCCTTTTTCAGAGGAACCGTAGCACCCTCAGTTAAGCCCTCCTACTTCTTGAGCTTCCTGTGCTAGGTGAATTGTAAATTGTTTCTTCTGAGCTTTGGACTAGCAATGGCTTATTAGTGAGTGCATACCATGTGTGTTCTTGTGACTGGGTTACCTTGCTCAGGGTGACACGTTCTAGTTCCATCCATTTGCCTAAGATTTTCATGAATTCATTGTTTCTAATGGCTGAATAGTACTCCATTGTGTACATATACCACATCTTCTGTATCCATTCCTCTGTTGAGGGGCATCAGGGTTCTATCTAGGTTCTGGCTATTATAAATAAAATTGCTAAGAACATATTGGAGCATGTGTCCATATTACATGTAGGAACATCTTCTGGGTACATGACCAAGAGTGGTATAGCTGGGTCCTCAGATAGTACTATGTTTAATTTTCTGAGGAATCACCAAACTAATTTCCAGAGTGGTTTTACCAGCTTGCAATCCCACCAACAATGGAGAAGTGTTCTTCTTTCTCCACATCCTCTCCAGCATCTGCTGACCCCAGAGTTTTTCATCTTAGCCATTCTGACTGGTGTAAGGTGCAATCCCAGGGTTGTTTTGATTTGCATTTCCCTGATAGCTAAGGATGCTGAACATTTCTTTAGGTGCTTTAGAGTCATTTGAGTTTCCTCAGTTGAGAATTCCCTGTTTAGCTCTGTACCCAATTTTTTAATAGGGTCAGTTGATTCTCTGGAGACTAAAGTCTTCAATTCTTTGTATACATGGATATAAGCCTTCTATCGATGCAGGGTTAGTAAAGATCTTTTCCCATTTTTTTGGTTGCCATTTTGTCCTATTGACTGTGTCCTTTGCCTTACAGAAGCTTTGCAGTTTTATGAGGTCCCATTTGTTGATTCTTGTTCTTAGAGCATAAGCCATTGGTGTTCTGCTCAGAAACTTTGCCCCTGTGACCATGTGTTCAAGGTTTGTCACCACTTCTTCTCTATAAGCTTCAGTGTGTCTGATTTTATCTGTAGATCCTTGGATTTATCTGTAGATCCACTTGGATTTGAGCTTTAGACAAGGAGATAAGAATGGGTCCATTTGCATTTTTCTGCATGCAGACCTCCAGTTGATCCAGCACTATTTTTTTTTAAATGCTCTCTTTTGTCCACTGGATGTTGTTTAGCTTCTTTGTCAAATATCAAGTGACCATAGGTGTGTGGATTCTTTTCTGGGTCTTCAATTCTATTCCATTTATCTTCCTGCCTGTCTGCATACCAATACCAAACAGTTTTTTATCACTATTGCTCTGTAGTAGAGCTTGAGGTTAGGGATGGTGATTTCCCCAGAATATCTTTTTTTGTGAAGAATAATTTTTGCTATCCTGGTTTTTTTGTTATTCCAGATGAATTTGTGAATTGCTCTTTCTAGATCTATGAAGAACTGATTTGGAATTTTGATGAGGATTGCATTGAATCTGTGGATTGCTTTCGGCAAGATGGCCATTTTTACTATATTGATCCTGCAAATCCATGAACATGGGAGATCTTTCCATCTTCTGAGACTTTCTTCGATTTCTTTCTTCAGAGGCTTAAAGTTCTTCTCATATAGACACTTCACTTGCTTCGTCAGGTTCACACCTAGGTGTGAAATATTATTTGGTACTATTGTGAAGGGTGTCATTTCCCTAATTTCTGTCTCATCTTGTTTATCCTTTGAGTAGAGGAAGGCTACTGATTTGTTTGAGTTAATTTTATATCCAGCCACTTTGCTGAAGTTATCAGCTTTAGGAGTTCTCTGGTGTAAGTCTTGGAGTTGCTTAAGTATACTATCATATCATCAGCAAATATTGATAGTTTGACTTCTTCCTTTCCAATTTGTATACCTTTGCCCCCTTTTTGCTGCCTGATTGCTCTGGCTAAGACTTCAAGTACTAAGATGAATAGATAGGGAAAGAGTGGCCAGCCTTTTCTGGTCCCCAATTTTAGTCTGATTGCTTTAAGTTTCTCTCCATTTAGTTTGATGTTGATTAGTTAGAATGGGTCAATTTACATTTTTTTGCATGCAGACCTCCAGTTGATCCAGCACCATTTTTTTTTTAAATGCTGTCTTTTTTCCACTGGATGTTTTTTAGCTCCTTTGTCAAATATCAAGTGACTAGAGGTGTGTGGATTCTTTTCTGGGTCTTCAATTCTTCAGTATGCAGTATATTGTTTTCACTATGTTTAGGTATGGGCTTTGGATTCCCAATCTCTCCAAGTCTTTTATCATGAAGGGATGCTGAATTTTGTCAAAAGCCTTTTCAGCATCTAATGAAATAATCATTGGTTTTTTTTTCCTTTGGATTGTTAATGTAGTAAATTAGAATGACGGATTTCTGTATGTTAAACCATCCCAGCCTCACTGGGATGAAGCCTAAATGATCATGGTTAATTATATAGTTCTGATGCATTCTTGGATTCCGTTGGTCAGGGTGTTGTTCAATATTTTTGGTTTGGTTTAGGTATAAGTGTGATTTTGGCTTCATAGAATGAGTTCGGTAGTGTTCCTTGAGTTTCTATTTCGTGGAATTGTTTGAAGATTATCGGAATTAATTCTTCTTTGAAGATCTGATAGAATTCCCCACTAAACCCATCTGGTCCTGGGCCTTTTTTTGAAGGGAAAATACTCATGACTGCTTCTATTTCTTCAAGGCTTATGGGACTATTTATATGGTTTATCTGATCCTGTTTTGACATTGACACCTGGTATGTATCTTGAAAGCTATCCATTTCATCCAGGTTTTCAAACTTTGTTGAGTATAAACTCTTGTACTAGGATCTGATGATTTTTTGAATTTCCACAGCTCCTGTGGTTATGTCTCCCTAATCATTCCTGATTTTATTAATTTGGATGCTGTCTCCATGCCCCCTGGTTAGTCTGGCTAAGGGTTTATCTATCTTGATTTTCTCAAAGAACCAGATCCTTGTTTTGTTGATTCTTTGTATAGCTCTTTTTACTTCTGCTTGGTTAATTTTGAATCTAAGTTTGATTATTTCCTGCAGTCTACTCCTCTTGGGGGTATTTGCTTCCTTTTCTTCTAGAGCCTTCAAGTGCGCTGTCAAACTGTTAGTGTAAGCTCTCTCCATTCCTTTTTTGGAGGCACTTAGAGCTATGAGCTTTCCTCTTAGCACTGCTTTCATTGTGTCTCATAAATTTTAGTATGATGTGTCTTCATTTTCATTGAATTCTAAAAAGTCTTTAATTTCTTTATTTCTTCCTTGACCAAGCTATCGTTGAGAAGAGCATTGTTCAAAGTCCATGTATAAGTGTGTTTTCCATTGTTGTTGTTTGAGCTTAAGACCAGCCTTAGGCCATGGTGATCTGATAAGATACCTGAAATAATTTCAATATTTCTATATCTGTTGAGACCTGCTCTGTAACCAATTATATGGTCAATTTTGGATAAGGTACCATGAGGTGCTGAGAAGAAGGTATATTCTTTTGCTTTATGGTGGAATGTTCTATAAATATCTGTTAGATCCAGTTGGTCTATAACTTCAGTTAGTTTCACAGTATCTCTGTTTAGTTTCTGATTCCATGATTTGATCATTTTTGGCAGTGCGGTGCTGAAATCTCCCACTATTATCGTGTTGGGTGCAATGTGTGCTTTGAGCTTTATTAAAGTTGCTTTTATGAATGTGGGTGCCCTTATGTTCAGAGCATAAGTCTTTTCCTTTGAGCAGTATGAATTGTCCCTTCTTATATTTTTGGACATCACTACCAGTTTCATGATACTATTCTACCTACTAGTCAATCAACACCTGAATCAATTTGGGGTCCTTATGATAAGGACAAACCTATTTTCCCAAACTTTGCTCATATTACAAACCTTAAAATGTCTGGAGAGGAAAGAAATCTACACATTTCTTTAGCTGATATCCCCATATATTTTGAGAAGTCCAGAAAGTGTGGAAGCATAGGGAATGTACTGAACTAGAATCTGGTGCCCTAGTGTTAGTTTTGGCTCTGATATATCTGAGCTCATGATTTTGGACAGAGCATTCTATCTTCCACTAAAGTATCTTCACATTCCATAGTAGCAAAACTAACAGGCTGGGTTCTGAGCCCACCTAGAGGTAGAGTGCATAGGAGAGAACAGTGTAGATAACACACCCAGGTAGTTCATGAGAGTTCTTCCAGAGAAGCAGACAGAGAGCTGGGGTGTTCACAGGAACACTCAAAGCCAAGATGTCTCATTGTGGTAGCTATCTTGCACTCAGTTTCCACATTAACCTCTTCAGTAGCAGTGTTGTGATGGGAGGGAAACTAGCTGCCACAACTGCCAACCCTCTATGGAAAGGGTTGTCCTGTCTGGCCTGCCAGGATTGGCAGCTGTGTCCTACTGGGGACTCAGAGTATAACCCTCATGGACCAGATCTTTATGGTTTGAATGGAAATTTCAGGACAGAAAATGTGACTGTGTGTCATGTCTAGGACACAAAGAAACTATATTACATACTATGGTCCTCCAGGCAAAATCTTTAAAAGAAGTGCCAGTGCCAGCACTACTTGTGACGATATGCCACCTTAGCACTAGGGGGCCATGGAGATACAGGCTTTTAATCCTACAATTAAGTGACTGAAGTAGGATGGTAGACACAACCCAAATTGCAGAATAATACACTTACAATTATAATTGAAATAAATGGTCTCAGGAAACAAGCTGGAGTAGCCATTTTAATATCAGATAAAACTGACTTTCAACCCAAAGTCATCAAAAGAGACCCTGAGGGACACTTCTTGCTGGTCAAAGGAAAAATACAACAAGAAGAACTCTCAATCCTGAACATCTATGCTCCAAATGCAAGGGCACCCTCATTCGTAAAAGAAACTTTATTAAAGCTCAAAGCACACATTGCACCTAACACAATAATTGTGGGTGACTTCAACACTGCACTTTCCTCAATGGACCGATCAGGAAAATAGAAACTAAACAGGGACATAATGAAATTAATTGAAGCTTTGGACCAATTAGATTTAACACATATATATATGGAACATTCTATCCTAAAGCGAAAGAATATACCTTTTTCTCAGCACCTCATGGTACCTTCTCCAAAATCAACCATATAATTGGTCACAAGACAGACCTCAACAAATATAAGAAGATCGAACTAATCCCATGCCTCCTGTCAGATCACTATGGAGTAAAAGTGGTCTTCAATAGCAACAAAAACAACAGAAAACCCACATGCACGTGGAAATTGAACAATATTCTACTCAATGATACCTTGGTCAACGAAGAAATAAAGAAATTAAAGACTTTTTAGAATACAATGAAAATGAAGACACAACATACCCAAATCTATGGGACACAATGAAAGCAGTGCTAAGAGGAAAACTCATAGTCCTGAGTGCCTCCAAAAAGAAAATGGAGAGAGCATACATTACCAGCTTAATGACACACCTGAAAGCCCTGGAACAAAAAGAAGCTATTTCACCCAGGAGGAGTAGAATGCAGGAAATCATCAAACTAGATGATTAGAAGGCAGGAAATCAATCAAGTAGAAACAAAGAGAACCATACAAAGAATCAACAAAACAAGGAGCTGGTTCTTCGAGAAAATCAACAAGATAGTTAAACCCTTAGCCAGACTGACCAAAGGGCACAGAGAAAGTATCCAAATTAACAAACTTAGAAATGAAAAAGGGAGATATAACAACAGAAACTGAGGAAATCCAAAAAATCATCAGATCCTACTACAAGAGCCTGTACTCAACACAACTGGAGAACCTAGAGGAAATGGACAATTTCCTTGACAGATACCAAATACCAAAATTAAATCAGGACCAAATAGAGCATTTAAACAGTCCCATAATGCCTAAAGAAATTGAAGGAGTCATCGAAAGTCTTCCAACGAAAAAAAGCACAGGACCAGATGGTTTCAGTGCAGAATTCTATCAGACTTTCAAAGAAGTGTTAACACCAATACTCTTCAAATTATTCCACAAAATAGAAACAGAAGGAACACTACCCAATTCCTTCTATGAAGCCACAATTACGCTGATACCAAAATCACACAAAGATCCAACAAAGAAAGAGAACTTCAGACCAATTTCCCTTATGAACATCGATGCAAAAATACTCAATAAAATTCTTGCCAACTGAATCCAAGAACACATCAAAAACGATCATCCACCCTGATCAAGTAGGCTTTATCCTGGCAATGCAGGGTTGGTTCAATATACGGAAATCTATCAATGCAATCCACTACATAAACAAACTCAAAGAAAAAAACCACATGGTCATTTCATTGGATGCTGAAAAAGCATTTGACAAAATTCAGCATCCTTTCATGCTTAAAGTCTTGGAAAGAACAGGAATATTCAAGGCCCATACCTAAACATAGTAAAAGCAATATACAGAAAACCGGTAGCCAGCATCAAACTAAATGGAGAGAAACTTGAAGCAATCCCACTAAAATCAGGGATTAGACAGGGCTGCCCCCTTTCTCCTTATCTTTTCAATATTGTACTTGAGGTACTAGCTCAGGCAATTCGACAACATAAGGAGGTCAAAAGGATACAAATTGGAAAGGAAGAAGTCAAACTATCATTATTTGCAGATGACATGATAGTCTACCTAAGTGACCCAAAAAACTCCACTAGAGAACTCCTACAGCTGATAAACAACTTCAGCAAAGTGACAGGTTATAAAATGAACACAAGCAAATCAGTGGCCTTCCTATACTCAAAGGATAAGCAGGCTGAGAAAGAAATTAGGGAAATGACCCCCTTCACAATAGCCACAAATAGTATAAAGTATCTTGGGGTGACTCTTACCAAACATGTGAAAGATCTGTATGACAAGAACTTCAAGACTCTGAAGAAGGAAATGGAAGAAGACCTCAAAAAATGGGAAAACCTCCCATGCTCATGGATCGGTAGAATCAATATAGTTAAAATGGCCATTTTGCCAAAAGTAATCTACAGATTCAATGCAATACCCATCGGCATCCCAACTCAATTCTTCACAGAGTTAGAAAGAGCAATTATCAAATTCATCTGGAATAACAAAAAACCCAGGATAGATAAAACTATTCTCAGCAACAAAAGAAATTCTTGGGGAATTAGTATCCCTGACCTCAAGCAATACTACAGAGCAATAGTGTTAAAAACTGCATGGTATTGGTACAGTGACAGGCAGGAGGATCAATGGAACAGGATTGAAGATCCAGAAATGAACCCACACATCTATGGCCACTTGATCCTCGACAAAGAGGCTGAAAACATCCAATGGAAAAAAGATAGCCTTTTCAACAAATGGTGCTGGTTCAACTGGAGGGCAGCATGCAGAAGAATGCAAATTGATCCATCCTTGTCTCCTTGTACCAAGCTCAAATCCAAATGGATCAAGGACCTCCACATAAAGCCAGACACTCTGAAGTTAATAGAAAAGAAACTGGGGAAGACCCTTGAGGACATCGGTACAGGGAGAAAGTTTCTGAACAGAACACCAATAGCGTATGCTCTAAGAGCAAGAATTGACAAATGGGACCTCATAAAATTACAAAGTTTCTGTAAGGCAAAGGACACCATCAAGAGGACAAATCGGCAACCAACAAATTGGGAAAAGATCTTCATCAATCCTACATCAGATAGAGGGCTAATATCCAATATATATAAAGAACTCAAGAGGCTAGACACCAGAAAAGCAAACAACCCTATTAAAAAATGGGGTACAGAGTTAAACAAAGAATTCTCACCTGAAGAACATCGGATGGCGGAGAAGCATCTTAAAAAATGCTCAACTTCATTGGTCATTAGGGAAATGCAAATCAAAACAACCCTGAGATTTCACCTTACACCAGTCAGAATGGCTAAGATTAAAAATTCCGGAGATAGCGGGTGTTGGAGAGGGTGCGGAGAAAGAGGAACACTCCTCCACTGCTGGTGGGGTTGCAAATTGGTACAACCACTCTGGAAATCAGTCTGGCGGTTCCTCCGAAAACTGGGCACCTCACTTCCAGAAGATCCTGCTATACCACTCCTGGGCATATACCCAGAGGATTCCCCACCATGTAATAAGGATACATACTCTACTATGTTCATAGCAGCCCTATTTATAATTGCCAGATGCTGGAAAGAACCCAGGTATCCCTCAACAGAAGAGTGGATGCAAAAAATGTGGTATATCTACACAATGGAGTACTATTCAGCCATTAGAAACAATGAATTCATAAAATTCTTAGGCAAATGGATGGAGCTAGAGAACATCATACTAAGTGAGGTAACCCAGACTCAAAAGGTGAATCATGGTATGCACTCACTAATAAGTGGATATTAACCTAGAAACCTGGATTACCCAAAACATAATCTACACATCAAATGAGGTACAAGAAGAAAGGAAGAGTGGCCCCTTGTTCTTTAAAGACTCAATGAAGCCGTATTCAGCAAAACCAGAACAGGGAAGTGGGAAGGGGTAGGTGGGAGGACAGGGGGAGAGAAGGGGGCTTACAGGACTTTTTGGGAGTGGGGGGGCTACGAAAGGGGAAATCATTTGAAATGTAAATAAAAAATATACCGAATAAAAAAATTAAAAAAAGAAATAAATTGAAACTTATCATTTATAGGAATTTTCTCTTTTGTTATTTTCTATATTCTTTGTTTATATTATATATGATTTTCCCTTTCCCTGTTTGCCCCTCAGCATAATCCCATAAGCCCTCTTGCATTTGACTGTTCCCCAATCAACCCCCTCCCACTTCTCTGTCCTGTCACATATCAAATCATTCCGAAGAAGAAACTAGGAGAGGAAGAAGAGAGCCCTGGTCCTGGAATGGCTTTATGCAGCATTGTAGGGGATTACTAGGAATTTTCAATGGAGATTGACTTACTATGGCACAGTGGTTTATTTAGCAATGCATATATTAATGTAATATAACATTAATTCACAGAGAAGCAAAGTATCTCCTTTCCTAACTTATTGTTCATCTTGTGACAGGTGGGAACCTCCTGAACCCTAGGCACTCAGACCAACAGAGTCTATGCAATGACGAGTCTTTGTGTACAGGAACAACAAGTGTGGTCTCAACACAGTTACAAATAAAGGTAATTTGCATGGAATTCTTTGAGGCAAATTTAAAATCTCAATGTCTTTTTTGTGTGTTTAGACTAGTAATCCTCAAATGTTTTCACCCAACTCCTCATATATCAATTTTTCTTTATATTGCCACTGGGATCAGAGAAAACAGGTCAATGCTCTGTCCAGTTAGTCGTTACACTATATTGAATACTGCTCTGAAACATTCTAACCCAAGACAGCCTTGTACAATGCTATGGTCCAAGGTGCTCAGAGTTCCCAAAGCCTGTATGGCCTACTGAAGATTCTCAGCCTTAATTTCTGAACCTCTTAAGCATCAGGAACTTAGTTTTCATTCCTCATGATCATGCAAATGCATAACCCTCCTATTTGTACACAACCACTCACAGCTATGTAAAGTCTTCTGGTCCTGATTTCAATAAATAACCTATTTGTAAGCCGGCTTCTTAAGTTGAACATTCCCTCAGAGCTCCTTTGCAATATGTTTTTCAATGGTAACAGGCATCCCTAATCCCAAATCTACCACTTTACTAGCATAATAGGAAATCCCAAGGTGGGATTATTCACTAAATGTATGAAGCTGAATTGACACAAGGGGTGTTCTATTCACTCTAATTTCTTCAGGGAGAGAGGTTTGTGAATCTGACACAGATATACATACACAATTGTGTGTGTGTGTATATGTGTGTATGTGTGTGTGTGTGTGTGTGTGTCTGTGGGCAAAGCCATTAATGTGCTAGAGAGCTGAAATGCCAGCATGCCAGACAAAGTGTTTTGATGTTTCCTGTCTTTTCCTTTTTGTCTTAGAACATCGCCAGGCATGATAATGCCACTCTTCTTCCCCAAGAGAGGTTCCAACTGTTAAGTACTCTTGGGCAGAACATTGAAATAAACAACAATGTTTCGTGGGCATTTTACGTGAGCCTGAGCAAAAACTTCTATAAAATGGCAGCTGACCTTGATCAATGTGGACAAAAGGAAGCAGCCTTTGTGCTCTACCACAAGTACCTCACGTGAGAACCTGCAGTTTCTACTCCTTTTCTGGAACTCGTTTTTTTGCTCAGTCTGCTGTTTTATTCAGGGTTTTCTTCTTTGTTGACAGCTATAGAACTTGAGGATGTAATCTTTTCATCAGATTTCTGGAAATGCCCACACAGACTTTTTCTTGTGATTCAAAGATATGAGGAACAAAGGTGGTGGTGTTATAAATAAGGAAATATAATGGCACACAAGGTCCAGCTCATAGTGGAAGAAAAGAGGGCTGAAAATCAGTGTGTATCTGAACTGATAGCTATTTTTGATTTTCAAATCTCCCCTGATGTAAACAGTCACAGATTTGTCTCTGATGGGTGGCCACACTTATTGAGTTCTATGGGAGAGAGGTAGGCATTCCTGTAGCTTCACAGTCACCAGAGGATTGTTGACTACCTAGCTTCAGTGTGGTTAACCATCCTTAGGAATTTCTCCAAACTATTCATTGTATTGCATAAGAAGAGTGAAAAATAGATTGTAAAGCTGTCACCATGAAATAGTTCTTACAGCCTCAGTGACAAGGGTGCTTTGACTTTAGTAAGGGGAAGATGGAAAAGTCTCACTAATCCTAGTTGGCCTTAAATTTTGTGAAACAGAATATAAGGATATATATATATATATATATATATATATATATATATATATATATATATATATATAGTATAGGGAGGGGTTTTCTGGACATGATTTAATTGATCTTCAGAAGACTGAATGTTTAGTAGGTACGTCAATTACTGTTCCACAACTAGAGAGCTTAGATTTACAGATGAGTTGAGGTACCACAGTTTGCATTCCCTTTGTTGTACAAATACTACAACAGGGTTTCTCTTGGTTTTCCACTGGTGGTTTCCCGTAAAATGAAGGCATTCTCTTGAGATCATAAAAAATCTACTCTCATTTTTTTCCCTTCTCCAATAACAAATCTCTCTTACCAAAAAGTCACAAGTTCTCCCATACATCAGCTTCCCAGACTGAGTTTCTGGTCATATCCTCTTCTCAAGAAGAGTTTTTGACAAGGCAGTGAATCTTGAATCTTGGACAGACATAAGGGTTGAAGCAGTTTACTAGCATCATGAGACTAGGTACCCAGGGAACATCACCACCTAGAACTGAGCACCCTCAGTATCTCCTCTCATTACCTAGTGATGTCTGAGGTAAGGTGGTACACTCCCAGGTAGCAATAAACAAAAGTGCTATGTGGGCAAAGATTAATATTGGGAATGAAAGACTCAGACCACTGTGTTTATTTCCTAGTATGAAGTCCAGGATTACAACCTGTTTCCTCAAGGATTGTGGGTCTATCTGGTGCCTCCTGGGTGTTGAAATGACCAACTGGCACTGTATCACTTTAACTATGCTTATTGACAACTAATGTTTGCTGAATGTGCCAGTATCATGGAAGAATTTTGATAGTTTTTCTCCAGTCTAAGTAATGGAAATTGATGTGGGATCTCAGGGTGTGTCTTATTAAATACCCGTAACTTCTGAAGCAGTGACAACAGAGTCCAAGATTCCTTAGGGACTCATTTAGACATTTTAGTTTCTCTGCACAGCTTAGTCTCTCTGCTCTATTCCTTTAGACTCTATGTGGAAAAGCTCCCTGTAGATAAAAAGTACAAAGACGTTGTGGAGATTTACAAAAAATCAAATATCCTCAAGGTAGGTTTTCATTCTCAATGTGACTGACCAAAAATCTCCAAAGCAGAACACAACTGCTCACCAAAAAGACACAGATGATGACACTAGAAGGAAGCGGGGGGTGGGGGCATGGGGGGGTGGGCAGTGCTGTTTCAGGAATTCTGTACAGAGGGGATGGCTGGGAATTGCATTCAAGACATGCACGAGATACTGCTGCCCCTGCCATCTTCTATTCTTTCTCTCTTTTCTAACATTAGCACTGTTCTAATTATCCATTTTGGTTTTGTATTGCAGACAATAAAACAGATTTTTGTAAGGGCTGAGGAGCTGAAGAGAGACCTGTTAAATGAATATTCTGAAGAACATTTCGTTTACTTGACAGAAAAGGTCAGTGTGAGGGGAAGCATGGATATAGGAGGACTGTGTGACATCTACACAGTCTGATCCCAGGACTGTCTTGTGCAGTGTCTTTGAAGTGTGAGTCAATGAAAGGGCTCCCTCTGTAATCCAATCAACACACATGAACATTCACACACACACACACACACACACACACACACACACACACACACAATGTCATGGCATACTAAGAAGACTGAGACCTAACTTTATTAAAAACAGGAAAAGAGTAAGGTAGAAGAATGGATTTTCCAAAACACCAGGGATACATGCCCTAGGCTGAAATGTCAGACTTTAACGGAACTACACTTTGTTCATATCTGGGCTGAAAAGATGTTTCTTCCAAAATTTGAAGTAGTGGCCTAAATTCTTTTCCTTTCCTACAGAAGAAGAAGGAAGAAGAACTGTCCAAGAAGGCATCATTCTTGAAAGAAGAAAAGAAGACCAGAACACGAATTTCAAAATGGGCTTCCTTTCCTTTCCTAAAACGGTATGGTTCTCAAGAAAAATAAACAAGGTGGGAGGTGGGCGCTGGAGCACCAATTTCATCAAAGGAAGCTCAGCCTTATTCAGTAACAACTGGAACTTTCAGCCCAACAGTGGTGCCTTCAGGAAAGGAAGCCTGTGATGAAGCAGCTCAAACAACATCACCAGCTGCCAAGGAGGCTTCAGAAACTGGCACCTTAGAATGGCCAGGTGAGTCATCATCGTTTTCTTACTTGGACAAGCCTTGGTTAGAAGTTGATCAAATTGCATCTGGGTCAGGAAAACAGGAGTGAGACTGAAGCTCACCAGTAAGGTAAGGCAGAGGTGCTGGACAGGTGCCTCAAGTCTGGAACACTGGGCCCCACACGGAATCCTGAATCTCCTGCCATGTTCTCAGTCTTCTGCTTCCATGGATCTGCTGGCTATGCTGTGGTAACAGAACCTCATGAGATGAGTGCTGCTTTTATCTGTCTTGACAACCTGACTGTCTTGTCAGCATGTGGAGACAGAGCAATATTTCCATATGTATCTGTCAGATGTTGTTAAAAAATTTCTGAACTTTCCCTGCAGTTCAGCAACCACATGGGTCTCCCTCATATTTAAAACATTGCAAGATTGTGGACAGATTGTGGTAGTCTGACCCTGAGATAAGATACTGTGTATGTATTTGTGCTCTCTGCATCCTCTTATTACCTGAAGGATTTATTCACAGCCTCACAGATCTATCATAAATGCTCCATATGATTGAGCATAACCACAGCTGGCTTCATCAAGGTGGATTCTATGGAATAAGTGTAGTTTGACTCAATGCATGCCAGGATGTCACAGATTGTAAGTCATTTGTGTGAGTCAAGATCTAAGGCAACGTCCAGGTGGACACAGGAAAATAAAAGTCTAGACTTCAGAGCGTAAATGCCAAAAAATCTGGAGATATGAATGAAGATCCAAGGAGACCTGTCTCTGCCAGGAGAAACACAGCAGAAGTTTTGCTTTTCTCTGACAGTATAGCTCCCTGAATGCTTATGGTGTTCTACTCAGTTAGGAGATGACTTTTTCCAATGAGGACTTTCACAGAGAAATTTTATATCAGCTAAGAGTCACATCCAAAAATATTGCTCCATCCACTTAAGCAGACAGTAAAGCCCATGGCCCCTTCTCCCAGACACCAGTAACCAGAGCTTGGAGTAAAACTCCCTGCCTATCATGAGGAGGGGGATGAAGAAAAGGATCTCAATGACTTTGTATTACTTTCCTACGGTGATAGACTTGAGTTCTCCTCAGGGATACCAGGCCCTGTCTCCTCATACTTTTCTCTCTTTTCCATTACAGTTGAGAAAGGCAGAGGCCTGCGCCAGGTGGTCCTCCCTCATGATTTGTGCGATAAATTCCTCACTGCAGCAGGAATGAACACCAAGAAAAAAATAGAGACATGTGGTGTTCTATGTGGAGCCCTGGTAAAGATATAAACACTTCTGATTTGAGGCTGTTGCTTTCCCCTTGACTTTACATGACTCTCAGGGAACATATCTAGGGTCTCTATCCATACACATAACCTTCCAGAAGGAACTATGGTTGACAAGGTTGGCCATCTTGTATTGGATGACTTTGTATTTGGTTGCTTTAGAGAGTCTTTTGAAATGAACAATGTGGTTCAATGCTATAGATAGAAATGTTCATTCTAGTTGGGGGCTAGTGCCAGAAATTCCAGGCACTGGAAAACTGATGCTGGAATCTTCTTACAAGTTCAAATGAGCCTCAGCGTCAGAGTTCTATATTACCTAAAGGTAAAAGAATGCAAACAGAAAGCAGAAATGCAGGTAGCCAGGCATAAGTAACGGAAACAGACAAGTTGCCTCGTTGTAACCAGAAATCAATGGCTTTTAGGTCCTGGTCTGAGTATCTACTCTGGTAAGCTTTTGAGCACTAGTTTCCTAGGCATCTCTAGACTCCTGAGCAATCCTACTGGCTGCTACTGGAAAGACCCTAAGCCCAGGAGGTGTCAAGCTGGACATCTACATTTCTACTCAACATCTGTTCCTTTTTAGCTGTATCTTAGCAAAGCACAAGAGCAGCCAAGGATTTGAAACCACAAAGGGAGACAGAAAAATGAGATTCATGTACTGTCTGGTCTGGGGCCTATTGTGTGTATGAGAGAATGGGTCTGAGACCTCCAAGAGTTGTGACAAGTTGTTTTCTCCTGGCAGGTTGGAGAGGAATATCACATCAGCCATATCCTCATTCCTGTCCAGGAAGGAGGCCCAGATTATTGCTGTGCAAAGCATGAGGAGGACCTCTTCTTTATTCAAGAAGGACTGGGACTTATTACATTAGGATGGATACATGTAAGCAAAAGGACCTCTGGGAATGAGGGTTCCTTTTCTGTTTCTTCAAAACAGCCTACCTAAAACTTGCTGTGCACAGAGGCAATTTATTCCAGATCATTGGCTCTGAGCATATATAACCAAAGTGTGCAGGTCAAATCAAAGGAGCATTTCCTGGCACTTTTACAGCTCTTTGTATTTTATGTTTACTAGGAGTAATTGTTCAAACTTTCAACTTTATGTTAATCTGCGTGGAGAATGGTAGCTTGCCAGGATATATGAGAAAATGTATATAGACCATATACCTAAAAGGTGTAGAGATGAAACTTAAGTAAGCCAAGAGTGTCTGTTCTAATGATTGTGGTTTTTATTTATGAAGAAGTACTTCCTTTGTGTACACTGAAATGATCTTACATGCAAGATTTTGAAGTGTTTGAACATGTATAGCATACATCTTTTGACTTTCAAGAAAACACATTTACTTGCCGAGAGAGTCTCTTGGATGATTCTGTTATTTTCAAAGACTGAAGTTCACAAAACTATTGAAATTATTCTAACAACGAATATAAGCCACAAGAAGGAGTATTACTTGTGTTTTTTGTGAGATCAAAAACTTCTAGTCAGACCTTGGGAAGTGCTGATGCTCTTCATTCCAATTGTATAAATTCTTCCTGCTGTGCCAAATTCAACAATATATTATGGCCAACTGATATTGGCCTTTTGTGGCTTGGGACTCAAAGGGGAAATCACACATAAAATGAGCACCAAGTCACATGAGACAAAGTGCACAGTATACTTCAGGTGAGAAATATAGGACAGTGAGGGTTGCAGAGGAAGAGCTGTCACATGTAAAGTTACATGATGACTTGGGAGGAGGAGCCCAAAAAATTTATGGGAGAGGGGATAGCATTGGAGAGAGATACACTGAGATCCTATATCAGTGAGCATTTCTGTTGGCTAGGATTTGTGGTTTGTTTTGGAAACGGATGCCTGATCTTCACATATATAACCAAAGAGAACCCTGGCATACCTTGTCTAGGATGGAGGTAAAAATGGAGAGTGATTTGGAGTATAGAGAAAACTCTGGACTATTCTGAGCAAAAGAATGATGTAACCAAAGCCATACTCCAGAAGTTAAAATTAAGGAGTTGAAGGGCTCCTTGGGAAGGGAATGTCAGGTGTGGTTTGGGAGCTTATACCATGGAATGAGGATAAGAAGGTGATAGTCTTGTTTGTGTGTGTAGGAGGGATCAGGGTAATTCAGATACCCAGGCAATAGGGGTAGAGGCTGAGGAGTCAGGCTGGGCAGGATTTCAATTGGGCTCATGGAGTTAGAAGTGCTCCTCTCATAAACATGAATAGGGCTGTAGAAGAGGACAGACCTTGACTGCAGGGTTCAGTTATACTGTTTGGAATTGAAGGCACATGTTAGATATTCCAACTGCATCAACATTGAGAGGATGTTGTGAGAAGCCTAGAGAGGGACCTGAGCCACGTGCAGGTGGCTCATGAACCTGGTAAATAGGGAGAACTGGCTGCAAGAGAAACAATTCCCTGGCAGATTAGGTGAATGTCTAATGAGGAAAGCAGGGTATATAGGGATGAAGAAGAAACAAGGGTGAAGGAGAACTGGATATGATGTTCTCAGAAGCCGCATAACAGGGATGCAGGAAGAATGACGTCAGGATTTGACCTGCTGGAGCTCTGAGGATATTGACTTAATGCCTTCTAAGTCATGGTGGGCAGAGATTGCAATGTTCAATAATGTCATAAAATCTGGGTGTACTGTCACACTCCTGGACCCCCAGCATTCAGGACGATAAGACTTGTAGGTAGAGAATTTGGTGCCAAGTTGATTGAACTGTAATATTGTGCCTCAAAACAAGAAGTCACTTAATTAGGAATTGGTCAGTGTGGAGTCTGTCATAACGGTCATACTGAAGCAGGCATCTAGGACCTAGAATCTAGGGGAATTTGAAGTGAGAAGGCTGCTCTTAGGAAATGGGTTAGCAGATTACTGACCTGTAGGACCTGTGAGATGGTTTGGACATGGTATCTTCTTGTTTGTTGTTTTCTTCAATTTTTCTTTGATTTCACTTTAGTTGTCAAAGGCTTGATGTTTTAAATTATAGCATAGCTGTGAGTGTACATATGTAAAAAGAGTTGGGGTTGCAAATTGGTACAACAACTCTGGAAATTAGTTGGGCAGTTCCTCAGAAAACTGGGCACATCACTTCCGGAAGATTCTGCTATACCACTCCTGGGTATATACCCAGAGGATTCCCCAGCATGTAATAAGGATACATGCTCCACTATGTTCATAGTAGCCCTATGTATAATAGCCAGAAACTGGAAAGAACCCAGGTATTCCTCAGCAGAAGAATGGATGCAAAAAATGTTGTATATATATACACAATGGAGTACTATTCAGCCATTAGAAACAATGAATTCATGAAATTCTTAGGCAAATGGATGGAGCTGGAGAACATCATATACTAAGTGAGGTAAGCCAGTATCAAAAGATCAATCATGGTATTCACTCACTAAGAAGTGGATATTAACCTAGAAAACTGGAATACCAAAACCATAATCCACAGATAAAATGATGTACAAAAAGAACGGAGGAGTGGCCCCTGGTTCTGGAAAGACTCAGTGTAGCAGTATAGGGCAAAACCAGAGCAGGGAAGTGGGAAAGGGAGGGTGGGAGAACAGGGGGAGGGAAGGGGGCTTATGGGACTTCTGGGGACTGGGGGGCCAGAAAAGGGGAAATCATTTGAAATGTAAATAAAAATATATCGAATAAAAAAAGGGAAAAATAAGTTATAGCATAGTTGTGAGTGTACATACATAAATAGAGTTGTTAAATATCTCAAGGTGGATGCATCTATATGCATACACAACTTAGAGATAGAAATGAGAATCTGCTAAAAGCCTGCTCCAAATTTCTCACTTCCTTCCTCTGAAATTGAATCCTCTCTTGAACTCACCATGTCTTCCTCCATTTTATATATGAACCTCCTCAATTCTAGCAGTACTTTGTGTTCATTGTGCAGAAATGTGATTACTATCTGTAAGTGTGGACTCATGAATGTATTCGTCTGATGGGTAGTTACATCTGGTGGCCCAGTGAGAATGGGAGGGAAGTAAAGGAAAGAGTCATAGTATTATCAGGCAGATGGTTCAATTTTCCTTTTCCACATGACAGATGTGGGTCTGCATGGAGAGATTTTGGAAATCACAGGAGAGAACAGATTGTTAATGATCCATGGCCTCCCTTCCTTGCTGGATCAACCATAGCTGACTGGGCTAACTTACAATTCTTGACTTCTTTTGTCTTCTCAGACCCATCCAACCCAGACAGCCTTTTTGTCAAGTGTAGATCTACACACACATTTTGCATACCAAACGATGCTCCCTGAATCCATAGCTGTGGTGTGTGCTCCCAAGTATAAACAGTAAGTATGTGAGATTCAAGTCTGGAATTTAGAATTACAAAATTGTCAATGGCTCCAAACTATTTAAAAATTGTCTATGTACAGAATGTCTTAATTGATTGCTATGAAAGCCTTCCTTTAAGGTGCATAGTCTAATGATCACCAGCCACTCTTAAAAGATAAGATGACACCACTGCTGGTTTTCTAAGACAACCTCTCAAGAAATTTACTCAAGAGGCAGAGATTGAACAAATTCCACAGAAAACACTGTATAAGAGTTTTATGTCTTTTATTTCACAATGCTGTGTTATTCTGAATTCTTCAGGAGAGGTAGTATTGGGCAAGCAATGAATCATCCTGCTTTCTTTTATAATATTTTTGTACACTTGATGTGCTACAGGAATAAGATTGCTCTGGTTTTAGAATTTTGTCCCTTCTGCCTCAAATTTATAGGTTTAAACAGACCTAACTCATTGCTACGTTGTTCTTCCTACATATTTCTACTGTTGACTTCCTCTGCCCACTTAGATTATCATGCAAGAAAGGGATCCAGAGACAGAGAGACAGAGATGCTTATATATGACAAAAGGAAGGAAAGTGAATAAATGAATGAATGAATGAATAAATAAATAAGAAAGTGTAGATGGAAGATCAGGGGGAAAGACATCAAAGAAAAAAAGAAAGGAGAAACACTAAGAAACTAGTGGATAATTAAAACTAGGACATGGATGTCAAGGTCTAGGAGGAGGACAGTGTGGACCATGATCAATTACAATAGGCAGACATAGTCCGCAGTTACTAAAATAGAAGGGAAACACTGTTCAAAGAAGACGAGAAGAGAGATAGGCGGTTTTGAGAGAGATGAGACGGTAAAAGAGAAAGAGGGAGAGACATATAAGAAAAAAGAGACATCTAAGAAAAAGAGAGAAATGAGTAAAAGAAAACAAACAAAAGAAAACGGTAGAGAGAAAGGTAGAAAAGAGAGACAGAGGAAACTAGGACTTGGAGGCAAATGTGTGCAACTGTGTCTGCCTTTTCTCATTTCAGAACTGGAATTTTCACACTGACACCTATTGGACTACAAGAAATATCCGATTGTCCACGGAGAGGGTTCCACACCCACAGACAAGACACAGCTCTCTTCTGTGTATGTATCTTTGTACAAGTAATCAAGGCTGTGTTTTCAAGCAGGACACAGTGCTGATTGGGTTCATCATTTTTTCCTTACCCTCCTGGCAGTTCATCTTCACCACCCTCTTCTTAACAATTCACAATAACCAAATATCTAGGATGCAGGTATCAGTGGATATCAGTTTTCTCATATTTGAAATCTAGTCATTGACTATCTCTGAGATGCTAGTCCTTTCTGTCCCTCAAACCTGATATCTGGGGTAACTAATAACATCAAGATAAGATTAAGGAAGCAAAACTTGAGTGTACTTCAGGGTCAGAGTGTGAGAGCAGCATGCTTGAGGCTCTGAATTCCATCCCCAGTAACATGAGGAAAAGAACAAAGTATTAAATCCATTAGCTTATTTAATGCTTTATCAATGTCATTAACTAACTCCCAGTCAGCGATCTGAATGCAAATGGAAAATATGCAAGATAGGTTAATTATGCAAATTTTGACCAGGAATTTTGTCTGGAAGAGTATGGTTCTAACTCTCTAGGGAGGTAGTTTCTTCTCCCATATTATTTTCTCTGGTCACACACTTAGTATGATCAGATCTCTGTGTGTCAGATCAGCCCCAGATAGCAAGATTCTTTCACTTTATTGCATATCAGCCAGGGCTCTTCCATTGAGTTTAGATTCAAAGGAAATGTAGCAACATAGTGAAAGGACCAGAACCTGTCCCATAAAATATATAAGAACCAGAAATTCAGTCACAGAGATGCAAAGTAATCTAAGATCCTATAGCAGACTGCTAATTCCAAGAGTCAATCTGTCTTTCTATCTCTGTCTCTCTGTGTATGTGTGCTTTATATGTGTCATAATACATGTATATATATATACATATCATATATATTATACTCTTGATTATAACAAAAATTAAGACCTAATAAAATTTAAGATTTTTTTGTAAAACATGTATATTTCTATGTTTCTTTCTGTACCATCATTGTGTAGACTAGTGAAAGCGGATACCATTTTCACTTTAAGCCTGTTATCTGTGGGTTCAGTACCTTTAGTGCTGAGAAGAGTTTGTCAGATGTCCTAGATCTGGAGTCAGGTGATTGTGCAGTGCCTGCTTCCGTATAAGATCAGTGGATTCTGTTGCACATTTTATCATCTCCCTTGTTCCCAGTTGAGTACTCTCATGGATCAAAAGCAGAGAACATTTTTCAGTCAGATGGGAGGAAGAAGATCCGAACAGATGTGTTCTAAACTGCATAGCTCTGTCTTGTAATATAACAATGTTAAGTATTGCAAAGTTGAAAGACATTGCATGATTATAAAAAAAATGCCTAGAAATCTAATCCCAAGGTTCCAAGTTGCAACAACACTTTCTATTTCTGGCCAATGTAAAGCATACTGACAAAGCCAGCAGCAGGACAGCTATAGCAGGTGAATCATGAGTTTAAAGCTATCTGACACTATGTCGCCAAACTGAGTCATACTGATTACTCCTCATGTTTTTGTATGCCATATTTAAGCATCCCTCAAAGACTATTAGATAACTTTTATCATCTGATTTATACAATGACTCCAATAATACACTAGACTTACTGATCCTTTTAATAAGGCAATATTTTGCAAGTGACTCTGAAAAATATGTGCCAAGATATATGGTGACACACTGACTCTGATCATGAGGAGAACTAGGGAGGAGTACTGGGTCCCAGCTCCTTTCCCATAGCTGCCACCAACAAGATAATCTCACGTCTAAGATGACAATTATTGCTCTACAGTTAGCTTTTTACATTAGAGGATTGGGACAGGGCTATGCAGTGAGATTGCTTGTGTTTTAAACTCTAGGCTCTCTATTCAGTTCCCAGCATTTCCACTTCTGGAATCTGCTAAGTGCTGCTTTCCTATAATACAGTACTGGAGAGCAGGTGTCAGGAGTTTAACACCAAGATTGGTCTGTGCTCTCTAGGATATATAGTGTAGACTAGATCACATGAGACTTTCCTTTGCTATAATATAAAAAGTATAAATTGTTTCAAAATTGGAGCTTACCACGACTTATCCACGTTTCCTTTTCTCCAATTGCAGGACTGCAGTCATGTCACCACCCGGAACATCATGGTGACTGTCACAGATTTGAGATGAGTCAAATCCCAAACACCTTCAGTTGTGAGTGTGTGTGTGTGTGTGTGTGTGTGTATGCATGAGTACTTGTACACATGTATGTCTCTCTCTCTGAGTGTTTTATACATATGAATGTGTTATATGTATGTATGTAGGGTGGTATACATATCTGTTATGTTCAATATGTTATACATGTTGCTTCTATCTCTTGAATGTTTAATCTACATCATGTATGTGTACCAGTCTGGATGGTTATACTTGGTGGCCAAAAGAAAACCTTTCTTTTCTATATGAGGTTTATTTAAAGTTAGGATAGTGTATTAGGAGTTCATAACAATTAGAAATTGATTTTGTTATAAAACATATTTATTAAGAGGTTAAGACAATATTTTTGGCCATGAACCATGAGCATACATTGTATATAAGGATTCAGTACACCCAAAACTGGTCTGCATCATCTGTCACAGGGTAGATGTGGGACAGATTATAATTCCAAGACTCACTAACCAACTGAAGAGGGGAATCATCTCAAAGGTCCCAGACATCAGCCTACATTTTTCATCTACTCAGAATGTTGCTCTGAGAGAAATGGATTAATGAAGACAAAAAAGAATTTTCTGACTCAATAGAAACTTCATTGCTTTTGGATTGACTTTAATCTGAAATGAGTCGACCATCGGTATTGAGTTTCTAGTACAAACGGCATGATATGATGTCTCCCTACATGAGATTATTATAGTCTGGTACTGCAACATCATGGAAAACCGAAAAAGATGTATTTTCCAGAAAATATCCTAGGGATGTGTGTTTCTGCTAGGCTCCCTGAAGAACCTTTGATGATGCTGTGTCAGGCTTACACCATTAAAGTGCTGACTTTGTACTGTGATGTTTACTGCATATTGAATCTTCAGTTCATCACAGATGTGAAAAGAACTTTGGTACCAAAGTGACCACCTCTCAAACCCTGGAAGACAAGAGAAGATGACTACAGCCCTGTGGAATTTGTCACATTTATAGAACATAAATAAGATGAAGACTTTCTCCACTCCTCATACACCATGTCACCTGCTCCAGTTTGTCCAGTCCTACAACCAAGTTGTCCTGATGGATATACTACTGACTGAAAAATCTTGCCACAAAACACAAGACAATACAGCAGGGAAATCTGTCTGACCTACACAGAGTAATGTGCTCGCCTGAACATGGTTCCTACAGCATGTGACTTCCCTGAATTCTTAATGACCTAA
Source organism: Apodemus sylvaticus (assembly GCF_947179515.1). NCBI lineage: Eukaryota > Metazoa > Chordata > Mammalia > Rodentia > Muridae > Apodemus > Apodemus sylvaticus. The sequence goes on from NC_067472.1 coordinate 203,342,871, forward strand.
TCAATGAGACTAGTACTTGCATTCACCTCACACAAAGATACTGTCCTCAACAAGAGATGGCAGGACAAACTCACTGCTGGTGGCATACTGGCAGAAAGAAGCTCACTATGACCTGTGGGTGGTCAACTATTCTACTCAATGCTCCTGACTTTGGTCCTGTTCAGAAGTGAAGCTAATCACAACACATGGATGTTTCCCTCATATTGCACAGAATCCAATTTAAAAAGAAAAATCTCTCCAACTATCATGTCTCCTTTAAATGTACATTTATTTTCTCTCTCTGTCTCTTTCTCTGTCTCTGTCTCTCTCTCTCTCTCTCTTTCTCTCTCTCTCTCTCTCTCTCTCTGTGTGTATGTGTGTGTGTGTGTGTATGTGTGTTTCTGTATATGTGTTTATTGTTTTGCTTCTAGAGGACATATGCTAGAGGTTCTCTCGAGTTCAGGAGCACTTGAAGGCATCAGGTATTTTCTACTACTATGTTAGATTCCATGATCAAACTCTGCTTGTCAGGCATGGTGCTAAGGTCCTTGTCCCTGGAAGCCAAGGGACATGTAACATTTAAAAACAAAAACAAAAACAAAAAACATAAAACCTGCTGTGTTCAATCAGGTGTGTTGCATGTCTTCCCTGTGGTGTCCCATGGATGCTGGAAAAATTCTTCTCTCTATACCCCTAAAGAAAAATGACTCCTCATACCCAAAACACTTGATATTATTAGCTGTTCTTATAAAGCTGGACTAGGAGCTTCTTTAATATGTATGATAGCATGCTGTAAGGGCTTCACTTTTTAAAGGTATAGTGCAAGTAAACACAGTTGCTGGGTTTTTATGAGTGCAATGGCTTATCCTGTCCAGAACAGACGTTTTCAAAGCACTTCTCCTATTTTCCACCTTTTATACTGTTTCTAGGTCATGTTATACCATGGCCTCTGAGTAGTTAGGTCTGGTGTGTATTTGTGTGATTTAAATGTCTCATTTGGGGTCAAACACTTAACATTTGCTCTCAGCAACTCGAGGTAATTAAGGAAATAGGTATACGTCTAAATAATAATATTAATAATAATAGTAGTAGTAATGATAGTAATGATAAGGATAATTAGAGTAGTACAAATACAAGTAATAATAATAAAAAACCAATGAGAGTAAATTAGTCTATACCTTAACACATCACCCTGCAAAAGTTGTTTCTCTGACCTTTGGGAAAAGTAGCACTAATCTATGAACATGGACACATTGAGGAAGCAGTTTGAAAGTATGTCCAAAAAGACAGCAGTATGTCTTTTCATGATCTGTTATGTACCAGAGTGTGGGTTTAGGACCAGGTTAAAGATCTAGGTATGGATTTCATCTTGTCTAATGGCCAAAATTTTAACCAGACCGTTTTGGTTACTGTTATAGCAAGACTGTCATGATTGAATCTGTAGGCATACCCTACCAAGCACGTTAGAATAATAGCAGATAAAATCCACTAGTAGTCAGAACATGACTTCTCTCCCATGTATAGCACCACACTTCACAGAGAATGCAAGGCAGCAGTCAGATGTCTGCCAGACTCAGTTCATTTCTCTATGGACCAAAACTGAACTGTGGTTTCTTCAACAGTAGGTTCTTACCATCTACTTCTGGTATGTAACCAAGAGAAATAGTACTAGCTTATATTATTTATGTAGCTTCAGGCTTCACTGAATAAAAGTACAAGGTGGGTTTCTCACTCCTGGGACTGAATTTTTTGATCACAATCATCAGTTGCTGAAACAAGCTGCAAGTGTTCACTGCAGAGGGTCCTCCCTTTAACTTAAGATTCATGGTCTCCAGCTTGGATATTGAAGCCTGTGGACAGGGTGATTCCTATTGGATCCTTAAGAGCAGCCAGGGTCTCACTAACCATTGCTATCTGAGAATACTGAACTCTCAATTATTTCCACAAGTCCGCACTCAGCAAATGCATCATATAAGGATGCCACACTGATAACTGTTACATCACTACAGCACGAGGTTGTCTTACCACTGGTCCCTTTGCATGTCTGTGCCTAGATGAGGACAAAAAGTGAATCTCTAAGTGTCCTTTTTGCAATACTTACATTCCATTCCACATCTGTCCCAGACACACACTTTTTCTTCACTTCTCCTATTAGATCCTTCCCTATTATTCTCACCTCTCCTTGCTTGTTGGTCTAAGTGAAGACACAGTTTAGGTCTTTCCATATCACAGCTGGCCCTGTACACATAGACACAACCCAATCCCCAGACCGACTTGCTGCTAGCCAGTGCAGAGTTGTAAGTGAGGTGGTACTAGAAGTACAGGACTAGGCTGAGGGGCCAGGTCATCACTTGTAAATGTTCCTAGATCAAAACATGAGGAGGACACAAAGCATTCTGATCTCCAATGCTCTACAGAGTACAAATTAATTTATGGACAGTGCATGAGGATCCAGACATAGCTCATTCCAAAAAAACTCATTCAATATGGATCCTATTTGATCTCATCTCCCATATGTTTGCTCATAAGTTCTCTACTCAATTCCTAATTTTCTTGGGTAACCTTGGCTCTAGTAATGAATTCATATACCTACATATAGACCAAAAATTCACATGCACAAAGTCTTCTGAGAAACAAAATAAATAGAAATCCTTAAACGTAGAACTCTATAAGCATTTACCTGCTCAAGAGCCTGCCTGGATTTCCTCAGTCTTGATGCATGTACCTGGATGTCGGGTGGGGGATCAGGCAGAGAACCCATGGGGAAGTAGAGAGTGTGGAGTTCTAGGGGAAGCTTAAAGTCCCCGAAAAACCCAAGACAGCAAGAGAAGGAGAACATGGAGCATTTTAACCAGTTGGGTAAGGACTTCCTACTCATCCATTAGCTCTCCTTAATTTGAACCAGAGAAAGAATAATAGTATTTATGTTGTAGACTCTGAATGTGTTTTCTGGGGAGACCTTGTGGCTACAAGTTGAAGACCTGTTGGAGATATTGGAAGATAGGAAATCTTGCCAATTTTCCTATTGTTTAATCAGGTAAGTCACCCAGAAGACATCTCAAGTCCTGCTTCTTGGGATAGAGACAGAAATATACCAAGATATCTAGGTAGTTTGGTTTACATAGTTAGACCTGATCGAAAGTAAAGGCAATTCTAGAGAGGAGAGGAGGAATGTGTTGATATTTTGGTGATTCTCCATCAACAAGCAAAGAACCTCTCAGGTGATTTCATTAACACACTTAAAGAGCAGTTTATCCTCCTTGCTGCTGACATTTTCCTGTTAGCATAGTAAGAGGCATTTGTAGTCTATGAGATGTCAGGTACAGTGACATTTCTGAATGACAATCATGCATTTTTTGAGGTAGAATTTCCATATAAGGCAGGCTAGCCATATGATTTTCTTGCCTCAGCTTCAGTGAGGTTTGAGTGACAGTGATGTTGATGTTCTATTTAGACCTGAGTTACTAATATAACATGCTCAAGTTCTGGAGAACCAAACCTCACAAATCATCAATATAGGAACCAGAGGCTAAAAGATACTTCACAGTTAGGCAAAGGGACAGGTGACCATAAAGAAATACTCATTGCTCACAAGCTGTGTTGCCATGTCTCTTAGACAACTTACCTTTAATTGGTCAAGAGAGATTCCGAGGGAGCAGAGGGATGAAGTTCTCCACAGACTGACTGGAGCCAACTGAGGAGACAGAGATTCTAAGCTGAATGAAGTAAGTGGCATGCCTGTTGCTTTCTGTTGAATGCCTCCCCCCTCTCTGCCTTGTGAGAGCACTATGCATCTACCTCCATCTGTGACACTGCTATCTTGATAGATGTAAAAGGCTGAAAGATTGGCAACCACACTGGTCATACAGTTTGCATTCCAGGACCATTAGCTATTTTATCCAGAGATATCTGAAAGAGAACATGATTAAACAGTGGTTGATGGAAGTCCAGGAAAAGGAGGAAGCAGTGGATGCCACAGTTATCATGAACTAACATACAAGTCTGGTTTCATGGTGACTCAGGGCAGTTTCTCAAGTGTACAGTAGAGTAAATGGCTATACAATTGTAAACAACCATTCTGCAGTATGTGTGTCTACATGTGCCTCTCTGTCATGGGAGGTTTCTCCAATTGTGTGTGATACATGAGTATGTACAGAGATGAGGGTCTCCATGAGTGAGAGATTATGCTTGTAGATGTGAGCATTCATACATGTGTACTTAGTTCTGTGTGGGCCTTCTCTGCCTCTATGCATACAGCACAAGCAATAAATCAAAGACTTTGTTCTCAGGGTCTCTATTGCTGCCCTGAGAGCCTGTTACCAAGGCTCAAAGGGTATGTGAGCAAGAGAGAAATGTGAGAAGGCTGGGCTACACTTGTTAGGCAGGAAGGTCAATTGTGTTTGGAAGAGGGATGGAAGCTTCTCTGGATTCCTCTGTGTAGGAAACCATGAGATTGTCCATCAGTTTAATTATCCATACACCCAAGAAGCTGCATCACATATTGTTTTGCAGGTGTGTATTGTTGTGAGCATAGGTGAAAACAGGGCTTTTCACAGAGCAGCTTACAGCATAAATAAAACATAGATTTCTGTATAGGTCAAAGCTGTAGGCATTTTGATGGGAGAGCTCATTTCAACTTACTTCAAGTTGTACAACAATCTACCTACCCATTTGGTTCTCACTGTTTACAGCTCTGTACCCTATCTTCTGCTTCCATCAGTATTTTTTCATACTCCTGCATCTGCTTTTGTCCCCTCTGTCTGTCTCCTGCCCTGGTCAATCCCCGTAGTTTTGACCTTTCTATTGGCTGTCAGATATTTATAATTAGCAATTAGCAGTAAGACAGTGCCAGAATATCTCTTGGATTGCCATCAGGCAATGACATTCATGTTTTGAGCAAAGTCAGCAAACTTTAAATCAGCAAAATTTAAAATCTAAAGCACAGTGATGGTTCAGAAACGACAGTATCAAACTCCTGCCATCACTTAGCTCTTTATCAGTACAGATTTAACAATTGAAAATACAGAGATGCACCTTCATATACAGTAAGGAATGTCACCTGAACAATGGATGGATATGTGCACACAGCATGCAAATGTGAAGGTCACAAGACAATTTCAGATGTTGCTTTATGTTACCTTCTACTTTCACGGTTGTGAGCCAGCTTATGAAGTACTAAAAACTACAGTCGGATCTTCTGAAAGAGTAGTGCATGCTCTTAATCACTAAAGCATCTATCTAACCCTCACCTAAGATACTTCACATTTGTTTGTTTGTGTGTTCGATATTGATCATAAAGGGATAAATGGTTGGAGGTCAGCAGATAATTTCAGGAAGGTGGTTTCTTTTAGATCTGTATATTGAATTTAAGAATGAAACTTAGGTTACCACACAGAAAAGCTCAACAAAGTAAGATTTGGCAAACCAACAGAAGAAAAGAGCTCAAGAAACTGAGACATATTTTTACACATTCAGGAGTCCTATAAAATACTAAACTGAAAGATAGGTTTTGGGAAGACTTTGCACATACCAATACACCCAATGTCTGCTGCCTCACCGTCTATGTGTACAAATAAGTTTTGATCAGTTGACTTAGAAGGCTTTGTTCTCCTTGTGTCTAGTCTATCCTATGGTATGTATATTATTTATTCTTATTTTTCTACTTCAGGATTCCTTGAGCTCTGAGGAGGGGTATTTAATGGAGAAATCTCATATGGAGTTGGGTGCTGCTCTTTCTCTCTTTCTGTCTCTCTGTCTCTGGCTCTTTCTATCTCTGTCTCTCTCTCTTTCTGCCTCTATCTCTTTTCTTTGTGTGTGTGTGTGTCTGTCTGTCGGACATTCTGTATCTCAGTCCCTCTGCATGCATAATGTCTGATTGTCTATCTTTGCATTTTTTCCCATCAGATGCATGAGAAACCGGGGAAGATCCTTGAGGACATGGGCACAGGGGGAAAGTTCCTGAACATAATATATATTCAATTAATGACTTCACTGTACCTTTTAAAATGGTAAAAAATGTAAAATGTAAAGATATAAATAATGATGCATTTGGAGCTTCTAATATGTGTATATTTACTTTCTTTAAAGAATTGGACACTGAAGGCCTCCGTTCTCTCATTCAGCTAGGGAAAGAAATGCCAATGCTGCCATTACCCTTAGCAAGGCTGGATTTTTATAAACAGATTGATTTTTAGAGCGGCTGTTCAGAACAGCCTGATTCTGGAATGCATGTAGTTGCAGGCTGATTTTGAGTGCAAGGGTAATACTATAAGTAGTGACAAACACTTCTGATCCCAGAAATGTCAACAGGCAATGAAAACTTCATACTTGTCTGATTAGAAATGCAGTTGGCCCACACTACTGTCTAATATTTTGTGAATGGATATTGAGAATGGTATTTCATATTGGGATCACAGATAACTTCTGGTTCAAAGTTCAAAGTACTATAATTGTGGGAGAATAGGAGCCTTTCCAAGACTCCTTGTTAGAACATAGGGTAACAAATGGATAAAGACAGCGAATCTAAAATAAGAACTGTGGGAGAGTCACAGGACATAAGATGAGTAGAGCATCTGGGAAAGGATCCTTCCACTCACCATCTGCACCCTGGAGCTGGGTGGTTTCATTGCCCTCTGAGCACAGCCTGCCAGGAGAGAGCTGGGATTCCAGCAGTGATGTCACTTCTGGGTCACTTTCCCTCCAATAACAGTCCAGAGAGGGACAAGGAGCTCGTTTCATGGTTGTAGAAAGACAGCAAGAAGCTGCCATGCATAAGTGAAATCGTGAACTCAACACTTCCAGTGACTCCATCATGGAACTGTAAACCTTCAAAATGTAAGAAAAGCATTTATGTTACAAACCCTATTTAAGTAATGACAATTTATTATATTAATGACATCCACTTTGTCTGAAACCGATGTAGCTGCCCTAGTTCATTTTTGTGTCTTTCACTGTCAACTTGGTACATCCTTCCAGAACCCTTTAGCCTATGTTTCTTATAGACAATGTATTATGAGAACTTTCTTTTTCATAGATCAGGAAAGCTTTATGTTTTTAAAGAATAATGTGACCACATTTAATATTCCTTGTAATGTAGTTTTAATAAGTACCATTATTTTTATTTCTTACATATTTACCTTGTTCTGTTTTGCATTTGTTTACATTATATTTTGTTTTACTTTTCTTATTTGTGGTGTTAATAGACCAAATTTTATGTAATTTAATCATGTATCCTCAATTAAAATATTAAGTATATTCTAAAAAAACAATAAATACAGACCTATCAGAATTACACCAGACTTCTTACCAGACACAATGAAAGCTAGAAGGTCCAGGACAGATCTCATTCAGACCCTAAGAGAACACAAATAAAGCCTAGACTACTCTATCCAGCAAAATTCTCAATTACCGTAATGAAGAAATCAAGATATTCCATGACAAAACCAAATTTATACAATATTTTTCCACAAATCCAGCCCTTCAAAGAATAATACATAGAAAACTCCAACAGAATGATGGAAACTACACTAGAAAAAGCAATAATGTAATCTTCCATTAACAGACCAATAAGACGGTAGCCACATAAACATAACTCCACTTTTAACAACAACAATACCAGGAAGCAGCAATCAAAGACTAGAAACAAAGTGTTGAGCAGAGAGGGAAGGAATGACCTTACAGAGATTGCCCCCAAATAGGAATCCATTCCATATACAGTTACCAAACACAGACACTATTGTGCATGACAACAGTGCTAGCTGACAGGAGCCTGATATAGCAGTCTCGTGAGAGGCCTTGCCAGTACCTTACAAATACAGTGGGGGATTCTCTCAACCAACCATTGAACTGAGCAAAGGGTGCCCAATGGAGGAGCTAGAGAAAGGTCCCAAGGAGCTGTAGGGGTTTGCATCCCCATAGGAGGAACAATGATATTAACTGACAAGTACCCTCAGAGCTTTCAGCTATTTAACCACCAACCAAAGAGTACACAAGGAGAGGATGGTCTGGTTGGATATCAATGAGAGGAGAGGCACTTGGACCTGTAATGGATCATTGCCCCAGTGTAGGTGATGTAGTAAGAGTAATGTGAGTGGGTGGGTTAGTGAGCAGGGTGAGGGGGTAGAGAATAGGGCGTTTGGGGAGGTGAAATGTGGAAAGGAGATAACATTTGAAATGTAAATAAAGAAAACACCTAATTAAAAAGGAAATGTGAAAGAGAAACAACCAGTTATGATTGTACATGCATTTAAAATGAAGATGCAACAATGGTTGAAGTTGAGGAAAGGGAGTGTGTGGTGACTGGTAGCTTATGGGAAAGGCGTTAAGGATCATATTGTTTTCCCTTCCATAATTTCATGGTGTCTATCTGCAATGGAATGGCCATCCTCTAAGACCTTAAGGTCTTTCTATGGACATGGAGCTTCAATATGCAATCATTTTTTAACCACTTTCCTTGGAGTTTATATCATTAGCTTTGCAACATGATCTCACTATTGTGTCAAGACAGTCTCAGACCTGGGTTGATCTCCCTCCTCCTGCCTTACAAGAGGCAGGGCTAAAATCATGTTCCGGCATACAGGATTTCTTTTCATTATCTTCTTTTTCATATTTGATTAGGAATTTTTATTTCTAACAAACTTCAAAGTTTTATAAAATTGAAATTATTTTTATTTAAGTAGCTCAAATTTATATGGATAAGAGTAATGCCTTCTCAAAAATAGCAAACATTGATTATATGACTAATCAGTTAATCTAGCCAGTGTCATAATGGGAAGAACAATTATGAGATGACGTCGTTTCCCTATAACTTGTTCAGCAAACATACTTATTAATATAGCAGGCTATATGATTGCTAAATATATGTAGCTTCTTTTCTTATGATATTGGAAACATCTAGAGTAGAGTTCTATACAGGTATGCCTAAGGCCTTAGTAATAAGATGTAAGGGTGGAATTTCAGCCTCTACGAAGTAGTTAATTGTGGCTAAATATAATTTCAGAGTTGTCACTGACTAGTAACTCTTCGATATCTTCTACAATGGTAAATATCAACTATCAACTTGAGTGAATTTAAAATTACCGTAGAAACATATCTTTAGGTATATCTTTCAGTATGTTTTCAGGAAAGCTTATCTGGGGAGAGAAAACACACCCTGAATGTGGGTCCATGCTCTCAGGGGCTGTGATCCTTGACAGATTAAAAAGGAAAAAATAAGCTGAGCACTGCCCTTCATCCCTCTCTGATTCATGAGTAGATGTAACGTGGCTAGCTGACCCATACCTCCTAAACCAAGATGGGCTGTGTCAGTTCAAACTCTAAGCAAAATGAAACTCTCCTGCTGTGGTCTAAGCCACAGTTAGTGACAGACTCCTAGGCACTGGCACAGTATGGCAAGTGATATGGATTCTTGTCATAATGAACTAAACTGTACAGTGTGGAAACAGATGACAGAATGTTGAGTACTGATTATGTAGTCCCTTCCAGCACTGTACTGCAGCCTTGTGTATCTGACAGCATATGGCAAAAATGATGATTTTAGGTTATGAAAGACACTGTACCTCAGTTTACCCTCATGGTAGGAAAGGAAACATGTAGTTGAAAAGAATATGGGAATATGTCTGCCTGGGATGGTAGGGAAGAACTCTGTTGAAAGCCTCTAAGAATCAAGGCCTCCCAAGAAGCCCTGTAGTAAGCTTAGACTCTACAGCTACAATCAAGCCTCAATATGAAGGCAGTCATGCAAACAAACTGCCATCACTTCCATCTTCTCCTCAATATCTCTATGCCTCAGAACACCTGACCTGCTCCTGGATGTCTAAACTGTGGACAAAAATCAACATTTATTGTTTAAATGTTCTAAGTGTCCCAGTAAGTTAATCCACTGCTTTTTTAACAGGATCACCGCATGGGCATGATAGGACATACCTTTAATTCCAACACTTAGGCAGCTATGCCAAGAAGATCTGGAATTCAAGATGACTTGAAAATCATATCTTCAAACTCTAAGAGCAAAAAGGGAAAGATAATTAATTTCATTTATAGGGGAACACATATTACATTGCATAATAAACATTATATTTAAAATAACAACATGTGAAAGAAACTGTATTTATCTCCATAACAATCTTGACATCATTTCCATGTCATATAGAAAATGATCGATGTTTATAGAAAGTTGTAAGTGTGATGCAAGTAATATAGGTTTCTAATGTTGTCATAAATAGAACAGACATAAGTTACAGTAAAAAAAACAACCTGTAAGCTCATTAATCTCATCATGCCAAATCAAATAGAATATTTTTTCTGTAGGAAAATGTATGCTAAAATATGGGACAGTATATTGTTTATACAATGGTATGCTATAGAGAAATAGTATGCAATATAAATCTTAAACAAATACATTTCACTCATTTACTTTAATTGAATTATTTTCAAAGAGAATACTCGAAGAATCCGAGGAAAAGATATGTGGATCTAAGAAAAAAACTTACAAGCACACATGAGAAGAAATAGCTGAATACATTATTTGAAGGTTGTCTATTGTTTTCCTTTTAGGACTTTGTAATCTCGAGATTCAATACAGAACTTTAAGAAAATGACTGAATTCAAAATAATGAATATTGTTCCTGAATATTGTTGTAAAACATACCAAGTACATATTGATGGGAATCACTACTACAAAACTGTGTGGAGATGAATGTGAAGGGTGCACTGTGATGGAAAGTGACTAAGAAGACAGCATAATTGCTCTTTCTTGTAAATAATGTACTGCAGATGAACAGAGTTTTAGGCATATAAGCTGGCCTGTAATTCTCTCTCAGAGGCACAGACAGAAACTTAGGAGCAAGCAGCTAGCTGATCTGGACGATGCAGCAAGCTTAATTTATAAGACAGAGAGTCAAGGAAGAGAGTCTTGTCAACCTCAGCTTCCCTAAACATTAGCAAGTGTACACATGTGTAGTGAGTGCCAACACATGTGCAGTGCATATGAGCATCCACACTATAAACTCATGTATATCCAAAACTTGTTAACTCAAGTAAAGCTAAGTAAACGTAACATCAGAAATCAGATTACCTCACTATTATAACAGGCTCTTTAATAACAAAGAAAGAATTATGGACAACTTTGTGTTACTGCTGTTCATTACCATATATGCAGAGTTACTGTGGTAGTTTACAATCCTGTTTTCTGTATGGTTTCAGAAATCCAATGCCTATTACATTCTACCTGAACAAAATGTTGTATTTGTGGCATAAGGGGCACGTTTGCTGTGCTACAAATTCACAGACATTCAAACTGCCTTACACACAACCTTACTGATTACCTTAGAATCTGCCCTGTCACAGGTGTTGTTCCTCTTTGCTACAGGGCAAAGCTTCCTGGATCAGTGCCTCAGCCTCTGGCCTTTTTACATTTTACAGAGCTCTGGAAAATAGCTCAAAGAAAGAACACAAGGCTCAGGTCAGTGTAGGGTTGTTCAATCTCAAAGGCTTCTTACTAAAACATTTATTTTCATTGTTAAGGAATCTTATTCTTTTCATTTGTGAGGCCCTATTACAGTATCTGAGAATGTGTTCTCACAAATCCCCAGCATGAAGCAATCATTATGAGCACAATTTCTCACCTCAGCCTTGAGACTGGATATTATTGTCCCTGAAATTTTAGGAACTGCAAGTGTAAAGAACATGTGTTTGGGGGTCATGATTTCATTATGTGAGATGAATATAATATATGTAATGTCACCCTGTTTGACTCTGTTAGACAAAATATTAACCAGCATAATCCCAGACCCCAATCATGTGCAGATTATTTTAATTTCTGAGATAAAATTCTACTCACTCTATCACTCTTGGTGTCTTCATCTCTCTTCTCTCTCTTTTCCTAGTTTTGAACACAGGCCTGAACTAGATGAGTCAGCACAACTTTGCATCTATGGTGTTCTAATTTTTTTCAGTTCTGCTGTGACACACATTTTTAAATAATGAGAAGCATTTTGCTCTGATTAAATGAAATACACAGAATTCGTAGTACAACTCAGTTGGTAAATTACTGGGTTAACAGACACTAAGTTTTGATATTTGTCCTCAGCATTGCATAAAACTTGCTGGTGCTGAATCTTTGCAATCTCAGTATCCAGATCCAGTGAAAAGTAGAGCAGAAATCCTGTATCATCTTATATAACTTATTATGTCACCCTGTGCTACAGGGTTTCCTGCCCAAAGAAGCAAATGAACATATGGCAAGTCAAATATTAATGTTTATAAACAAATTATCCTGCCCATTCAGGCAAGTGAATTTGCTTCTTTTAAAGGATAAAAACCTCCATGACAGTTGTCTAGACAGGTAAACTGCAGTGATAGGAAAGAAAATAACATGTGCACCTGCTGAAACTCTGCAGACTACCATTTTGTTCTTTTTTTCTTTTTTTGGAACTATCTTTTATGGGGGATGGTTCATAAATCTTCCTTGGCGACTGCCTTCCTCGTGGCAGCCAGGATATTGCCAGCTCCTCCCGCTTTCTCGTGGCCCAGATGTGCGCGCCCACCCTCTTCTTGATGAACTAGAATGCGCGCGTGTCTGTGGACACTGAGCGAATCCAGGGCGCGCTGTTCTTGGGGAGCGAAGCCCTGCACCTCCTGGATCGCATCCCTCGCGAAGTTGGTGAGCTTGGTGAGGTGCCCCGAGGCCGGCTGTGCCTTGGTTCCCTGATGTTCTTCTTCACCTTGTGGCTTTGTTGAGGCCATGGCCATGGGGTAGCGCAGGGCCATGGCTGCTGCTCTCCTACCACAGCCAGGACAGGAAGCCCAGTTTGTTATTTCAAGCTTATTCTCTAACCTACTTTCCTGGAAGTTGCTAGTTCCTTCTACTCGATTATCCAGGCTCCATCCGTTTACCTTTATCATATATTGTGCACTTCATGGTTTGTGGAGGACTAGGTTTATTTCATTATTTTCTATAAATAATATAGCATAGACAACAATAGAAAAAATAAACAGGTTTTCTATTTATTAGTCTATTGCAAATAGACATTATACTTCTTTGTCTCTAATCTTGATACACATGTGTGTTTAATCCAGAGAACATTTTTATGAAGTGCAACAACATATTGCCTAAATAGGCTAATTGCTAAAACAACATCACAGTCACTGGTGGTCACCATATCACTTCTAAATCAATTTTGTTTCTAGGGCAATGAAGAGAAAACAATATTAAACTGTATTTCATTTAGGTTCATCTTAAACTTTGCACTAGATAAATATGACTGTCATTTAATTGGCTATACTTTACATTAATTTATATGTGTGGACATTATAGTTTGCAATTAATATTATGAAATTGAAATCATAAACTTTTTTGTTTTTGTATGCAAACCAATAAAGTTTCATATGATTCAAAGGAAAAAAGTTACATTATACGTATTCATTTAAATAAGTAAAAAGTCTGTTATATAAAACAAAAGTAGCGAACATTTACATTTTTATTACTAAAACTACTAAAAATCTCAAGAAACATTTAAAAAAATCTATTCATGTGTCTTTGTGCTGAACTAAAATAATTTTTATAGATTTATTTCCCCTCTTGATTTAAGCATCTTTGATAAAATTAGTTGAAATCAGTAAACTCATTTTTCCAGTTTTCGCTTTTTGAATTCATAATTTCTAATAGTGTCTTGAGGGTAGTATAAGAGAATCACATTAATTGGAAAGTGTTTAACAGTTCTTTACTTTGATAGAGTAGAGTAAGGAAGGAGTTTATGTTATTGTGGAAACCACTAAGCTAAGACATTCTCTCTCCTGGATGTTACCCTCACTATATACCTCCTATGAAGAATATTATGGACTTACAGTGAAAGAAAATATTTTGCCATCTCAGTAACAGAGCCTTGTAAATCTCGGTCTACTTTGATGAGACACTTACAACTTGAAAAGGAACTATGGAATTGATGTTTAAGCTTATAAACATTGAGGAATAAATGGACCTACAAACTATATTTCAAACCTGCTGTATTGTGTATTGGGGGGCATCAGTAAACTTAAGATTTTATATAAAAAGCAAACATACAGTTTTATTATATGCAGAACATGTTTCACCAGGCTTGATTTAATAATATTTTGTTCCTCTTTTTATTGATATTTTCTTTATTTACATTTCTACTGTTTTCCCCTTTCCATGTCTCCTCTATAAAAATTGGGTACAGAGCTAAACAAAATATTCTCAACTGAAGAATACTGAATGGCGGAGAAGCACCTAGAGAGATGTTCAACATCCTTAATCATCAGCGAAATGAAAATCTAAACAACCCTGGGATTCAACCTCACACCAGTCTGAATGGGTAAGATCTAAAACTCAGGTGACAGCAGATTCTGGTAAGGATGTGGAGAAAGAGGAACACTCCTCCATTGTTGGTGGGATTGCAATCTGGTAAAACCACTCTAGAATTCAGTTTGGCAGTTCCTCAGAAAATTGAACATAGCACTACCTGAGGACCCAGATATACTACTCCTGGGCATATACCTAGAAGATGCTCCAACATGTAATAAGGACACATGCTCCACTAGGTTCATAGCAGCCGAATACACAATAGCCAGAAGCAACAAAGAACCCAGATGTCCCTCAACAGAGGAATGGAAACAGAAAACATTGTACAATTACACAATGGAGTACTACTCAGCTATTAAAAGCAATAGATTCATGAAATTGTTAGCAAATGGATGGACCTAGAAAATGTCTTCCTGAGAGAGGTAACGCAATCACAAGAGAACACACATGGTATGTACTCCCTGATCAGTGGATATTAGCCCAGAATCTTGGAATACCTAAGATACAATTCACAGACAGTGTGAAGCTCAAGAGGAAGGAACACCAAAGTGTGGATAGTTTGATCCTCTTAGAAGGAGGATCAAAATGCCCATGGGGGGAGATTCAGAGACAAATTGTGGAGCAGAGACTAAGGGAAAAGCTATTCAGAGACTGCCATACCTGGAGCCCATCCCACATACAGTTACTAAACCCAGACACTATTGTGGATGCCAACAAATGCTTGCTGACAGGAGACTGATACAGCTGTCCCCTGAGAGGCTCTGCTAGTGCCTGACAAATACAGAAGTGGATGCTAACCGCCAACCAATGGACTGAGCACAGGGACCCTAATGGAGGATCTAGAGAAAGAACCCAAGAAGCTATAGGTGTTTGCAGCCTCAGAGGAGGAACAATATGAACCACCCAGTAACCCCAGAACTCTCAGGGACCAAACCACCATCAATCGAATACACATGGCGGGACCCATGGCTCCAGTACCATATGTAGCAGAGGACGGCCTTGTTGGACACCAGTGAAAGGAGAGGCTCTTGTTCCTGTGAAGTCTGGATGCTCCAGTGTGGGGGAATGGCAGGACAGGGAAGCGGGTGTTGAGGGGTTGGGGAACAGGAGGAGTGAAGATAGGATAGGGAATTTTGGAGGGGAAAACTAGGAAAGAGGATAACAATTGTGATGTAAATAAAATAACTAAAAACAATTAAGGAAAAAAGGTAAAAAAAAATCAACCTTATGAAAGAGACAAGAAGAGTTGTCAATACATAAACTGAACAATTCAGGAGGCTGTGTAAAAGAGAACTATGTAGAAAGTGAACCCAGAAGACTCAGTTACACACTCCCTCCCAATTGGAAATCCAGCAGAAAGCAGGGGACAAGGACCTGGGATCATTGAATAGGTATGTAATCATGGGTATATAGGAGATATGGTGTCATTTGCCACAAAGTGAGTGGAAAATAACTTAATGTGATTTTGTGCAATCATATAAAATTTTCTGATGAGTCATATAAAAATAAAAGGACAACTTTCTGAGTGTGCAGTTCCTCTGAACTAAAGAGTGTAAAAGAGCCTGAGATTCCACTAACTTCATAATTCTTCCCTTTTATTTTTCAGTGCTGCACATTTCTAGTTACTATGTTTTCCCCCAAATTACTTTAACTTTCAGGGTATTTTGAGCTTCAATTGGAATTTTACATCTTCCCCCCTAGATCTGTGAAAAATATCAGTAGACTGCTGATGATCAGTGGAGATATAGACTGGAGATGCATATGGTGGTTATTGAAGAAACTAGCAATAAAGATGAAATCTGTTCCAGGTATACAACTTCTCAGTATAGATGATACTGAAAGGACTTTAAGTCAGCAATACACAAATATACTTACACATATGTGTTTATTGATGTCATGTTTCAAGGAGTCATGTAGAAGTTTGAGCATAGCTGACCATCATATGAAGAAAACTGAAATAAAATATGCACATGTTAAATAATCTTATTAGAATATCTCAGTTAACCTTGAGTGATATCTTGGCCTCACCTGAGAAGAGTGTAGCAACTATGGATCACCAAGATGAAAATGGTCTTTAGGCATGTCTGTGAGGGGTTGTTAATTGATAGGGGAGGACCCATGCAACTGTGGACATTGCCCACCATTCCCTGGAAGGAGGTCCTGGGCAACTAAGCATGAGCTTGGGATTCAGCCAGCAAAAACAGTGCTCATTGCTGCAGAAGATTCTGTTCATCATGGCTGGGAGTAGAGTATGCTGGAGCACAGCATTTTAGCCTTGCAGAATGGCAACAAAGAAGAAGGGGTACACTCTTCTGGTGGCCATCTCCTTTGCTACTGTTTATTCAACCTCAGCTTCCAGGTCAAAGGACACACACTTCCCACATTCAGAGTGGAACACCTGCCATTTGATAATCCCACCTGGAAAATATCTAACACAACCAGAAATATGCTTCTATGATTTCCTAGATGATTTCAGTCAACTTGAAAGTGTATAAACCATCAAAACATTTAACAGTCTATTTATTATTATATACATTTCTTCCACTTTGTTTGCAAAGAGAGTACTCAGGGAATTTAATCATCCCAGGAAGAAATTCCCATTAGCTGCAATTCCTGGCCCAAAGGCAAAGTAATTCCACACTAATACTTGAACATATATGTTAATTGCTGCAATGCTTCAACGAAACAAGAAATAGAATGGGTCGAGCTGACAATTATCTGAAGGACATGAAATGTTCCAATATACATGTAATAAAATGTGCCAATCTACTAACAGAATTTATTTAAAATATTTCAGTTACACTTTAATTATTGCTTGGTACACCTTAGAGTATCAAAAGTGCAAAATTAGAATTTCTGGTACTCATACTTCAATATTCATTTTTTAAAAAATATTTTAAATGAAAATTATCAATTATAAATAATAGTGAGATACAATATCATGAATAAATAAATTTACACACTATTTCCTAAATAATATAAATTTCCTAGCTTCTTGTTTATCTTGTGACAGGTGGGAACCTAGTGATACCTAGGCACTCAGACCAAGGGAGTCTAGGGAAGAAAGGATCTTTCTCTACTGGAACAACAAATATGGTAAGTCTCAATGCAGTTTCAAATGAAGGTAATTTACATGGAATTATGAGAGACAAATTTAAAATGTAAATGTTATTTTTGTGTTTATACTAATGATCCTCAAATGTTTTCACCCAAGTGGTCATATATCGCTTTTTCTTTTTATTGCCACTGGGATTAGATAACACAGGTCAATGCCCTTATCAGTTAGTCTTTAGCCTGCATTGCACTCTGTGCTCAAACACTGACCCAAGAAAGTCACGTACAATGCTGAGGTCCAAGGTGCTCAGATTACTCAAAGGTTTTATTACCTACTGAGGAATTTCAGGATTAGGTTCTGAACTTTTTTGTTTGTTTTTTGTTTATTTTTTATTAGATATTTCCTTTATTTATATTTCAAATGGTATTCGCTTTCCTTGTTTCCCCTCCAAAAACACCCTATCCCATTTCCCCTCCCCGTTTACCAACAATCCCCCCACACACTTTCCTGACCTGGAATTCCCCTACACTGGGGCATTGAGACTTCATAGGAGCAATGGCCTCTCCTCTCCTTGATGTCTGAAATGGCCATCCTCTGCTACATAAGTAGCTGGAGCCATGGGTTCTCTTTGTTTGGTGTTTTAGTCTTTGGGAGCTCTGGGGATACTTGTTGGTACTTGTTCCTCCTGTGGAGCTGAAAATCTCTTCAGCTCTTTGGGTCCTTTCTCCAACTGCTCCTTTGAGGAACCTATGCTCGGTCTATTGGTTGGTTGTAAGCCATCGTGTGTTGATCCACCTTTCAAGAAGGATCAATGTACCCACACTTTGGTATTACTTCTTCTTGAGCTTCATGTGGTCTGTGAGTTGTATATTGGGTATTGGGAGCTTTTGGGCTAATATCCACTTATCAGCAAGTGATTACTGTGTGTTTTCTTTTGTGATTGCTTTACCTCACTCAGGGTGATATTTTCTAGTTCCAACCATTTGCCTAAGAATTTCATGAATTCTGGTATGCACTCACTAATAAGTGGATATTAACCTAGAAAACTGGAATACCCAAAACATAATCCACACATCAAATGAGGTACAAGAAGAAAGGAGGAGTGGCCCCTGGTTCTGGAAAGACTCAGTGAAACATTATTCGGCAAAACCAGAACGGGGAAATGGGAAGGGGTGGGTGGGAGGACAGGGGAAGAGAAGGGGGCTTACGGGACTTTCGGGGAGTGGGGGGGCTAGAAAAGGGAAATCATTTGATATGTAAATAAATTATATCGAATAAAAAAATTAAAAAAAAAGAATTTCATGAATTCATTGTTTTTAATAGCTGAGCAGTACTCCATTAAATGTACCACATTTTCCGTATCCATTCCTCTGAACTTCTTAGAGAGCAGAAACTGAGTTTTCCTTCCTCATGGTCATGAAAATGCATTACCCTCCTATGTATAAAAAATCCACTCATAGCTATGCGAAGTTTTTTGTTTCTCATTTCAATAAATAGGCTATTTGTAAGACAGCTCCTAAAGTTGAACATTCCCTAAAAACTCTTGTGCATTACATTTTTAATGGGGAGAGACATCTCAATCCCAAGCCTACCACTTGATTACCATTATAAGGAAATCCCATGGTGGGATTATTTACCAAATTCATAAAACTCAATCACCACATGTGAGGTTCTATTCACTCTAATTTCTTTAGCAAAAGAGATCTGTGAATCCAATACAAACATGCATCAATACAGATGCACAGACCTGTGTGTGTGTTTGTGTGTGTGTCTGTTTATGTGCATGCATGTGCACGTGTGCTAGAGATCTGGAATGGCAGCAGGCCCGACCAATGATTTTGATCTTTCCTGTCTTTCTTTTTCTGTCTTAGAACATCCTCAGACACCATGATGTCACTCTACCTCCACAAGAGAGATTCCAAATCTTAAGTGTGCTAGAGCAGAGCAATGAAATCAACAACGATTCTTTGTTGGCTTCTTACATGAGCCTGAGGAAAAAGTCTTCTAAATGGCAGCCGAACTGGAAAAATGTGGACAAGGAGAAGCTGCCTTTGTGCTCTCTCACAAATTCCTCACATGAGAACCCACGGTTTCTACTCCTTTCCTGGAACTCTTCCCTTGTTCAACCTGCTGTTCTATTAAGGGTTCTCTCCTTGGCTGACAGCTATGGAACTTGAGGCTGCCATCTCTTTATCAGATTTCTGGCAGCTCACACACAGGCTTTTTCTTGTAATTCAAAGACATGAGGACCAAAGGTGGTGGTATGAATAAGGAATATTATTGGTAGTAGACTTAGTTCTTGAACCTGTGCACACATGATCCAGATCATAGTGGAAGAAAAAGGGGACCAGAAAACAGGGTGTATCTGACCTGGTAGGTATTTTGATTTCCAAATCTCCTCTCAAGAAGTCACTGGCTTGTCTCTGATTGGTAGCCAAACTCAGTGAATTCCATGGGAGAGAAGTAGGGCTTCCTAGAGCTCCACAGTCACCAGAGAATTGTGGACTACTTGGGGTCAGTGTGGTTAAGGACAGTTAGGCTTTTTTCAAAATGGTCATCATATTGGGTAGTCAGAATAAAAAGTAGAAAGCAGAGCTGTCACCAGGAAATAACTATTACAGCCTCAATGACAAGTGTGCTTTACCTATAGTAAGGGGATGGTAGAAAAGTCTCACCAACCATAAGAGGCCCTGAATGGTGAAACAGAATATAAGGAGATAGATACACGTGACTCTGAGGAGCTCAGACACTGGGGAGGTGTTTTATGGATATGATTTCATTGACCTTCTGAAGCCTGTGTGATGAGCAGATATAACACTTCCTGTCTACAAAGATAAAGCTCAGGTTTACAGATGAGCTCAGGTTCCACAGTTTGCATTATCCTTGTTTTATACCTCCTAGAACAAAGTTTCTTTTGGGTTTCCACTGGTGCTTTCCAGCAAAATAAAGGCATTCTCTTGAGATCATAGTAAATCTCCCCTTATTTCTTTTCTTTTCCAAAAATAAATCACTCTTGCTAAGGAGTCATATAAATTCCCAGACATCAGGTTTCCAAGTCTGAGTTTATCCTCTTCTTAAGCAGAGTTTCTGGCAGGGTTGTGAATCTGTTTTGAATCTTGGACAGACCTGAGGGTTGAAGCAGTTCACCAGCACCTTTCGGTGTAGCATCTGACTAGGTGCCAACAGCACAGCACTTCCAGGAACTAATCACCCTCGGTATCTAGTGTCATTACCTAATGACATCTGATGAGGTTGTGCACTCCTGGTAAGCAATATACAAAACTTCTATGTGGACAAAGATTCATATTGTGATTGGGAATGGAAGATTGTGAACACTGTCTTTATTTTCTAGTTTCAAATTTATGAGGACAACCAGTTTCCTCAAATTTCTGTGGGTCCATCTGGTTCCTCTTGAGTGCTGAGGTGAGAGTGGCACTAGACCACTTTAGCAATGTCCATTAACAGTTGAAGGTTTGCTGAATGTGCCATTTTAATGGAAGACTGTGGATATTCTCTTTCCAGGCCAAGGTATGGAAATGGATGTGGGATGTCAGCGTGTGCCTTTTTAAATATGAGAAACATGTGAAACCAAGTATACAGAGGCCAGATTTCCTTAGGTCCTCATTTAGACATATAATTTCCTTTGCACAGCTTTCTCTCTGCTCTATTCTGTTAAGACTCTGTCGAAAAAAATCCCCTCAGAAAAAAAGTACTAAGAGATTTTAGAGAATTTTAGAAGATCAAATATCTTCAAGGTACGTTTTCATTCTCAATGTGGGGGACCAAAAATCTACAGAGTAGTACAAGGCTACTCACAGAAAAGGCACAGATGAAGATACTAGATTGAATGAAGGAAATATTCCTTCAGGATTTCAGTACAGAGGACAGGATGGCAGGGAATGGGGTTCAAGTCATGCATGGGATACTGATGCCCCTGCCAACTTATTTTCTTTGTCTTTTTGCTGACATTAGAACTGTTCTAATTATCCATTTTGGTTTGGTATTGCAGAGGACAAAATAAGTTTTTAAGAGAGATGAGGAGCTGAAAAAGGAATTACAAAAGGAATACTTGGAAGAATATCTAAGCTACTTGGCAAAGAAAGTCAGTATGAGAAGCATGGAGACAGGAGAAGTTTGTGTCACCTACTCAGTCTGTTTCCAGGACTCTCTTGTGCTGTCTCAGTGGAGTGTGTTATTTAATAAAAGTGCTCCACATGCAATGTGCATATGAAGCAAACACACAAATACACACACACACACACACACACACACACACACACACACAATGGAGTGGCATACTGAGAAGACTTAGACCTAGCTTACTGAAAACAGGAAATGAGTAAAGTAGAATAATGGATTTTCAACACACCAGGGATACAGGCCCTACACTGAGATGTCAGACTTTAACAGAACTACATTTGGTTAATATCTTGGCTGACAAGAATTTGCTTCCAAGGTTTGAAGCAGTGGCCTAAATGATTTTCCCTTCCCACAGAAGAAGAATAAAGAGTAACTTGCCCAAAAAGTAGCCTTCTGGGAGGAGATAAGAAACATTCTAGTAACATCAGGATTTTTCAAATGGGCTTCCTAGCCATTTGGAAAAATGTATGGTTCTGAAGGAAACAACTTTGGGGAGGTGGGCTCTGGAGCACCATTAACATCAAAGAAAGCTCAGCCTTCTTTAGTAACAACAAGGACCCTCAGCCCACCAGTGGTGTCTTCAGGAAAGGAAGACTGTGAAGAAGCAGCCCCAGCCACATCACCAGCTTCCAAAGAGGCTGCAGAAACATGCACCTTGGAAAGCCCAGGTGAGTCACCACAGGTTTCTGACTTGGACAAGCCTTGTGTAGAAGTGGTTCCAATTTCTTCTGGATCAGTCACACATGAGTGCAACTGAAGCTCATAAGTAAGGTAAGGCAGAGATGCTGGACAGGTGTCTCAAGTCTGGAGAACTGGACCCCACAGAGAATACTGAATCTCCAGCCATGTGTTCAATATTTTGCTATCAGGGATCAATTTAGTTTCCTCTGGTAACAGAACCTCCTGTGTTGAGTGTTGCCTTTTTCCGTCCTGACAATCTGTCTTGTCAGCTTGTGCAGACCTAGCAATATTTCTGGATGTGTCTGTGAGTTGATGGTAAGAAAGAAAAATTCTGAGCTTCCCTTGCAATTCTGAGGCCACAAGGGTCTCTCTTTCCCTACAATACTGTACTATTGGGGATATCCCCTGATGGTCTGATCTTGAGAATAGACTGTCTTTCTGCTGTGTGCAGCCTCTTAATACCTGATGGGGTTTCTCATAGGCTCACAGCTCTAGTGTAAATGCTCCATATGATTGAGCATGCCCACAGCTGGCTTCGTAAAGGAGGACTCTATGAAATACTTGCAGTTTGACTCTATGTCTGGAAGTCACAGACTTGTAAGTCACTTGTGTGAGACTGTGCCTAAGGAAAATCCCAGCAGGACACAGGAAAATACATGTCCAGATCTTAGAATCCAGAGGCCAAAAAATCTGGAGATATGAACTAAGAATAGAGAAGACATATCTCTGCCTGGGGAAACACAGCAGAACTTTTCCTATTCTCTTACAATTTAGATCCCTGGAGACATATGGTCCATACCTCAGAAGACTTTGTCCAATGAATCCCTCCACACACATAGATATTTTATAGTCAGCCCAGATTCACAACCAAAAATATTGCTCTATCCGCTTAAGCTGACAGTAAAGTCCAAGGCCCCATCTCCCAGACACCAATACCCAGAACTCAGAGTAATACTTCCCGCCCATGATGAGGAGCAGAATGAAGGAAAGAATCCCAATGACTTTGAATTTCTCTCCCAGGCTGCCAGACTGAGTACTGCTCAGAGATACCAGGCCCTCTCACCTCAGACTTTTCTAAATTTTTCATTACAATTCAGAAGAGACCTGTACCTGCTGGTCCTCCCTCAGGATTTATGTGAGAAATTCCTCCCCTCAGGAAGGCAGAACACTAAGAAAAGAATCGGGAAATGTGGTGTATTATGTGAAGCCTTGGAAAAGATATGAACACTTCTCCTGATCTGGGGCCATTTCTTTCTCCTTGATTTTACATGACTGCCAGGGAACATATTTAGAGTATATATCCACACACATCACCCTCCAGAGGGAATTATGTGTGACAAGGACTGGCCATCTTGAATTTGATGACTGTATTTGGTTGCTTTTCAGAGTCCATGGAAATGAACACTATAATTAGAAATTTTCATGGTAGTTGGGGGCTAGAGCCAGTAATTCTAGTCACTCACAAAATGAAGCTAAAGGCTTCCTACAAACTCAAATCAGCTCCACAGTCTGAGTGTCATATTACCTAAAGGATAAAGAAGGCAGCCCGAAAGCATAAGGCAGCCAGGGAGGCATAAAGCAGGAATAGACATGGTGCCTAGTTGCAAAGAGAAAAGGAAACTGCTTTTGTGTCCTTGACTTCATACCTACTCTGGTAAGCTTTGGAGTATAAATTATCAAGACACCTCAGGACACCTGAGCAGACCTGCTGACTGCTACAGGAAAGAGCCTAGAACCAGGAGGCGTCAGGATGTATATCTCCAGTTCCACTCAACATATTTTCCTTTTTACTGTATCTCAACAAAGCACAATAGCACCCAAAACAACAAAGAGCGTAGGAACAATGATATGTATGCACTGGTGTGGTCTGCGTCATGTGTGTGTGAGAGGATGGGTCTAAGTCCTCCAAGAGTTGTGTTACCTACATCATCATTCCCCTCCAGAAAGGAGCCCAAGACTTTTGCTATGCACAAAATGAGGAGTATCAGTTCCTCATATAAGAAGAACTGGGTCTTCTTACATTGGGTTGGATTCATGTAAGCAAATGGAACTCGGTAACTGAGGGTACCTCTTGTCTCTCTCTTAGAAACAGCCAGCCTAAATAGTGCTCTGCACAGAGTCAATCCATTCCAGATCTTCTTCACTGACCATATACAGTCAATAGTGAGCAGTTCGAGTTAAAGGAGCATTTCCTAGTACTTTTACAGCTTCTTGTATTTTATGTCTTACTCGGAGTAATTCTTCAGTGTTCCAACTTGATACGAATCTGCATGGAAAACTGTTGCTTGCAAGGATGTATTAAAACAGTCTCTACAGACCACATACCTAAAAGATGTAAAAATGAAACTTAAGTATGCCAAGAGTGTCCTTTCTAATGATTATGTTTTGTATTTATGAAGAAGTACTTCCTTTGTGCCCAACCAATGAGATCCTACAAGCTAGGTTTTCAAGTATTTGCACATGCAGAGCATACATCTTTTGATTTTCAAGGGAACACACTATTTGCCTAGAGAGTCCTTTGGATGAGTATCTCATTTTCAAAGACTGCTGCTCACAAAACAATTGAAATTCTTGTAACTTGCTAAATATAAGCCACAACAAGGTGGATTGCTCTTAGGTTTTGTAAGATCTTGGAGTCAGACCTTGAGAAGTGCTGATGTGTGAGGCAGTCTCCTGTGACTTCGTGTTCTTCCATCCAATTGCATCTATTCTTACTGCAATGCCTACTTCAATAATATAATATGCCCAATTGAAATTTGGCCTTTTGTGTCTTGAGACTCAAAAGGGAGATTATAGAGAAAATGAGTAAGGCACATGAGGCAAAAAGCACAATATACTGCCGGAGAAAAATATAGGCCAGTGTGGGTTGCAGAGGAAGAACTGCCACACGTAAGGCAACTTATGATAACTTAGGAAGAGGAGTCCAAAACAGTATATAGGGGAGGGGGATAGCATTGGAGATTGATACACTGACCTCCTGTATCAGTGAGCATTTCTGTTGGCTGGGATTTATGGTTTGTATTGGAAAAGAATGCCTGATATGTGTTGATATCAGCCATCAGAACCATGCCATCCCTTGTCTTGGATGGACTGGAAAAGTAGTGGTGATTTTGAGTAGAGGGAAAACATTGTGGACTATTCTGAGCAAAATTATGGTGTGATCAAAGCCATACTCTAGAAGTTAAAATGAAGGAGATGCAAAGCTGCTTGGTTAGGGAAAGTCAGGTGAGGTTTGGGAGCTGATACCACGGAATGATGATAAGGGGGGTGATAGTCTTGTGTGTGTGTGGAGGAGTGATCAGGGGAATTCAGATATCCAGGTAATAGGGATAAAGTTTGAGGAGTCTGAGACAGGGCAGGATTCCAGTTAGGATCATGGTGAGGGCAGTGTTCATCTCATAAACATGAGTAGGATTTGTATAAGAGGACAGAACTTGAAAGTGAGATGTAGTTATAAAGTGTGCAATTGAAGGCACATGTGAGATATTACAACTACATCAACATTGGGAGAATGAAGTGAGAAGGCTAGAGAGGGACCTGAGGCACTTAAACATGCAGGCGGCTCATGAACTCGGTAAATATGGAGAACTGGCTGCAAGAGAAACAATTCCTAGCAGCTTAGGTGAATGTCTAATGAGGAAATCAGGGACCACAGTGGGGATGAAGGAACAACAAGGCTGAAAGGGCACTGGATATGAGGTTCACAGAAGCCATAGGATGGGGACACAGGAAGCAGGAATTCAGGATGGAACCTGCTGGAGTTCTGGGGATATTGACTTAATGTATTTTAAACCATGGAAGGCAGATAATGCAATGTCCAGTAATGTCATAAAATCTGGTTATACTGTCACTCTCCTGGACCCCCCAGCATTCAGGAGGATAGAGTGCAAGTTGGTGAATTTGGTGCCACGTTGAGTGAACAGTAATATTGTGCCTCAAAACAAAAGTCACTTGATGAGAAATTGGCCATTGTGGATTCTGTTATAACTGTCATACTAAAGCTGGCATCTAGGCCCTAGAATCTAGGGGAATTTGAAGAGGAGGCTGCTCTTTGGCAATGGGTTAGCAGATTACTGTCATGTAGGAGCTGTGAAATAGTTTGGACATGGTTTCTTCTTGTTTATTGTTTTTTTTTAATTTTTTACTTTTTCATTGATTTCACTTTAGATTTCCAAAAGCTTGATGTTTTAAATGATAGCTTAGGTGTGAGTATACATACATAAACACAGTTGTTTAATGGCTCATGTGGGAAGCCTCTGTGTTCATACACAACTTAGAGAAAGAAACGAGAATGTGCTAGAAGCCTGCTCGAAATCTCACTTTCTCCCTCGAAGAATGAAACCCCTCTTGCTCTCACCATGTCTTCCTCCATTTTACATGTGCACCGCTTCCATTCTAACAGTGATTCAATTGCAATGGGTAGAAATGTAACTTTTACACCTGGCTTGCAGGGCTTAACATCTGCAAGATTTATCACCATTCATGCAAGCAATTGTTTGGTGGGTTTTTACATATGGAGACCCAGTGAAGGAAGAAGAAAAGTAATGGAAAAAGACATAGTATGATCATATGACAGTAATACTATACCACATCAGAAGGACAGAAGTAGCTCCTTCTCACATAGGGAGAAATCCCATGGGTCTCAGGGGCAGGATACAATAAAAACAGCTGCATTATCAAAGAGATTGTTATCAGAAATATTGATGAAGCAATCAGTCTGCTGTTGTCAGGAAGGAAGCAGAGATGGGTTAGAAGTGAAGACAAAACTTGTAATAGTTACTGTCTAGACATCAGGTTTAACTAAGCGTGGATGACCATAAGGGCCTTGTCCTAACTGAGGGACAAGCTAAAAGTAAGTGTAGTGGTTGGAATACTCCTGTCCCAGGCAGGGTATTGTGGGGTATGGCCTTGATAGACTAGCATTGGCATTGTTGGAGGAAGTGTCTCTTTGCGCATGAACTTTGAGGTCCTCCTTGAGAGAGGAGGAGTCATTTTTCTCCTTTTTGCCTTTCAAACGAGATGTAGAACTCTATGCTCACCAGGCACCATGTTTGCCTGAATGCTATCATACTTTCTGCTATGTTGATAACAGACCAAACCTCAGTACCTGTAAGCCAACCCCAATTAAATGTTGTCCTTTATAAGTGTTGGATTAACCATGATGTTGATTCACAAGAATGAAAACACTAACTAAGGCACTAAATGAGAAAAATGCAGTACATTTTGAACATTATGAATTAGGACGACAAAGAAGATGGTTCCACATTACTGCTGCACATGACAGATGGCAGTCTTCATTCAAGGATTATTTTGGAAATCACAGGAGAGAACAGATTGTTAATGTTCCTTGTGCCTCCCTTCCTTGGTGAATCAAGCATAGCTGGCTGGGCTAACTTAGAATTCTTTGCTTCTTTTGTCTTCTCAGACCCATCCAACCCAGACAGCCTTCTGGTCAAGTGCAGAACTGCACACACATTTTGGATATCAAGTGGTGCTCCCTGAATCCATTGCTGTGGTGTGTGCCCCCAAGTATAAATAGTAAGTATGTGAGATTCAAGTCTGGAATTTACAATACAAAATCACCAATGTCTCAAAACTATTTAAAAACTGTCTTTGTACAGAATGTCTTGACTGATTGCTATGAATGCCTTCCTTTTATGTGCATATTCTAATGATCACCAACTACTCTTAAAAGACAGGATAACACCACTGCTGGTTTTTAAGACAACCTTTTAAGAAGTAACTTTAAGAGGCAGAGATTGAAGAAATTCAACAGGAAACACTATATGGGAGTTCCATGTCTCTTCCTACCCACCGCTGTATTCTTCTGAATTCTTCAGGCAAAGTAGTGTTGGGTAAGCAATGAATATGATTAATTTATAATATGTTTTGTCACTTGATGTCCTAAAGAAACAAGCTAACCCCAGTTTTATATTATTGTCCCTTGTTCCTCACAATCAATGGGCAAGAATTCATTGTGCAAGAAAGGGATCCAGAGACAGTGATACAGAGAATTTTTTACACACAGGGGAAAGAGAAGGAGGACACAGAGGACAGAGTGGAGGACATTGAGAAGATTAGGAGAAGGAGGATGACTATGAAAAATAGAAGGAAAATGAATATCGAGAGAAAGAATACAAAGAAGGAAGGAAGGAAGAGAGAGAGAGAGAGAGAGAGAGAGAGAGAGAGAGAGAGAGAGAATGTAGATGGAAGAGAAGGGGAAAGAAATCAAAGACAAGAAAGGACAAAAATAAGAAACTAGAGGGCAATTAAGATTGGACAGGGATGACAAGGTCTAGAAGGAGGACAAAGATGACAATGATGAATTGCAAAAGGAAGATAAGTTCACAGTTTCTAAAAGAATGGCAACATTTTGCAGAGAAGATGAGATGAGAGTTGGGAGGAAAAGAGAGAGATAAGAATGGAAAGAGAAAAGGGAGAGATAGGGAGAGACATATGAGAAAGAAGAGAAGAGGAATGAGGAATGGAAAATTGAATGAAAGGAGGAAGGTGGAGAGAAAGGTGGAGATGAGAGACAGGAAACTTGGACTTGGAGGCAAATGTGTGCAACTGTGAGTCTGCCTTTTCTCATTTCAGAATTGGAATTTTCACACTGGTACCTACTGGATTAAAATAAATATCCAATTATCTACAGAGTGGGCTCCATGCCCACAGACAGGACACAGCTCTCTTTTGTGTATGTATCTTTGTGCAAGTAATCAAGGCCGTGTTTTCAGTCAGGACACAGTGCTGATTGGTTTTTATCATTTTTTCCTTACCCTCCTGGCAGTTCAGCTTCATCACCCCCTTCTTAGAAATCCATAGTAACCAAATATCTATGATTCTGGGATTAGTGAATGTACGTTTTCTCATATTTGAAATCTGATCATTCACTGTCTCTGAGATGCTATTCCTTTCTGCCCCATAATCCTGATATCTGAGGATACTAATACTCTCAGGAAAAGATTAAGGAAAGAGGACGTGTGTGTACCTCAGAGTCAGAGTGTGAGAGCAGCATGCTTGAGGCTCTGAATTCCATCCCCAGTAACATGAGGAAAAGAACAAAGTATGAAACTCATTAGCTTATTTAATGCTTATTCCCTGTTACTTTGTTCTTTATCAATGTCAGTTACAACTTTCAGTCAGAGATCTGTATGCAAAGGACAAACTTGCACAAAAGGTAAATTATGCAAATCTTGTTCTGGAATTTTTTTCTAGAAGTGTATGGTTCTCACCATCTAGGGAGGTGGTTTCTTCTCCTATGTTGTGGTCTGTGATCTCACACTTAGTATGATCAGATCTCTGCGTGTCAGATCAGACCCAGATAGTAAGATTCTATCTCTTTACTGCCTATCAGCCAGGACTCTTCCATTGAGTATAGATTCAGAGGAGATGCAGCAACATAGAGAAAGGACCAAAACGTGTCCCATGAAATAGATAAGAACCAGAAATTCAGTCATAGAGATCCAAAGTAATCTAAGATACTATATCACTCACTCTCTCTCTCTCTCTCTCTCTCTCTCTCTCTCTGTGTGTGTGTGTGTGTGTTTCTATATACTTATAAATGTATATGTGTATACATTTTGCATTATTCTCCTTATCAAAAATACTGAGACCTAATAAAATTTAAGATTTCTTTTATAAGACACATATATTATCTTCCTTCTGTAGCATCATTGTGTAGACATGTGAAAACAGATACTGCCACGACAGCTGCCCCACAGTTGTTGGCATCAGAGAGAACAGTGTCATCCTCTACGAACTGAGCCTTGGAATTTAGTCTTCCAAGAAAAAAGGCAGGAGTTGAGCTGGCTCTGTGCGGTGACAGAACCCATTTCCAAGAGCAAGTCCACAAACAGCCTGCAAGGAGCTTCTTTAAGAGAAAGAAGCTCACTAAGGAGAAATCTCCTGAGAAAAGGTAGCAAGGCAGAGAACAAAGGTTGTTTTATCATCATCATCATCACCATCATCATCATCATCATCATCATCATCATGTTAAGGTCTTTGAAGGCTAAGGCTTTGTTCCTAATTTACTGGAAGCATTCACAGCCTCTCTCACTCTTACAGACCACAAACTGGGTTCTTTGGTATAAACTGTTCAGACATCATTAAGAGCCCTGATTCTTGTCCCCTGGACTGGTTTCCTTGTTTCAGATGTTCTCAATTACACAGTTTAGGAAAGCAGGGCCTGCTCAGCAGCTTGGGTGGCATGACGCACAGCCCGGCCGGACAGCCAGCTCACCTGTTTATAGTCTATCCAGGAAGAGATGGCAGGAAACATGGTGGCTGTGGTCAATGGCTTGTCTGCCATTATCCAAGAGAAAGAACTGAAAAATAGTGTGCACTGTAGGTCAGGGCTCTGGAGGACAGCTGAGGAAAGGATGGAGGAGGCTGCCAAGCCACACCTCAAAGCCAGTTTGTACATGGCAGGGATGAGACCTGAATTTCTGGGGAATATGGAGTTCATCTTCAGTTATGGGCCATAGTCTGGGCCCTGCTGAAAAGGCACAGCATTATCCAGGCACCACCACACTGCAGACCTCCCAACTGTAGTGGAGTCCAGATGTCACCCAGCACTGTCCCACCTTGAGCAAAAGGGAAGTACACAGGCTAAGGCCTAGGCTGAAAAAAATCAAAATCTTCCAAACAGTCTGAGAGCCACTGGCAGCTATTGTCACACAGAAATCTGCTCTGCCCAGAAGTCTCTGGCCTGGCTCTGCTGAAGCACTTCCCACTACCTCAGGACCAGAAAGGATGTGACCACACAAGGGAGCCTGAGGGGGTTCCTAAAGATGAATAAAAACAGAGGCTTACATGAGAGAGGAACCTGCAAATGTGCTAGGAGCCTCCTGACCTCCAGAGGAAGTGGTGTAGTCACAGAGTAGGCAGGACTCTGATGCTGGGGATCTCAGGGCTTTCTAGCACTCTAACTATGGAAATGCTGAGGATAACTCCTGAAAAGTCCTAAAAAACCTTTTTTTGTTCTTTCTGAGGGTAAAAGACTGCTGGCTTAGGCGATTAACACCTGCCACCTAATAGGATTAAGCAGTGTGGCCTTGGTTCTATCTCAGCAGGAACTGCTGAGGTCTAACTTACAGCCTGCTTGTGGGAAGTGGGGAAAGAAAATGGGTCACTTAGAGAAGTGGTTATAGAATTTCATACTAAGTTGCCAAAAAATTTCCTATGAAATTTATCTAAGGTGAAAAGCTGAAAGATCCTAAGCAGGGAAAGGGAAAAAAATCGTGTCTGATTGGGGAAAACCAAAAATTCCTAGGCTAAGTGAGGAAGGGGAAAATTTCTACCCTAAATCTAAGTGAGGAAAAGAAAAAGAGTGAGCAGCTCTTTTTCTTTGTCTTCAGCACTTATACTTTTTTCACAATACATAATCACATGTTACAAAGTTCATCATTATTTCACACAAAAATTCAAATAATTGAAATAGAAGTTTACAACAGAGAATATTTACATGCATGTCCATGAGGAGCAATTATCTACCTAAACTTGCATCACCTGTGTGGCTGACCTATTGGGACTGAGCTGCTATACTCAGGATGATATTCTCAAAATTCTTCCCTTTGCCTGAAAAATTCGTGATGTCTTGGTTTTTGACAGCTGAACAATATTCCATTTTGTAGATATACTCTATTTTCTTCAGGTGAGGGACATCTAAGTTGTTTCCAGTTTCTGGCTATTACAAATAAAGCTGCTATGAATATGATGGATCAAGTGTCTGTGTGAGGTGTTGGAGCCTCTTTTGGGTATTTGCCCAAGAGTGATACAGCTGGGTCTTAAGGCAGAGCTATTCCCATTTTTCTGAGAAAATACCAAATTGATTTCCAATTGGTTGTAAAAGCTTGCACTCCCACCAGCAGTGGAGGAGTGTTCCCATTGCTCCACATCCGCTCTAGTGCATTCTGTCCCTTCAGTTTTTGATCTTAGCTATTCTGTGGGTGTAAAATGGAATCTCAGAGTGTTTTGATTTTCTTTTTTCTGATTATTAAGGAACTTGAGTATTCCTTTAAGTATTTTTGTGAGAAAATCTGTTTAGTTCTACACCTTACCCCCACTTTTTTGTTGTTGAATTCTTTGGATTGTTGGTTTATAACTTCTTGAGTTTTTTGGTAAATTTTTGATATTAGCCCTCTCTCAGATGTAGGGTTAGTAAAGATCCTTTCCCAATTTGTGGGCTGATGATTTGTTATAT
The DNA here is from genome assembly GCF_947179515.1 of Apodemus sylvaticus. Classification (NCBI taxonomy): domain Eukaryota; kingdom Metazoa; phylum Chordata; class Mammalia; order Rodentia; family Muridae; genus Apodemus; species Apodemus sylvaticus. The sequence continues at coordinate 203,375,250 of NC_067472.1, forward strand.
TGAAAGTGTCCTTTGTGTTACAAAGGCTTTTCAGTTTCATGAGGTACCATTTATCAGTTGTTTATCTTAGAGCCTGAACCATTGGTTTTTTGTTCAGGGTTATGTCTCCTTTATCAATGCAATCAAGGGTATGTCCCACCTTCTCTTCCATGAGATTTAGTGCATCCGGTTTCATATTGAGTTTCTTGATGTACTTGGACTTAAGTTTTGTGCATGATCAGTATGGATCTATTTTTATTCCTCTACATGGAGAGACATCCGGTTAGTCCAGCACCATTTGAGGGAGCTTTCAGTTTTCTATTATATGGTTTTGGCTTCTGTATCAAATATCAATTGTCAATAGATGTGTGGGTTTATTTCTTGGTTTTCCATTCAATTCCATTGATCAATGTGTCTGTTTATGCACCAATACCAAGCAGTTTTTATTACTATTACTTTGTAGTACTGAGTGATATCAGGGACTGTGATTTCTCCCAATGTTCTATTATGGTTCAGGACAGTTTTGGCTATCCTAGGTTTTTTGTTTTTACATATCAAGTTGAGAATTGATCTTTCAAGGTCTGTAAAAAAAATTGAGGTGGAGTTTTAATGGGGATTACATTGAATCTATAGTTTGCTTTTTATAAAATGGCCAGTTTCACTAGGTTAGCCCTATCCATCCATGAGCATGATACATCATCCCATCTCCTGATATCTTCTTCAACTTCTTTCTTCAGGGACTTGAAGTTCTTGTCATACAGATCTTTTACCTGCTTGGTTAAAGTCGCAACAAGATATTTCTTTCTAGGACCATTTATCAGGAGGGCTGCTGCCTTCTTTGAGTAAATTTGTATCCAGACACTTTGGTGAAGGTGTTATCAGATGTAGGAGATATCTGATCGAATTTTTGGGTTGCTTCTGTATTCTATCATATCCTCCACAAATAGCAATATTTTGATTTCTTCCTTTCCAAGTTGTATCTACTTGAACTCCTTTTGTTGTCTTATTGCTCTGGCTAGAACTTCAAGTACTAGGTTGAATAGATAGAGACAGTGTGGGCAGCCTTGTCTTGTCCCTGATTTTAGTAGAAAAGCATAAATTTTTCTGCATTTAGTTTGAGTTTAGCTATTGGCTTGCTGTATATTGCTTTGATTGTGTTAGGTATGTGCCCTGTATACCTGATTTTTAAAAATTTCTTTAAAATGTAGATGTATCAGATGTTATCAAAGATTTTTTTCAGTATCTAATGAGATAATCCTGAGGGGATTTTTTTTTCAGTTTATTTATACAGTGGATTACTTTGATGTATTTTCTTATATTGAATCATCCATACATCCCTGAAATGAAGACTATTGATCTTGATGGATAATTTCTTTGGTGTGTTCCTGGACTCAGTTTGTGAGAATTTTTATTGAGTATTTTTGTGTCAATGTTCTTAAAGAAATCGATGTGACATTTTCTTTCTGTGTTGGGACTTTGTATAGTTTAGGTATCCGGGTCACTGTGGATTCATAGAATGAGTTTGGAAATGTTTTTATTTTGTGGAATAGTTTGAGGAGTATTGGAATTATCTCTTCTTGGAACATCTGGTAGAATTCTGCACCAAAACCCACTGGCCCTGGGCCTTTTTTGGCTGGGAGACTTGAAATGACTGCTTCTCTTTCTTTAGTGGTTTTGGGCTATTTAAAGAGCTTGCCTGATCTTGATTTAACTTTGGTTAGTAGTATCTGTATAGAACATCATCCATTTTGTTAAGATTTTCCAATTTTGTGGAGGACAGGTTTTGGAAGTAAGACCTAATGATTCTTTGACCTTCCTCACTGTCAGCTGTCAGGCCTCCCTTTTTATTTCGGTTTTTGTTTCGGAGTCTGTATCTCTATAACTTTGGTAATTTGACTAAGGTTTGTCTATTTTGTTGATTTTCTCAAAGAACCAGCACTTGGTTTGGTTGATTCTTTGCACTGCTTTCTTTGTTTCTAACTGATTCCCTTCAGCCCCAATTTTGATTATTTCCTGCCTTCTACTCCTCTTTGGGGTGCTGATTCTTCCCTTTTTTCCTAGAGCTTTCAGGTGTTTTATTGTGATGACTATTCCTTGCTGCCAACTTGACTACGTGTGAAATGAAGGATAATCCAGAAGTGGAGGCCACACCTGTGATCCAGATCTTGAGGCAGGAAGGCACAGGCTTCTGATCTAGATCTTAGCAGGAAGATCTTGAAGCAGACTGGCTATGCAAAGCTTAGCCCCAGGCAAAATAGTCCATGCCTTTAATCCTGGGAGACTTAGACAATCAGATCTCTCTGAGTTCAAAGTCAACCTGGGACAAAGCAAGTTCCAGATCCAAACCTGGTTGCACACACCTGTAATCTGAGTGCCACACATCCTGATGGAGGCCAATATATGGACAATGGGAGAAGGAGGGCTCATTCTCTGCCTGCTTGCTCTGACTTGCCAACACATGTGTGGCAACCTACCTCTTCAGGATTCCAGCTTGCACAGAATATCAGCTGGAACTACTAGACTATTGGACTTCCCATTCACAGTTGCTAATTGTTGGGTTGGTTGGATTGCAGACTGTAAGTCATTACAATTAATTACCTTCATTTATAGAGACATCCCATAAGCTCTATGACTCTAGAGAATCCTAACTAATATGACTTAAATGTCTCCAATATGAGAACTTTCTAATTTCTTTATTTAGGCATTGCACTATGAACTTAGGACTCTTTTCATTGTGTCTCATAAATGTGCCTTCATTTAGTTGCATTCTAGAAAGAACTGAATGTCTTCCTTTATTTCTTCCCTGACCTAGAGATCAGTGAGCAGAGAGTTGTGTAGACTTTCTGTTGTTTCTGCTGTTGTTGCAGGGCAGCTTTAACCCATGGTGCTCTGACAAGGTACAAGGTGTCATTTCAATTTTCTGGTATCTGTTGATTTGGGATCCATAGTATGGTCAATATGGGAGAAGGATCCCTGAGGTGATGAGAAGAAGGTCTATTCCTCAGTGTTTGCTATTGTGCTACATCCACAGTCACTGAAATGCCATTCTTTCTTTGAATACAGGCAAAATACACAAGGCAGCTATCATAAAACAGATATCAGTTGAATGTATTTGATAAATTTATCTCTATAGATTTAGCAGCCTCACCTGTTGATACTAGTAATATATAGGCTAAATCTGCCACCACTCCTGAGATAAATATATTAAATACATATTACAAGAAGAAACATACAGGATATAATATAGCAGATAAATATATATATATATATTAATTATCTTTTCAAATTTTCTCAGATTGTAATCTGGAGAATGTCACCTGCTAAACTCTGCTATTGGTTGAGAATATGAAGCTATGGCTTCTGCATCACCCTTGGAAGAGTTGCCTGGAAGGAAGGACCACCCAGAGTCCCACATGCCTCCAGACCTGACCTGAGAACAGGCATGGGCCTGGGCAATGGATAATTTTGAGGCCTTGAGTCATCCCTCCTGCCAGCACCCCTGGTGCTGTGGGCCTGGGAACCCCAGCATAGCCACACTGCTGGATGAAGCTGCATTTGGAGAAGAGAGGGGACAGAAACGCTATAGAGAGCCACATGAAGAGGAGCCAATGGCTGAGAGTTCAGAGAGACTTTGGGGTCCTCAAGAAGTAGGAGTCACATCCAGGAGAAGGGTCCAATGGGCTCTGAACGAGCCAGAAGATGACAGCGCCCACCACAGTGGAGACATGCTTGACCCAGGTGAATCCTGGAGCCAAGGGCGCTCCCAGAAATGACTGAGGCTACAGGATTGGGGAACCTGGAAATACAAGACACCCAAGCACTGTGGGAAGACTAAGAGAATAAGCCTTGGAATCCCTCACTATATTCAATGGGAGAAGGCAGAGCAAACCTGAGCAAGAACCTCATTCTGCCCCTGTGGGCTTCTGTGCTGGGACTGTGCCCCACGTGCCCAGGAGCCTTGAAGTTGCTTTCTTTTGTCCTCCTGCCTTTTCAATTGATACGTGAAGGAATTTTTCCTTAAATCTATGTAAAATCATTGGATTCTGATGTGTAAAGTGCACAGAATTGAAATCTTTCCTCTCCACAACTTATGTAATTGTATTTCAAGGGCAAAGACAGAATTTGAATATGGGGTAGGAAGTGGTCACTAATCAATTCAGAGGAATTTCCTTGTGGGTGGAGTTTCATTAGGGGTTGGGGTGTGAACACTAACAGGCTTTTTAGGGAGAAAAGAGTTGCCCACCCACTACAATTTCTTATATTGTTTTCAATAAGATTGTAAAGTGGAAGCCTGGGTTCATGTTGGGGGACTTGGGTGGTAGGTGATCTGCAGGTTACAATGGCAAGAAAGGAACAATCTGATTTTAGACCTTCTGAATTGACCGCCAAGTGATGACAGGATGTCAGTTCCAGGGAAGAATAAAACATTTCTCTTTAAGACACCCTCATTTCAGATGTTACTGTGAAAAGTTGACTGCCACATCCAACAAACAAATGTGGCTCGTGGATGATATCTGAGGAACAGGCAAATGCCTCTTAAATTTATAATTAAATAAGGATTTCCAGAGCCAGGCATGCTTGTGCACACCTTTAAACCTAGCACATAAGAAGAAGGCAGGTCTCTGAGTTCAAGGTCAGTCTGTTCTACATAATAATTCTGGGACACGCAAGGACTGCAAAAGGAGACCTTGTCTCAAAATAAGAAAAATTCTTTTTGTATTGAGTAGAGAAATTTGCCAAAAAGACTTTCAGATGATCTGGTCCTTTAATCATCTGAGCACTTCCAAGGGTGTTAGGTGGAGTCTGTGTGCAGAGAGATGGTGAAGATAAGTAGCTACTCCCACAACAATGAATTGAATCCCCTGTGTAATAGGTTTTAAAGGAACATTCCCTGAGCGGAGCAGATCAGTAAGGTAATTGCAGTAACTGGGACAGCTAATCATCTTGTCCCACTCTAGGACATCCATGGGTTCCACATCCATAGATGTGAAAGAGCCTAGGGACATTGTCAGATGGGATGCAGACATGGCTAATCCCTCTGCAACAGCAGCCTCTGGGGTTTCACAGTTCAGAGATGCCTGACTTAGGAGGGGAGTGGAACTCTAAGGACTATGCTCTCTCAGGTGAGATCTGCATACCTGAGATCTGTAGGAAGGCAAATTTTCTTTTCTTTTTGCATTTGTTTGTGTTTTCTCTGTGTATACTTGGTTATCCTGCTCAGTGGGAAAAAACCTCCTCCCTCCTTCACTCTGTGTTCTTGATGGATGGATTTCCACAAGAAGTTTTAATGCTGAAGTCTCCTGCTGAGCAGGAAATCCCTTCCTTCCTGTTCTCCTGAGTTGGGAAGGGAAAGAGATGCTGTACCTGGTGCTGAGACTGGTCCTTGATCTCCCGGGTCTCCTTCTGATTCCCAGTGTGGTTTGTTTACTTTAATAGTTCATTAAATACCATAACTTGCAGTCATTTGCATATAAAGACACAATGTACTTCAGTGTCTTGAAAAGCACAAAATGATCATGGAAAGTTACAAACAACACAAAGTCCCTGGACATTTCAGAGTTAAATAACCTTCTGATTACCCAGACTCCATTCCCTGGGAGCTCTTGGAGGTCAGTCTGTGAACTAGTCATTGGACTCGTATTTAATTTAGGATACCTTTTCCAATTCTTTTCAGGATGTGTTTGAAGCTCCCCTAAGGTCAAGGGGGGTGTCTAGGAAGGGAATTTAGCTCTTGCACCCCTTGGAATTTTCTTGGTCCCCACAATCCTACTAGAATTCAGTACAATGTAGCAGATCCAGGCTTAGCATGGCCATGGCTCAGTAACCAGACTGGAAGAGTTCGCAGGTTAACTGTCCTCGATCCATCCACTCAGCCCTGGTCACTAGAGTGGCTATGGTCTGAAGATCCTCAAGCAATATGTGAGCGAAACACCTTCTCCAAACCCATCTGTAACACAACATGTTTACAAGCCAGAGATTCACAAGAAAAAATGATCCATATTTGTTTATTATTTATTCTAGCTCCAAGGCATCTAAACTGAAAAAGGCTTCTACTCCTTTAAATTTATATGCTAAATAGTATTTCAATGTACAGAATCCAGTCAAGACTGGAATAAAGAGAGTACTGAACTGCAAGTTACAAGATAATCCCCATTCAACTTTGATACAAAATTATCTTTTGTCAGTTTTTTTTTACTAGAAACTGATTCATTTTACAAAAGATTCCTGCTATTAATATGCTTTTCCTGCTATTATTAAACATATACGAAAATCAATTAATAATAGCTCACGCCTATGGAAAAGATTTCTGCCGATCCACGAACATGTACTATTAGGATTATTAACTATATTATTATTAACTATATTACTATTATTATTATCACTGTTATTATCTATAGCCACCAAAATTCTGTCATGAAACGGACATGAAAATAAGGCTTGAAATTCATTAACTCCACTATACTAAAAACTAAATTATTATTACTATTATTAACTACGTCATTATTATTTTCATTATTAACTACGTCATTATTATTGCTATTACGAACTACATGACTAGGATTGTTACTATTGACTTCATTATTGTTACTATTATTATTTACTATATCCGCCAGAATTCTGCCATAAACAGACAAGAAACTGAGGCTTCAAGCCGATTAACTCCACTCTATTATTAACTTCATTAACTTTATTATCATCATCATCATCATTATTATTAGCTATATCATTATTATTAATTATATCATCATTATTAAGTGTATTATAATTATTATTGCTAACTATATTATTAATATTATTAACTATGCCATTATAATTATTTTTTATTTGTTTTGTTTTGTTTTGTTTTTGTTTGTTTTTTTGTTTTTTTTTTGAGACAGGGTTTCTCTGTATAGCCCTGGCTGTCCTGGAACTCACTCTGTAGACCAGGCTGGCCTCGAACTCAGAAATCCACCTGCATCTGCCTCCCAGAGTGCTGGGATTACAGGTGTGCGCCACCACTTCCCAGGGCCACAGTAGCTGGTAAAACCGCAAGCGGGTTGCAAACCACACTTCCCAGAAGCCCTCGGGTTCTGAGGAACACACCTGGATCTACACACACACACACACACACACACACTCACTCCACTTAGAGGTTCAAATACTACAATTCCCAGCATGCATCACTATAAGGACCACAACTCCCTGCATGCCCGTCACAGTGACAGGGAAGTGTGGCCTTCCTCTCTCCCAGCTTCCCTTGTTGCTTGCAGCCATTGGGAAGGTTCTGTCCTATGGGGTGTGGCGCTGTGGGCAAGTTGTGAGTGTAGGGAAGCTGCAGGAACTTCATCCTGCGCAGTAGTCCGTGTCCAATGCAGACAGTCTTAAGTGTAAAATTGTGCCACAGTCTTTGAGAGGTGTGTGTGTGCGTGTGTGTGTGTGTGTGCATGTGTGTGTATCTGTGTGCGTGTTTATGTGTGTTTTGTGTGCATGCGTGCGTGCGTGCATGTGTGTATGTGTGTGTATGTATGTGTGTGTGCGTGCGTCCGTGTGTGTGTGTGTGTGTGTGTGTGTGTGTGTGTTTGTGGGCATGCTTGCATGTGTGTGTGTGTGTGTGTTTGTGTACATGCCTGCTTGCATGTGTGTGTGTGTGTGTGTGTTTGTGTGTATGTGTTTATGTGTGTGTTTGTGTGCATGTGTGTGTGCCTGCCTGCGTGCATGTGTGCATGTGTGTGTGTGTGTGTGTGTGTCTGTGTGTGTGCATGTGCATTTGTGTGTGTGTTTTGGGGGACAAGGTAGTCCTGATCTGCTTACCCGACTTTTTTTCTATTGTCTTACCTTGGTGGTTCACTATTCTTTATGTCTGCGTGTATTCTTCCTTTCTGTCCCGCTCATTGCTTTGGGAGCCATTTTGAAACAGTTTTGCCATTGGGAAGGCGGTGGTGAAACTTAGCAGATCGTTGAAGAGCTTCATTGCTTCCTTTAAAACAAAAAAAGAAAAACAAAACAAAACTAGAATTGCCCACCTGATGAATCTGGATTTCAAAACTGTGAAAAAGTGTATATCAGTACTTTATCATCATTATTATTATTATTTTGCATTTTCAAGACAGTTTTTTTCTGTGTAGTCCTGGCTGTTCTGGAACTTATTCTGTAGACTAGGCTGGCCTTGAACTGAGAAATCTGCACCCCAAGTGCTGGGATTAAAGTTGTGCACCAGCACTGCTTGGCTGTCCAGGCTCTTTTTAAATATGGGAGGACGTAGACTCTCTGTGAACTCCACCTGAGACCTGAGACCACATGGCAACTGCTAAGTGCAAATCCTGCTCTTGCTGTCCTACTGTCCTGCTGTGCTACTGTGTTGTTGAAGCAGTAGGGATGCAACACTGGCTTAGAAGGAAGGTATCTTGAGCAGCCAAGCCGTTAGCTCAGTGGCGAAACTTTGGGCCTATTTTTTTGGTTTTTTTTTAGGTACAGTATTTTCTCACGATGAACTTTAGGAATGGTGAAGTGTATTCTGTTTATATGAAGACATATGATGTCCCTTTTGTTTTTAAAAATATATGTGATTACTATTACATGATAGGATTCATCTCAGAAGAGTCTTTGAACTTTGGACTCTTAACTTTTTTGAGACTGCTATAGAGGATGGGGACTTTTGGAGTTCGAGCTCATGTATTCTGTATGTTTAAGTGTGATCCCCATACACTCAGGGGTTGAGCAATCATGTGGGGGCCAGGCGATGGAATATGGTAATTTAAATATGCTAAGCTGAGTGAGTAGTGTTATATTGTGATGTGACCTTGTTGGAGGAAGTGAATCACTGTGGTGGTGGGCTTTGAAATTCATACCAGGGCTGAAGAGACCTCCTATTAGGTCCCTGGAAGACACTCTCTCCCTAGCTGCCTTTGGATAAAGATGCAGAACTCTCGGAATCTTCTCCAGAATCATGTCTGCCTGCATGCCTGCCATGCTATAAAGAAAATGGACTAAACTGCTGAAACTATAAGCCAGCCCCAATTAAATGCTTGTTTTTATAGGAGATGCCTTGTTCATGATGTCTCTTTATATCAATAGAAATGTGAAGACAGAAACCCTGTGTGTGATTTTAATATAGTGAAGCCTTTGCACAGTTCTTCTTTATCATGTAAGAATTTGTATTGGGGAGAAACCATGTGAATATAATAAAGCTTTGGAATGGTCCATATACTAAAGCTTTTGCACACCTGTATCAGTTTCATCCTTATGACACTGTTCTAACTGGAGAGAAATTCAATGAATTTCAGCAATGTGATAAAAATCTTTATGTTATGAAGTCCACTGAGGTCCGACCCAATTACAATACCATTACAATGCAAATGATAAGATTTTTTTGTAGACAACTTGCTACTGACTAAATAGGACCACAGCAATATACTCAGAAGGTTAGTTGCATCAACACACCACTCCCTCTCCCTAAGCCAGAAAGTGATATAGATTCCAAATCTGAAAAGGAAAAACATCCATGCCAAGTTAGAGCCATGTTTACCACCAATCAGGATGTCCTTTTCCTGTTAATCTAAGTCAAATGATACAGAATGCAGGTTTTATGGTCTAGCCTTTCATAGTCATTTGTTCTTTTGTGGTTAGGAAAAAAATAGTTCATTTTTAGGACTAAAACAAGAATACCAGATTTTATGATTAGGAACAAAACATGAATAAAAAAAATTTGGCCAGATATTGTTAAGTACATAGGTCCCCTAAGACCTGGGACTTATACTTAGTTTCAACTCATGATTAAATGTAGTTTGGCAACAAAAAGGCAGCCCTTAGGTCAAGTTTCTCTAACTTGTTCCCAACCTATATATAGCAAAGTCATCTTTGAATATATAACAGAATACATATTGAAAATAAATCTTAGAAATGTAATCAATGTGATAAGAACTTTTCACTACACAGTTATCTATGAATTCATAATAGAACTATCCAGAGTGAAAGGCTATAATAATCAGTGTGGTAAAGCCTTTGTCTGTAGCAGTAGTCTTAGAGACCATAAGAATATTTCGTAACACAGAGAAATCCTATAAAAAACAAATAATTGTGTAGAGGATAAATATTCTCAAGATAGAACAGTTGAGCCAAGGTGAGGATATTCTATATACCTGTTCCATATCAGTCAGATCTCTAAACCGTGCCTGAGCCCAGATCTACCACACATTTTTTTGTTTTTGTTTTTCTTTTCTTTTCTTTTTTTCATTTCTTTGTTTATATGATATATTTTTTATTCACTTTTCAAATGATTTCCCCCTTTCTGGCCCCCCACTCTCTAAAAATTCATGAAATTCTTTGGTAAATAGATGGAGTTGGGGAACATCATACTAAGTGAGGTAACCCAGTCTCAAAAGATCAATCATGGTATGCACTCACTAATAAGTGAATATTAGCCTGGAAAACTGAAATACCCAAAACATAATCCACACATCAAATGAGGTAGAAGAAGTGGCCTCTTGTTCTGGAAACACACTTTTTTTTTTTTATTCTCAAGGCTGATGAGGCTGACAAGACCAAGCTGGGATTTCACATTTAGCAAAACTTAGTCCAAATCCCACAGAGTTATCTGTTGGGCAAGAGGCAGGAGGCATAAAATAAGGGCTACAGATTGTGCAGTCAAAAAACAAAGGCAGAAACGACCACTCCACAACTGGTGAACTGAAAGGCACTTAGCAGTAGAAGCATTTCTTTTTCTTGAGCTTCTTGTAGTTTCTCTGAGGTTTTATTGTTCTCATTTTCTAATCTCTGTAGGTGTGATATTACCTGCTCATGACCTAACTTCAGCTTCTCATAGAAAGAATATGCACTGTGGTAGGATTTGTCCCTAGAAGTGTAGACTCCCATGAACACTGGCCTAAAGCATCACATCAGCACAGGGTGGTCCTCAAAGAACACACCATGGAGTACAATATCCTGGATCCTGTGTAGTGTCAAATTCTGGTGATTATAAAACATATTATGCTGACACTAGGCAGACAAAGGTTATGAATCCAAGTGGAGGATGCCCTAGTTGCATGTGGTCACTCAGTAGGATTGGGAACGCAGTCTATCCCAGTATGTTCTCGGGTGCAAAGTCAGTCAGAAATTACAAGTTATTGTGGGGATGAGAACGAAGAACAAGACAAATATATAAACTGCTAAGTGTTTCCAAATTGTACCAAGGTACACACTTCCTTGGAGAAGCATTTATGAACGTAAGATTGGGCATAGTGACAATCTGGAGGTGCAGCCAGGTCTTGAACAGAAGACCTGAAAAATATGAGTGGGACATTGCAGACCCAAGAATGACACCATAGGATTTGCAAAAGTGAATACCTATAGTCCAAGAATCCATCTCTGACGACTGCTAGGTCATCTTGCAGCTCATTTCTCTCACTGGGCATCAGCTGAGTGGTCAGTTTCTCCATTTATATTTTCCTGCTTCTTGATAACCACATTTGGGAGGAAGGTGTTTGTGACATACCCCAGCCTCTCCAGCTAGAGTAACACAAGTGAACTTGGAAAGTGAGAAGGCATACAAAATGCACAGACCAGGCTGAGGACCAAAGAGAAAGAGAGCACACCTGGAATACAGTGAGAAACTAAAGACTTTGGCACACACTTGAAATGCTTTCTCTGTGGATCTCAGTTCACCCATCAGCCTGTAAAGATTTGGATATCTAAGCAGCCAGGTGTTTTGGTTGCCTACATACGCATGCTTATTGTGACCACACAGATGGCCTCTCCAGGACTGCTAACAACTGCACAGGGTCCCACGTGGCTTCAGAGTTCCAAAACATGTAGCTAAAGAAACCCGGAAATATGGCACAGTCCCCACGCACCCATATTCAGTGGTCATAACCAGATGCCCTATAATGGATTTTAGGCTCATAACTGTGGATTAAATAGTCATGCATGGCAAACCATCATCAAAAGACTGAAAAATTCATCCAACTGAAAGATCAAAATAATCTAGATCTGGAAAATAGGTCCGGTCTCTGATTTTGACAGTTTTATGGGGCATAAAAGATCTGTGTGACACACAATCTGCTCAGGAAGCTTAGGGTGTCACTCACACAGATAAGGTTGTCAGAGGAGAGTTGAGAATGTAAGGTGTCAAAAGAATATTTTGCTCTGAGTTACTATAGGCTGATAGCGACTGTATCTAGAAAAACAAACAGGGAGTAAGTGTTGAACGGATATAAACTGGGAAATATTTCCTCCCTGACTGTTAATGGTCTCATTATGTCCCCAAGTTATACCACAATGGCCAATAAGACGAAAATGTAAAAATTCACAGCAGAATAGCTTAGGAGGATCCAGCTCCTATCTTTGGGGATGAACCAACTAATGTAATAGAATCCTCAGCTTTCAGAAATTATGATAAGCAGGAATGTTTATTAGCGTCACAGTTTAATCATTTCCTGCTATTTTATAGTCATGAGCTTCTTTCAGTGGATTTGGACTGAGAGAAAGCAGAATATCTGGAGGCAACACATTAGTTTGCGTGATACTGTGCCCAATTATGTGTTTTAATGATGCAAACAAGTTTATTGTTTTACACTGGATTATTGGTTTACATTTAAAAGTCAATTTTTTCCATATGTATGACTTCTGGTTCTGTGACAAGCTGTCCTAGAGTGCTGAGACTTGTTTCTAGGGGAATGTGAAAGGAGAAATCTTTAATAAGAATCCCATGTAAAGAAAAATTTCAGTTTTAACAAAAATATTTTCAGTTTTAACACAAATATTTTCCATCAAAATCTCCAATTTTATCAGAAAAACTTTCTATGTGCTTTGACAATTAGTTAAGATTTTTTTATATTTACCATTTTCAAATTATTGTCTTCCATCAAATTCTTCAAATTTAATGTATTTTCTATATATTTCTGATTTTTAAAAAAATAATAAAGATAAAATGGTAGACAGAAATATTTCTAAAGAGTTGAGTCAAACACATAAGAAAAAAATTAGTCAAAACTACAACCATGGTCTAGAAATGTCTGACTGGAGACAGACACAGAAAATTTATGACATCTGACTCCTACAATAAAGACATTTAGATATGAAGATATGAACCAGTCCAAGGGAAATGCTTGGTAAAAGGTAATTTAATTTCTTTGGTGAGAGAGATGGGAAAGTCTAAGGAATCCTGTTTATTTCAAGGTGTCATGAGATTTCTCCTTTTCTAAATTAGATTTGCTTGTGTGTGTGTGTGTGTGTGTGTGTGTGTGTGCGTGCGTGTGTTTATTTGGCATGCATAGGCATTCCAGTACAAGCATGGAGGTCAGAGGACAACTTGTGGGATGAGTTCTCTCCTTTGATCGTATGGGTTCCAGAGAATAAACACAGGCTATTGGCCATGACAGCATAAAAAAAAAGAGCTGAGTCAAAATATGCTTGATAAAATTGAACATATATGTCAAATATATTTCTGATATAATTGAAGAAATATATAGAAAGATTGTTAAACTTGAACATTTTCATGGAAAATAATACAGATAAATGTTAGACATAAAAATATTTTCCAAAATGTAAAGGAATTAGAAACATTTTCTTATAAAATTGAAGATTTTCATGTTATACAAATAAAATGGAAGATGAAAAATATTTCTAAATTAATTGACAAGTGGATTATAAAACACCTAATAAATTAAAGATGTTGATTGAAAACATTTCTGATAAATTTGAAGGAATATTTAGAAAAAAGTAATAAAATTGAAGATGTTCATGTACATATTATACAGAAAAATTGGTTGGCATAAAAACATTTCTAAATTAATTTAAAATTGAATTATAGACCTCTGAAAATTGCAGATGTTGATGGAAAATATTTCTAATAAAAGTGAAGAAATATATATGAAGAGTGATAAAATTGAAGATGTTCATGGAAAATTATACAGATAAATTGGTTGACATAAAAACATTACTAAATTAATTGAGGAAGAATTATAAGCATCTTCTGTTAGAACTGAAGATGTTAAAAATATTGAAGGCAAAATAGATGAAATTTATAGAAAAAAAGTGTTAATATGGAAGATGTTCATGGAAATTATACAGATAAATTTGGTGATATCTAAACATCTAAAATAATTAAAAGAGAAATTATTAACTTTTTCTGATATAATTAGAGATTTACATGGATAATAGTTCTGATAAGTTTAAAAATATATGTAGGAAAAGTTTTAAAAATTAAAATTATCTTAAAAATTATACAGATAAAGGTAGACAAAAACATTTATAATTAATTTAAAAGGGAATTATTAATATTTTCAGACAAAATTCAAGATTTACGTGGAAAATATTTCTGATTACATTGAAGAAACACATAGATAAATGTGTTAAAATTGAAGCTTTTCATGGAAAATTACACAGTTAAAGGGTAGAGATAAAAAGCAATTCTTAATTAAATGAAAGAGGAATTATAAAATATTTTCTGATAAAATTGAAGGCTTACATGGAAAATAAGTCTAATAAAATTTAAGAAATAGAAAAATGTTAAAAATGAAGCTGTTCATGGAAAATTACACACAAAGGGGGTAGACATAAAAATGTTTCTAAATTAATTGAAAATTGAATGATAAGTATCTGATAAAATTGAAGATTTACATGGAAAATTTTTCTGACAAAATTGAAGAAATATATAGAAAAAAGTGGTAAAATTAAAGATGTTCATGGAAAATTATACACATCAATTTGATGATTTAAACACATTTCTAAATTAATTGAAAATTGATGTTTAAAGATAATCTGATAAAATTGAAGATGTGGAAAATCTTTCTGATAAAATTGAATAAACTAGGGTAAAAAGCATTAAAAATTGAAGAACAACAAAAAAGTGAACAACAACAATCACAATAACAAATTCTGTGGCTTTCTTGCTCCATATCCTGATTAAAGGACTGGGTCTTTCAAGCTCAAAATGGTTTGCATTAAAGGCAAGTCTTCCAACAATAAAGACATTGATTACTTTTTACAAAGTAAGCAAATTCCCTTGCAGGTGGGTCCTCAAATTTTGGATTTTGCATAATTCGAGATTTATTCAAGTTGACAACACAGAATAGCAACCGCAGGGAGTGTTTCTCTGTGTAACCCTGGCTGTTCTGAAAATCACTTTGTAGACCAAGGTGACCACCTAGTCAAAGATCTTCCTGTCTCTCCTTCCTCTCTCACCTAGTCAAAGAACTTCCTCCTCATGCTGAGATTAAAGGCACACGTCCCCAGGCCCTGCTTGGAAACCCTGTTAAGTGTCCTTTCTTTAGCTGAAGACCTGAGCAGATGTTCATCTTGTGTTCCCAACAGAGAGATGGTTGGGGGAAACAGCTAAGTGTAGAGCTCAACCTTCAGGACAAAGACTCTCCTCTCCACCTGCCCACTCCCCAACCCCTGTTTCTGTCTCACATTTTATGTCCTGCTTTTGAGATGAATACCCTTAACATATCCATCCCCTAGTCTCTGTGTCTGCACAGAAGTCAGGCAAGGATCTCCTGGGTTAGCTGGGCTCCATGCTGCCATGGACTGCACTCATATTTACAGGGAAACAGACAGGAAGATTGGAAAGCCATTCCTTGAGGGAATGTCAAAGCACAGGTCTTCTAAGTCAAGGATATCAAGGGCAGAAAGCCCTGGCTCTAGGTCTGCTCATGGCAGAACTGGAGGCCAGGTGGCACTGGAGCAGAATCCCAAGACAGCTTCTTCACACACAAGAAACAAAAAGCCAGCTCTCCTGACTAGGTCCAGGCACACAAGGACATCAGCAGCTGTGTTCCCTGGGATGGATCACACTGAGCCTTCTGTACTCCATCTGTGGGTGGTATTCATAATCCTGAAAGAGGTAGGGGAGGCAAGCAAAGGACCCTGAAACCTGTGCTTACAAAACCACAAAACAGACACAGAAGTGAAAAAGGCAAATGTGTAAGAGTACATAAATCACGGAGTTAGGGGGAGAGAAGAGGGCAAACCAAAGCTACACTGCAGTAAGCAAGTCTGTGGAAGGACAGTGTTCTCCTGTAGATGCTGTGGGAATCTGAGTGAAAACCTGACATCTCACCCTGGCTCAGGGATGCTCTCCTGTCTGTTCTGCATCCTGCTGGTGGGCATCAGGATTGTCAGTTAGTGGTGCTCCCTTCAGAGCCTGTCTAATAGAAATAGTAGCAGGCTCAAAAGTAAAATATTATAAAGTTCTTTTCCCTGCCACTTTTGTCAGTGGGGAAGACATGCAACCAATCATTTAAAATAGGGTTTCCCTGAAGCAAACCAGAATTGCTGGGCCAGGTTAATCCCCTGCATTCCTGAATGCCTCTGTTAGGATCCCAGGGGCAGGTGCCCTGCTAGCTAAGATTCCCTGCAGAGTCAATATCCTTTGCTTGGTCCCTGGATAGGTATGGCCAACCTTTAAGTCCCATGAAATCACAGTCAGGCAGCATTGAAAAATACCTGTATTTCAAACCATTTCACAGCCAGAGGAACAGACAGAGAAACCTGCAACTCTGGGAACCTGGGAGGATGCTACAGAAGAATGATTCCCAGTGGAGATGTAGCCCAGGTCCTGTTTCAGACTGCCCCACCATGGGGAGGACACACAGGACCCTGCGACCTGTGGCAGAAATTCCCCAGGGAACTCTAGCAAATGGCCACCAGAGACCAGGATAGATTCAGGATTTTCTGAGGACTCCTGTGGTTCAATCACGGATTGCTTAGCTGCCTGCTCTGTGGCTGCTGCCCTCTGGCCTTTGGCAGCAGGGAGGCTTACAGAACAGCAGGCACCTTTCTGGCAATTTAGATTAAGGTCTGAGCTAAACAGGATCGGTGCCTAAACCTCTTTGATCCCAGAAGCCAACTATTTTCAGGTCAGCTCCCTGCTTCCAAAATAAAACATAGGATTTGCCTTCGATGCTCCGTGTCATTTCTTAGTCTTTTAATAGATAATTTCAAAGGGAATGTCCAGGGTAGTGCCCGCCCTTTTTCGAAGGCACTGATTGCAGCTGGGATCGCATGTTTCTAAGATTCATGGAAACGCCAGAGATGGGGCAACTGCAATCCAACCTCCAATGGGAAGGTAGGTCTGACTTTAGACTTTCATGATTCAGGGAAGGTGTTGTCCTAGGCACTAAAGCTATGACCTGTCTGCTGGCCTCTCCATAGCCATCTTTTCTGAGGAGGTCTCTCTGTTATCCGCTAGCATGTACTTGTCCAGTGCACAAGCAGCCAAAGATAGCAGCCTAATGGCACCTCACTGGCACCATCCGGGTTTGAGCCCAGCCTTGACATCCTGGAGAAATCCGTGGTTAGTGTGCCTGCCCACTTTTCCACATTGGTAGCGGGCTCCCACGGAGTAGGAACCAAGTAAGGAATTCTAGCCAGAAGGGAAAAGTTGCAAAAGAACTTGCAAACTGCCAATTCGGCCCTGGAGCTGTAGGCACTGTAAGCTCCTTTCCACCAGGGGGCGCAGTGGCACTGGCATTCTGACTGGTGGAAAGTAATAATGGTGAGCTCTGGAACTTTAAGTTCTGTGGACCATGTTCCCTAGTAGCAGCATTTTCAGCTTGTCTCTTTGTAATGTGGAGCTTAAATCTGAGGGTGATTTCAAATCTCGTGTATTATTTTATCTCATGATTTAGTATGTGGTTATGCTTTCTTTGTTTTTTTTTTTTTTTTTGTTGTTGTTTTGTTTTGTTTTTCCCAGGGGCACTGGACTCTGCCTGTCCAGCTGCAGAGGACAACTGTGCGAATCCACAGATTCTGGAGAGAGTACTGAGGAGATGCAATGTGATCGCCTGGGTTTCGGTTTGTTCCCTGGGCATATTTGCTTCTGTGTGTTTCTAAAAGCTGAAAAATCGCCCAAGTTCTTTCTGTAGGCGGATTCCATGCTGTAAGGCACTGGCATAGTTACATTTTCCAAATGGGAACTGTTCGAAGTGGTGAGAAAAGGACCCCAGAAAGATGACAAATTTCAAGTGAACACAATCCCCCAAAGCAGTTGCTTCCCTTTCCATGTGCCTACCGTTTTCGGGTCCACAGGACCACAGCTCAAGAGACATTCATTCTTGTAGCCCTTTCTGCTGGCCTCGAACTCGTCCTGATCCTCCTGCCATTCTTTCTTGGCTGGCCCTTTCCACTTCAGCGTCCCTTTCCCACTCGCCAAGGCAGATAGATGTCCAGCAGGCAAAAGGAAGGAGGAGGGCAGCTGACAGTTTCTCACTAGGATTCCCAGCACAGTGGGGTAGAATCTGATACTGGAGAAGTCAGTACTTAACAAGCCTGCTCACTTGTCCACACTGCTTGGGGCCAATGAGTCCCAGCTGCATCTGCCTTCCAACTCAAGTACTGAAGACCAGGGGTTACCTATGATTCCTCCAGGCCTTGGGAGGCAGATGAGGACTGCTCCAAAAGATGCAGAAAAATGGCATCTGATGTTGAAAATTGGAACCAGGATGCAAGTGGCTATTGGAACTAAATTTGACTTTATATTTCTTACCCTTTAAAAACGGAATTATAGGCCAAATCTAAAATTAGTTGGAGGGATGCACGGAAAGACCCTATGATCCAATAAGCACGACTTAATGGGTAATCTAGTGAGATCTCAGAAACCAATGGCAACAGCCGTGTAGACAGTGAAGGCTGGAGAATTTGACAGCTATCAGGTTGAAGTCCTTTTACATCTCATCCTGCAAAGGAATATTTTTCTGCATTTATCTATGCCTGGAGGTTTCAAATGACTCTGAGATAAAAATGACTGAATGACTTCCACCTGCCTCATCCACATCCTGCCTGTGACATGTGTCTGCCGTGTTCATAGGCACCTCAGCCTAAATCTTTTGATGTGCAAGGAACATAATATGGAATCTAGGCTCAAACATTTTCCCAATTACATTGTAATAAACATCTGAAAAGGGGTCAGGAGTGTGTACCTTTCTGAGGTAAAGAATTAAGTGGAATCCTTTTCCAAAATAAATGACCAAGGTAGTGGATTCTGTATTATCATATATCACAATTATCAAAAACTATGAAACTGTTATTAAATTGATGCAACTTGTTATCATATTTAATATTACTTGCTAAATGTATACTAAATAAACTTGTTTGAGGTACTTTTTACTTACTTTGTATCTGCGGGTATGTATGTGAACAGGCACCACAGCATGCATATAGAGGTAAAAAGATCAGTCCTTTCTCTGCACCATGTGAGTCCGGGAGTAACTCACATTATCAGCCTGGGAAGCAACTCATACCAATTCCTCCTGTTCATATTGAATCTTAGAATTACCAAACCCCCTAGAGTGTGTACTGCTAGCAGTCAGAAGGAAGAAGCCTCCATTACCTTCCTCTTCTATGATCTACAGTATAAAACTCACTCAGGGTTTAGTTAATAGGAATTATATCTTGTCTGCCCAGGTGCTACACAATGCGTACTGTGATTGCTGTTTCTAAAGCCAGAAAATAGGTGTTCTAACACTGAGCCACACAGTGGCAATAACTCAAGAACATGTGGATTTCTCTATTTCAAGATGCAGTTATACTACCCAAAAGATACTTCTTCCTATCACAGATACACTTATTCAAACCTGTTCAGTGCTACAGCGTTCACAGTAACCAGAAGTTTGGAACAACCTATATGGTGCTCAACTGAAAAGCAGGTAAACAAAATGTGGTACATTTACACTATAGAGCATTACATAGACATTTACATGAATGAATAAATTATGAAATTCAAAGCTAAATGGAACAAGAAAAAGGCCCAGTGCTTTCTGCTTCTCTTTTCCATTTCATGCTAGCTTTGCTTAGATGAATTGGAGGGCTCTGTTCTTCTTTTCTTGTATTCGGTCTTCTTTGACATCATTTTGCCCTCCCATTCTGCACAGTGCCCTGATATATGAATGTATCTGGGTAGGAGGATTAATGGAGACACATCACATAGGGCTGTGTTTTTCATAATCTGTCTCTGCCTGTCTGCCTTCTGTTTGCAGTCTGTCTGTCTCTGTTAGTCTTTCTTTGTCTCTATCTCCTCACTTTGCCTGTCTCTGTCTCTCTGTATTTCATTCTATCCTGTTTCTGTCTCACTTTCTCTCTTTCTGTCTCAGTCTGTGTCTCTATCTCTCTGTCTATCTATCTCAGAATGTCTGTCTCTGTCTCTTTCCCTGTCTCTGTCTCTGTCTCTCTCTGTGTGTCTCTGTGTCCCTCTGTTTGTCTCTCTGTTTGTCTGTCTCTCTGTCTCTGTCTCTGTGTCTGTCTCTCTGCATCCTTTGGTTTATCATGAAAAACTCTGATATGACATCAGTGATTCTACCTGCTGCAGGAGGAAGCCTTTCTTAAAATGGCTGAATAGGGAACTGATCAGTGGGATTAGAAGAATTGGACTGCTAGATTGTTTCTTTTATTTAATTGTTTAGAGCAGTAGCATTTGATTTTAAACTAGGTCTCTGGCCATCTACACTCTATATTTTTGTCACCTAAGCAGTGTCTTGTATGGATTCTATCTAACTAATTGGGCCTTAAGTCAAATCAGACATTTCTATATTATACCTAGATGTTCTCTGACACCACTGCCCTAGCATATCTGGCAGGTAGAACTGCTCAATGAGACTGAATAACAGACTTTCAACAGAAAATACTGTAGGTCAAGGGTTTTGTGGCTGAATTGGTATTTGTTTCTCTTTTGGTGGCCAACAGAGAACTCTCCTACAACAAAGAAACTAGAACATAAGGGTAAAGGTTTGAAGCATGCATCTGCTCAACTTCAATTTCGATGTGCTGAGTAGGTGTTGGCCTAAGCAATTGAACTCTACTCTCAGTTAGCAAAGAGTAAACAGTTGTCTTAGCAACAGCCTGGGTTGTTTGTATATTTCCATGGGATGACCTTGCAGAACAACTCAAATGAATGCAATGCAGTCACTTTTCATGGAAGCCTTATTGGTGACAAAAAGTGGCCAGTAGAGATTTTGTATGCCCCATCAGTAGAAATCACTAAGATGGCCTTCCTATAATTTAGGAATTCCAGTACACTAGGTTTCCATATTATGTCTCAAATGCCACTGCAACTGAACCTATATCTCCCAGGATTCTCTTCCTTTCCCTTAGCTCCCTTCCTATTCCTCAGGGACTGTGTCCATTGTCTTTTACATAGGTCACCTGTAAAAATCTAATCAATCTCTCACTTCCATGGAGATGCATGTATCCATCCTAGTTCATTTCTTCATACCCTATCTCTGCATGTATGGATTAAAGATTTGTTAGTATCCTTTAGTGACTACTATCCAGATGTAAGTGCATACATATAATATGTATATTTCTGGATCTTGGTTATGTCACTCTGGATTTTTTTTTATTACCAAAGTTTTTTCTGCAAATGCCATGATGTCATTATTTCTTAAAATATCTAATCTGCCACTATGTAAATGTATCACATTTTCCCTAAAGGATCTTTTCAATCTAGGACCATGCTTTGGTTCTTGGAAATTGCCCAGTGAGATTAAATGACAAACTTTCAACAGTAATATCTTTGTTCAGCCTAGAGGTCTCTCTCCTTCTTCTTCCATTTCCTGATGATTTGAATGAGAACAGCCCCACAGACTTATATATTTGCATCATTAGTCTCCTGTAATGAACTGTATGGAAGGTCAGAAGGTATGGCCCAGTTGAAATTATGGTGCTTATTTGAATAAGAATGAAACTTGGGGGACTGTAGGATGGGATGTGTCAATGGGAGTCTGGAAGTATATATTAGAGGAGGTAGGTCACTAGGAGAGACTCTTGGAGGAAGTGTTTCACTGGGGGTAGGTTTTAAGATTTAAGATACCAGTAACAGGACCTGAATGTAACTCTTTTTTTTCTTATATCTGTCTTTGTCTCCATCTCTCTCTGTCAGTCTCTGTCTCTCTGTATCTCATTCTATCCTGTTTCTGTCTCCCTTTTTCTCTGTCTGTCTCTATCTCTCTGTCTATCTCTCTCAGTCTGTCTGTCTCTCTGTCTCTGTGTCCCTCTGTCTCTCTGCCTGCCTGTCTCTCTCTCTCTCTCTCTCTCTCTCTCTCTCTCTCTCTCTCTCTCTCTCTCTTTCTCTCTCTTTCTCTCTCTGTCTCTATCTCTGCCTCTGTACTCTTTGGTTTATTACAGAAATACGCTGATACGACAACAGTGATTCTATCTGTAAAACTATAAGGAAGCCCCAATTAAATACTTGCTGTTCAAAGAAATTCCCCAGTCCTGGTGGTTCTTCACAGCAATTAAACAGCAAATAAACACCCAGTGAGGACATATCTGTGACTATAAAATACACTAATATTTTCTGTTAGGATGTATAATGACATTTCAATGATAAGTGTCTTATTAACACTTGCAAGAAATGTGTGACACTCTTTCTTAACTAAGAGCCCAGGAAATAGGAACTACCATCTTTGGGTTTTGTGCTTATAGCTGCCATCATTTCAGCCATGTCGGGCTGCCCTATAGGCTTGCTTTCTAGCATGGTGTCAAGTCTGTCCCTTTTAAAACATGGCTTCTGAGATTACTGTTGGCTTTCATCTGCCTTCTGACATCTGATTCCTTCTCAGCCAATCAGCACTTAATAGAATCTTGAAGTTACCATGGAGCTGAGTAAACAAGTCTGGCTCAGTGTTCAGTTGAACTGCTTCAACGCATACACGTGACTTGTGCTTGTGAATCTCAATAACCCCTTTACCTTATGAATACCAATAACCCGTTTACCATCCCTTTATCCAAATCCTATACCTCTACTTGTCTTCCTGCCTCCACAATGTCAGGTAGGAAAGAAACTAAAATGTTTATTTAACTGAAAGTCTCTCAAATAGGGAATCATCAAAATAAGGTGGGATTGGAAAGAAAGTATTGAAGGACAAGACTGTGCCCTAACTAAGGTCTTGGATCTGACCTTTCCTAGGGTTGTAACTTTGTCCTGAACCTTGACTTATCTACTTGCTGGCAGATTCTAGGGCTCTCTAGGGAATTGAGTCTTTAGGAGGAGGGGATAGAGAAGGAATCCAGATAGTTCTTGGGGCTGTTTCAACTGAAGCAGAGAGAGAACTGTGTATAGACACAGGATAACTGAGGCCCAAGTTGCTTTTCTTTTGATGACAGACTACAGAGTATTACACAATAGTACTTCAAAGATTAGCTGATCAACAGTAATGTTGAGATAAGGAGAGTCAATAAAACATCTTCCACTGTTCAATTAGCAACTTAGATTGACTAGTTTGTGCCAACTGGGTAGATGTATTTTCCTCCTACATGGTTTCACATTTGTGTTCTCTGAAGCTGTCAGGTGGAAACAAGTCTTTCCCTGACAAAAGGATAGTTTGTTACATTCACCTGCACACGAACTGCTGTGTCCACACTGGTGATGCACACTGGATTGAAGATGGGCACCTTACTAATGGAGGAGGTTTCCACTCAATTTTGGCAAATGGTTTAAAATAATTACATTCCTTGATTGTCATTACAAACAAACTCCTATTGTGAATAGCTAGAGTATGGTGGCATACACCTTTAATGTCCACCCTTGGGAACCAGAGGCATGAGAACCAATGTGAACATGAGAGTTTCTCTTGGACAGTAACTTCAAGAGAGTCACTCAGGGGCTATAAGACGGTTCGTCGAATAATAAAAGGAAATGAATTTTAAAAATTAGCATTCCCAGTAGTAGCTCTCTTACATCTGAAACCCACTAAGAAGGAAGGGTGGATCACAGGGCAGTAAGCAAACTGATACTCTTGAGAAGGCAAGCTAGGGACCATTTATAAAAAGATCACACCACCTTTACCTAGAGACAGTGAAGAAAATGAAAAAAAAGGGGCAAGATTGCTGGAGAGGAGAATATGAAGAATAGATGAAAGGAGAAGACAGAACATAGGGGTGTTAGCCATGTGACACAGGAAGCTCACCACTGAATGCTCAAGGCAGACAAATGATATTAATAAATACATTTTCAAAGGAACACTGGCTAAAAATTACTGAGTACATGGCAAACACTGAAGGATTTAATGAAATATAGGTCAAGAGTTCAGGAATGATGCTGAGGCTGGGACAGGATATGACTAGAACCACTAACTTATCAGGAAAAACACATTTCATGTTTAGATATTGTCTTCTGAGTCCCTAAACCCTGATGATGCTTTACAATTAGGAAATGAGATTTCTATGCATATATTGTAGAACCAATTCTTAGTGCAATGTCTGGGCTCAAGAGTAAAATTCTAGCTCCCAGGTGGCATAGGCAGAAGGATTGATGGTAGTTTATCCACATTCTAGAAAGAATGATGAATTATAGGCAAACCCTGGCCATGAAGTCAAATTATTACTAAAAAGAATTAGAATTTTTTTTGGAAACTTGTGTTTGGGGATTTTGTTTTACTCTGACTTGAGCATACACAGGATCTGGAGAAATCATGGTGATCTAGATATTCTTTAGTATTAGAGATCAAACTAAAGCAAATTTCCCAGCTTTATACTCATTTACCTCACTAGACACAGTATAATCTTTGTAACAAGGAATTATAAATCTACGAAGATAAGACGGGAATCCATAAAGACACAGTTGTATATCACTAATAAACTTGTGCATCCCCAACAGGTAATTCTTGGGATAGAGGTACCAGAACAGTTTCTTGATACTATTCCACCTATTAGCCAATCAAAACCTGAATCATCTTGAGGTCCCTATGATAAGTACAAAGCTGTTTTCCCAAACTGTGTTCACATTGCCAACCTCACAATGTCTGGTATGGAAAGAAATGGGAACATTTCTTTAGCTGATATCCCCATATTTTGAGAAGTCCAGAAAGTATGGATGCATAGGGAATGTACTGAATGAGAATCTAGTGCCAAGTGTCAAATTTGGCCCTGATATATCTGAGATTATGATTTTGGACAGAGCATTCTCCCTTTCACTATAAGGATCTTCCCATTTCATAGTAGCAAAACTAACAGGCTGACCTGTGAGCACAAGTAGATATAGAGTGCTTAAGAGAGCACAGTATAGAGACAGCACCCAGTTAATTCATGGGAATTTTTACAGAGAAGCAGGCAGTGGAGGCACATATTTTTAATGACAGTGCTTTGGAGGCAAATACAGGTGGATTTCTGAGTTCCAGGCCAGCCTGGTCTAAAGAGTGAGTTCCATGACAGTCAGGGCTACACACAGAAACCCTATCTGGAAAAAAAAAAAAGAAAAAAGGAAGCTACATTTGTTTGCAGATGTCCTGCAAAGGATCTGTGTAGGCCCAGTTCTTTCTGCTTCTCCCAGTTCATGCTAGCTTTGCTCAAGTGAATTGGAGGGCATTGTTCTTCTTTCATTTTGTCTGCTTTGACAGTATCTTGCCGTCATATTTCGCACAGTTCCCTAATGTATGAATGGGTCTGTGTAGGGAGATGGATGAACACACATCACAAAGGACTGTGCATTTCATTCTCTGTCTCTGTCTTTCTGTCTCTGTTTCTGTCACTCTCTCTGTCTCTGTCTCTTTGTCTCTCTGACTCTGTATCTGTCTCTGTCTCTCTCTACTTCCATAATATATTGGTATGGAACTCTATATATATTCCCATTTGCTGCAGGAGGAAGCCTTTCTTCTAATGGCTGAATAGGGAATTGATCAGTGGGATTAGAAGAATTGGACTGCTAGACTGTTTCTTTTATTTAATTGTTTAGAGCAGTAGCATTTGATTTTAAACTAGGTCTCTGGCCATCTACACTCTATGTTTTTGTCACCTAAGCAGTGTCTTGTATGGATTCTATCTAATTAATTGGGCCTTAAGTCAAATCAGACATTTCTATTATTATTCCTAGATGTTCTCTGACACTACTGCCCTAGCATATCTGGCAGGTAGAACTGCCCAATGAGACTGAATAACAGACTTTTAACAGAAAATACTGTAGGTCAAGGGTTTTGTGGCTGAATTGGTATTTGTTTCTCTTTTGGTGGCCAACAGAGAACTCTCCTACAACAAAGAAACTAGAACATAAGGGTAAAGGTTTAAAGCATGCATCTGCTCAACTTCAATTTCAACGTGCTGAGTATGTGTTGGCCTAAGCAATTGAACTCTACTCTCAGTTAGCAAAGAGTAAACAGTTGTCTTAGCAACAGCCTGGGTTGTTTGTATATTTCCATGGGATGACCTTGCAGAACAACTCAAATGAATGCAATGGAGTCACTTTCATGGAAGCCTTATTGGTGACAAAAAGTGGCCAGTAGAGACTCTGTATCCCCCATCAGTAGAAATCACTAAGATTGCCTTCCTATAATTTAGGATTTACAGTACACTAGGTTTCCATGTTATGCCTCAAATGCCACTGCAACTGAACCTATATCTCCCAGGATTCTCTTCCTTTCCCTTAGCTCCCTTCCTATTCCTCAGGGACTGTGTCCATTGTCTTTCACATAGGTCACCTGTAAAATCTAATCAATCTCTCACTTCCATGGAGATGCATGTATCCATCCTAGTTCATTTCTTCATATCCTATCTCTGGATGTATGGATTAAAGGTTGGTTAGTATCTTTAGTGACTACTATCCAGATGTAAGTGAATACATATAATATGTATGTTTCTGGATCTTGGTTATGTCACCATGGTTGTTTTTTTTTTTTATTGCCAAAGTTTTTTTTGCAAATGTCATAATGTCATTATTTTTTAAAATATCTAATCTGCCACTATGTAAATGTATCACATTTTCCCTATAGGATCTTCTCAATCTAGGACCATGCTTTGGTTCTTGGAAATTGCCCAGTGAGATTAAATGACAAACTTTCAACAGTAATATCTTTGTTCAGCCTAGAGGTCTCTCTCCTTCTTCTTCCATTTCCTGATGATTTGAATGAGAACAGCCCCACAGACTTATATATTTGCATCATTAGTCTCCTGTAATGAACTGTATGGAAGGTCAGAAGGTATGGCCCAGTTGAAATTATGGTGCTTATTTGAATAAGAATGAAACTTGGGGGACTGTAGGATGGGATGTGTCAATGGGAGTCTGGAAGTATATATTAGAGGAGGTAGGTCACTAGGGGAGACTCTTGGAGGAAGTGTTTCACTGGGGGTAGGTTTTAAGATTTAAGATACCAGTAACAGGACCTGAATGTAACTCTGTTTCTCCTTATGTCTGTCTCCATCTCTCTCTGTCAGTCGCTGTCTCTCTATCTCATTCTATCCTGTTTCTGTCTCCCTTTTTCTCTGTCTGTCTCTGTATCTTTCTGTCTATCTCTCTCAGTCTGTCTGTCTCTCTGTCTCTGTGTCCCTCTGTCTCTCTGCCTGTCTGTCTGTCTGTCTGTCTCTCTCTCTCTCTCTCTCTTTCTCTCTCTTTCTCTCTCTGTCTCTATCTCTGCCTCTGTACTCTTTGGTTTATTACAGAAAAACTCTGATACGACATCAGTGATTCTATCTGTAAGTCTATAAGGAAGCCCCAATTAAATACTTGCTGTTCAAAGAAATTCCCCAGTCCTGGTGGTTCTTCACAGCAATTAAACAGCAAATAAACACCCACTGAGGACATATCTTTGACTATAACATACACTAATATTATCTGGATGTATAATCACATTTCAATGATAAGTGTCTTATTAACACTTGCAAGAAATGTGTGACACTCTTTCTTAACTAAGAGCCCAGGAAATAGAAACTACCATCTTTGGGTTTTGTGCTTATAGCTGCCATCATTTCAGCCACGTCGGGCCGCCCTATAGGCTTGCTTTCTAGCATGGTGTCAAGTCTGTCCCTTTTAAAACATGGCTTCTGAGATTACTTGTTGGCTTTCATCTGCCTTCTGACATCAGATTCCTTCTCAGCCAATCAGCACTTAATAGAATCTTGAGGTTACCATGGAGCTGAGTAAACAAGTCTGGCTCAGTGTTCAGTTGAACTGCTTCAACGCATACACGTGACTTGTGCTTGTGAATCTCAATAACCCCTTTACCTTGTGAATACCAATAACCCATTTACCATCCCTTTATCCAAATCCTATACCTCTACTTGTCTTCCTGCCTCCACAATGTCAGGTAGGAAAGAAACTAAAATGTTTATTTAACTGAAAGTCTCTCAAATAGGGAATCATCAAAATAAGGTGGGATTGGAAAGAAAGTATTGAAGGACAAGACTGTGCCCTAACTAAGGTCTTGGATCTGACCTTTCCTAGGGTTGTAACTTTGTCCTGAACCTTGACTTATCTACTTGCTGGCAGATTCTAGGGCTCTCTAGGGAATTGAGTCTTTAGGAGGAGGGGATAGAGAAGGAATCCAGATAGTTCTTGGGGCTGTTTCAACTGAAGCAGAGAGAGAACTGTGTATAGACACAGGAGAACTGAGGCCCAAGTTGCTTTTCTTTTGATGACAGACTACAGAGTATTACACAATAGTACTTCAAAGATTAGCTGATCAACAGTAATGTTGAGATAAGGAGAGTCAATAAAACATCTTCCACTGTTCAATTAGCAACTTAGATTGACTAGTTTGTGCCAACTGGGTAGATGTATTTTCCTCCTACATGGTTTCACATTTGTGTTCTCTGAAGCTGTCAGGTGGAAACAAGTCTTTCCCTGACAAAAGGATAGTTTGTTACATTCACCTGCACACGAACAGCTGTGTCCACCCTGGTGATGCACACTGGGTTGAAGATGAGCACCTTACTAATGGAGGAGGTTTCCACTCAATTTTGGCAAATGGTTTAAGATAATTACATTCCTTGATTGTCATTACAAACAAACTCCTATTGTGAATAGCTAGAGTATGGTAGCATACACCTTTAATGTCCACCCTTGGGAACCGGAGGCATTAGAACCAATGTGAACATGAGAGTTTCTCTTGGACAGTAACTTCAAGAGAGTCACTCAGGGGCTATAAGACGGTTCCTCGAGTAATGAAAGGAAAAGAATTTTAAAAATTAGCATCCCCAGTAGTAGCTCTCTTACATCTGAAACCCACTAAGAAGGAAGGGTGGATCACAGGGCAAGAAGCAAACTGATACTCTTGAGAAGGCAAGCTAGGGACCATTTATAAAAAGATCACACCACCTTTACCTAGAGACAGTGAAGAAAATGAAAAAAATGGGGCAAGATTGCTGGAGAGGAGAATATGAAAAAATAGATGAAATGAGAAGACAGAACATAGGGGTGTTAGCCATGTGACACAGGAAGCTCACCACTGAATGCTCAAGGCAGACAAATGATATTAATAAATACATTTTCAAAGGAACACTGGCTAAAAATTACTGAGTACATGGCAAACATTGAAGGATTTAATGAAATATAGGTCAAGAGTTCAGGAATGATGCTGAGGCTGGGACAGGATATGACTAGAACCACTAACTTATCAGGAAAAACACATTTCATGTTTAGATATTGTCTTCTGAGTCCCTAAACCCTGATGATGCTTTACAATTAGGAAATGAGCTTTCTATGCATATATTGTAGAACCAATTCTTAGTGCAATGTCTGGGCTCAAGAGTAAAATTCTAGCTCCCAGGTGGCATAGGCAGAAGGATTGATGGTAGTTTATCCACATTCTAGAAAGAATGATGAATTATAGGCAAACCCTGGCCATGAAATCAAATTATTACTAAAAAGAATTAGAATTTTTTGAGAACTTGTGTTTGGGGATTTTGTTTTTCTCTGACCTTGAGCATACACAGGATCTGGAGAAATCATGGTGATCTAGATATTCTTTAGTATTAGAGATCAAACTAAAGCAAATTTCCCAGCTTTATACTCATTTACCTCACTAGACACAGTATAATCTTTGTAACAAGGAATTATAAAATCTTCGAAGATAAGACAGGAATCCATAAAGACACAGTTGTTTATCACTAATAAACTTGTGCATCCCCAACAGGTAATTCTTGGGATAGAGGTACCAGTACACTTTCTTGATACTATTCCACCTATTAGCCAATCAAAACCTGAATCATCTTGAGGTCCCTATGATAAGTACAAAGCTGTTTTCCCAACCTGTGTTCACATTGCCAACCTCACAATGTCTGGTATGGAAAGAAATGGGAACATTTCTTTAGCTGATATCCCCATATTTTGAGAAGTCCAGAAAGTATGGATGCATAGGGAATGTACTGAATGAGAATCTACTGCCAAGTGTCAATTTTGGCCCTGATATATCTGAGATTATGGTTTTGGACAGAGCATTCTCCCTTTCACTATAAGGATCTTCACATTTCATAGTAGCAAAACTAACAGGCTGACCTGTGAGCACAAGTAGATATAGAGTGCTTAAGAGAGCACAGTATAGAGACAGCACCCAGCTAATTCATGGGAATTTTTACAGAGAAGCAGGCAGTGGAGGCACATATTTTTAATGACAGTGCTTTGGAGGCAAATACAGGTGGATTTCTGAGTTCGAGGCCAGCCTGGTCTAAAGAGTGAGTTCCATGACAGTCAGGGCTACACACAGAAATCCTATCTGGAAAAAAAAAAGAAAAAGGAAGCTACATTTGTTCGCAGATGTCCTGCAAAGGATCTGTGTAGGCCCAATTCTTTCTGCTTCTCCCAGTTCATGCTAGCTTTGCTCAAGTGAATTGGAGGGCATTGTTCTTCTTTCATTTTGTCTGCTTTGACAGTATCTTGCCGTCATATTTTGCACAGTTCCCTAATGTATGAATGGGTCTGTGTAGGGAGATGGATGAACACACATCACAAAGGACTGTGCGTTTCATTCTCTGTCTCTGTGTCTCTGTTTCTGTCACTCTCTCTGTCTCTGTCTCTTTGTCTCTCTGACTCTGTCTCTGTCTCTGTCTCTCTCTCTCTACCCCCATAATATATTGGTATGGAACTCTATATATATTCCCATTTGCTGCAGGAGGAAGTCTTTCTTATAATTGGTGAATAGGGAATTGATTGGTGGGATTAGAAGAATTGGACTGATAGATTGTTTCTTTTATTTAATTGTTTAGAGCAGTAGCATTTGATTTTAAACTAGGTCTCTGGCCATCTACACTCTATGTTTTTGTCACCTAAGCAGTGTCTTGTATGGATTCTATCTAATTAATTGGGCCTTAAGTCAAATCAGACATTTCTATATTATTCCTAGATCTTCTCTGACACTACTGCCCTAGCATATCTGCCCAATGAGACTGAATAACAGACTTTCAACAGAAAATACTGTAGGTCAAGGGTTTTGTGGCTGAATTGGTATTTGTTTCTCTTTTGGTGGCCAACAGAGAACTCTCCTACAACAAAGAAACTAGAACATAAGGGTAAAGGTTTGAAGCATGCATCTGCTCAACTTCAATTTCAACGTGCTGAGTACGTGTTGGCCTAAGCAATTGAACTCTACTCTCAGTTAGCAAAGAGTAAACAGTTGTCTTAGCAACAGCCTGGGTTGTTTGTATATTTCCATGGGATGACCTTGCAGAACAACTCAAATGAATGCAATGCAGTCACTTTTCATGGAAGCCTTATTGGTGACAAAAAGTGGTCAGTAGAGACTCTGTATCGCCCATCAGTAGAAATCACTAAGATTGCCTTCCTATAATTTAGGATTTCCAGTATGCTGGGTTTCCATGTTATGCCTCAAATGCCACTGCAACTGAACCTATATCTCCCAGGATTCTCTTCCTTTCCCTTAGCTCCCTTCCTATTCCTCAGGGACTGTGTCCATTGTCTTTCACATAGGTCACCTGTAAAATCTAATCAATCTCTCACTTCCATGGAGATGCATGTATCCATGCTACTTCATTTCTTCATACCCTATCTCTGGATGTATGGATTAAAGGTTGGTTAGTATCTTTAGTGACTACTATCCAGATGTAAGTGAATACATATAATATGTATGTTTCTGGATCTTGGTTATGTCACTATGGTTGTTTTTTTTTTTATTGCCAAAGTTTTTTCTGCAAATGTCATGATGTCATTATTTTTTAAAATATCTAATCTGCCACTATGTAAATGTATCACATTTTCCCTATAGGATCTTCTCAATCCAGGACCATGCTTTGATTCTCGGAAATTGCCCAGTGAGATTAAATGACAAATTGTCAACAGTAATATCTTTGTTCAGCCTAGAGGTCTCTCTCCTTCTTCTTCCATTTCCTGATGATTTGAATGAGAACAGCCCCACAGACTTATATATTTGCATCATTAGTCTCCTGTAATGAACTGTATGGAAGGTCAGAAGGTATGGCCCAGTTGAAATTATGGTGCTTATTTGAATAAGAATGAAACTTGGGGGACTGAAGGATGGGATGTGTCAATGGGAGTCTGGAAGTATATATTAGAGGAGGTAGGTCACTAGGAGAGACTCTTGGAGGAAGTGTTTCACTGGGGGTAGGTTTTAAGATTTAAGATACCAGTAACAGGACCTGAATGTAACTCTGTTTCTCCTTATGTCTGTCTCTGTCTCCATCTCTGTCTGTCAGTCGCTGTCTCTCTATCTCATTCTATCCTGTTTCTGTCTCCCTTTTCTCTGTCTGTCTCTGTCTCTATCTCTCTGTCTATCTCTCTCAGTCTGTCTGTCTCTCTGTCTCTGTGTCCCTCTGTCTCTCTGCCTCTCTGTCTGTCTGTCTGTCTGTCTGTCTGTCTCTCTCTCTCTCTCTCTCTCTCTCTCTCTCTCTCTCTCTCTTTCTCTCTCTCTTTCTCTCTCTGTCTCTATCTCTGCCTCTGTACTCTTTGGTTTATTACAGAAAAACTCTGATACGACATCAGTGATTCTATCTGTAAAACTATAAGGAAGCCCCAATTAAATACTTGCTGTTCAAAGAAATTCCCCAGTCATGGTGGTTTTTCACAGCAATTAAACAGCAAATAAACACCCACTGAGGACATATCTTTGACTATAACATACACTAATATTATCTGGATGTATAATCACATTTCAATGATAAGTGTCTTATTAACACTTGCAAGAAATGTGTGACACTCTTTCTTAACTAAGAGCCCAGGAAATAGGAACTACCATCTTTGGGCTTTGTGCTTATAGCTGCCATCATTTCAGCCATTTCGGGCTGCCCAAGCTTGCTTTCTAGCATGGTGTCAAGTCTGTCCCTTTTAAAACATGGCTTCTGAGATTACTGTTGGCTTTCATCTGCCTTCTGACATCAGATTCCTTCTCAGCCAATCAGCACTTAATAGAATCTTGAGGTTACCATGGAGCTGAGTAAACAAGTCTGGCTCAGTGTTCAGTTGAACTGCTTCAACGCATACACGTGACTTGTGCTTGTGAATCTCAATAACCCCTTTAACCTTGTGAATACCAATAACCCGTTTACCATCCCTTTATCCAAATCCTATACCTCTACTATCTTCCTGCCTCCACAATGTCAGGTAGGAAAGAAACTAAAATGTTTATTTAATTGAAAGTCTCTCAAATAGGGAATCATCAAAATAAGGTGGGATTGGAAAGAAAGTATTGAAGGACAAGACTGTGCCCTAACTAAGGTCTTGGATCTGACCTTTCCTAGGGTTGTAACTTTGTCCTGAACCTTGACTTATCTACTTGCTGGCAGATTCTAGGGCTCTCTAGGGAATTGAGTCTTTAGGAGGAGGGGATAGAGAAGGAATCCAGATAGTTCTTGGGGCTGTTTCAACTGAAGCAGAGAGAGAACTGTGTATAGACACAGGAGAACAGAGGCCCAAGATGCTTTTCTTTTGATGACAGACTACAGAGTATTACACAATAGTACTTCAAAGATTAGCTGATCAACAGTAATGTTGAGATAAGGAGAGTCAATAAAACATCTTCCACTGTTCAATTAGCAACTTAGATTGACTAGTTTTTGCAAACTGGCTAGATGTATTTTCCTCCTACATGGTTTCACATTTGTGTTCTCTGAAGCTGTCAGGTGGAAACAAGTCTTTCCCTGACAAAAGGATAGTTTGTTACATTGACCTGCACACGCACAGCTGTGTCCACCCTGGTGATGCACACTGGGTTGAAGATGGGCACCTTACTAATGGAGGAGGTTTCCACTCAATTTTGGCAAATGGTTTAAGATAATTACATTCCTTGATTGTCATTACAAACAAACTCCTATTGTGAATAGCTAGAGTATGGTGGCATACTACTTTAATGTCCACCCTTGGGAACCAGAGGCATGAGAACCAATGTGAACATGAGAGTTTCTCTTGGACAGTAACTTCAAGAGAGTCACTCAGGGGCTATAAGACGGTTCCTCGAGTTATGAAAGGAAAAGAATTTTAAAAATTAGCATTCCCAGTAGTAGCTCTCTTACATCTGAAACCCACTAAGAAGGAAGGGTGGATCACAGGGCAGTAAGCAAACTGATACTCTTGAGAAGGCAAGCTAGGGACCATTTATAAAAAGATCACACCACCTTTACCTAGAGACAGTGAAGAAAATGAAAAAAAATGGGGCAAGATTGCTGGAGAGGAGAATATGAAAGAATAGATGAAATGAGAAGACAGAACATAGGGGTGTTAGCCATGTGACACAGGAAGCTCACCACTGAATGCTCAAGGCAGACAAATGATATTAATAAATACATTTTCAAAGGAACACTGGCTAAAAATTACTGAGTACATGGCAAACATTGAAGGATTTAATGAAATATAGGTCAAGAGTTCAGGAATGATGCTGAGGCTGGGACAGGATATGACTAGAACCACTAACTTATCAGGAAAAACACATTTCATATTTAGATATTGTCTTCTGAGTCCCTAAACCCTGATGATGCTTTACAATTAGGAAATGAGCATTCTATGTATATATTGTAGAACCAATTCTTAGTGCAATGTCTGGGCTCAAGAGTAAAATTCTAGCTCCCAGGTGGCATAGGCAGAAGGATTGATGGTAGTTTATCCACATTCTAGAAAGAATGATGAATTATAGGCAAACCCTGGCCATGAAGTCAAATTATTACTAAAAAGAATTAGAATTTTTTTTGAGAACTTGTGTTTGGAGATTTTGTTTTACTCTGACCTTGAGCATACACAGGATCTGGAGAAATCATGGTGATCTAGATATTCTTTAGTATTAGAGATCAAACTAAAGCAAATTTCCCAGCTTTATACTCATTTACCTCACTAGACACAGTATAATCTTTGTAACAAGGAATTATAAATCTACGAAGATAAGACAGGAATCCATAAAGACACAGTTGTATATCACTAATAAACTTGTGCATCCCCAACAGGTAATTCTTGGGATAGAGGTACCAGTACAGTTTCTTGATACTATTCCACCTATTAGCCAATCAAAACCTGAATCATCTTGAGGTCCCTATGATAAGTACAAAGCTGTTTTCCCAAACTGTGTTCACATTGCCAACCTCACAATGTCTGGTATGGAAAGAAATGGGAACATTTCTTTAGCTGATATCCCCATATTTTGAGAAGTCCAGAAAGTATGGATGCATAGGGAATGTACTGAATGAGAATCTAGTGCCAAGTGTCAAATTTGGCCCTGATATATCTGAGATTATGATTTTGGACAGAGCATTCTCCCTTTCACTATAAGGATCTTCCCATTTCATAGTAGCAAAACTAACAGGCTGACCTGTGAGCACAAGTAGATATAGAGTGCTTAAGAGAGCACAGTATAGAGACAGCACCCAGCTAATTCATGGGAATTTTTACAGAGAAGCAGGCAGTGGAGGTACATATTTTTAATGACAGTGCTTTGGAGGCAAATACAGGTGGATTTCTGAGTTCCAGGCCAGCCTGGTCTAAAGAGTGAGTTCCATGACAGTCAGGGCTACACACAGAAACCCTATCTGGAAAAAAAAAAAAGAAAAAAGGAAGCTACATTTGTTTGCAGATGTCCTGCAAAGGATCTGTGTAGGCCCAGTTCTTTCTGCTTCTCCCAGTTCATGCTACCTTTGCTCAAGTGAATTGGAGGGCATTGTTCTTCTTTCATTTTGTCTGCTTTGACAGTATCTTGCCGTCATATTTCGCACAGTTCCCTAATGTATGAATGGGTCTGTGTAGGGAGATGGATGAACACACATCACAAAGGACTGTGTGTTTCATTCTCTGTCGCTGTGTCTCTGTTTCTGTCACTCTCTCTGTCTCTGTCTCTTTGTCTCTCTGACTCTGTCTCTGTCTCTCTCTCTCTACCCCCATAATATATTGGTATGGAACTCTATATATATTCCCATTTGCTGCAGGAGGAAGTCTTTCTTATAATTGCTGAATAGGGAATTGATCGGTGGGATTAGAAGAATTGGACTGTTAGATTGTTTCTTTTATTTAATTGTTTAGAGCAGTAGCATTTGATTTTAAACTAGGTCTCTGGCCATCTACACTCTATGTTTTTGTCACGTAAGCAGTGTCTTGTATGGATTCTATCTAATTAATTGGGCCTTAAGTCAAATCAGACATTTCTATATTATTCCTAAATCTTCTCTGACAATACTGCCCTAGCATATCTGCCCAATGAGACTGAATAACAGACTTTCAACAGAAAATACTGTAGGTCAAGGGTTTTGTGGCTGAATTGGTATTTGTTTCTCTTTTGGTGGCCAACAGAGAACTCTCCTACAACAAAGAAACTAGAACATAAGGGTTAAGGTTTGAAGCATGCATCTGCTCAACTTCAATTTCAACGTGCTGAGTACGTGTTGGCCTAAGCAATTGAACTCTACTCTCAGTTAGCAAAGAGTAAACAGTTGTCTTAGCAACAGCCTGGGTTGTTTGTATATTTCCATGGGATGACCTTGCAGAACAACTCAAATGAATGCAATGCAGTCACTTTTCATGGAAGCCTTATTGGTAACAAAAAGTGGTCAGTAGAGACTCTGTATCGCCCATCAGTAGAAATCACTAAGATTGCCTTCCTATAATTTAGGATTTCCAGTATGCTGGGTTTCCATGTTATGCCTCAAATGCCACTGCAACTGAACCTATATCTCCCAGGATTCTCTTCCTTTCCCTTAGCTCCCTTCCTATTCCTCAGGGACTGTGTCCATTGTCTTTCACATAGGTCACCTGTAAAATCTAGTCAATCTCCCACTTCCATGGAGATGCATGTATCCATCCTAGTTCATTTCTTCATATCCTGTCTCTGGATGTATGGATTAAAGGTTGGTTAGTATCCTTTAGTGACTACTATCCAGATGTAAGTGAATACATATAATATGTATGTTTCTGGATCTTGGTTATGTCACTATGGATGTTTTTTTTTTATTGCCAAAGTTTTTTCTGCAAATGTCATGATGTCATTATTTTTTAAAATATCTAATCTGCCACTATGTAAATATATAACATTTTCCCTAAAGGATCTTCTCAATCTAGGACCATGCTTTGATTCCTGGAAATTGCCCAGTGAGATTAAATGACAAACTTTCAACAGTAATATCTTTGTTCAGCCTAGAGGTCTCTCTCCTTCTTCTTCCATTTCCTGATGATTTGAATGAGAACAGCCCCACAGACTTACATATTTGCATCATTAGTCTCCTGTAATGAACTGTATGGAAGGTCAGAAGGTATGGCCCAGTTGAAATTATGGTGCTTATTTGAATAAGAATGAAACTTGGGGGACTGTAGGATGGGATGTGTCAATGGGAGTCTGGAAGTATATATTAGAGGAGGTGGGTCACTAGGAGAGACTCTTGGAGGAAGTGTTTCACTGGGGGTAGGTTTTAAGATTTAAGATACCAGTAACAGGACCTGAATGTAACTCTGTTTCTCCTTATGTCTGTCTCTGTCTCCATCTCTGTCTGTCAGTCGCTGTCTCTCTATCTCATTCTATCCTGTTTCTGTCTCCCTTTTTCTCTGTCTGTCTCTGTATCTTTCTATCTATCTCTCTCAGTCTGTCTGTCTCTCTGTCTCTGTGTCCCTCTGTCTCTCTGCCTGTCTGTCTGTCTGTCT
Organism: Apodemus sylvaticus; assembly: GCF_947179515.1. Lineage (NCBI taxonomy): Eukaryota > Metazoa > Chordata > Mammalia > Rodentia > Muridae > Apodemus > Apodemus sylvaticus. Next base: position 203,412,979 of record NC_067472.1, read on the forward strand.
CTCTCTCTCTCTCTCTCTCTCTCTCTCTCTCTCTCTTTCTCTCTCTTTCTCTCTCTGTCTCTATCTCTGCCTCTGTACTCTTTGGTTTATTACAGAAAAACTCTGATACGACATCAGTGATTCTATCTGTAAGTCTATAAGGAAGCCCCAATTAAATACTTGCTGTTCAAAGAAATTCCCCAGTCCTGGTGGTTCTTCACAGCAATTAAACAGCAAATAAACACCCACTGAGGACATATCTTTGACTATAACATACACTAATATTATCTGGATGTATAATCACATTTCAATGATAAGTGTCTTATTAACACTTGCAAGAAATGTGTGACACTCTTTCTTAACTAAGAGCCCAGGAAATAGAAACTACCATCTTTGGGTTTTGTGCTTATAGCTGCCATCATTTCAGCCACGTCGGGCCGCCCTATAGGCTTGCTTTCTAGCATGGTATCAAGTCTGTCCCTTTTAAAACATGGCTTCTGAGATTACTTGTTGGCTTTCATCTGCCTTCTGACATCAGATTCCTTCTCAGCCAATCAGCACTTAATAGAATCTTGAGGTTACCATGGAGCTGAGTAAACAAGTCTGGCTCAGTGTTCAGTTGAACTGCTTCAACGCATACACGTGACTTGTGCTTGTGAATCTCAATAACCCCTTTACCTTGTGAATACCAATAACCCGTTTACCATCCCTTTATCCAAATCCTATACCTCTACTTGTCTTCCTGCCTCCACAATGTCAGGTAGGAAAGAAACTAAAATGTTTATTTAACTGAAAGTCTCTCAAATAGGGAATCATCAAAATAAGGTGGGATTGGAAAGAAAGTATTGAAGGACAAGGCTGTGCCCTAACTAAGGTCTTGGATCTGACCTTTCCTGGGGTTGTAACTTTGTCCTGAACCTTGACTTATCTACTTGCTGGCAGATTCTAGGGCTCTCTAGGGAATTGAATCTTTAGGAGGAGGGGATAGAGAAGTAATCCAGATAGTTCTTGGGGCTGTTTCAACTGAAGCAGAGAGAGAACTGTGTATAGACACAACTGAGGCCCAAGTTGCTTTTCTTTTGATGACAGACTACAGAGTATTACACAATAGTACTTCAAAGATTAGCTGATCAACAGTAATGTTGAGATAAGGAGAGTCAATAAAACATCTTCCACTGTTCAATTAGCAACTTAGATTGACTAGTTTTTGCCAACTGGCTAGATGTATTTTCCTCCTACATGGTTTCACATTTGTGTTCTCTGAAGCTGTCAGGTGGAAACAAGTCTTTCCCTGACAAAAGGATAGTTTGTTACATTCACCTGCACACGAACAGCTGTGTCCACCCTGGTAATGCACACTGGGTTGAAGATGGGCACCTTACTAATGGAGGAGGTTTCCACTCAATTTTGGCAAATGGTTTAATTGATTGTCATTACAAACAAACTCCTACTGTGAATAGCTAGAGTATGTTGGCATACACCTTTAATGTCCACCCTTGGGAACCAGAGGCATGAGAACCAATGTGAACATGAGAGTTTCTCTTGGACAGTAACTTCAAGAGAGTCACTCAGGGGTTATAAGACGGTTCCTCGAGTAATAAAAGGAAATGAATTTTAAAAATTAGCATTCCCAGTAGTAGCTATCTTACATTTGACACCCACTAAGAAGGAAGGGTGCATCACAGGGCATAAGCAAACTGATACTCTTGAGAAGGCAAGCTAGGGACCATTTATAAAAAGATCACACCACCTTTACCTAGAGACAGTGAAGAAAATGAAATAAATTGGGCAAGATTGCTGGAGAGGAGAATATGAAGAATAGATGAAAGGAGAAGACAGAACATAGGGGTGTTAGCCATGTAACACAGGAAGCTCACCACTGAATGCTCAAGGCAGACAAATGATATTAATAAATACATTTTGAAAGGAACACTGGCTAAAAATTACTGAGTACATGGCAAACATTGAAAGATTTAATGAAATATAGGTCAAGAGTTCAGGAATGATGCTGAGGCTGGGACAGGATATGACTAGAACCACTAACATCAGGAAAAACACATTTCATGTTTAGATATTGTCTTCTGAGTCCCTAAACCCTGATGATGCTTTACAATTAGGAAATGAGCTTTCTATGCATATATTGTAAACCAATTCTTAGTGTAATGTCTGGGCTCAAGAGTAAAATTCTAGCTCCCAGGTGGCATAGGCAGAAGGATTGATGGTAGTTTATCCACATTCTAGAAAGAATGATGAATTATAGGCAAACCCTGGCCATGAAGTCAAATTATTACTAAAAAGAATTAGAATTTTTTTTTGAGAACTTGTGTTTGGAGATTTTGTTTTACTCTGACCTTTAGCATACACAGGATCTGGAGAAATCATGGTGGTCTAGATATTCTTTAGTATTAGAGATCAAACTAAAGCAAATTTCCCAGCTTTATACTCATTTACCTCACTAGACACAGTATAATCTTTGTAACAAGGTATTATAAATCTACGAAGATAAGACAGGAATCCATAAAGACACAGTTGTATATCACTAATAAACGTGTGCCTCCCCAACAAGTAATTCTTGGGATAGAGCTACCAGTACAGTTTCATGATACTATTACACCTATTAGCCAATCAAAACCTGAATCTTCTTGAGGTCCCTAGGATAAGTACAAAGCTGTTTTCCCAAACTGTGTTCACATTGCCAACCTTACAATGTCTGGTATGGATGGAAATTGGAACATTTCTTTAGCTGATATCCCCATATTTTGAGAAGTCCAGAAAGTATGGATGCATAGGGAATGTACTGAATGGGAATCTAGTGCCAAGTGTCAGTTTGGCCCTGATATATCTGAGATTATGATTTTGGACAGAGCATTCCCTCTTTCACTATGAGAATCTTCACATTTCATAGTAGCAAAACTAACAGCCTGACCTGTGAGCACATATATAGAGTGGTTAAGAGAGCACAGTATAGAGAAAGCACCCTGGTAGTTCATGTGAGGTTTTACAAAGAAGCAGGCAGTGGTGGCACACACTTTTTTTCTTTTCTTTTGTCCTTAATTTGATATATTTGTTATTTACATTTCAATTGATTTTTCCCTTTCCTGGATCCCCCCTCCCCAAAAACGTCATAAGCCTTCTTCTCTCCCTGTTCCACAATCCATAACTTCCCAATTGACTGTCCTGGTATTCCCAGGCACTGCTGCACTGATCTTTTACAGGACCGAAGGCCACTCCTTCCTTCTTCTTGGACATCATTTGATATGTGCATTGTGTCTTGGGTACTCCAAGCTTCTAGGTTAATATCCATTTAACAGTGAGTGCATACCATGAGTGTTCTTTTGAGATTGTAATACCTCACTTCGGATGATGTTCTCCAGTTCCATCCATTTGTGTAAGAGTTTCATGAGTTCATTGTTTCTAATGGCTGAATAGTACTCCATTGTGTATATATACCACATTTTCTGTATCCATTCCTCCGTTGAGGGACTTCTGGGTTCTTTCCAGCTTCTGGCTATTATAAATAGGGCTGCTATGAACATAGTGGAGGATGTATCCTTACTACATGCTTTGGAATCCTCTCCGTATATGCCTAGTAATGTTATAGTCGGCCCTCTGGAAGTATCATTCCCAGTTTTCTAAGGAACTGCCAGACTGATTTCCAGAGCAGTAGTACCAGCTTGCAACCCCACAGCTATGGAGGAGTGTTCCTCTTTCTCAAAATCCATGCCAGCACCAGTTTTCTCTTAACTTTTTCGTCTTAGCCATTCTGACTGGTGTGAGGTGAAATCTCAGGGTTGTTTTGATTTGCATTTCCCTCATGACTAAGGATGTTGAATATTTCTTTAGTTACTTCTCAGCCATTCAATATTCCTCAGGTGAAAACTCTTTGTTTAGCTCTGTACCCCATTTTTAAGAGGGATATTTGGCTCTCTGGAGTCTAATTTCTTGAGTTCTTTGTATATCTTGGATAGAAGCCCTCTGTCAGATACAGTGTTGGTAAAGATCTTTTCTCAATTTATTGGTTGATGTTTTGTCCGTTTGACAATGTCCTTTGCCTTACAGAAACTTTGTAGTTTTAAGAGGTCCCATTTGTCAATTCTAGATCTTAGAGCATAAGCTATTTGTGTTCTGTTGAGGAAATTTTCCCTTGTGCCCATGTCCTCAAGGGTCTTCCCCAGTTTCATTTCTATTAGTTTCAGTGTGTCTGGTCTTATGTGGAGGTTATTTTTTTTTAATTTTTTTATTTGATATAATTTATTTACATTTCAAATGATTTCCCCTTTTCTAGCCCCCCCCACTCCCCGAAAGTCCCGTAAGCCCCCTTCTCTTCCCCTGTCCTCCCTTCCACCCCTTCCCACTTCCCCATTCTGGTTTTGCCGAATACTGTTTCACTGAGTCTTTCCAGAACCAGGGGCCACTCCTCCTTTCTTCTTGTACCTCGTTTGATGTGTGGATTATGTTTTGGGTATTCCAGTTTTCTAGGTTAATATCCACTTATTAGTGAGTGCATACCATGATTCACCTTTTGAGTCTGGGTTACCTCACTTAGTATGATGTTCTCTAGCTCCATCAATTTGCCTAAGAATTTCATGAATTCATTGTTTCTAATGGCTGAATAGTACTCCATTGTGTAGATATACCACATTTTTTGCATCCACTCTTCTGTTGAGAGATACCTGGGTTCTTTCCAGCATCTGGCAATTATAAATAGGGCTGCTATGAACATAGTAGAGCATGTATCCTTATTACATGGTGGGGAATCCTCTGGATATATGCCCAGGAGTGGTATAGCAGGATCTTCTGGAAGTGAGGTGCCCAGTTTTCAGAGGAACCGCCAGACTGATTTCCAGAGTGGTTGTACCAATTTGCAACCCCACCAGCAGTGGAGGAGTGTTCCTCTTTCTCCGCACCCTCTCCAACACCTGCTGTCTCCTGAATTTTTAATCTTAGCCATTCTGACTGGTGTAAGATGAAATCTTAGGGTTGTTTTGATTTGCATTTCCCTAATGACTAATGAAGTTGAGCATTTTTTAAGATGCTTCTCTGCCATCCGAAGTTCTTCAGGTGAGAATTCTTTGTTTAACACTGTACCCAATTTTTTAATAGGGTTGTTCGGTTTTCTGGAGTCTAACTTCTTGAGTTCTTTATATATATTGGATATTAGCCCTCTATCTGATATAGGATTGGTGAAGATCTTGTCCCAATTTGTTGGTTGCCGATCTGTCCTCTTGATGGTGTCCTTTGCCTTACAGAAACTCTGTAACCTTATGAGGTCCCATTTGTCAATTCTTGCTCTTAGAGCATACGCTATTGGTGTTCTGTTCAGAAACTTTCTCCCTGTACCGATGTCCTCAAGGGTCTTCCCCAGTTTCTTTTCTATTAGCTTCAGAGTGTCTGGCTTTATGTGGAGGTCCTTGATCCATTTGGATTTGAGCTTAGTACAAGGAGACAAGGATGGATCAATTCCCATTCTTCAGCATGCTGACCTCCAGTTGAACCAGCACCATTTGTTGAAAAGACTATCTTTTTCCCATCGGATGTTTTCAGCCTCTTTGTCGAGGATCAAGTGGCCATAGGTGTGTGGGTTCATTTCTGGATTTTCAATCCTGTTCCATTGATCCTCCTGCCTGTCAGTGTACCAATACCATGCAGTTTTTAACACTATTGCTCTGTAGTATTGCTTGAGGTCAGGGATACTGATTCCCCCAGATTTTCTTTTGTTGCTGAGAATAGTTTTAGCTATCCTAGGTTTTTTGTTGTTCCAGATGAATTTGATAATTGCTCTTTCTAACTCTGTGAAGAATTGAGTTGGGATTTTGATGGGTATTGCATTGAATCTGTATATTGCTTTTGGCAAAATGGCCATTTTAACTATATTGATTCTACCGATCCATGAGCATGGGAGGTTTTCCCATTTTTTGAGGTCTTCTTCCATTTCCTTCTTCAGAGTCTTGATCCACTTGGAATTGAGCTTAGTACAAGTTTTTTAGAATGGATAAATTTGCATTCTTTTGCATGCCGACCTCCAATTGAATCAGCACCATTTGTTGAAGAGGCTATCGTTTCACTATTGGATATTTTCTGCCCCTTTATCAAAAATCAAGTCAACATAATTCTGTGGGTCCATTTCTGGATCTTCAGTTCTATTCCATTGATCTACTTGCCTGTCACTGTACCAATACCACGCAGTTTTTAACACAATTGCTCTGTATTCCTGCTTGAAGTTGGGGATACTGATTCACCTAGAACTTCTTTTACTGGTGAGAATAGTTTTAGCTCTCCTGGGTTTTTTGCTATTCCAGATGAATTTGAGAATTGCTCTTTTTAAGTCTATGAAGAATTGAGTTGGGATTTTGATGGGGATTGCATTGAATCTGTAGATTGCTTTTGGCAAGATGGCCAGTTTTACTATGTTAATCCTGCCAATCCAAGAGCAAGGAAGATTTTTCCATCTTCTGAGGTCTTCTTCAATTTCTTTCTTCAAAGACTTGAAGTTCCTGTCATATAGATCTTTCCATTGTTTGGTTAGAGTCACACCAAGATACTTTATATTGTTTGTGGCTAGTGTGAAGGGTGTCATTTCTCTAATTTCTGAGATTACTGTTGTCTTTCATCTGCCTAATCACATCAGATTCCCTGTCATCCCATCAGCTCCTAATAGAATCTTGAGATTACCATGGAGCTGAGTAAACAAGTCTGGCTCAGTGTTTAGTTGAACTGCTTCAACAGGCACATGTGAATTTTGCTTGTGAATCCCAATAACCTGTTTATCATCCCTTTATCCAAATCCTATACCTCTACTCATCTTCATGCCTCCACAATGTCAGGGAGGAAAAGAAACTAATGTGTGTATTTGACAGTCCCTCAAATAAGGAACCATTAAAGTAAGGTAGAATTGTTCAGAAAGTATTGAAGGACAAGACTGTGCCCTAACTAAGGTCTTGGCTCTGACATTTCCTAGGGTTGTAACTTTGTAACTGAACCTTTACTAATCTACTTGCTGCCAGATTCTAGGGCTCTCTAGGGAATTGAGTCTTTAGGAGGAGGTGATAGAGAAGGAATCCAGATAGTTCTTGGGCTGTTTCAACTGAAGCAGAGAGAGAACTGTGTATAGACACAGGAGAACTGAGGCCCAAGATGCTTCTCTTTTGTTGACAGACTACATAGTTTTCCACAATAGTATTGCAAAGTTGGCTTCTTTAAGAGTAATGTTGAAATGAGGAGATTCAATAAGGCATCTTCCACTGTTCAATTAGCAACTTAGATTGACTAATTTTTGCCAACTGGGTAGATGAACTTTTCTCCTCCATGGTTGCACATTTGTTTTCTCTCATGCTGTCATGTGGAAAAAAGTATTTCTCTGACAAAAGAACAGTTTGTTACATTCCAGGGCACAGGAACAGCTGTGTTCTCCTTGGTGCTACACACGGGGTTAATGAAGGGTACCTTACTGATGGAGTAGGTTGCCACTCAAATTTGGTAATGGTTAAGACAATTACATATCCATGATTGTTAGCACAAACAAACTCCTAATGTGATTAGCTAGAGTAGTCTCCCATAGTCTTAATATCAGTCCTTGGGAACCAGAGGCATGAGGACCAAGGAGAACATGAGAGTGTCTATTGGACAGTAACTTCAAAAGAACCAGTCTGGGGCTATAAGACAGTTACTCCAGAAATAAAATGAAATCCATTTTAAAAATTAGCATTCTCAGTATTTGGAATCTTATGTCTGAAAACATCTGAGACCGAAGGGTTGATCACAGGCCAGTAAGGATACTCTTGAGAAGGCAAGCTAGGGACCATTTATATAAAGATCACACCGCCTACATAGAGATGGTGAAGAAAATAAAAAAAGGGCCAAAACTGAAGGAGAAGAGAATATGAAAGAATAGATGAAAGGAGAGGACAGAATATAGAGGTGTTAACCATGTAACACAGGAAGTTCAGCACTGAATACTCAAGGCAGCCAAATGATATTAAAAATACATTTTAAAAGGAACCGTGGGTACAAATAGCTGAGTACATGGCAAACATTGAAGGATTTAATGAACATATAGGTCAAGAGATCAGGAAGAAACCTGAGGCTGGGCAGGGTTTGACTAGGAAGGAGGATCAGCTTATCAGGAAAAACCATTTTCATGTTTAGTTTTTGTCTTCCTTGACCCTAAATACTGATGATACATTACAATTAAGAAAATGAGAATTCTATGTATATGTTGTAGAACCAATTCTTAGTGCAATGTCTGGACTCAAGTGTAAAGTTCTAGTACCCAGGTGGCAAAGATAGAGAGATTGATGCTAGTTTATGTCCATTCTAGAAAGAATGATGAAATATAAGTAAACTCTGGCCATGAAGTCAAATCATTAATAAAAAGAAATAGAATTCTTTCTGAGCACTTGTTGTTCACCGGTGACAAATGGGTCAGACTGTGTGTGCTAGAGACTTTCTTTTACTCTGACCTGGAGCATACACAGGAACTGGAGAAATCATCTTGATCTGGATTCTCTTCAGTATTAGGCATCATGCTAAAGGCAATTTCCCAGCTTTATAATCATTTACCTCACTAGACACAATATAATCTTTGTAACCACACGGAATTATAAAGCTACAAATATGAGACAGGAATCCCTAAAGACTCTGTTTTACATCACTGATATGTCTGTGTCACCTGAAGCTGGAATTTTTTGGCTAAAACTACCAGTACTATTTCATGATACTATTCTACATACTAGCCAATCAAAACCCGAATCACCTTGGGGTACTTATGGTAAGGACAAACCTATTTTCCCAAACTGTGTTCATATTACAAACCTGAAAATATCTGGTAAGTAAAGAAATTTAACATTTCTTTAGCTGATATTCCCATATATTTTGAGAAGTCCAGACAGTGTGGAAGCATAGGGAATGTACTGAACTAAAACCTGGTGCCCTTGTGTCAGTTTTGGCCCTGATTGATCTGAGCTCAGATTTTGGACACAGCATTCCTTCTTTCATTATAAGGATCTCAACATTCCATAGCAGCAAAGTAACAGGCTCTGGGCACACCTAGAGGTAGAGTGCTTAGGAGAGCACAATGTAGAGAAAGCACCCAGGTAGTTCATGGGAGGTTTTCCAGAGAAGCAGAAAGCTGGGGTGTACACAGGAACACTCAAAGCCAAGATGTCTCATTGTGGTAGCCATCCTGCACTCAGTTTCCACATTAACCTTTGAACTGCAGTGCTCTTCAGTAGCAGTGTTGTGATGGGAGGGAAACTGGCTGCCACATCTGCCAACCCTCTATGGACAGGGTTGTCCTGGCTGACCTGCCAGGATTTGCAGCTGTGTCCTATTGGGGACTCAGAGCACAACTCTCATGGACTAGATCTTTATGGTTTGAATGGAAACTTCAGGACAGAAAATGTGACTGTGTGTCATGTCTAGGACACAGAGAAACTATATTACCTACTGTGGTCCTCCAGGCAAAATCTTTAAAAGATTTTTAAAGTGCCAGCACTACTTGTGAAGATATGCCACCTGAGCACCCGGGGGCCATGGAGATATAGATTTTTAATTCTACAATTAAGTGATTGAAGCAGGATGGTAGACACAACCCATACTGCAGAGTAATAAACTTACAATTTTAATTGAAATATGGACTTAAGTCAACACTTATCATATATAGGAATTTTCTCCTTTTTATTTTCTATATTCTTTGTTTATATTATATATGATTTTCCCTTTCCCAGTTTGGCCCTCAGCATAAGTCCCATAAGCCCTCTTCCCTTTGCCTGTTCCCCAATCAATTCCTCCCACTTCTCTGTCCTGGCACATATCAAATCATTCCCAAAAAGAAACTAGGAGAGGAAGGAGAGAGCCCTGGTCCTGGAAAGGCTTTTTGCAGCAATGTAGGGGATTACCAGGAATTTCAATGGAGATTGATTTACTGAGGCACAGTGGTTTATTTAGCAATGCATATATTAATATAACATTAATTCACAGTGAAGCAAAGTATCTCCTTTCCTAACTTATTGTTCATCTTGTGACAGGTGGGAACCTCCTGAACCCTAGGCACTCAGACCAACAGAGTCTAGGCAATGATGAATCTTTGTGTACAGTAACAACAAGTGTGGTCTCAACACAGTTACAAATAAAGGTAATTTGTGTGGAATTCTTAGAGGCAAATTTAAAACCTCAATGTCTTTTTCTGTGTTTAGACTAGTGATTCTCAAATGTTTTCACCCAACTGGTAGTATATCATTATTTCCTTATATTTCCACTGGGATCAGAGAAAACAGGTCAATGCTCTGTCCAATTAGTCTACATTGAACTATATTGAACACTGCCCTCAAACACTCTAACCCAAGACAGCCTTGTACAATGCTGTGGTCCAAGGGGCTCAGAGTTCTCAAAGCCTGTATGGCCTACTCAAGATCCTCAGCCTTAGTTTCTCAACTTCTCAAACATCAGGATCTTAGTTTTCATTCCTCATGATCATGCAAATGCATAACCCTCCTATGTGTACACAACCACTCACAGCTATGTAAAGTCTTCTGGTCCTGATTTCAATAAATAGCCTATTTGTAACCCAACTCCTTAACTTGAACATTCCCTCAGAGCTCCTTTGCATTATGTTTATAATCAGAAGAGACATTCCTAATCCCAAATCTATCGCTTTACTAGCATAATAAGACATACCAAAGTATGATTATTCACTAAATTTATGAAGTTGAATTGACACTTGGGGTGTTCTATTCACTCTAATTTCTTTAGGGAGAGAGGTTTGTGAATCTGACACAGATATACAAACATAAATGTGGGGGGGGAGCATTATTGTGCTAGAAAGCTGGAATGGCAGAATGCCAGGCAAAGTGTTTTGATGTTTCCTGTCTTCTCTTTTCTGTCTTAGAACATCGCCAGGCATGATAATGCCACTCTTCTTCCCCAAGAGCGGTTCCAACTTCTGAGTGCTCTTGGGCAGAACATCGAAATAAATAAGAATTTTTCACTGGCATTTTATACGAGCCTGAGCAAACACTTCTACAAAATAGCAGCTGACCTTGATCACTGTGGACAAAAGGAAGCAGCCTTTGTGCTCTACCACAAATTCCTCACGTGAGAACCTGCAGTTTATACTCCGTTTCTCCAAAACTTTTTTTTGTTCAGTCTGCTTTTCTATTCAGGGTTTTCCTCTTTGTTGACAGCTATAGAACTTGAGGATGTTATTATTTCATCAGATTTCTGGCACTGCCCACACAGACTTTTTCTTGTGATTCAAAGATATGAGGACCAAAATGGTGGTGTTATAAATAAGGAAATATAATGGCACACAAGGTCCAGCTCATAGTGGAAGAAAAGAGGGCTGAAAATCAGTGTGTATCTGAATTGATAGCTATTTTGATTTTCAAATCTCCCTTGATATAAACTGTCACAGGTTTGTCTCTGATGGGTGGCCATGCTTATTCAGTTCTATGGGAGAGAGGTAGGCATTCCTGTAGCTTCACAGTCACCAGAGGATTGTTGACTACCTGGCTTCTGTGTGGTTAACCATCCTTAGGGATTTCTCCAAACTGTTCATTGTATTGCATGGGAAGAGTGAAAAATAGATTGTAAAGCTGTCACCACGAAATAGTTCTTACAGCCTCAGTGACAAGGGTGCTTTGACTTTAGTAAGGGGAAGATCAAAAAGTCTCACCAATCCTGATTGGCCTTAAAATTAATGAAACAGAATATAAGGAGATATACAGGAGCTCAGCTACTAGGGAGTGGTTTTCTGGACATGATTTCATTGATCTTCAGAAGACTGAATGTTTAGTAGGTACATCAATTACTGTTCCACAACTACAAAACTTAGATTTATAGATGAGTTGAGGCACCACAGTTTGCATTCCATTTGTTGTACACATACTACAACAGGGGTTCTCTTGGATTTCCATTGGTGGTTTCCAGTAAAATGAAGGCTTCCTCTTGAGGTCATAATAAATCTCCTCTCATTTCTTCCCTTTTCAAAAAACAAGACTCTCTTACCAAACTGTCACATTTTCTCCCATACATCAGCTTCCCAGATTGAATTTCTGGTCATATCCTCTTCTCAAGCATAGTTTCTTACAAGGCAGTGAATCTTGAATCTTGGACAGACATGAGCGTTGAAGCAGTTTACTAGCATCTTTCAGTGCATCATGAGACTAGGTGCCCAGGGCTCATCAGCACCTAGAACTGAGCACCCTCAGTATCTCCTCTCATTGCCTAGTGATGTCTGAGGTGAGGTGGTAAACTCCCAGTAAGCAATACACAAAAGTGCTATGTGAGCAAAGATTAATATTGGGAATGAAAGACTGAGATCACTGTATTTTTTTTCTAGTTTAAGTCCAGGAGTCCATCCTGTTTCCTCAAGGATCTGTGGGTCTATCTGATGCCTCCTGGGTGTTGAAATGACCAACTGGCACTGTGTCACATTAACTATGCTTATAGGCTGCTAATGTTTGCTGAATGTGCCAGTTTCATGGAAGAATTTTGATATTCTTTCTCCAGTCTCAGTAATGGAAATGGATGTGGGATCTCATGGTGTACCTTATTAAACACCAGTAACTTCTGAAGCAGTGACTACAGAGTCCAAATTTCCTCAGGGACTCATTTAGACATTTTAATTTCTCTGCACAGCTTAGTCTCTCTGCTCTATTCCTTTAGACTCTATGTGGAAAAGCTCCCTGCAGATAAAAAGTACAAAGACGTTGTGGAGATTTATAAAAAATCAAATATTCTCAAGGTAGGTTTTCATTCTCAATGTGGCTCACCAAAAACTCCAGAGCAGAACACAGCTGTTCACAGAAAAGCCACAGATGATGGCACTAGAAGGAATGGGGGGCAATGCTGCTTCAGGAATTCTGTATAGAGGGGGTGGCTGGGAATGGGGTCCAAGTCATGCATGAGATACTGCTGCCCCTGACAACCTCTTTTCTTTCTCTCTTTTCTGACATGAGCACTGTTCTAATTATCCATTTTGGTTTTGTATTGCAGACAACAAAACAGATTTTTGTAAGGGCTGAGGAGCTGAAGAGAGACCTGATGAATGAATACACTGAAGAACATCTTGTTTACTTGACAGAAAAGGTTAGTGTGAGGAGAAGCATGGATATAGGAGGACTGTGTGACAACTACTCACTCTGTACCCAGGACTGTCTTCTTCAGTGTCTTTGAAGTGTGTGAGTCAATGAAAGGGCTCCACATGCCCTCTGTAGTCCAATCAACACACATGAACACACACACACACACAAACACACACATACACACACACACACAGACAGACACATACAATGTCATGGTATACTAAGAAGACTGAGACCTAACTTTATTAAAAACAGGAAAAGAGTAAGGTAGAAGAATGGATTTTCCAAAACACCAGGGATACAAGGCCCTAGACTGAAATGTCAGACTTTAACGAAACTTCACTTTGTTCATATCTGGGCTGAAAAGACGTTTCTTCCAAAATTTGAAGTAGTGGCCTAAATTCTTTTCCTTTCCTGCAGAAGAAAGAAGAAGAACTGTCCAGGAAGGCATCATTCTTGGAGGAAAAACAAAAGATCAGAACACGACTTTCAAAATGGGCTTCCTTTCCTTTTCAAAAACGGTATGGTTCTCAAGAAAAATAAACAAGGTGGGGAGGAGGGCCCTGGAGCACCAATTTCATCAAAGGAAGCTCAGCCTTATTCAGTAACAACTGGAACCTTCAGTCCAACAGTGGTGCCTTCAGGAAAGAAAGCCTGCAATGAAGCAGCTCCAACAACATCACCAGCTGCCAAGGAGGCTGCAGAACTTGGCACCTTAGAACATCCAGGTGAGTCACCACAGGTTTCTCACTAGGACAAGCCTTGTATAGAAGTGGTTCCAAATGCATCTGGGTCAGGAAAACAGGATTGAGACTGAAGCTCACCAGTAATTTAAGGCAGAGGTGCTGGACAGGTCAAGTCAGGAACACTGGACCCCACAGAGAATCCTGAATCTCCTGCCATGTGATCAGTCTTCTGCTTGTGGTTTAATGAACATATAGGTCAAGAGATCCGGAAGGATCCCTAGGCTGGCACAGGATGTTACTAGGAGGGCCAGCTTATCAGGAAAAACACCTTTCATGTTTATCATCTTCTGAGTCCCTAAACACTGATGATGCTTTACAATTAGAAAATAAGCATTCTATGCATATATTGTAGAACCAAATCTTAGTGCAATGTCTGGGTTCAAGAGTAAAATTCTAGCACGCAGGTGGCATAGGGAGAGGGATTGATGCTAGTTTATACCCATTCTAGAAAGAATGATGAATTATAGGCAATCTCTGGCTATAAAGTCAAATTATTATTACAATGAAATAGAAATTTTTCTGAGCACTTGTGGTTGACAGGTGCCAAATGTGCTAGGGATTTCCTTTTACTCTGACTTTAAGCTGGAGTCATTGTGGTATTCTAGATTCTATTTAGTATTAGGGATCAAGCTAAATCGAATTTCCAAGCTTTATACTCATTTACCTTACTAGACATTGTATAATCTTTGTAACCACAAGGAATTATAAAGCTACAAAAATAAGACAGGAATCAATAAAGACTTGGTTGTATATCACAATGAGACTGTGTCTCTCCAACCAGGAATTCTTGGACCAGAGCTACCAGTACAGTTTCATGATACTATTCTACCTACTAGCCAATCAAAATATGAACCATGTTGAGGTCCTTATGATAAGGACAAACCTGTTTCCCCAAACTGTGTTCACATTACAAACCTTACAATGTATTGTATGGAAAGAAATGGGAACATTTCTTTAGCTGATATGCCCATATTTTGAGAAGTCCAAACAGTGTAGAAGCATAGGGAATGTACTGAACTAAAATCTGGTGACCTAGTGTCAGTTTTGGCTTTGATATATCTGAGATTATGATTTTGGACAGAGCATTTCCTCTTCCACTATAGGGATCTTCACATTGTATAGCAGCAAAACTAACAGGTTGACCTGTGAGCACAAGTAGATGCAGAGTGCTTTAGGGAGCACAGTATAGAGAAAGGACCCAGGTAGCTCATGGGAGGTTTTGCAGAGAAGCAGGCAGTGGTGGCACACACTTTTAATCCCAGTACTTGGGAAGCAAATACAAGTGGATTTCCCAGTTGGAGGCCAGCCTGGTCTACAGAGTGAGTTCTATGAGAGCCTGGGATATACAGAGAAACACTATCTAGAAAAAAAAGAAAAAAGGAAGCTACATATTTTTGCAGCTGTCCTGCAAAGGATCTGTGTAGGCCCAGTGCTTTCTGCTTCTCCCAGTTCATGCTAGCTCTGCTCAGATCAATTGGAGGGCTCTGTTCTTCTTTTCTTTCATTCTGTCTGCTTTGACATTATTTTGTCCTCCTATTCTGCACAGTTCCCTGATATATGAATGGGACTGATAGGAGGATTGATGGAGACACATCACATAGGTCTGTGTCTTTCATTCCCTGTCTCTGTCTGAGTGTTTCTCTCTGTTTTTGTTGCTCTGTCTGTCTCTGTCACTGTCTGTGTCTGTCTGCCTCTCTCTTTACCTCTCTCTCTGTCTCTCTGTCTCTGTTTCTCTGTCTCTCTGTCTCTCTCTCTCTCTCTCTCTCTCTCTCTCTCTCTCTCTCTCTCTCTCTCTCTCTCTCTCTCTCCATAATATCTTGGTATTGGACACTATGTTCACACTTGGTGAAGAAGGAATCTTTTCTTATAATGGCTGAATAGGGCATTGAACATTGGGATTAGAAGAATTGGACTGCTAGATTGTTTCTTTTATTTAATTTTTTAGACCAGTAGGATTTGATTTTAAACTAGATCTCTGGTCATCTAGACTCTATGTTTTTGTCACATAAGCAGTGTCTTGTATATATTCTGTCTCATTAATTGGGCCTTAAGTCAAATCAGACATTTTTATATTATTCCTAGAGGTTCTCTGACACCACTGCCCTAGCATATCTGGCAGGTATAACTGGCCAATGAGAAATATTGTAGGTCAAGGGGTTTGTGGCTGAGTTGGTATTTGTTTCTGTTTCAGTAGCCAACAGAGTATGTTCCTATAACAAAGAAACAAGGACATAAGGGTAAAGGTTTCAAGCATGCATCAGCTCAAATTCAATTTCTTTTTTTAAATTGAGTATCTTCTTCATTTACGCTGCGGATGATAAAACCTTTCCCAATTTCTACCCTCCCAAAAGCTCCCTCCCCAAAGATTCCCAACCCTTCCTCCCACCCACTGCATCCATGTATATGCCCCTCTACCTGTCACACTTCCACCTCCTCCCCACCTCTGTCGGTTTCCCTTTTGGGGGGGCCTCAATTGAGCCTTTACCTGACCAAAGACCACTCCTGCAACTGATGCCCAACAACACATTCCTATGCCACATTTTTTCCTGGAACCATATGTACCTCTTGGTTGATGGTTCAGTCCCTGGGAGTCTTGGGGTGTCTGGGTGGCTGAAGTCATTGTTCTTCCCCTGGGGTGTAAACCCCTTCAGCTCCTCCAGACCACCCTCCAGATCCTGCATTGGACACCCCATGCCCAGTCCAGTAGTTGGTTGCTAGTTTCTGCCTTTGTATTAGTAGGGCTCTGGCAGGGCCCCTCTGGAGACAGCCATGGCATGCTCCTTTTGTACATACTTCTTGTCATAGTGTCGGAGTTTGGTGACTGTTTATAGGATGAATCTCCAGGTAGGGCAGTCTCTGGGTGGCCTTTACTTCAATGTCTTGTCTCCCTTATTGCTCCTGTGAGTATTATGTTCCCTTTTTCAGAGGAACCGTAGCACCCTCAGTTAAGCCCTCCTACTTCTTGAGCTTCCTGTGCTAGGTGAATTGTAAATTGTTTCTTCTGAGCTTTGGACTAGCAATGGCTTATTAGTGAGTGCATACCATGTGTGTTCTTGTGACTGGGTTACCTTGCTCAGGGTGACATGTTCTAGTTCCATCCATTTGCCTAAGATTTTCATGAATTCATTGTTTCTAATGGCTGAATAGTACTCCATTGTGTACATATACCACATCTTCTGTATCCATTCCTCTGTTGAGGGGCATCAGGGTTCTATCTAGGTTCTGGCTATTATAAATAAAATTGCTAAGAACATATTGGAGCATGTGTCCATATTACATGTAGGAACATCTTCTGGGTACATGACCAAGAGTGGTATAGCTGGGTCCTCAGATAGTACTATGTTTAATTTTCTGAGGAATCACCAAACTAATTTCCAGAGTGGTTTTACCAGCTTGCAATCCCACCAACAATGGAGAAGTGTTCTTCTTTCTCCACATCCTCTCCAGCATCTGCTGACCCCAGAGTTTTTCATCTTAGCCATTCTGACTGGTGTAAGGTGCAATCCCAGGGTTGTTTTGATTTGCATTTCCCTGATAGCTAAGGATGCTGAACATTTCTTTAGGTGCTTTAGAGTCATTTGAGTTTCCTCAGTTGAGAATTCCCTGTTTAGCTCTGTACCCAATTTTTTAATAGGGTCAGTTGATTCTCTGGAGACTAAAGTCTTCAATTCTTTGTATACATGGATATAAGCCTTCTATCGATGCAGGGTTAGTAAAGATCTTTTCCCATTTTTTTGGTTGCCATTTTGTCCTATTGACTGTGTCCTTTGCCTTACAGAAGCTTTGCAGTTTTATGAGGTCCCATTTGTTGATTCTTGTTCTTAGAGCATAAGCCATTGGTGTTCTGCTCAGAAACTTTGCCCCTGTGACCATGTGTTCAAGGTTTGTCACCACTTCTTCTCTATAAGCTTCAGTGTGTCTGATTTTATCTGTAGATCCTTGGATTTATCTGTAGATCCACTTGGATTTGAGCTTTAGACAAGGAGATAAGAATGGGTCCATTTGCATTTTTCTGCATGCAGACCTCCAGTTGATCCAGCACTATTTTTTTTTAAATGCTCTCTTTTGTCCACTGGATGTTGTTTAGCTTCTTTGTCAAATATCAAGTGACCATAGGTGTGTGGATTCTTTTCTGGGTCTTCAATTCTATTCCATTGATCTTCCTAGCTGTCTGCATACCAATACCAAACAGTTTTTATCACTATTGCTCTGTAGTAGAGCTTGAGGTTAGGGATGGTGATTTCCCCAGAATATCTTTTTTTGTGAAGAATAATTTTTGCTATCCTGGTTTTTTTGTTATTCCAGATGAATTTGTGAATTGCTCTTTCTAGATCTATGAAGAACTGATTTGGAATTTTGATGAGGATTGCATTGAATCTGTGGATTGCTTTCGGCAAGATGGCCATTTTTACTATATTGATCCTGCAAATCCATGAACATGGGAGATCTTTCCATCTTCTGAGACTTTCTTCGATTTCTTTCTTCAGAGGCTTAAAGTTCTTCTCATATAGACACTTCACTTGCTTCGTCAGGTTCACACCTAGGTGTGAAATATTATTTGGTACTATTGTGAAGGGTGTCATTTCCCTAATTTCTGTCTCATCTTGTTTATCCTTTGAGTAGAGGAAGGCTACTGATTTGTTTGAGTTAATTTTATATCCAGCCACTTTGCTGAAGTTATCAGCTTTAGGAGTTCTCTGGTGTAAGTCTTGGAGTTGCTTAAGTATACTATCATATCATCAGCAAATATTGATAGTTTGACTTCTTCCTTTCCAATTTGTATACCTTTGCCCCCTTTTTCCTGCCTGATTGCTTTGGCTAAGACTTCAAGTACTAAGATGAATAGATAGGGAAAGAGTGGCCAGCCTTTTCTGGTCCCCAATTTTAGTCTGATTGCTTTAAGTTTCTCTCCATTTAGTTTGATGTTGATTAGTTAGAATGGGTCAATTTACATTTTTTTGCATGCAGACCTCCAGTTGATCCAGCACCATTTTTTTTTAAATGCTGTCTTTTTTCCACTGGATGTTTTTTAGCTCCTTTGTCAAATATCAAGTGACTAGAGGTGTGTGGATTCTTTTCTGGGTCTTCAATTCTTCAGTATGCAGTATATTGTTTTCACTATGTTTAGGTATGGGCTTTGGATTCCCAATCTCTCCAAGTCTTTTATCATGAAGGGATACTGAATTTTGTCAAAAGCCTTTTCAGCATCTAATGAAATAATCATTGGTTTTTTTTTCCCTTTGGATTGTTAATGTAGTAAATTAGAATGACGGATTTCTGTATGTTAAACCATCCCAGCCTCACTGGGATGAAGCCTAAATGATCATGGTTAATTATATAGTTCTGATGCATTCTTGGATTCCGTTGGTCAGGGTGTTGTTCAATATTTTTGGTTTGGTTTAGGTATAAGTGTGATTTTGGCTTCATAGAATGAGTTTGGTAGTGTTCCTTGAGTTTCTATTTCGTGGAAATGTTTGAGATTATCGGAATTAATTCTTCTTTGAAGATCTGATAGAATTCCCCACTAAACCCATCTGGTCCTGGGCCTTTTTTTGAAGGGAAAATACTCATGACTGCTTCTATTTCTTCAAGGCTTATGGGACTATTTATATGGTTTATCTGATCCTGTTTTGACATTGACACCTGGTATGTATCTTGAAAGCTATCCATTTCATCCAGGTTTTCAAACTTTGTTGAGTATAAACTCTTGTACTAGGATCTGATGATTTTTTGAATTTCCACAGCTCCTGTGGTTATGTCTCCCTAATCATTCCTGATTTTATTAATTTGGATGCTGTCTCCATGCCCCCTGGTTAGTCTGGCTAAGGGTTTATCTATCTTGATTTTCTCAAAGAACCAGATCCTTGTTTTGTTGATTCTTTGTATAGCTCTTTTTTACTTCTGCTTGGTTGATTTTGGATCTAAGTTTGATTATTTCCTGCAGTCTACTCCTCTTGGGGGTATTTGCTTCCTTTTCTTCTAGAGCCTTCAAGTGCGCTGTCAAACTGTTAGTGTAAGCTCTCTCCATTCCTTTTTTGGAGGCACTTAGAGCTATGAGCTTTCCTCTTAGCACTGCTTTCATTGTGTCTCATAAATTTTAGTATGATGTGTCTTCATTTTCATTGAATTCTAAAAAGTCTTTAATTTCTTTATTTCTTCCTTGACCAAGCTATCGTTGAGAAGAGCATTGTTCAAAGTCCATGTATATGTGTGTTTTCCATTGTTGTTGTTTGAGCTTAAGACCAGCCTTAGGCCATGGTGATCTGATAAGATACCTGAAATAATTTCAATATTTCTATATCTGTTGAGACCTGCTCTGTAACCAATTATATGGTCAATTTTGGATAAGGTACCATAAGGTGCTGAGAAGAAGGTATATTCTTTTGCTTTATGGTGGAATGTTCTATAAATATCTGTTAGATCCAGTTGGTCTATAACTTCAGCTAGTTTCACAGTATCTCTGTTTAGTTTCTGATTCCATGATTTGATCATTTTTGGCAGTGCGGTGCTGAAATCTCCCACTATTATCGTGTTGGGTGCAATGTGTGCTTTGAGCTTTATTAAAGTTGCTTTTATGAATGTGGGTGCCCTTATGTTCAGAGCATAAGTCTTTTCCTTTGAGCAGTATGAATTGTCCCTTCTTATATTTTTGGACATCACTACCAGTTTCATGATACTATTCTACCTACTAGCCAATCAACACCTGAATCAATTTGGGGTCCTTATGATAAGGACAAACCTATTTTCCCAAACTTTGCTCATATTACAAACCTTAAAATGTCTGGAGAGGAAAGAAATCTACACATTTCTTTAGCTGATATCCCCATATATTTTGAGAAGTCCAGAAAGTGTGGAAGCATAGGGAATGTACTGAACTAGAATCTGGTGCCCTAGTGTTAGTTTTGGCTCTGATATATCTGAGCTCATGATTTTGGACAGAGCATTCTATCTTCCACTAAAGTATCTTCACATTCCATAGTAGCAAAACTAACAGGCTGGGTTCTGAGCCCACCTAGAGGTAGAGTGCATAGGAGAGAACAGTGTAGATAACACACCCAGGTAGTTCATGAGAGGTCTTCCAGAGAAGCAGACAGAGAGCTGGGGTGTTCACAGGAACACTCAAAGCCAAGATGTCTCATTGTGGTAGCTATCCTGCACTCAGTTTCCACATTAACCTCTTCAGTAGCAGTGTTGTGATGGAAGGGAAACTAGCTGCCACAACTGCCAACCCTCTATGGAAAGGTTTGTCCTGTCTGGCCTGCCAGGATTGGCAGCTGTGTCCTACTGGGGACTCAGAGTATAACCCTCATGGACCAGATCTTTATGGTTTGAATGGAAATTTCAGGACAGAAAATGTGACTGTGTGTCATGTCTAGGACACAAAGATACTATATTACATACTATGGTCCTCCAGGCAAAATCTTTAAAAGAAGTGCCAGTGCCAGCACTACTTGTGACGATATGCCACCTTAGCACTAGGGGGCCATGGAGATACAGGCTTTTAATCCTACAATTAAGTGACTGAAGTAGGATGGTAGACACAACCCAAATTGCAGAATAATACACTTACAATTATAATTGAAATAAATGGTCTCAGGAAACAAGCTGGAGTAGCCATTTTAATATCAGATAAAACTGACTTTCAACCCAAAGTCATCAAAAGAGACCCTGAGGGACACTTCTTGCTGGTCAAAGGAAAAATACAACAAGAAGAACTCTCAATCCTGAACATCTATGCTCCAAATGCAAGGGCACCATCATTCGTAAAAGAAACTTTATTAAAGCTCAAAGCACACATTGCACCTAACACAATAATTGTGGGTGACTTCAACACTGCACTTTCCTCAATGGACCGATCAGGAAAATAGAAACTAAACAGGGACATAATGAAATTAATTGAAGCTTTGGACCAATTAGATTTAACACATATATATATGGAACATTCTATCCTAAAGCGAAAGAATATACCTTTTTCTCAGCACCTCATGGTACCTTCTCCAAAATCAACCATATAATTGGTCACAAGACAGACCTCAACAAATATAAGAAGATCGAACTAATCCCATGCCTCCTGTCAGATCACTATGGAGTAAAAGTGGTCTTCAATAGCAACAAAAACAACAGTAAACCCACATGCACGTGGAAATTGAACAATATTCTACTCAATGATACCTTGGTCAAGGAAGAAATAAAGAAATTAAAGACTTTTTAGAACTCAATGAAAATGAAGACACAACATACCCAAATCTATGGGACACAATGAAAGCAGTGCTAAGAGGAAAACTCATAGTCCTGAGTGCCTCCAAAAAGAAAATGGAGAGAGCATACATTACCAGCTTAATGACACACCTGAAAGCCCTGGAACAAAAAGAAGCTATTTCACCCAGGAGGAGTAGAATGCAGGAAATCATCAAACTAGATGATTAGAAGGCAGGAAATCAATCAAGTAGAAACAAAGAGAACCATACAAAGAATCAACAAAACAAGGAGCTGGTTCTTCGAGAAAATCAACAAGATAGTTAAACCCTTAGCCAGACTGACCAAAGGCCACAGAGAAAGTATCCAAATTAACAAACTTAGAAATGAAAAGGGAGATATAACAACGGAAACTGAGGAAATCCAAAAAATCATCAGATCCTACTACAAGAGCCTGTACTCAACACAACTGGAGAACCTAGAGGAAATGGACAATTTCCTTGACAGATACCAAATACCAAACTTAAATCAGGACCAAATAGAGCATTTAAACAGTCCCATAATGCCTAAATAAATTGAAGGAGTCATTGAAAGTCTTCCAACGAAAAAAAGCACAGGACCAGATGGTTTCAGTGCAGAATTCTATCAGACTTTCAAAGAAGAGTTAACACCAATACTCTTCAAATTATTCCTCAAAATAGAAACAGAAGGAACACTACCCAATTCCTTCTATGAAGCCACAATTACGCTGATACCAAAATCACACAAAGATCCAACAAAGAAAGAGAACTTCAGACCAATTTCCCTTATGAACATCGATGCAAAAATACTCAATAAAATTCTTGCCAACCGAATCCAAGAACACATCAAAAACGATCATCCACCCTGATCAAGTAGGCTTTATCCTGGCAATGCAGGGTTGGTTCAATATACGGAAATCTATCAATGCAATCCACTACATAAACAAACTCAAAGAAAAAAACCACATGGTCATTTCATTGGATGCTGAAAAAGCATTTGACAAAATTCAGAATCCTTTCATGCTTAAAGTCTTGGAAAGAACAGGAATTCAAGGCCCATACCTAAACATAGTAAAAGCAATATACAGCAAACCGGTAGCCAGCATCAAACTAAATGGAGAGAAACTTGAAGCAATCCCACTAAAATCAGGGATTAGACAGGGCTGCCCCCTTTCTCCTTATCTTTTCAATATTGTACTTGAGGTACTAGCTCAGGTAATTCGACAACATAAGGAGGTCAAAAGGATACAAATTGGAAAGGAAGAAGTCAAACTATCATTATTTGCAGATGACATGATAGTCTACCTAAGTGACCCAAAAAACTCCACTAGAGAACTCCTACAGCTGATAAACAACTTCAGCAAAGTGACAGGTTATAAAATCAACACAAGCAAATCAGTGGCCTTCCTATACTCAAAGGATAAGCAGGCTGAGAAAGAAATTAGGGAAATGACCCCCTTCACAATAGCCACAAATAGTATAAAGTATCTTGGGGTGACTCTTACCAAACATGTGAAAGATCTGTATGACAAGAACTTCAAGACTCTGAAGAAGGAAATGGAAGAAGACCTCAAAAAATGGGAAAACCTCCCATGCTCATGGATCGGTAGAATCAATATAGTTAAAATGGCCATTTTGCCAAAAGTAATCTACAGATTCAATGCAATACCCATCGGCATCCCAACTCAATTCTTCACAGAGTTAGAAAGAGCAATTATCAAATTCATCTGGAATAACAAAAAACCCAGGATAGATAAAACTATTCTCAGCAACTAAAGAAATTCTGAGGGAATTAGTATCCCTGACCTCAAGCAATACTACAGAGCAATAGTGTTAAAAACTGCATGGTATTGGTACAGTGACAGGCAGGAGGATCAATGGAACAGGATTGAAGATCCAGAAATGAACCCACACACCTATGGCCACTTGATTCTCGACAAAGAGGCTGAAAACATCCAATGGAAAAAAGATAGCCTTTTCAACAAATGGTGCTGGTTCAACTGGAGGGCAGCATGCAGAAGAATGCAAATTGATCCATCCTTGTCTCCTTGTACCAAGCTCAAATCCAAATGGATCAAGGACCTCCACATAAAGCCAGACACTCTGAAGTTAATAGAAAAGAAACTGGGGAAGACCCTTGAGGACATCGGTACAGGGAGAAAGTTTCTGAACAGAACACCAATAGCGTATGCTCTAAGAGCAAGAATTGACAAATGGGACCTCATAAAATTACAAAGTTTCTGTAAGCCAAAGGACACCATCAAGAGGACAAATCGGCAACCAACAAATTGGGAAAAGATCTTCACCAATCCTACATCAGATAGAGGGCTAATATCCAATATATATAAAGAACTCAAGAGGTTAGACTCCAGAAAAGCAAACAACCCTATTAAAAAATGGGGTACAGTGTTAAACAAAGAATTCTCACCTGAAGAACTTCGGATGGCGGAGAAGCATCTTAAAAAATGCTCAACTTCATTAGTCATTAGGGAAATGCAAATCAAAACAACCCTAAGATTTCATCTTACACCAGTCAGAATGGCTAAGATTAAAAATTCAGGAGACAGCAGGTGTTGGAGAGGGTGTGGAGAAAGAGGAACACTCCTCCACTGCTGGTGGGGTTGCAAATTGGTACAACCACTCTGGAAATCAGTCTGGCGGTTCCTCCGAAAACTGGGCACCTTACTTCCAGAAGATCCTGCTATACCACTCCTGGGCATATACCCAGAAGACTCCCCACCATGTAATAAGGATACATGTTCTACTATGTTCATAGCAGCCCTATTTGTAATTGCCAGATGCTGGAAAGAACCCAGGTATCCCTCAACAGAAGAGTGGATGCAAAAAATGTGGTATATATACACAATGGAGTACTATTCAGCCATTAGAAACAATGAATTCATGAAATTCTTAGGCAAATGGATGGAGCTAAAGAATATCATACTAAGTGAGGTAACCCAGACTCAAAAGGTGAATCATGGTATGCACTCACTAATAAGTGGATATTAACCTAGAAAACTGGAATACCCAAAACATAATCCACACATCAAATGAGGTACAAGAAGAAAGGAGGAGTGGCCCCTGGTTCTGGAAAGACTCAGTGAAACAGTATTCAGCAAAACCAGAACGGGGAAGTGGGAAGGGGTGGGTGGGAGGACAGGGGAAGAGAAGGGGGCTTGCGGGACTTTCGGGGAGTGGGGGGGCTAGAAAAGGGGAAATCATTTGAAATGTAAATAAATTATATCGAATAATAAAAAAAAAAGAAATAAAAAAAAATGCTCAACTTCATTGGTCATTAGGGAAATGCAAATCAAAACAACCCTGAGATTTCACCTTACACCAGTCAGAATGGCTAAGATTAAAAATTCCGGAGATAGCGGGTGTTGGAGAGGGTGCGGAGAAAGAGGAACACTCCTCCACTGCTGGTGGGGTTGCAAATTGCTACAACCACTCTGGAAATCAGTCTGGCGGTTCCTCCGAAAACTGGGCACCTCACTTCCAGAAGATCCTGCTATACCACTCCTGGGCATTTTCCCAGAGGATTCCCCACCATGTAATAAGGATACATACTCTACTATGTTCATAGCAGCCCTATTTATAATTGCCAGATGCTGGAAAGAACCCAGGTATCCCTCAACAGAAGAGTGGATGCAAAAAATGTGGTATATCTACACAATGGAGTACTATTCAGCCATTAGAAACAATGAATTCATAAAATTCTTAGGCAAATGGATGGACCTAGAGAACATCATACTAAGTGAGGTAACCCAGACTCAAAAGATGAATCATGGTATGCACTCACTAATAAGTGGATATTAACCTAGAAACCTGGATTACCCAAAACATAATCTACACATCAAATGAGGTACAAGAAGAAAGGAAGAGTGGCCCCTTGTTCTGGAAAGACTCAATGAAGCCGTACTCAGCAAAACCAGAACGGGGAAGTGGGAAGGGGTAGGTGGGAGGACAGGGGGAGAGAAGGGGGCTTACAGGACTTTTTGGGAGTGGGGGGGCTACGAAAGGGGAAATCATTTGAAATGTAAATAAAAAATATACCGAATAAAAAAATTAAAAAAAGAAATAAATTGAAACTTATCATTTATAGGAATTTTCTCTTTTGTTATTTTCTATAGTCTTTGTTTATATTATATATGATTTTCCCTTTCCCTGTTTGCCCCTCAGCATAATCCCATAAGCCCTCTTGCATTTGACTGTTCCCCAATCAACCCCCTCCCACTTCTCTGTCCTGTCACATATCAAATCATTCCCAAGAAGAAACTAGGAGAGGAAGAAGAGAGCCCTGGTCCTGGAATGGCTTTATGCAGCATTGTAGGGGATTACCAGGAATTTTCAATGGAGATTGACTTACTATGGCACAGTGGTTTATTTAGCAATGCATATATTAATGTAATATAACATTAATTCACAGAGAAGCAAAGTATCTCCTTTCCTAACTTATTGTTCATCTTGTGACAGGTGGGAACCTCCTGAACCCTAGGCACTCAGACCAACAGAGTCTATGCAATGACGAGTCTTTGTGTACAGGAACAACAAGTGTGGTCTCAACACAGTTACAAATAAAGGTAATTTGCATGGAATTCTTTGAGGCAAATTTAAAATCTCAATGTCTTTTTTGTGTGTTTAGACTAGTAATCCTCAAATGTTTTCACCCAACTCCTCATATATCAATTTTTCTTTATATTGCCACTGGGATCAGAGAAAACAGGTCAATGCTCTGTCCAGTTAGTCGTTACACTATATTGAATACTGCTCTGAAACATTCTAACCCAAGACAGCCTTGTACAATGCTATGGTCCAAGGTGCTCAGAGTTCCCAAAGCCTGTATGGCCTACTGAAGATTCTCAGCCTTAATTTCTGAACCTCTTAAACATCAGGAACTTAGTTTTCATTCCTCATGATCATGCAAATGCATAACCCTCCTATTTGTACACAACCACTCACAGCTATGTGAAGTCTTCTGGTCCTGATTTCAATAAATAACCTATTTGTAAGCCGGCTTCTTAAGTTGAACATTCCCTCAGAGCTCCTTTGCAATATGTTTTTCAATGGTAACAGGCATCCCTAATCCCAAATCTACCACTTTACTAGCATAATAGGAAATCCCAAGGTGGGATTATTCACTAAATGTATGAAGCTGAATTGACACAAGGGGTGTTCTATTCTCTCTAATTTCTTCAGGGAGAGAGGTTTGTGAATCTGACACAGATATACATACACAATTGTGTGTGTGTGTATATGTGTGTATGTGTGTGTGTGTGTGTGTGTGTCTGTGGGCAAAGCCATTAATGTGCTAGAGAGCTGAAATGCCAGCATGCCAGACAAAGTGTTTTGATGTTTCCTGTCTTTTCCTTTTTGTCTTAGAACATCGCCAGGCATGATAATGCCACTCTTCTTCCCCAAGAGAGGTTCCAACTGTTAAGTGCTCTTGGGCAGAACATTGAAATAAACAACAATGTTTCGTGGGCATTTTACGTGAGCCTGAGCAAAAACTTCTATAAAATGGCAGCTGACCTTGATCAATGTGGACAAAAGGAAGCAGCCTTTGTGCTCTACCACAAGTACCTCACGTGAGAACCTGCAGTTTCTACTCCTTTTTTGGAACTCGTTTTTTTGCTCAGTCTGCTGTTTTATTCAGGGTTTTCTTCTTTGTTGACAGCTATAGAACTTGAGGATGTAATCTTTTCATCAGATTTCTGGAACTGCCCACACAGACTTTTTCTTGTGATTCAAAGATATGAGGACCAAAATGGTGGTGTTATAAATAAGGAAATATAATGGCACACAAGGTCCAGCTCATAGTGGAAGAAAAGAGGGCTGAAAATCAGTGTGTATCTGAACTGATAGCTATTTTTGATTTTCAAATCTCCCCTGATGTAAACAGCCACAGATTTGTCTCTGATGGGTGGCCACACTTATTGAGTTCTATGGGAGAGAGGTAGGCATTCCTGTAGCTTCACAGTCACCAGAGGATTGTTGACTACCTAGCTTCAGTGTGGTTAACCATCCTTAGGAATTTCTCCAAACTATTCATTGTATTGCATAAGAAGAGTGAAAAATAGATTGTAAAGCTGTCACCATGAAATAGTTCTTACAGCCTCAGTGACAAGGGTGCTTTGACTTTAGTAAGGGGAAGATGGAAAAGTCTCACTAATCCAAGTTGGCCTTAAATTTTGTGAAACAGAATATAAGGATATATATAGTATAGGGAGGGGTTTTCTGGACATGATTTAATTGATCTTCAGAAGACTGAATGTTTAGTAGGTACGTCAATTACTGTTCCACAACTAGAGAGCTTAGATTTACAGATGAGTTGAGGTACCACAGTTTGCATTCCCTTTGTTGTACAAATACTACAACAGGGTTTCTCTTGGTTTTCCACTGGTGGTTTCCCATAAAATGAAGGCATTCTCTTGAGATCATAAAAAATCTACTCTCATTTTTTCCCTTCTCCAATAACAAATCTCTCTTACCAAAAAGTCACAAGTTCTCCCATACATCAGCTTCCCAGACTGAGTTTCTGGTCATATCCTCTTCTCAAGAAGAGTTTTTGACAAGGCAGTGAATCTTGAATCTTGGACAGACATAAGGGTTGAAGCAGTTTACTAGCATCATGAGACTAGGTACCCAGGGAACATCACCACCTAGAACTGAGCACCCTCAGTATCTCCTCTCATTACCTAGTGATGTCTGAGGTAAGGTGGTACACTCCCAGGTAGCAATAAACAAAAGTGCTATGTGGGCAAAGATTAATATTGGGAATGAAAGACTCAGACCACTGTGTTTATTTCCTAGTATGAAGTCCAGGATTACAACCTGTTTCCTCAAGGATTGTGTGTCTATCTGGTGCCTCCTGGGTGTTGAAATGACCAACTGGCACTGTATCACTTTAACTATGCTTATTGACAACTAATGTTTGCTGAATGTGCCAGTATCATGGAAGAATTTTGATAGTTTTTCTCCAGTCTAAGTAATGGAAATTGATGTGGGATCTCAGGGTGTGTCTTATTAAATACCAGTAACTTCTGAAGCAGTGACAACAGAGTCCAAGATTCCTCAGGGACTCATTTAGACATTTTAGTTTCTCTGCACAGCTTAGTCTCTCTGCTCTATTCCTTTAGACTCTATGTGGAAAAGCTCCCTGCAGATAAAAAGTACAAAGACGTTGTGGAGATTTACAAAAAATCAAATATCCTCAAGGTAGGTTTTCATTCTCAATGTGACTGACCAAATATCTCCAAAGCAGAACACAACTGCTCACCAAAAAGACACAGATGATGACACTAGAAGGAAGCGGGGGGTGGGGGCGTGGGGGGGTGGGCAGTGCTGTTTCAGGAATTCTGTACAGAGGGTATGGCTGGGAATTGCATTCAAGACATTCACGAGATACTGCTGCCCCTGCCATCTTCTATTCTTTCTCTCTTTTCTAACATTAGCACTGTTCTAATTATCCATTTTGGTTTTGTATTGCAGACAATAAAACAGATTTTTGTAAGGGCTGAGGAGCTGAAGAGAGACCTGTTAAATGAATATTCTGAAGAACATTTCGTTTACTTGACAGAAAAGGTCAGTGTGAGGGGAAGCATGGATATAGGAGGACTGTGTGACATATACACAGTCTGATCCCAGGACTGTCTTGTGCAGTGTCTTTGAAGTGTGAGTCAATGAAAGGGCTCCCTCTGTAATCCAATCAACACACATGAACATGCACACACACACACACACACACACACAATGTCGTGGCATACTAAGAAGACTGAGACCTAACTTTATTAAAAACAGGAAAAGAGTAAGGTAGAAGAATGGATTTTCCAAAACACCAGGGATACATGCCCTAGGCTGAAATGTCAGACTTTAACGGAACTACACTTTGTTCATATCTGGGCTGAAAAGATGTTTCTTCCAAAATTTGAAGTAGTGGCCTAAATTCTTTTCCTTTCCTACAGAAGAAGAAGGAAGAAGAACTGTCCAAGAAGGCATCATTCTTGAAAGAAGAAAAGAAGACCAGAACACGAATTTCAAAATGGGCTTCCTTTCCTTTTCTAAAACGGTATGGTTCTCAAGAAAAAAAAACAAGGTGGGAGGTGGGCGCTGGAGCACCAATTTCATCAAAGGAAGCTCAGCCTTATTCAGTAACAACTGGAACTTTCAGCCCAACAGTGGTGCCTTCAGGAAAGGAAGCCTGTGATGAAGCAGCTCAAACAACATCACCAGCTGCCAAGGAGGCTTCAGAAACTGGCACCTTAGAATGGCCAGGTGAGTCATCATCGTTTTCTTACTTGGAAAAGCCTTATATAGAAGTTGATCAAATTGCATCTGGGTCCGGAAAACAGGAGTGAGACTGAAGCTCACCAGTAAGGTAAGGCAGAGGTGCTGGACAGGTGCCTCAAGTCTGGAACACTGGGCCCCACACGGAATCCTGAATCTCCTGCCATGTTCTCAGTCTTCTGCTTCCATGGATCCGCTGGCTATGCTGTGGTAAGAGAACCTCATGAGATGAGTGCTGCTTTTATCTGTCTTGACAACCTGACTGTCTTGTCAGCATGTGGAGACAGAGCAATATTTCCATATGTATCTGTCAGATGTTGTTAAAAAACTTCTGAACTTTCCCTGCAGTTCAGCAACCACATGGGTCTCCCTCATATTTAAAACATTGCAAGATTGTGGACAGATTGTGGTAGTCTGACCCTGAGATAAGATACTGTGTATGTATTTGTGCTCTCTGCATCCTCTTATTACCTGAAGGATTTATTCACAGCCTCACAGATCTATCATAAATGCTCCATATGATTGAGCATAACCACAGCTGGCTTCATCAAGGTGGATTCTATGGAATAAGTGTAGTTTGACTCAATGCATGCCAGGATGTCACAGATTGTAAGTCATTTGTGTGAGTCAAGATCTAAGGCAACGTCCAGGTGGACACAGGAAAATACAAGTCTAGACTTCAGAGCGTAAATGCCAAAAAATCTGGAGATATGAATGAAGATCCAAGGAGACCTGTCTCTGCCAGGAGAAACACAGCAGAAGTTTTGCTTTTCTCTGACAGTATAGCTCCATGAATGCTTATGGTGTTCTACTCAGTTAGGAGATGACTTTGTCTAATGAGGACTTTCACAGAGAAATTTTATATCAGCTAAGAGTCACATCCAAAAATATTGCTCCATCCACTTAAGCAGACAGTAAAGCCCATGGCCCCTTCTCCCAGACACCAGTAACCAGAGCTTGGAGTAAAACTCCCTGCCTATCATGAGGAGGGGGATGAAGAAAAGGATCTCAATGACTTTGTATTACTTTCCTACGGTGATAGACTTGAGTTCTCCTCAGGGATACCAGGCCCTGTCTCCTCATACTTTTCTCTCTTTTCCATTACAGTTGAGAAAGGCAGAGGCCTGCGCCAGGTGGTCCTCCCTCATGATTTGTGCGATAAATTTCTCACTGCAGCAGGAATGAACACCAAGAAAAAAATAGAGACATGTGGTGTTCTATGTGGAGCCCTGGTAAAGATATAAACACTTCTGATTTGAGGCTGTTGCTTTCCCCTTGACTTTACATGACTCTCAGGGAACATAACTAGGGTCTCTATCCATACACATAACCTTCCAGAAGGAACTATGGTTGACAAGGTTGGCCATCTTGTATTGGATGACTTTGTATTTGGTTGTTTTAGAGAGTCTTTTGAAATGAACAATGTGGTTCAATGCTATAGATAGAAATGTTCATTCTAGTTGGGGGCTAGTGCCAGAAATTCCAGGCACTGGCAAACTGATGCTGGAATCTTCTTACAAGTTCAAATGAGCCTCAGTGTCAGAGTTCTATATTACCTAAAGGTAAAAGAATGCAAACAGAAAGCAGAAATGCAGGTAGCCAGGCATAAGTCACGGAAACAGACAAGTTGCCTCGTTGTAACCAGAAATCAATGGCTTTTAGGTCCTGGTCTAAGTATCTACTCTGGTAAGCTTTTGAGCACTAGTTTCCTAGGCATCTCTAGACTCCTGAGCAATCCTACTGGCTGCTACTGGAAAGACCCTAAGCCCAGGAGGTGTCAAGCTGGACATCTACATTTCTACTCAACATCTGTTCCTTTTTAGCTGTATCTTAGCAAAGCACAAGAGCAGCCAAGGATTTGAAACCACAAAGGGAGAAAGAAAAATGAGATTCATGTACTGTCTGGTCTGGGGCCTATTGTGTGTATGAGAGAATGGGTCTGAGACCTCCAAGAGTTGTGACAAGTTGTTTTCTCCTGGCAGGTTGGAGAGGAATATCACATCAGCCATATCCTCATTCCTGTCCAGGAAGGAGGCCCAGATTATTGCTGTGCAAAGCATGAGGAGGACCTCTTCTTTATTCAAGAAGGACTGGGACTTATTACATTAGGATGGATACATGTAAGCAAAAGGACCTCTGGGAATGAGGGTTCCTTTTCTGTTTCTTCAAAACAGCCTACCTAAAACTTGCTGTGCACAGAGGCAATTCATTCCAGATCATCGGCTCTGAGCATATATAACCAATAGTGTGCAGGTCAAATCAAAGGAGCATTTCCTGGCACTTTTACAGCTCTTTGTATTTTATGTTTACAAGGAGTAATTGTTCAAACTTTCAACTTTATGTTAATCTGCGTGGAGAATGGTAGCTTGACAGGATATAGGAGAAAATGTATATAGACCATATACCTAAAAGGTGTAGAGATGAAACTTAAGTAAGCCAAGAGTGTCTGTTCTAATGATTGTGGTTTTTATTTATGAAGAAGTACTTCCTTTGTGTACACTGAAATGATCTTACATGCAAGATTTTGAAGTGTTTGAACATGTATAGCATACATCTTTTGACTTTCAAGAAAACACATTTACTTGCCGAGAGAGTCTCTTGGATGATTCTGTTATTTTCAAAGATTGAAGTTCACAAAACTATTGAAATTATTCTAACAACGAATATAAGCCACAAGAAGGAGTATTACTTGTGTTTTTTGTGAGATCAAAAACTTCTAGTCAGACCTTGGGAAGTGCTGATGCTCTTCATTCCAATTGTATAAATTCTTCCTGCTGTGCCAAATTCAACAATATATTATGGCCAACTGATATTGGCCTTTTGTGGCTTGGGACTCAAAGGGGAAATCACACATAAAATGAGCACCAAGTCACATGAGACAAAGTGCACAATATACTTCAGGTGAGAAATATAGGACAGTGAGGGTTGCAGAGGAAGAGCTGTCACATGTAAAGTGACATGATGACTTGGGAGGAGGAGCCCAAAAAATTTATGGGAGAGGGGATAGCATTGGAGAGAGATACACTGAGATCCTATATCAGTGAGCATTTCTGTTGGCTAGGATTTGTGGTTTGTTTTGGAAACGGATGCCTGATCTTCACATATATAACCAAAGAGAACCCTGGCATACCTTGTCTAGGATGGAGGTAAAAATGGAGAGTGATTTGGAGTATAGAGAAAACTCTGGACTATTCTGAGGAAAAGAATGATGTAACCAAAGCCATACTCCAGAAGTTAAAATTAAGGAGTTGAAGGGCTCCTTGGGAAGGGAATGTCAGGTGTGGTTTGGGAGCTTATACCATGGAATGAGGATAAGAAGGTGATAGTCTTGTTTGTGTGTGTAGGAGGGATCAGGGTAATTCAGATACCCAGGCAATAGGGGTAGAGGCTGAGGAGTCAGGCTGGGCAGGATTTCAATTGGGCTCATGGAGTTAGAAGTGCTCCTCTCATAAACATGAATAGGGTTGCAGAAGAGGACAGATCTTGACAGCAGGGTTCAGTTATACTGTTTGGAATTGAAGGCACATAGATATTCCAACTGCATCAACATTGGGAGGATGTTGTGAGAAGCCTAGAGAGGGACCTGAGCCACGTGCAGGTGGCTCATGAACCTGGTAAATAGGGAGACCTGGCTGCAAGAGAAACAATTCCCTGGCAGATTAGGTGAATGTCTAATGAGGAAAGCAGGGTATATAGGGATGAAGAAGAAACAAGGGTGAAGGAGAACAGGATATGATGTTCTCAGAAGCCGCATAACAGGGATGCAGGAAGAATGACGTCAGGATTTGACCTGCTGGAGCTCTGAGGATATTGACTTAATGCCTTCTAAGTCATGGTGGGCAGAGATTGCAATGTTCAATAATGTCATAAAATCTGGGTGTACTGTCACACTCCTGGACCCCCAGCATTCAGGACGATAAGACTTGTAGGTAGAGAATTTGGTGCCAAGTTGATTGAACTGTAATATTGTGCCTCAAAACAAGAAGTCACTTAATTAGGAATTGGTCAGTGTGGAGTCTGTCATAACGGTCATACTGAAGCAGGCATCTAGGACCTAGAATCTAGGGGAATTTGAAGTGAGAAGGCTGCTCTTAGGAAATGGGTTAGCAGATTACTGACCTGTAGGACCTGTGAGATGGTTTGGACATGGTATCTTCTTGTTTGTTGTTTTCTTCAATTTTTCTTTGATTTCACTTTAGTTGTCAAAGGCTTGATGTTTTAAATTATAGCATAGCTGTGAGTGTACATATGTAAAAAGAGTTGGGGTTGCAAATTGGTACAACAACTCTGGAAATCAGTTGGGCAGTTCCTCAGAAAACTGGGCACATCACTTCCGGAAGATTCTGCTATACCACTCCTGGGTATATACCCAGAGTATTCCCCAGCATGTAATAAGGATACATGCTCCACTATGTTCATAGCAGCCCTATTTATAATAGCCAGAAACTGGAAAGAACCCAGGTATTCCTCAGCAGAAGAATGGATGCAAAAAATGTTGCATATATTCACAACGGAGTACTATTCAGCCATTAGAAACAATGAATTCATGAAATTCTTAGGCAAATGGATGGAGCTGGATAACATCATATACTAAGTGAGGTAAGCCAGTCTCAAAAGATCAATCATGGTATTCACTCACTAAGAAGTGGATATTAACCTAGAAAACTGGAATACCAAAACCATAATCCACACATAAAATGATGTACAACCCCCTGGTTCTGGAAAGACTCAGTGTAGCAGTATAGGGCAAAACCAGAGCAGGGAAGTGGGAAGGGGAGGGTGGGAGAACAGGGGGAGGGAAGGGGGCTTATGGGACTTCTGGGGAGTGGGGGTCCAGAAAAGGGGAAATCATTTGAAATGTAAATAAAAATATATCGAATAAAAAAAGGGAAAAATAAGTTATAGCATAGTTGTGAGTGTACATACATAAATAGAGTTGTTAAATATCTCAAGGTGGATGCATCTATATGCATACACAACTTAGAGATAGAAATGAGAATCTGCTAAAAGCCTGATCCAAATTTCTCACTTCCTTCCTCTGAAATTGAATCCTCTCTTGATCTCACCATGTCTTCCTCCATTTTATATATGAACCTCCTCAATTCTAGCAGTACTTTGTGTTCATTGTGCAGAAATGTGATTACTATCTGTAAGTGTGGACTCATGAATGTATTCGTCTGATGGGTAGTTACATCTGGTGGCCCAGTGAGAATGGGAGGGAAGTAAAGGAAAGAGTCATAGTATTATCAGGCAGATGGTTCAATTTTCCTTTTCCACATGACAGATGTGGTTCTGCATGGAGAGATTTTGGAAATCACAGGAGAGAACAGATTGTTAATGATCCATGGCCTCCCTTCCTTGCTGGATCAACCATAGCTGACTGGGCTAACTTACAATTCTTGACTTCTTTTGTCTTCTCAGACCCATCCAACCCAGACAGCCTTTTTGTCAAGTGTAGATCTACACACACATTTTGCATACCAAACGATGCTCCCTGAATCCATAGCTGTGGTGTGTGCTCCCAAGTATAAACAGTAAGTATGTGAGATTCAAGTCTGGAATTTAGAATTACAAAATTGTCAATGGCTCCAAACTATTTAAAAATTGTCTATGTACAGAATGTCTTAATTGATTGCTATGAAAGCCTTCCTTTAAGGTGCATAGTCTAATGATCACCAGCCACTCTTAAAAGATAAGATGACACCACTGCTGGTTTTCTAAGACAACCTCTCAAGAAATTTACTCAAGAGGCAGAGATTGAACAAATTCCACAGAAAACACTGTATAAGAGTTTTATGTCTTTTATTTCACAATGCTGTGTTACTCTGAATTCTTCAGGAGAGGTAGTATTGGGCAAGCAATGAATCATCCTGCTTTCTTTTATAATATTTTTGTACACTTGATGTGCTACAGGAATAAGATTGCTCTGGTTTTAGAATTTTGTCCCTTCTGCCTCAGATTTATTGGTTTAAACAGACCTAACTCATTGCTACATTGTTCTTCCTACATATTTCTACTGTTGACTTCCTCTGCCCACTTAGATTATCGTGCAAGAAAGGGATCCAGAGACAGAGAGACAGAGATGCTTATATATGACAAAAGGAAGGAAAGTGAATAAATGAATGAATGAATGAATAAATAAATAAGAAAGTGTAGATGGAAGATCAGGGGGAAAGACATCAAAGAAAAAAAGAAAGGAGAAACACTAAGAAACTAGTGGATAATTAAAACTAGGACATGGATGTCAAGGTCTAGGAGGAGGACAGTGTGGACCATGATCAATTACAATAGGCAGACATAGTCCGCAGTTACTAAAATAGAAGGGAAACACTGTTCAAAGAAGAGGAGAAGAGAGATAGGAGGTTTT
Organism: Apodemus sylvaticus; assembly: GCF_947179515.1. Lineage (NCBI taxonomy): Eukaryota > Metazoa > Chordata > Mammalia > Rodentia > Muridae > Apodemus > Apodemus sylvaticus. Next base: position 203,449,655 of record NC_067472.1, read on the forward strand.
GAGAGAGATGAGACGGTAAAAGAGAAAGAGGGAGAGACATATAAGAAAAAAGAGACATCTAAGAAAAAGAGAAATGAGTAAAAGAAAACAAACAAAAGAAAACGGTAAAGAGAAAGGTAGAAAAGAGAGGCAGAGGAAACTAGGACTTGGAGGCAAATGTGTGCAACTGTGTCTGCCTTTTCTCATTTCAGAACTGGAATTTTCACACTGACACCTATTGGACTACAAGAAATATCTGATTGTCCACGGAGAGGGTTCCACACCCACAGACAGGACACAGCTCTCTTCTGTGTATGTATCTTTGTACAAGTAATCAAGGCCGTGTTTTCAAGCAGGACACAGTGCTGATTGGGTTCATCATTTTTTCCTTACCCTCCTGGCAGTTCATCTTCACCACCCTCTTCTTAACAATTCACAATAACCAAATATCTAGGATGCAGGTATCAGTGGATATAAGTTTTCTCATATTTGAAATCTAGTCATTGACTGTCTCTGAGATGCTAGTCCTTTCTGTCCCTCAAACCTGATATCTGGGGTAACTAATAACATCAAGATAAGATTAAGGAAGCAAAACTTGAGTGTACTTCAGGGTCAGAGTGTGAGAGCAGCATGCTTGAGGCTCTGAATTCCATCCCCAGTAACATGAGGAAAAGAACAAAGTATTAAATCCATTAGCTTATTTAATGCTTTATCAATGTCATTAACTAACTCCCAGTCAGCGATCTGAATGCAAATGGAAAACATGCAAGATATGTTAATTATGCAAATTTTGACCAGGAATTTTGTCTGGAAGAGTATGGTTCTAACTCTCTAGGGAGGTAGTTTCTTCCCCCATATAATTTTCTCTGGTCACACACTTAGTATGATCAGATCTCTGTGTGTCAGATCAGCCCCAGATAGCAAGATTCTTTCACTTTATTGCATATCAGCCAGGTCTCTTCCATTGAGTTTAGATTCAAAGGAAATGTAGCAACATAGTGAAAGGACCAGAACCTGTCCCATAAAATATATAAGAACCAGAAATTCAGTCACAGAGATGCAAAGTAATCTAAGATCCTATATCAGACTGCTAATTCCAAGAGTCAGTCTCTCTTTCTGTCTCTGTCTCTCTGTGTATGTGTGCTTTATATGTGTCATAATACATGTGTGTATATATATATATATATATATATATATCATTATACTCTTGATTATAACAAAAATTAAGACCTAATAAAATTTAAGATTTTTTTTGTAAAACATGTATATTTCTATGTTTCTTTCTGTACCATCATTGTGTAGACTAGTGAAAGCGGATACCATTTTCACTTTAAGCCTGTTATCTGTGGGTTCAGTACCTTTAGTGCTGAGAAGAGTTTGTCAGATGTCCTAGATCTGGAGTCAGGTGATTGTGCAGTGCCTGCTTCCGTATAAGATCAGTGGATTCTGTTGCACATTTTATCATCTCCCTTGTTCCCAGTTGAGTACTCTCATGGATCAAAAGCAGAGAACATTTTTCAGTCAGATGGGAGGAAGAAGATCCGAACAGATGTGTTCTAAACTGCATAGCTCTGTCTTGTAATATAACAATGTTAAGTATTGCAAAGTTGAAAGAGATTGCATGATTATAAAAAAAATGCCTAGAAATCTAATCCCAAGGTTCCAAGTTGCAACAACACTTTCTATTTCTGGCCAATGTAAAGCATACTGACAAAGCCAGCAGCAGGACAGCTATAGCAGGTGAATCATGAGTTTAAAGCTATCTGACACTATGTCGCCAAACTGAGACATACTGATTACTCCTCATGTTTTTGTATGCCATATTTAAGCATCCCTCAAAGACTATTAGATAACTTTTATCATCTGATTTATACAATGACTCCAATAATACACTAGACTTACTGATCCTTTTAATAAGGCAATATTTTGCAAGTGACTCTGAAAAATATGTGCCAAGATATATGGTGACACACTGACTCTGATCATGAGGAGAACTAGGGAGGAGTACTGGGTCCCAGCCCCTTTCCCATAGCTGCCACCAACAAGATAATCTCACGTCTAAGATGACAATTATTGCTCTACAGTTAGCTTTTTACATTAGAGGATTGGGACAGGGCTATGCAGTGAGATTGCTTGTGTTTTAAACTTTAGGCTCTCTATTCAGTTCCCAGCATTTCCACTTCTGGAATCTGCTAAGTGCTGCTTTCCTATAATACAGTACTTGAGAGCAGGTGTCAGGAGTTTAACACCAAGATTGGTCTGTGCTCTCTAGGATATATAGTGTAGACTAGATCACATGAGACTTTCCTTTGCTATAATATAAAAAGTATAAGTTGTTTCAAAATTGGAGCTTACCACGACTTATCCACGTTTCCTTTTCTCCAATTGCAGGACTGCAGTCATGTCACCACCCGGAACATCATGGTGACTGTCACAGATTTGAGATGAGTCAAATCCCAAACACCTTCAGTTGTGAGTGTGTGTGTGTGTGTGTGTGTGTGTGTGTGTGTTTCTGTATATGTGTTTATTGTTTTGCTTCTAGAGGACATATGCTAGAGGTTCTCTCGAGTTCAGGAGCACTTGAAGGCATCAGGTATTTTCTACTACTATGTTAGATTCCATGATCAAACTCTGCTTGTCAGGCATGGTGCTAAGGTCCTTGTCCCTGGAAGCCAAGGGACATGTAACATTTAAAAACAAAAACAAAAACAAAAAACATAAAACCTGCTGTGTTCAATCAGGTGTGTTGCATGTCTTCCCTGTGGTGTCCCATGGATGCTGGAAAAATTCTTCTCTCTATACCCCTAAAGAAAAATGACTCCTCATACCCAAAACACTTGATATTATTAGCTGTTCTTATAAAGCTGGACTAGGAGCTTCTTTAATATGTATGATAGCATGCTGTAAGGGCTTCACTTTTTAAAGGTATAGTGCAAGTAAACACAGTTGCTGGGTTTTTATGAGTGCAATGGCTTATCCTGTCCAGAACAGACGTTTTCAAAGCGCTTCTCCTATTTTCCACCTTTTATACTGTTTCTAGGTCATGTTATACCATGGTCTCTGAGTAGTTAGGTCTGGTGTGTATTTGTGTGATTTAAATGTCTCATTTGGGGTCAAACACTTAACATTTGCTCTCAGCAACTCGAGGTAATTAAGGAAATAGGTATACGTCTAAATAATAATATTAATAATAATAGTAGTAGTAATAATAGTAATGATAAGGATAATTAGAGTAGTACAAATACAAGTAATAATAATAAAAAACCAATGAGAGTAAATTAGTCTATACCTTAACACATCACCCTGCAAAAGTTGTTTCTCTGACCTTTGGGAAAAGTAGCACTAATCTATGAACATGGACACATTGAGGAAGCAGTTTGAAAGTATGTCCAAAAAGACAGCAGTATGTCTTTTCATGATCTGTTATGTACCAGAGTGTGGGTTTAGGACCAGGTTAAAGATCTAGGTATGGATTTCATCTTGTCTAATGGCCAAAATTTTAACCAGACCGTTTTGGTTACTGTTATAGCAAGACTGCCATGATTGAATCTGTAGGCATATCCTACCAAGCACGTTAGAATAATAGCAGATAAAATTCCACTAGTAGTCAGAACATGACTTCTCTCCCATGTATAGCACCACACTTCACAGAGAATGCAAGGCAGCAGTCAGATGTCTGCCAGACTCAGTTCATTTCTCTATGGACCAAAACTGAACTGTGGTTTCTTCAACAGTAGGTTCTTACCATCTACTTCTGGTATGTAACCAAGAGAAATAGTACTAGCTTATATTGTTTATGTAGCTTCAGGCTTCACTGAATAAAAGTACAAGGTGACTTTCTCACTCCTGGGACTGAATTTTTTGAACACAATCATCAGTTGCTGAAACAAGCTGCAAGTGTTCACTGCAGAGGGTCCTCCCTTTAACTTAAGATTCATGGTCTCCAGCTTGGATATTGAAGCCTGTGGACAGGGTGATTCCTATTGGATCCTTAAGAGCAGCCAGGGTCTCACTAACCATTGCTATCTGAGAATACTGAACTCTCAATTATTTCCACAAGTCCGCACTCAGCAAATGCATCATATAAGGATGCCACACTGATAACTGTTACATCACTACAGCACGAGGTTGTCTTACCACTGGTCCCTTTGCATGTCTGTGCCTAGATGAGGACAAAAAGTGAATCTCTAAGTGTCCTTTTTGCAATACTTACATTCCATTCCACATCTGTCCCAGACACACACTTTTTCTTCACTTCTCCTATTAGATCCTTCCCTATTATTCTCACCTCTCCTTGCTTGTTGGTCTAAGTGAAGACACAGTTTAGGTTTTTCCATATCACAGCTGGCCCTGTACACATAGACACAACCCAATCCCCAGACCGACTTGCTGCTAGCCAGTGCAGAGTTGTAAGTGAGGTGGTACTAGAAGTACAGGACTAGGCTGAGGGGCCAGGTCATCACTTGTAAATGTTCCTAGATCAAAACATGAGGAGGACACAAAGCATTCTGATCTCCAATGCTCTACAGAGTACAAATTAATTTATGGACAGTGCATGAGGATCCAGACATGGCTCATTCCAAAAAAACTCATTCAATATGGATCCTATTTGATCTCATCTCCCATATGTTTGCTCATAAGTTCTCTACTCAATTCCTAATTTTCTTGGGTAACCTTGGCTCTAGTAATGAATTCATATACCTACATATAGACCAAAAGTTCACATGCACAAAGTCTTCTGAGAAACAAAATAAATAGAAATCCTTAAACGTAGAACTCTATAAGCATTTACCTGCTCAAGAGCCTGCCTGGATTTCCTCAGTCTTGATGCATGTACCTGGATGTCGGGTGGGGGATCAGGCAGAGAACCCATGGGGAAGTAGAGAGTGTGGAGTTCTAGGGGAAGCTTAAAGTCCCTGAAAAACCCAAGACAGCAAGAGAAGGAGAACATGGAGCATTTTAACCAGTTGGGTAAGGACTTCCTACTCATCCATTAGCTCTCCTTAATTTGAACCAGAGAAAGAATAATAGTATTTATGTTGTAGACTCTGAATGTGTTTTCTGGGGAGACCTTGTGGCTACAAGTTGAAGACCTGTTGGAGATATTGGAAGATAGGAAATCTTGCCAATTTTCCTATTGTTTAATCAGGTAAGTCACCCAGAAGACATCTCAAGTCCTGCTTCTTGGGATAGAGACAGAAATATACCAAGATATCTAGGTAGTTTGGTTTACATAGTTAGACCTGACCGAAAGTAAAGGCAATTCTAGAGAGGAGAGGAGGAATGTGTTGATAATTTGGTGATTCTCCATCAACAAGCAAAGAACCTCTCAGGTGATTTCATTAACACACTTAAAGAGCAGTTTATCCTCCTTGCTGCTGACATTTTCCTGTTAGCATAGTAAGAGGCATTTGTAGTCTATGAGATGTCAGGTACAGTGACATTTCTGAATGACAATCATGCATTTTTTGAGGTAGAATTTCCATATAAGGCAGGCTAGCCATATGATTTTCTTGCCTCAGCTTCAGTGAGGTTTGAGTGACAGTGATGTTGATGTTCTATTTAGACCTGAGTTACTAATATAGCATGCTCAAGTTCTGGAGAACCAAACCTCACAAATCATCAATATAGGAACCAGAGGCTAAAAGATACTTCACAGTTAGGCAAAGGGACAGGTGACCATAAAGAAATACTCATTGCTCACAAGCTGTGTTGCCATGTCTCTTAGACAACTTACCTTTAATTGGTCAAGAGAGATTCCGAGGGAGCAGAGGGATGAAGTTCTCCACAGACTGACTGGAGCCAACTGAGGAGACAGAGATTCTAAGCTGAATGAAGTAAGTGGCATGCCTGTTGCTTTCTGTTGAATGCCTCCCCCCTCTCTGCCTTGTGAGAGCACTATGCATCTACCTCCATCTGTGACACTGCTATCTTGATAGATGTAAAAGGCTGAAAGATTGGCCACCACACTGGTCATACAGTTTGCATTCCAGGACCATTAGCTATTTTATCCAGAGATATCTGAAAGAGAACATGATTAAACAGTGGTTGATGGAAGTCCAGGAAAAGGAGGAAGCAGTGGATGCCACAGTTATCATGAACTAACATACAAGTCTGGTTTCATGGTGACTCAGGGCAGTTTCTCAAGTGTACAGTAGAGTAAATGGCTATACAATTGTAAACAACCATTCTGCAGTATGTGTGTCTACATGTGCCTCTCTGTCATGGAAGGTTTCTCCAATTGTGTGTGATACATGAGTATGTACAGAGATGAGGGTCTCCATGAGTGAGAGATTATGCTTGTAGATGTGAGCATTCATACATGTGTACTTAGTTCTGTGTGGGCCTTCTCTGCCTCTATGCATACAGCACAAGCAATAAATCAAAGACTTTGTTCTCAGGGTCTCTATTGCTGCCCTGAGAGCCTGTTACCAAGGCTCAAAGGGTATGTGAGCAAGAGAGAAATGTGAGAAGGCTGGGCTACACTTGTTAGGCAGGAAGGTCAATTGTGTTTGGAAGAGGGATGGAAGCTTCTCTGGATTCCTCTGTGTAGGAAACCATGAGATTGTCCATCAGTTTAATTATCCATACACCCAAGAAGCTGCATCACATACTGTTTTGCAGGTGTGTATTGTTGTGAGCATAGGTGAAAACAGGGCTTTTCACAGAGCAGCTTACAGCATAAATAAAACATAGATTTCTGTATAGGTCAAAGCTGTAGGCATTTTGATGGGAGAGCTCATTTCAACTTACTTCAAGTTGTACAACAATCTACCTACCCATTTGGTTCTCACTGTTTACAGCTCTGTTCCCTATCTTCTGCTTCCATCAGTATTTTTTCATACTCCTGCATCTGCTTTTGTCCCCTCTGTCTGTCTCTTGCCCTGGTCAATCCCAGTAGTTTTGACCTTTCTATTGGCTGTCAGATATTTATAATTAGCAATTAGCAGTAAGACAGTGCCAAAATATCTCTTGGATTGCCATCAGGCAATGACATTCATGTTTTGAGCAAAGTCAGCAAACTTTAAATCAGCAAAATTTAAAATCTAAAGCACATTGATGGTTCAGAAACGACAGTATCAAACTCCTGCCATCACTTAGCTCTTTATCAGTACAGATTTAACAATTGAAAATGCAGAGATGCACCTTCATATACAGTAAGGAATGTCACCTGAACAATGGATGGATATGTGCACACAGCATGCAAATGTGAAGGTCACAAGACAATTTCAGATGTTGCTTTATGGTACCTTCTACTTTCACGGTTGTGAGCCAGCTTATGAAGTACTAAAAACTACAGTCGGATCTTCTGAAAGAGTAGTGCATGCTCTTAATCACTAAAGCATCTATCTAACCCTCACCTAAGATACTTCACATTTGTTTGTTTGTGTGTTCGATATTGATCATAAAGGGATAAATGGTTGGAGGTCAGCAGATAATTTCAGGAAGGTGGTTTCTTTTAGATCTGTATATTGAATTTAAGAATGAAACTTAGGTTACCACACAGAAAAACTCAACAAAGTAAGATTTGGCAAACCAACAGAAGAAAAGAGCTCAAGAAACTGAGACATATTTTTACACATTCAGGAGTCCTATAAAATACTAAACTGAAAGATAGGTTTTGGGAAGACTTTGCACACACCAATACACCCAATGTCTGCTGCCTCACCGTCTATGTGTACAAATAAGTTTTGATCAGTTGACTTAGAAGGCTTTGTTCTCCTTGTGTCTAGTCTATCCTATGGTATGTATATTATTTATTCTTATTTTTCTACTTCAGGATTCCTTGAGCTCTGAGGAGGGGTATTTAATGGAGAAATCTCATATGGAGTTGGGTGCTGCTCTTTCTCTCTTTCTGTCTCTCTGTCTCTGGCTCTTTCTATCTCTGTCTCTCTCTCTTTCTGCCTCTATCTCTTTTCTTTGTGTGTGTGTGTGTCTGTCTGTCGGACATTCTGTATCTCAGTCCCTCTGCATGCATAATGTCTGATTGTCTATCTTTGCATTTTTTCCCATCAGATGCATGAGAAACCGGGGAAGATCCTTGAGGACATGGGCACAGGGGGAAAGTTCCTGAACATAATATATATTCAATTAATGACTTCACTGTACCTTTTAAAATGGTAAAAAATGTAAAATGTAAAGATATAAATAATGATGCATTTGGAGCTTCTAATATGTGTATATTTACTTTCTTTAAAGAATTGGACACTGAAGGCCTCCGTTCTCTCATTCAGCTAGGGAAAGAAATGCCAATGCTGCCATTACCCTTAGCAAGGCTGGATTTTTATAAACAGATTGATTTTTAGAGCGGCTGTTCAGAACAGCCTGATTCTGGAATGCATGTAGTTGCAGGCTGATTTTGAGTGCAAGGGTAATACTATAAGTAGTGACAAACACTTCTGATTCCAGAAATGTCAACAGGCAATGAAAACTTCATACTTGTCTGATTAGAAATGCAGTTGGCCCACACTACTGTCTAATATTTTGTGAATGGATATTGAGAATGGTATTTCATATTGGGATCACAGATAACTTCTGGTTCAAAGTTCAAAGTACTATAATTGTGGGAGAATAGGAGCCTTTCCAAGACTCCTTGTTAGAACATAGGGTAACAAATGGATAAAGACAGCGAATCTAAAATAAGAACTGTGGGAGAGTCACAGGACATAAGATGAGTAGAGCATCTGGGAAAGGATCCTTCCACTCACCATCTGCACCCTAGAGCTGGGTGGTTTCATTGCCCTCTGAGCACAGCCTGCCAGGAGAGAGCTGGGATTCCAGCAGTGATGTCACTTCTGGGTCACTTTCCCTCCAATAACAGTCCAGAGAGGGACAAGGAGCTCGTTTCATGGTTGTAGAAAGACAGCAAGAAGCTGCCATGCATAAGTGAAATCGTGAACTCAACACTTCCAGTGACTCCATCATGGAACTGTAAACCTTCAAAATGTAAGAAAAGCATTTATGTTACAAACCCTATTTAAGTAATGACAATTTATTATATTAATGACATCCACTTTGTCTGAAACCGATGTAGCTGCCCTAGTTCATTTTTGTGTCTTTCACTGTCAACTTGGTACATCCTTCCAGAACCCTTTAGCCTATGTTTCTTTTAGACAATGTATTATGAGAACTTTCTTTTTCATAGATCAGGAAAGCTTTATGTTTTTAAAGAATAATGTGACCACATTTAATATTCCTTGTAATGTAGTTTTAATAAGTACCATTATTTTTATTTCTTACATATTTACCTTGTTCTGTTTTGCATTTGTTTACATTATATTTTGTTTTACTTTTCTTATTTGTGCTGTTAATAGACCAAATTTTATATAATTTAATCATGTATCCTCAATTAAAATATTAAGTATATTCTAAAAAAACAATAAATACAGACCTATCAGAATTACACCAGACTTCTTACCAGACACAATGAAAGCTAGAAGGTCCAGGACAGATCTCATTCAGACCCTAAGAGAACACAAATAAAGCCTAGACTACTCTATCCAGCAAAATTCTCAATTACCGTAATGAAGAAATCAAGATATTCCATGACAAAACCAAATTTATACAATATTTTTCCACAAATCCAGCCCTTCAAAGAATAATACATAGAAAACTCCAACAGAATGATGGAAACTACACTAGAAAAAGCAATAATGTAATCTTCCATTAACAGACCAATAAGACGGTAGCCACATAAACATAACTCCACTTTTAACAACAACAATACCAGGAAGCAGCAATCAAAGACTAGAAACAAAGTGTTGAGCAGAGAGGGAAGGAATGACCTTACAGAGATTGCCCCCAAATAGGAATCCATTCCATATACAGTTACCAAACACAGACACTATTGTGCATGACAACAGTGCTAGCTGACAGGAGCCTGATATAGCAGTCTCGTGAGAGGCCTTGCCAGTACCTTACAAATACAGTGGGGGATTCTCTCAACCAACCATTGAACTGAGCAAAGGGTGCCCAATGGAGGAGCTAGAGAAAGGTCCCAAGGAGCTGTAGGGGTTTGCATCCCCATAGGAGGAACAATGATATTAACTGACAAGTACCCTCAGAGCTTTCAGCTATGTAACAACCAACCAAAGAGTACACAAGGAGAGGATGGTCTGGTTGGATATCAATGAGAGGAGAGGCACTTGGACCTGTAATGGATCATTGCCCCAGTGTAGGTGATGTAGCAAGAGTAATGTGAGTGGGTGGGTTAGTGAGCAGGGTGAGGGGGTAGAGAATAGGGCGTTTGGGGAGGTGAAATGTGGAAAGGAGATAACATTTGAAATGTAAATAAAGAAAACACCTAATTAAAAAGGAAATGTGAAAGAGAAACAACCAGTTATGATTGTACATGCATTTAAAATGAAGATGCAACAGTGGTTGAAGTTGAGGAAAGGGAGTGTGTGCTGACTGGTAGCTTATGGGAAAGGCGTTAAGGATCATATTGTTTTCCCTTCCATAATTTCATGGTGTCTATCTGCAATGGAATGGCCATCCTCTAAGACTTTAAGATCTTTCTATGGACATGGAGCTTCAATATGCAATAATTTTTTAACCACTTTCCTTGGAGTTTATATCATTAGCTTTGCAACATGATCTCACTATTGTGTCAAGACAGTCTCAGACCTGGGTTGATCTCCCTCCTCCTGCCTTACAAGAGGCAGGGCTAAAATCATGTTCCGGCATACAGGATTTCTTTTCATTATCTTCTTTTTCATATTTGATTAGGAATTTTTATTTCTAACAAACTTCAAAGTTTTATAAAATTGAAATTATTTTTATTTAAGTAGCTCAAATTTATATGGATAAGAGTAATGCCTTCTCAAAAATAGCAAACATTGATTATATGACTAATCAGTTAATCTAGCCAGTGTCATAATGGGAAGAACAATTATGAGATGACGTCGTTTCCCTATAACTTGGACAGCAAACATACTTATTAATATAGCAGGCTATATGATTGCTAAATATATGTAGCTTCTTTTCTTATGATATTGGAAACATCTAGAGTAGAGTTCTATACAGGTATGCCTAAGGCCTTAGTAATAAGATGTAAGGGTGGAATTTCAGCCTCTTCGAAGTAGTTAATTGTGGCTAAATATAATTTCAGAATTGTCACTGACTAGTAACTCTTCGATATCTTCTACAATGGTAAATATCAACTATCAACTTGAGTGAATTTAAAATTACCATAGAAACATATCTTTAGGTATATCATTCAGTATGTTTTCAGGAAAGCTTATCTGGGGAGAGAAAACACACCCTGAATGTGGGTCCATGCTCTCAGGGGCTGTGATCCTTGACAGATTAAAAAGGAAAAAATAAGCTGAGCACTGCCCTTCATCCCTCTCTGATTCATGAGTAGATGTAACGTGGCTAGCTGACCCATACCTCCTAAACCAAGATGGGCTGTGTCAGTTCAAACTCTAAGCAAAATGAAACTCTCCTGCTGTGGTCTAAGCCACAGTTAGTGACAGACTCCTAGGCACTGGCACAGTATGGCAAGTGATATGGATTCTTGTCATAATGAACTAAACTGTACAGTGTGGAAACAGATGACAGAATGTTGAGTACTGATTATGTAGTCCCTTCCAGCACTGTACTGCAGCCTTGTGTATCTGACAGCATATGGCAAAAATGATGATTTTAGGTTATGAAAGACACTGTACCTCAGTTTACCCTCATGGTAGGAAAGGAAACATGTAGTTGAAAAGAATATGGGAATATGTCTGCCTGGGATGGTAGGGAAGAACTCTGCTGCAAGCCTCTAAGAATCAAGGCCTCCCAAGAAGCCCTGTAGTAAGCTTAGACTCTACAGCTATAATCAAGCCTCAATATGAAGGCAGTCATGCAAACAAACTGCCATCACTTCCATCTTCTCCTCAATATCTCTATGCCTCAGAACACCTGACCTGCTCCTGGATGTCTAAACTGTGGACAAAAATCAACATTTATTGTTTAAATGTTCTAAGTGTCCCAGTAAGTTAATCCACTGCTTTTTTAACAGGATCACCGCATGGGCATGATAGGACATACCTTTAATTCCAACACTTAGGCAGCTATGCCAAGAAGATCTGGAATTCAAGATGACTTGAAAATCATATCTTCAAACTCTAAGAGCAAAAAGGGAAAGATAATTAATTTCATTTATAGGGGAACACATATTACATTGCATAATAAACATTATATTTAAAATAACAACATGTGAAAGAAACTGTATTTATCTCCATAACAATCTTGACATCATTTCCATGTCATATAGAAAATGATCGATGTTTATAGAAAGTTGTAAGTGTGATGCAAGTAATATAGGTTTCTAATGTTGTCATAAATAGAACAGACATAAGTTACAGTAAAAAAAAAACAACCTGTAAGCTCATTAATCTCATCATGCCAAATCAAATAGAATATTTTTTCTGTAGGAAAATGTATGCTAAAATATGGGACAGTATATTGTTTATACAATGGTATGCTATAGAGAAATAGTATGCAATATAAATCTTAAACAAATACATTTCACTCATTTACTTTAATTGAATTATTTTCAAAGAGAATACTCGAAGAATCCGAGGAAAAGATATGTGGATCTAAGAAAAAAAACTTACAAGCACACATGAGAAGAAATAGCTGAATACATTATTTGAAGGTTGTCTATTGTTTTCCTTTTAGGACTTTGTAATCTCGAGATTCAATACAGAACTTTAAGAAAATGACTGAATTCAAAATAATGAATATTGTTCCTGAATATTGTTGTAAAACATACCAAGTACATATTGATGGGAATCACTACTACAAAACTGTGTGGAGATGAATGTGAAGGGTGCACTGTGATGGAAAGTGACTAAGAAGACAGCATAATTACTCTTTCTTGTAAATAATGTACTGCAGATGAACAGAGTTTTAGGCATATAAGCTGGCCTGTAATTCTCTCTCAGAGGCACAGACAGAAACTTAGGAGCAAGCAGCTAGCTGATCTGGACGATGCAGCAAGCTTAATTTATAAGACAGAGAGTCAAGGAAGAGAGTCTTGTCAACCTCAGCTTCCCTAAACATTAGCAAGTGTACACATGTGTAGTGAGTGCCAACACATGTGCAGTGCATATGAGCATCCACACTATAAACTCATGTATATCCAAAACTTGTTAACTCAAGTAAAGCTAAGTAAACGTAACATCAGAAATCAGATTACCTCACTACTATAACAGGCTCTTTAATAACAAAGAAAGAATTATGGACAACTTTGTGTTACTGCTGTTCATTACCATATATGCAGAGTTACTGTGGTAGTTTACAATCCTGTTTTCTGTATGGTTTCAGAAATCCAATGCCTATTACATTCTACCTGAACAAAATGGTGTATTTGTGGTATAAGGGGCACGTTTGCTGTGCTACAAATTCACAGACATTCAAACTTCCTTACACACAACCTTACTTATTACCTTAGAATCTGCCCTGTCACAGGTGTAGTTCCTCTTTGCTACAGGGCAAAGCTTCCTGGATCAGTGCCTCAGCCTCTGGCCTTTTTACATTTTACAGAGCTCTGGAAAATAGCTCAAAGAAAGAACAGAAGGCTCAGGTCAGTGTAGGGTTGTTCAATCTCAAAGGCTTCTTACTAATACATTTATTTTCATTGTTAAGGAATCTTATTCTTTTCATTTGTGAGGCCCTATTACAGTATCTGAGAATGTGTTCTCACAAATCCCCAGCACGAAGCAATCATTATGAGCACAATTTCTCACCTCAGCCTTGAGACTGGATATTATTGTCCCTGAAATTTTAGGAACTGCAAGTGTAAAGAACATGTGTTTGGGGGTCATGATTTCATTATGCGAGATGAATATAATATATGTAATGTCACCCTGTTTGACTCTGTTAGACAAAATATAAACCAGCATAATCCCAGACCCCAATCATGTGCAGATTATTTTAATTTCTGAGATAAAATTCTACTCACTCTATCACTCTTGGTGTCTTCATCTCTCTTCTCTCTCTTTTCCTAGTTTTGAACACAGGCCTGAACTAGACGAGTCAGCACAACTTTGCATCTATGGTGTTCTAATTTTTTTCAGTTCTGCTGTGACACACATTTTTAAATAATGAGAAGCATTTTGCTCTGATTAAATGAAATACACAGAATTCGTAGTACAACTCAGTTGGTAAATTACTGGGTTAACAGACACAAAGTTTTGATATTTGTCCTCAGCACTGCATAAAACTTGCTGGTGCTGAATCTTTGCAATCTCAGTATTCAGATCCAGTGAAAAGTAGAGCAGAAATCCTGTATCATCTTATATAACTTATTATGTCACCCTGTGCTACAGGGTTTCCTGCCCAAAAAAGCAAATGAACATATGGCAAGTCAAATATTAATGTTTATAAACAAATTATCCTGCCCATGAAGGCAAGTGAATTTGCTTCTTTTGAAGGATAAAAACCTCCATGACAGTTGTCTAGACAGGTAAACTGCAGTGATAGGAAAGGAAATAAAATGTGCACTTGCTGAAACTCTGCAGACTACCATTTTGTTCTTTTTTTCTTTTTTTGGAACTATCTTTTATGGGGGATGGTTCATCAATCTTCCTTGGCGACTGCCTTCCTCATGGCTGCCAGGACATTGCCAGCTCCTCCCGCTTTCTCGTGGCCCAGATGTGCGCGCCCACCCTCTTCTTGATGAACTAGAGTGAGCAGGTGTCTGTGGACACTGAGCGACTCCAGGGCGCGCTGCTCTTGGGGAGCAAAGCCCTGCACCTCCTGGATCGCATCCCTCACGAACTTGTTGCGCTTGGTGAGGCGCCCCAAGGCCGGCTGTGTCTTGGTTCCCTGATGTTCTTCTTCACCTTGTGGCTTTGTTGAGGCCACGGCCATGGGGTAGCGCAGGGCCATGGCTGCTGCTCGCCTACCACAGCCAGGACAGGAAGCCCAGTTTGTTATTTCAAGCTTATTCTCTAACCTACTTTCCTGGAAGTTGCTAGTTCCTTCTACTCGATTATCCAGGCTCCATCCGTTTACCTTTATCATATATTGTGCACTTCATAGTTTGTGGAGGACTAGGTTTATTTCATTATTTTCTATAAATAATATAGCATAGACAACAATAGAAAAATAAACAGGTTTTCTATTTATTAGTCTATTGCAAATAGACATTATACTTCTTTGTCTCTAATCTTGATACACATGTGTGTTTAATCCAGAGAACATTTTTATGAAGTGCAACAACATATTGCCTAAATAGGCTAATTGCTAAAACAACATCACAGTCACTGGTGGTCACCATATCACTTCTAAATCAATTTTGTTTCTAGGGCAATGAAGAGAAAACAATATTAAATTGTATTTCATTTAGGTTCATCTTAAACTTTGCACTAGATAAATATGACTGTCATTTAATTGGCTATACTTTACATTAATTTATATGTGTGGACATTATAGTTTGCAATTAATATTATGAAATTGAAATCATAAACTTTTTTGTTTTTGTATGCAAACCAAGAAAGTTTCATAAGATTCAAAGGAAAAAAGTTACATTATACGTATTCATTTAAATAAGTAAAAAGTCTGTTATATAAAACAAATGTAGTGAACATTTACATTTTTATTACTAAAACTACTAAAAGTCTCAAGAAACATTTTAAAAAATCTATTCATGTGTCTTTGTGCTGAACTAAAATAATTTTTATAGATTTATTTCCCCTCTTGATTTAAGCATCTTTGATAAAATTATTTGAAATCAGTAAACTCATTTTTCCAGTTTTCACTTAATGAATTCATAATTTCTAATAGTGTCTTGAGGGTAGTATAAGAGAATCACATTAATTGGAAAGTGTTTAACAGTTCTTTACTTTGATAGAGTAGAGTAAGGAAGGAGTTTATGTTATTGTGGAAACCACTAAGCTAAGACATTCTCTCTCCTGGATGTTACCCTCACTATATACCTCCTATGAAGAATATTATGGACTTACAGTGAAAGAAAATATTTTGTCATCTCAGTAACAGAGCCTTGTAAATCTTGGTCTACTTTGATGAGACACTTACAACTTGAAAAGGAACTATGGAATTGATGTTTAACCTTATAAACATTGAGGAATAAATATGACCTATAAACTAGATTTCAAACCTGCTGTATTGTGTATTAGGGGGGGCATCAGTAAACTTAAGATTTTATATAAAAAGCAAACATACAGTTTTATTATATGCAGAACATGTTTCACCAGGCTTGATTTAATAATATTTTGTTCCTCTTTTTATTGATATTTTCTTTATTTACATTTCTACTGTTTTCCCCTTTCCATGTCTCCTCTATAAAAATTGGGTACAGAGCTAAACAAAATATTCTCAACTGAAGAATACTGAATGGCGGAGAAGCACCTAGAGAGATGTTCAACATCCTTAATCATCAGCGAAATGAAAATCTAAACAACCCTGGGATTCAACCTCACACCAGTCTGAATGGGTAAGATCTAAAACTCAGGTGACAGCAGATTCTGGTAAGGATGTGGAGAAAGAGGAACACTCCTCCATTGTTGGTGGGATTGCAATCTGGTAAAACCACTCTAGAATTCAGTTTGGCAGTTCCTCAGAAAATTGAACATAGCACTACCTGAGGACCCAGATATACTACTCCTGGGCATATACCTAGAAGATGCTCCAACATGTAATAAGGACACATGCTCCACTAGGTTCATAGCAGCCGAATACATAATAGCCAGAAGCAACAAAGAACCCAGATGTCCCTCAACAGAGGAATGGAAACAGAAAGCATTGTACAATTACACAATGGAGTACTACTCAGCTATTAAAAGCAATAGATTCATGAAATTGTTAGCAAATGGATGGACCTAGAAAATGTCTTCCTGAGAGAGGTAACGCAATCACAAGAGAACACACATGGTATGTACTCCCTGATCAGTGGATATTAGCCCAGAATCTTGGAATACCTAAGATACAATTCACAGACAGTGTGAAGCTCAAGAGGAAGGAACACCAAAGTGTGGATAGTTTGATCCTCTTAGAAGGAGGATCAAAATGCCCATGGGGGGAGATTCAGAGACAAATTGTGGAGCAGAGACTAAGGGAAAAGCCATTCAGAGACTGCCATACCTGGAGCCCATCCCACATACAGTTACTAAACCCAGACACTATTGTGGATGCCAACAAATGCTTGCTGACAGGAGACTGATACAGCTGTCCCCTGAGAGGCTCTGCTAGTGCCTGACAAATACAGAAGTGGATGCTAACCGCCAACCAATGGACTGAGCACAGGGACCCTAATGGAGGATCTAGAGAAAGAACCCAAGAAGCTATAGGTGTTTGCAGCCTCAGAGGAGGAACAATATGAACCACCCAGTAACCCCAGAACTCTCAGGGACCAAACCACCATCAATCGAATACACATGGCGGGACCCCTGGCTCCAGTACCATATGTAGCAGAGGACGGCCTTGTTGGACACTAGTGAAAGGAGAGGCTCTTGGTCCTGTGAAGTCTGGATGCTCCAGTGTAGGGGAATGGCAGGACAGGGAAGCGGGTGTTGAGGGGTTGGGGAGCAAGAGGAGAGAAGATAGGATAGGGAGTTTTGGAGGGGAAAACTAGGAAAGAGGATAACATTGTGATGTAAATAAAATAACTAAAAACAATTAAGGAAAAAAGGTAAAAAAAAATCAACTGTATGAAAGAGACAAGAAGAGTTGTCAATACATAAACTGAACAATTCAGGAGGCTGTGTAAAAGAGAACAATGTAGAAAGTGAACCCAGAAGACTCAGTTACACACTCCCTCCCAATGGGAAATCCAGCAGAAAGCAGGGGACAAGGACCTGGGATCATTGAATAGGTATATAATCATGGGTATATAGGAGAAATCATGTCATTTGCCACAAAGCGAGTGGAAAATAACTTAATGTGATTTTGTACAATCATATAAAATTTTCTGATGAGTCATATAAAAATAAAAGGACAACTTTCTGAGTGTGCAGTTCCTCTGAACTAAAGAGTGTAAAAGAGCCTGAGATTCCACTAACTTCATAATTCTTCCCTTTTATTTTTCAGTGCTGCACATTTCTAGTTACTATGTTTTCCCCCAAATTACTTTAACTTTCAGGGTATTTTGAGCTTCAATTGGAATTTTACATCTTCCCCCCTAGATCTGTGAAAAATATCAGTAGACTGCTGATGATCAGTGGAGATATAGACTGGAGATGCATATGGTGGTTATTGAAGAAACTAGCAATAAAGATGAAATCTGTTCCAGGTATACAACTTCTCAGTATAGATGATACTGAAAGGACTTTAAGTCAGCAATACACAAATATACTTACACATATGTGTTTATTGATGTCATGTTTCAAGGAGTCATGTAGAAGTTTGAGCATAGCTGACCATCATATGAAGAAAACTGAAATAAAATATGCACATGTTAAATAATCTTATTAGAATATCTCAGTTAACCTTGAGTGATATCTTGGCCTCACCTGAGAAGAGTGTAGCAACTATGGATCACCAAGATGAAAATGGTCTTTAGGCATGTCTGTGAGGGGTTGTTAATTGATAGGGGAGGACCCATGCAACTGTGGACATTGCCCACCATTCCCTGGAAGGAAGTCCTGGGCAACTAAGAATGAGCTTGGAAGTCAGCCAGCAAAAACAGTGCTCATTGCTGCAGAAGATTCTGTTCATCATGGCTGGGAGTAGAGTATGCTGGAGCACAGCATTTTAGCCTTGCAGAAAGGCAACAAAGAAGAAGGGGTGCACTCCTCTGGTGGCCATCTCCTTTGCTACTGTGTATTCAACCTCAGCTTCCAGGTCAAAGGACACACACTTCCCACATTCAGTGTGGAACACCTGCCATTTGATAATCCCACCTGGAAAATATCTAACACAACCAGAAATATGCTTCTATGATTTCCTAGATGATTTCAGTCAACTTGAAAGTGTATAAACCATCAAAACATTTAACAGTCTATTTATTATTATATACATTTCTTCCACTTTGTTTGTAAAGAGAGTACTCAGGGAATTTAATCATCCCAGGAAGAAATTCCCATTAGCTGCAATTCCTGGCCCAAAGGCAAGTAATTCCACACTAATACTTGAACATATATGTTAATTGCTGCATTGCTTCAACGAAACAAGAAATAGAATGGGTCGAGCTGACAATTATCTGAAGAACATGAAATGTTCCAATATACATAAAATAAAATGTGCCAATCTACTAACAGAATTTATTTAAAATATTTCAGTTACACTTTAATTATTGCTTGGTACACCTTAGAGTATCAAAAGTGCAAAATTAGAATTTCTGGTACTCATACTTCAATATTCATTTTTTAAAAAATATTTTAAATGAAAATTATCAATTATAAATATTAGTGAGATACAATATCATGAGTAAATAAATTTACACACTATTTCCTAAATAATATAAATTTCCTAGCTTCTTGTTTATCTTGTGACAGGTGGGAACCTAGTGATACCTAGGCACTCAGACCAAGGGAGTCTAGGGAAGAAAGGATCTTTCTCTACTGGAACAACAAATATGGTAAGTCTCAATGCAGTTTCAAATGAAGGTAATTTACATGGAATTATGAGAGACAAATTTAAAATGTAAATGTTATTTTTGTGTTTATACTAATGATCCTCAAATGTTTTCACCCAAGTGGTCATATATCACTTTTTCTTTTTATTGCCACTGGGATTAGATAACACAGGTCAATGCCCTTATCAGTTAGTCTTTAGCCTGCATTGCACTCTGTGCTCAAACACTGACCCAAGAAAGTCACGTACAATGCTGAGGTCCAAGGTGCTCAGATTACTCAAAGGTTTTATTGCCTACTGAGGAATTTCAGGATTAGGTTCTGAACTTTTTTGTTTGTTTTTTGTTTCTTTTTTATTAGATATTTCCTTTATTTATATTTCAAATGGTATTCCCTTTCCTTGTTTCCCCTCCAAAAACACCCTATCCCATTTCCCCTCCTCGTTTACCAACAATCACCCACACACTTTCCTGACCTGGAATTCCCCTACACTGGGGCATTGAGACTTCATAGCAGCAATGGCCTCTCCTCTCCTTGATGTCTGAAATGGCCATCCTCTGCTACATAAGTAGCTGGAGCCATGGGTTCTCTTTGTTTGGTGTTTTAGTCTTTGGGAGCTCTGGGGATACTTGTTGGTACTTGTTCCTCCTGTGAAGCTGAAAATCTCTTCAGCTCTTTGGGTCCTTTCTCCAACTGCTCCTTTGAGGAACCTATGCTCGGTCTATTGGTTGGTTGTAAGCCATCGTGTGTTGATCCACCTTTCAAGAAGGATCAATGTACCCACACTTTGGTATTACTTCTTCTTGAGCTTCATGTGGTCTGTGAGTTGTATATTGGGTATTGGGAGCTTTTGGGCTAATATCCACTTATCAGCAAGTGATTACTGTGTGTTTTCTTTTGTGATTGCTTTACCTCACTCAGGGTGATATTTTCTAGTTCCAACCATTTGCCTAAGAATTTCATGAATTTTTGTATGCACTCACTAATAAGTGGATATTAACCTAGAAAACTGGATTACCCAAAACATAATCCACACATCAAATGAGGTACAAGAAGAAAGGAGGAGTGGCCCCTGGTTCTGGAAAGACTCAGTGAAACAGTATTCATCAAAACCAGAACGGGGAAGTGGGAAGGGGTGGGCGGGAGGACAGGGGAAGAGAAGGGGGCTTACGGGACTTTTGGGGAGTGGGGGGGGGTAGAAAAGGGAAATCATTTGATATGTAAATAAATTATATCGAATAAAAAAATTAAAAAAAAAGAATTTCATGAATTCATTGTTTTTAATAGCTGAGCAGTACTCCATTAAATGTACCACATTTTCCATATCCATTCCTCTGAACTTCTTAGAGAGCAGAAACTGAGTTTTCCTTCCTCATGGTCATGAAAATGCATTACCCTCCTATGTGTAAAAAATCCACTCATAGCTATGCGAAGTTTTTTGTTTCTCATTTCAATAAATAGGCTATTTGTAAGACAGCTCCTAAAGTTGAACATTCCCTAAAAACTCTTGTGCATTACATTTTTAATGGGGAGAGACATCCCAATCCCAAGCCTACCACTTGATTACCATTATAAGGAAATCCCATGGTGGGATTATTTACCAAATTCATAAAACTCAATCACCACATGTGAGGTTCTATTCACTCTAATTTCTTTAGCAAAAGAGATCTGTGAATCCAAAACAAACATGCAGCAATACAGATGCACAGACCTGTGTGTGTGTATGTGTGTGTGTGTGTGTGTTTGTGTTTGTGTGTGTGTCTGTTTATGTGCATGCATGTGCACGTGTGCTAGAGATCTGGAATGGCAGCAGGCCCGACCAATGATTTTGATCTTTCCTGTCTTTCTTTTTCTGTCTTAGAACATCCTCAGACACCATGATGTCACTCTACCTCCACAAGAGAGATTCCAAATCTTAAGTGCACTAGAGCAGAGCAATGAAATCAACAACGATTCTTTGTTGGCTTCTTACATGAGCCTGAGGAAAAACGTCTTCTAAATGGCAGCCGAACTGGAAAAATGTGGACAAGGAGAAGCCGCCTTTGTGCTCTCTCACAAATTCCTCACATGAGAACCTGCGGTTTCTACTCCTTTCCTGGAACTCTTCCCTTGTTCAACCTGCTGTTCTATTAAGGGTTCTCTCCTTGGCTGACAGCTATGGAACTTGAGGCTGCCATCTCTTTATAAGATTTCTGGCAGCTCACACACAGGCTTTTTCTTGCAATTCAAAGACATGAGGACCAAAGGTGGTGGTATCATGAATAAGGAATATTATTGGTAGTAGACTTAGTTCTTGAACCTGTGCACACATGATCCAGATCATAGTGGAAGAAAAAGGGGACCAGAAAACAGGGTGTATCTGACCTGGTAGGTATTTTGATTTCCAAATCTCCTCTCAAGAAATCACTGGCTTGTCTCTGATGGGTAGCCAAGCTCAGTGAATTCCATGGGAGAGAAGTAGGGCTTCCTAGAGCTCCACAGTCACCAGAGGATTGTGGACTACTTGGGGTCAGTGTGGTTAAGCACAGTTAGGCTTTTTTCAAAATGGTCATCATATTGGGTAGTCAGAATAAAAAGTAGAAAGCAGAGCTGTCACCAGGAAATAACTATTACAGCCTCAATGACAAGTGTGCTTTACCTATAGTAAGGGGATGGTAGAAAAGTCTCACCAACCATAAGAGGCCCTGAATGGTGAAACAGAATATAAGGAGATAGATACACGTGACTCTGAGGAGCTCAGACACTGGGGAGGGGTTTTATGGATATGATTTCATTGACCTTCTGAAGACTGTGTGATGAGCAGATATAACACTTCCTGTCTACAAAGATAAAGCTCAGGTTTACAGATGAGCTCAGGTTCCACAGTTTGCATTATCCTTGTTTTATACCTCCTAGAACAAAGTTTCTTTTGGGTTTCCACTGGTGCTTTCCAGCAAAATAAAAGCATTCTCTTGAGATCATAGTAAATCTCCCATTATTTCTTTTCTTTTCCAAAAATAAATCACTCTTACTAAGGAGTCATATAAATTCCCAGACATCAGGTTTCCTAGTCTGAGTTTATCCTCTTCTTAAGCAGAGTTTCTGGCAGGGTTGTGAATCTGTTTTGAATCTTGGACAGACCTGAGGGTTGAAGCAGTTCACCAGCATCTTTCGGTGTAGCATCTGACTAGGTGCCAACAGCACAGCACTTCCAGGAACTAATCACCCTCGGTATCTAGTGTCATTACCTAATGACATCTGATGAGGTTGTGCACTCCTGGTAAGCAATATACAAACCTTCTATGTGGACAAAGATTCATATTGTGATTGGGAATGGAAGATTGTGAACACTGTATTTTCTAGTTTCAAATTTATGAGGACAACCAGTTCCCTCAAATTTCTGTGGATCCATCTGGTTCCTCTTGAGTGCTGAGGTGAGAGTGGCACTAGACCACTTTAGCAATGCCCACTGACAGTTGAATGTTTGCTGAATGTGCCATTTTAATGGAAGACTGTGGATATTCTCTTTCCAGGCCAAGGTATGGAAATGGATGTGGGATGTCAGCGTGTGCCTTTTTAAATATGAGAAACATGTGAAACCAAGTATACAGAGGCCAGATTTCCTTAGGTCCTCATTTAGACATATAATTTTCTTTGCACAGCTTTCTCTCTGCTCTATTCTGTTAAGACTCTGTCGAAAAAAATCCCCTCAGAAAAAAAGTACTAAGAGATTTTAGAGAATTTTAGAAGATCAAATATCTTCAAGGTACGTTTTCATTCTCAATGTGGGGGACCAAAAATCTACAGAGTAGTACAAGGCTACTCACAGAAAAGCCACAGATGAAGATACTAGATTGAATGAAGGAAATATTCCTTCAGTATTTCAGTACAGAGGACAGGGTGGCAGGGAATGGGGTTCAAGTCATGCCTGAGATACTGATGCCCCTGCCAACTTATTTTCTTTGTCTTTTTGCTGACATTAGAACTGTTCTAATTATCCATTTTGGTTTGGTATTGCAGAGGACAAAACAAGTTTTTAAGAGAGATGAGGAGCTGAAAAAGGAATTACAAAAGGAATACTTGGAAGAATATCTAAGCTACTTGGCAAAGAAAGTCAGTATGAGAAGCATGGAGACAGCAGAAGTCTGTGTCACCTATTCAGTCTGTTTCCAGGACTCTCTTGTGCTGTCTCAGTGGAGTGTGTTATTTAATAAAAGTGCTCCACATGCAATGTGCATATGAAGCAAACACACAAATACACACACACACACACACACACAATGGAGTGGCATACTGAGAAGACTTAGATAGACCTAGCTTACTGAAAACAGGAAATGAGTAAAGTAGAATAATGGATTTTCAACACACCAGGGATACAGGCCCTACACTTAGATGTCAGACTTTAACAGAACTACATTTGGTTAATATCTTGGCTGACAAGAATTTGCTTCCAAGGTATGAAGCAGTGGCCTAAATGATTGTCCCTTCCTACAGAAGAAGAATAAAGAGGAACTTGCGTGCTCGCTTCGGCAGCACATATACTAAAATTGGAACGATACAGAGAAGATTAGCATGGCCCCTGCGCAAGGATGATACGCAAATTCGTGAAGCGTTCCATATTTTTAGGATAATAGGAGGACAACACCAATACAAGGAGGGAAACTTCACCCTGAAAAAAGCAAGATAGTAACCTTTCATCAAACCCAAAAGAAGTTAAGCAATCAAATTTAAAAAATAACGTCAAAAATGATAGGAAGTAACAATCACTATTCCTTAATATCTCTTAACATCAATGGACTCAATGCCCCAATAAAAAGACACAGACTAACTGACTGGATACGTAAACAGGACCCTACATTTTGCTGCTTACAGGAAACACACCTCAGGGTCAAAGACAAACACTACCTTAGAGTAAAAGGCTGGAAGACAATTTTACAAGCAAATGGTCTCAGGAAACAAGCTGGAGTAGCCATTTTAATATCAGATAAAATTGACTTTCAACCCAAAGTCATCAAAAGAGACTCTGAGGGACACTTCTTGCTGGTCAAAGGAAAAATACAACAAGAATAACTCTCAATCCTGAACATCTATGCTCCAAATGCAAGGGCACCCTCTTTCATAAAAGAAACTTTATTAAAACTCAAAGCACACATTGCACCTAACACAATAATTGTGGGTGACTTCAACACTGCACTTTCCTCAATGGACCGATCAGGAAAACAGAAACTAAACAAGGACACAATGAAACTAATTGAAGCTTTGGACCAATTAGATTTAACTGATATATATAGAACATTCTATCCTAAAACAAAAGAATATACCTTTTTTTCAGCACCTCATGGTACCTTCTCCAAAATCGACCATATAATTGGTCACAAGACAGACCTCAACAAATATAAGAAAATAGAACTAATCCCATGCCTCCTATCTGATCACTATGGAATAAAAGTGGTCTTCAATAGCAACAGAAACAACAGAAAACCCACATACACGTGGAAATTGAACAATATTCTACTCAATGATACCTTGGTCAAGGAAGAAATAAAGAAAGAAATTAAAGACTTTTTAGAACACAATGAAAATGAAAACACAACATACCCAAATCTATGGGACACAATGAAAGCGGTGCTAAGAGGAAAACTCATAGCCCTGAGTGCCTCCAAAAAGTAAATGGAGAGAGCATACATTACCAACTTTATGACACACCTGAAAGCCCTAGAACAAAAAGAAGCTATTTCACCCAGGAGGAGTAGAAGGCAGGAAATCATCAAACTCAGGGCCGAAATCAATCAAGTAGAAACAAAGAGAACCATACAAAAAATCAACAAAACCAGGAGCTGGTTCTTTGAGAAAATCAACAAGATAGATAAACCCTTAGCCAGACTGACCAAAGGGCACAGAGAAAGTATCCAAATTAACAAACTTAGAAATGAAAAGGGAGACATAACAACGGAAACTGAGGAAATCCAAAAAATCATCAGATCCTACTACAAGAGCCTGTACTCAACACAACTGGAGAATCTGGAGGAAATGGACAATTTCCTTGACAGATACCAAATACCAAAATTAAATCAGGACCAACTAGACCATCTGAACAGTCCCATAAAGCCTAAAGAAATAGAAGGAGTCATAGAAAGTCTTCCAACCAAAAAAAGCACAGGACCAGATGGTTTCAGTGCAGAATTCTACCAGACTTCCAAAGAAGAGTTAACACCAATACTCTTCAAACTATTCCACAAAATAGAAACAGAAGGAACACTACCCAATTCCTTCTACGAAGCCACAATTACGCTGATACCAAAGCCACACAAAGATCCAACAAAGAAAGAGAACTTCAAACCAATTTCCCTTATGAACATCGATGCAAAAATACTCAATAAAATTCTTGCCAACCGAATCCAAGAACACATCAAAACGATCATCCACCATGATCAAGTAGGCTTTATCCCGGTAATGCAGGGTTGGTTCAATATACGGAAATCCATCAATACAATCCACTACATAAACAAACTCAAAGAACAAAACCACATGGTCATTTCATTGGATGCTGAAAAAGCATTTGACAAAATTCAGCATCCTTTCATGCTTAAAGTCTTGGAGAGAACAGGAATTCAAGGCCCATACCTAAACATAGTAAAAGCAATATACAGCAAACCGGTAGCCAGCATCAAACTAAATGGAGAGAAACTTGAAGCAATCCCACTGAAATCAGGGACCAGACAAGGCTGCCCCCTTTCTCCTTATCTTTTCAATATTGTACTTGAGGTACTAGCTCGGGCAATTCGACAACATAAGGAGGTCAAAGGGATACAAATTGGAAAGGAGGAAGTCAAACTATCATTATTTGCAGACGACATGATAGTCTACCTAAGTGACCCAAAAAACTCCACTAGAGAGCTCCTACAGCTGATAAACAACTTCAGCAAAGTGGCAGGTTATAAAATCAACTCAAGCAAATCAGTGGCCTTCCTATACTCAAAGGATAAGCAGGCTGAGAAAGAAATTAGGGAAATGACCCCCTTCACAATAGCCACAAACACTATAAAGTATCTTGGGGTGACTCTTACCAAACATGTGAAAGATCTGTATGACAAGAACTTCAAGACTCTGAAGAAGGAAATGGAAGAAGACCTCAAAAAATGGGAAAAGCTCCCATGCTCATGGATCGGTAGAATCAATATAGTTAAAATGGCCACTTTGCCTAAAGCACTATACAGATTCAATGCAATACCCATCAATATCCCAACTCAATTCTTCACAGAGTTAGAAAGAGCAATTATCAAATTCATCTGGAACAACAAAAAACCCAGGATAGCTAAAACTATTCTCAGCAACAAAAGAAAATCTGGGGGAATCAGTATCCCTGACCTCAAGCAATACTACAGAGCAATAGTGTTAAAAACTGCATGGTATTGGTACAGTGACAGGCAGGAGGATCAATGGAACAGGATTGAAGATCCAGAAATGAACCCACACACCTATGGCCACTTGATCCTCGACAAAGAGGCTGAAAACATCCAATGGAAAAAAGATAGCCTTTTCAACAAATGGTGCTGGTTCAACTGGAGGGCAGCATGCAGAAGAATGCGAATTGATCCATCCTTGTCTCCTTGTACTAAGCTCAAATCCAAATGGATCAAGGACCTCCACATAAAGCCAGACACTCTGAAGCTAATAGAAAAGAAACTGGGGAAGACCCTTGAGGACATCGGTACAGGGAGAAAGTTTCTGAACAGAACACCAATAGCGTATGCTCTAAGAGCAAGAATTGACAAATGGGACCTCATAAGGTTACAGAGTTTCTGTAAGGCAAAGGACACCATCAAGAGGACAGATCGGCAACCAACAAATTGGGAAAAGATCTTCACCAATCCTACATCAGATAGAGGGCTAATATCCAATATATATAAAGAACTCAAGAAGTTAGACTCCAGAAAACCGAACAACCCTATTAAAAAATGGGGTGCAGAGTTAAACAAAGAATTCTCACCTGAAGAATTTCGGATGGCGGAGAAGCATCTTAAAAAATGCTCAACTTCATTAGTCATTAGGGAAATGCAAATCAAAACAACCCTAAGATTTCATCTTACACCAGTCAGAATGGCTAAGATTAAAAATTCAGGAGACAGCAGGTGTTGGAGAGGGTGCGGAGAAAGAGGAACACTCCTCCACTGCTGGTGGGGTTGCAAATTGGTACAACCACTCTGGAAAGCAGTCTGGCGGTTCCTCCGAAAACTGGGCACCTCACTTCCAGAAGATCCTGCTATACCACTCCTGGGCATATACCCAGAGGATTCCCCACCATGTAATAAGGATACATGCTCTACTATGTTCATAGCAGCCCTATTTATAATTGCCAGATGCTGGAAAGAACCCAGGTATCCCTCAACAGAAGAGTGGATGCAAAAAATGTGGTATATCTACACAATGGAGTACTATTCAGCCATTAGAAACAATGAATTCATGAAATTCTTAGGCAAATGGATGGAGCTAGAGAACATCATATTAAGTGAGGTAACCCAGACTCAAAAGGTGAATCATGGTATGCACTCACTAATAAGTGGTTATTAACCTAGAAAGCTGGAATACCCAAAACATAATCCACACATCAAATGAGATACAAGAAGAAAGCAGGAGTTGTCCCTGGTTCTGGAAAGACTCAGTGAAACAGTATTTGGCAAAACCAGAACGGGGAACTGGGAAGGGGTGGGAAGGAGGACAGGGGAAGAGAAGGGGGCTTACGGGACTTTCGGGGAGTGGGGGGGGGCTAGAAAAGGGGAAATCATTTGAAATGTAAATAAATTATATCGAATAAAAAAAAAAGAAAAGAAAAAAAAAAAGAGGAACTTGCCCAAAAAGTAGCCTTCTGGGAGGAGATAAGAAACATTCCTGTAACGTCAGGATTTTTCAAATGGTCTTCCTAGTCATTTGGAAAAATGTATGGTTCTGAAGGAAACAACTTTGGAGAGGTGGGCTCTGGAGCACCATTAACATCAAAGAAAGCTCAGCCTTCTTTAGTAACAACAAGGACCCTCAGCCCACCAGTGGTGTCTTCAGGAAAGGAAGACTGTGAAGAAGCAGCCCCAGCCACATCACCAGCTTCCAAAGAGGCTGCAGAAACATGCACCTTGGAAAGTCCAGGTGAGTCACCACAGGTTTCTGACTAGGACAAGCCTTGTGTAGAAGTGGTTCCAATTTCTTCTGAATCAGTCACACATGAGTGCAACTGAAGCTCATACGTAAGGTAAGGCAGAGATGCTGGACAGGTGTCTCAAGTCTGGAAAACTGGACCCCACAGAGAATACTGAATCTCCAGCCATGTGTTCAATATTTTGCTATCAGGGATCAATTTAGTTTCCTCTGGTAACAGAACCTCCTGTGTTGAGTGTTGCCTTTTTCCGTCCTGACAATCTGTCTTGTCAGCTTGTGCAGACATAGCAATATTTCTGGATGTGTCTGTGAGTTGATGGTAAGAAAGAAAAATTCTGAGCTTGCCTTGCAGTTCTGAGGCCACAAGGGTCTCTCTTTCCCTACAATACTGTACTATTGTGGATATCCCCTGATGGTCTGATCTTGAGAATAGACTGTCTTTCTGCTGTGTGCAGCCTCTTAATACCTGATGGGGTTTCTCATAGGCTCACAGCTCTAGTGGAAATGCTCCATATGATTGAGCATGCCCACAGCTGGCTTCTTAAAAGAGGACTCTATGAAATACTTGCAGTTTGACTCTATGTCTGGAAGTCACAGACTTGTAAGTAACTTGTGTGAGACGGTGCCTAAGGAAAATCCCAGCAGGACACAGGAAAATACATGTCCAGATCTTAGAATCCAGAGGCCAAAAAATCTGGAGATATGAACTAAGAATAGAGAAGACATATCTCTGCCTGGGGAAACACAGCAGAACTTTTCCTATTCTCTTACAATTTAGATCCCTGGAGACATATGGTCCATACCTCAGTTAGAAGACTTTGTCCAATGAATTCCTCCACACACATAGATATTTTATAGTCAGCCCAGATTCACAACCAAAAATATTGCTCTATCCGCTTAAGCTGACAGTAAAGTCCAAGGCCCCATCTCCCAGACACCAATACCCAGAACTCAGAGTAATACTTCCCGCCCATGATGAGGAGCAGAATGAAGGAAAGAATCCCAATGACTTTTAATTTCTCTCCCAGGCTGCCAGACTGAGTACTGCTCAGAGATACCAGGCCCTCTCACCTCAGACTTTTCTAAATTTTTCATTACAATTCAGAAGAGACCTGCACCTGCTGGTCCTCCCTCAGGATTTATGTGAGAAATTCCTCCCCTCAGGAAGGCAGAACACTAAGAAAAGAATCGGGAAATGTGGTGTATTATGTGGAGCCTTGGAAAAGATATGAACACTTCTCCTGATCTGGGGCCATTTCTTTCCCCTTGATTTTACATGACTGCCAGGGAACATATTTAGAGTATATATCCACACACATCACCCTCCAGAGGGAATTATGTGTGACAAGGACTGGCCATCTTGAATTTGATGACTGTATTTGGTTGCTTTTCAGAGTCCATGGAAATGAACACTATAATTAGAAATTTTCATGGTAGTTGGGGGCTAGAGCCAGTAATTCTAGTCACTCACAAAATGAAGCTAAAGGCTTCCTACAAACTCAAATCAGCTCCACAGTCTGAGTGTCATATTACCTAAAGGATAAAGAAGGCAGCCCGAAAGCATAAGGCAGCCAGGGAGGCATAAAGCAGGAATAGACATGGTGCCTAGTTGCAAAGAGAAAAGGAAACTGCTTTTGTGTCCTTGACTTCGTACCTACTCTGGTAAGCTTTGGAGTATAAATTATCAAGACACCTCAAGACACCTGAGCAGACCTGCTGACTGCTACAGGAAAGAGCCTAGGACCAGGAGGTGTCAGGATGAATATCTCCAGTTCCACTCAACATATTTTCCTTTTTACTGTATCTCAACAAAGCACAATAGCACCCAAAACAACACAGAGAGTAGGAACAATGAGATGTATGCACTGGTGTGGCCTGCGTCATGTGTGTGTGAGAGGATGGGTCTAAGTCCTCCAAGAGTTGTGTTACCTACATCATCATTCCTCTCCAGAAAGGAGCCCAAGATTTTTGCTATGCACAAAATGAGGAGTATCAGTTCCTCATATAAGAAGAACTGGGTCTTCTTACATTGGGTTGGATTCATGTAAGCAAATGGAACTCGGTAACTGAGGGTACCTCTTGTCTCTCTCTTAGAAACAGCCAGCCTAAATAGTGCTCTGCACAGAGTCAATCCATTCCAGATCTTCTTCACTGACCATATACAGTCAATAGTGAGCAGTTCGAGTTAAAGGAGCATTTCCTAGTACTTTTACAGCTCCTTGTATTTTATGTCTTACTCAGAGTAATTCTTCAGTGTTCCAACTTGATACGAATCTGCATGGAAAATGGTTGCTTGCAAGGATGTATTAAAACAGTCTGTACAGACCACATACCTAAAAGATGTAAAAATGAAACTTAAGTATGCCAAGAGTGTCCTTTCTAATGATTATGTTTTGTATTTATGAAGAAGTGCTTCCTTTGTGCCCAACCAAAGAGATCCTACAAGCTAGGTTTTCAAGTATTTGCACATGCAGAGCATACATCTTTTGATTTTCAAGGGAACACACTATTTACCTAGAGAGTCCTTTGGATGAGTATCTCATTTTCAAAGACTGCTGCTCACAAAACAATTGAAATTCTTGTAACTTGCTAAATATAAGCCACAACAAGGTGGTTTGCTCTTAGGTTTTGTAAGATCTTGGAGTCAGACCTTGAGAAGTGCTGATGTGTGAGGCAGTCTCCTGTGACTTCGTGTTCTTCCATCCAATTGCATCTATTCTTACTGCAATGCCTACTTCAATAATATAATATGCCCAATTGAAATTTGGCCTTTTGTGTCTTGGGACTCAAATGGGAGATTATAGAGAAAATGAGTAAGGCACATGAGGCAAAAAGCACAATATACTGCCGGAGAAAAATGTAGGCCAGTGTGGGTTGCAGAGGAAGAACTGCCACACGTAAGGCAACTTATGATAACTTAGGAAGAGGAGTCCAAAACAGTATATAGGGGAGGGGGATAGCATTGGAGATTGATACACTGACCTCCTGTATCAGTGAGCATTTCTGTTGGCTGGGATTTATGGTTTGTATTGGAAAAGAATGCCTGATATGTGTTGATATCAGCCATCAGAACCATGCCATCCCTTGTCTTGGATGGACTGGAAAAGTAGTGGTGATTTTGAGTAGAGGGAAAACATTGTGGACTATTCTGAGCAAAATTATGGTGTGATCAAAGCCATACTCTAGAAGTTAAAATGAAGGAGATGCAAAGCTGCTTGGTTAGGGAAAGTCAGGTGAAGTTTGGGAGCTGATACCATGGAATGATGATAAGGGGGGTGATAGTCTTGTGTGTGTGTGTAGGAGTGATCAGGGGAATTCAGATATCCAGGTAATAGGGATAAAGTTTGAGGAGTCTGAGACAGGGCAGGATTCCAGTTAGGATCATGGTGAGGGCAGTGTTCATCTCATAAACAAGAGTAGGATTTGTATAAGAAGACAGAACTTGAAAGTGAGATGTAGTTATAAAGTTTGTAATTGAAGGCACATGTGAGACATTACAACTACATCAACATTGGGAGAATGAAGTGAGAAGGCTAGAGAGGGACCTGAGGCACTTAAACATGCAGGCGGCTCATGAACTCGGTAAATATGGAGAACTGGCTGCAAGAGAAACAATTCCTAGCAGCTTAGGTGAATGTCTAATGAGGAAATCAGGGACCACAGTGGGGATGAAGGAACAACAAGGCTGAAAGGGCACTGGATATGAGGTTCACAGAAGCCATAGGATGGGGACACAGGAAGCAGGAATTCAGGATGGAACCTGCTGGAGTTCTGGGGATATTGACTTAATGTATTTTAAACCATGGAAGGCAGATAATGCAATGTCCAGTAATGTCATAAAATCTAGTTATACTGTCACTCTCCTGGACCCCCCAGCATTCAGGAGGATAGAGTGCAAGTTGGTGAATTTGGTGCCACGTTGAGTGAACAGTAATATTTTGCCTCAAAACAAAAGTCACTTGATGAGAAATTGGCCATTGTGGATTCTGTTATAACTGTCATACTGAAGCTGGCATCTAGGCCCTAGAATCTAGGGGAATTTGAAGAGGAGGGTGCTCTTTGGGAATGGGTTAGCAGATTACTGTCATGTAGGAGCTGTGAAATATTTTGGACATGGTTTCTTCTTGTTTATTGTTTTTTTTTTAATTTTTTACTTTTTCATTGATTTCACTTTAGATTCCCAAAAGCTTGATGTTTTAAATGATAGCTTAGGTGTGAGTATACATACATAAACACAGTTGATTAATGGCTCATGTGGGAAGCCTCTGTGTTCATACACAACTTAGAGAAAAAAACAAGAATCTGCTAGAAGCCTGCTCGAAATCTCACTTTCTCCCTCGAAGAATGAAACCCCTCTTGCTCTCACCATGTCTTCCTCCATTTTACATGTGCACCGCTTCCATTCTAACAGTGATTCAATTGCAATGGGTAGAAATGTAAATTTTACAACTGGCTTGCAGGGCTTAACATCTGCAAGATTTATCACCATTCATGCAAGCAATTGTTTGGTGGGTTTTTACATATGGAGACCCAGTGAAGGAAGAAGAAAAGTAATGGAAAAAGACATAGTATGATCATATGACAGTAATACTATACCACATCAGAAGGACAGAAGTAGCTCCTTCTCACATAGGGAGAAATCCCATGGGTCTCAGGGGCAGGATACAATAAAAACAGCTGCATTATCAAAGAGATTGTTGAAGAAGTTATCAGAAATATTCATGAAGCAATAAGTCTGCTGTTGTCAGGAAGGAAGCAGAGATTGGTTAGAAGTGAAGACAAAACTTGGAATAGTTACTGTCTAGACATCAGGTTTAACTAAGCGTGGATGACCAAAAGGGCCTTGTCCTAACTGAGGGACAAGCTAAAAGTAAGTGTAGTGGTTGGAATACTCCTGTCCCAGGCAGGGTATTGTGGGGTATGGCCTTGATGGACTAGCATTGGCATTGTTGGAGGAAGTGTCTCTTTGCGCATGAACTTTGAGGTCCTCCTTGAGAGAGGAGGAGTTATTTTTCTCCTTTTTGCCTTTCAAACGAGATGTAGAACTCTATGCTCACCAGGCACCATGTTTGCCTGAATGCTATCATACTTTCTGCTATGTCGATAACAGACCAAACCTCAGTACCTGTAAGCCAGCCCCAATTAAATGTTGTCCTTTATAAGTGTTGGATTAACCATGATGTTGATTCACAAGAATGAAAACACTAACTAAGGCACTAAATGAGAAAAATGCAGTACATTTTGAACATTATGAATTAGGAGGACAAAGAAGATGGTTCCACATTACTGCTGCACATGACAGATGGCAGTCTACATTCAAGGATTATTTTGGAAATCACAGAAGAGAACAGATTGTTAATGTTCCTTGTGCCTCCCTTCCTTGGTGAATCAAGCATAGCTGGCTGGGCTAACTTAGAATTCTTTGCTTCTTTTGTCTTCTCAGACCCATCCAACCCAGACAGCCTTCTGGTCAAGTGCAGAACTGCACACACATTTTGGATATCAAGTGGTGCTCCCTGAATCCATTGCTGTGGTGTGTGCCCCCAAGTATAAATATGTGAGATAAGTATGTGAGATTCAAGTCTGGAATTTACAATACAAAATCACCAATGTCTCAAAACTATTTAAAAACTGTCTTTGTACAGAATGTCTTGACTGATTGCTATGAATGCCTTCCTTTTATGTGCATATTCTAATGATCACCAACCACTCTTAAAAGACAGGATGACACCACTGCTGGTTTTTAAGACAACCTTTTAAGAAGTAACTTTAAGAGGCAGAGATTGAAGAAATTCAACAGGAAACACTATATGGGAGTTCCATGTCTCTTCCTTCCCAACGCTGTATTCTTCTGAATTCTTCAGGCAAAGTAGTGTTGGATAAGCAATGAATGTGATTAATTTATAATATGTTTTGTCACTTGATGTCCTAAAGAAACAAGCTAACCCCAGTTTTATATTATTGTCCCTTGTTCCTCACAATCAATGGGCAAGAATTCATTGTGCAAGAAAGGGATCCAGAGACAGTGAGACAGAGAATTTTTTACACACAGGGGAAAGAGAAGGAGGACACAGAGGACAGAGTGGAGGACATTGAGAAGATTAGGAGAAGGAGGAGGACTATGAAAAATAGAAGGAAAATGAATATCGAGAGAAAGAATACAAAGAAGGAAGGAAGGAAGAGAGGGAGAGAGAGAGAGAGAGAGAGAGAGAGAGAGAGAGAGAGAGAGAGAGAGAGAGAGAGAGAGAGAGAGAATGTAGATGGAAGAGAAGGGGAAAGAAATCAAAGACAAGAAAGGACAAAAATAAGAAACTAGAGGGCAATTAAGATTGGACAGGGATGACAAGGTCTAGAAAGAGGACAAAGATGACAATGATGAATTGCAAAAGGAAGATAAGTTCACAGTTTCTAAGAGAATGGCAACATTTTGCAGAGAAGATGAGACGAGAGTTGGGAGGAAAAGAGAGAGATAAGAAGGGAAAGAGAAAAGGGAGAGATAGGGAGAGACATATGAGAAAGAAGAGAAGAGTAATGAGGAATGGAAAATTGAATGAAAGGAGGAAGGTGGAGAGAAAGGTGGAGATGAGAGACAGGAAACTTGGACTTGGAGGCAAATGTGTGCAACTGTGAGTCTGCCTTTTCTCATTTCAGAATTGGAATTTTCACACTGGTACCTACTGGATTAAAATAAATACCCAATTATCTACAGAGTGGGCTCCATGCCCACAGACAGGACACAGCTCTCTTTTGTGTATGTATCTTTGTGCAAGTAATCAAGGCCGTGTTTTCAGTCAGGACACAGTGCTGATTGGTTTTTATCATTTTTTCCTTACCCTCCTAGCAGTTCAGCTTCATCACTCCCTTCTTAGAAATCCATAGTAACCAAATATCTATGATTCTGGGATTAGTGAATGTACGTTTTCTCATATTTGAAATCTGATCATTCACTGTCTCTGAGATGCTATTCCTTTCTGCCCCATAATCCTGATATCTGAGGATACTAATACTCTCAGAAAAAAGATTAAGGAAAGAGGACGTGTGTGTACCTCAGAGTCAGAGTGTGAGAGCAGCATGCTTGAGGCTCTGAATTCCATCCCCAGTAACATGAGGAAAAGAACAAAGTATGAAACTCATTAGCTTATTTAATGCTTATTCCCTGTTACTTTGTTCTTTATCAATGTCAGTTACAAACTTTCAGTCAGAGATCTGTATGCAAAGCACAAACTTGCACAAAAGGTAAATTATGCAAATCTTGTTCTGGAATTTTTTCTAGAAGTGTATGGTTCTCACCATCTAGGGAGGTGGTTTCTTCTCCTATGTTGTGGTCTGTGATCTCACACTTAGTATGATCAGATCTCTGCGTGTCCAATCAGACCCAGATAGTAAGATTCTGTCTCTTTACTGCCTATCAGCCAGGACTCTTCCATTGAGTATAGATTCAGAGGAGATGCAGCAACATAGGGAAAGGACCAAAATGTGTCCCATGAAATAGATAAGAACCAGAAATTCAGTCATAGAGATCCAAAGTAATCTAAGATACTATATCACTCTCTCTCTCTCTCTCTCTCTCTCTCTCTCTCTCTCTCTTTCTCTCTCTCTCTCTCTGTGTGTGTGCTTCTACATACTTATAAATGTATATGTGTATACATTTTGCATTATTCTCCTTATCAAAAATACTGAGACCTAATAAAATTTAAGATTTCTTTTATAAGACACATATATTATCTTCCTTCTGTAGCATCATTGTGTAGACATGTGAAAACAGATACTATTTTTAGTTTATGCCTTTATCTGTGGTTTCAGTACCTGTTGTGGTGAGAAGAGTTTGGCAGATGCCCTAGATCTGGAGTCAGGTTATTGTGAAGTGCTTGCTTCCCTGCATGATCAGTGGATACTGTAACACACTGTAAGATTTCCCCAGATTCCCTTTGTGTACTCTCATGGATCAAAAGCAGAGAATGATTTTTAGTTGAATGTGAGAAAGACTTTTCTTGCAGATCTGATCTAAACTACATAGCCCTATCTTGGGAGACAATAATGTTTAGGTACTGGGATGTTAAAAAGATTGCACGATTATAAAAATGCCTAGAACTCCAATCCAAAGGTTCTCTGTTGTAAAGACCCTTTCTAGTTCTGGCCAATGTAAAGCATACCTGTAATGCCAGCAGCAGGGCAGCTATAGCAGGTGAATCATGAGTAAGAAGCTATCTGACCCTACATAGACAAACTGTGATAGACTGATTAATCCTTCCGTTTCTGTATGCCATATTTGAGCATCCCTCAAAAATTATTAGGTAACTTTTACTATGTGATTTATATCATGACTCCAATATGACACTGCACTTACTGGTCCTTGTAATAAAGCAATATTTTGCAAGTGACTCGGATAAAATGTGCCAAGGTACGTGGTTGTGACACACCTACTCTGACCATAAGGAGAACTATGTAGGAGTACTGGTCCCTAGACCCTTTCCCATAGCTGCCACCAACACCGCAATCACACTCTCTAGGCTGAGAACTATTGCCCTACAGTGAGCTTTTTTAATTAGAGGTTGGGGACAGGGCTCAGTAGGGAGAGTGCTTGTTTTTCAAGCTTTAGGCCCTGGATCTAGTTCCCAGCACTTCTGGAATCTGCCAAGGTCCTGCTTGCCTTTAACACAGCACTGGAGAGCAGGTGTCAGGAGGATAATTCCAAGATCCTTCTGTGCTCTCTAGGATATATGGTGTAGCCTAGATCACATGAGACTCTCCTTTAGTATAATATAAAATGTATAAGTTGTTTCAAAATGGGAGTTTTCCATGACTTATCAACATTTCCTTTTCTCCAATTGCAGGACTGCAGTCATGTCACCACCTGGAACATCAAGGTAACTGTCACATATTTGAGATGAATCAAATCTCACTTACCTTCTGTTGTGGGAGTGTGTGTGTGTGAAAGTTTAAGTATGTTTGTGTGTGTCTGCATATGCACCTATATATGTCTCTGTGTGTTTTATATATGT
This sequence comes from Apodemus sylvaticus, assembly GCF_947179515.1. NCBI lineage: Eukaryota > Metazoa > Chordata > Mammalia > Rodentia > Muridae > Apodemus > Apodemus sylvaticus. The sequence continues at coordinate 203,487,291 of NC_067472.1, forward strand.
GAATGTATTATATATTTGTATGTAGTGTAGTGTAAATATCTGTTCAATGGGTGTTATGCATGTTGTTTCTATGTCATGCATATTGTATCTATGTCATTTATGTGCACTGGTGTGAATGGAAGGCATACTATTATCATATACAGTGCCCAGAAGGAAATATATATATATATATATATATATATATATATATATATAGTTATAGTTATAGTTACATTCTTATATAATTATACAGTTATATATATAGTTATATATAGTTGTATATATAGTTATATATAGTTATATATATATAGTTTTATATATAAATATAGTCTATATAAGTTTTATTTAAAGATAGAATGGTATATGACGAGTTCATAGCAATTAGAAATTAATTATTTTATATAGCATATTTATTAAGAGCTTAAGACAAAATTTTTGACCATGCACCAGTATGCGTGTAAGGCTCCAGTGCACCCAAATCTAGTCTGCCTTACCTGATGCAGGGTCAATATGGGACAGATTGCAATTCCAACAATAACCTACTGCCAAAGAAACATATCTCAATGGTCCCAGATATTGGTCTATATTTTTCATCTACTCAAAATGTAACCCTGAATAACAAATTGATTTTTGAATAATTAAGAGAATTTTCTGACTCAAGAGAAACTTACTTTCTTTTGGGTTGACTTTAATCTGAGATGAGTCTACACCAATATTCAGTTTCTAATACAAACTGCATAATATGATGTTTCTCCTCATGACACTCTTCCTTATAGTCTGGTACCCCATCATGGGAAACTGAAAAAGATGTATTTCCAGGAAAAGATGCTAGTGTTTCTGCTAGGTTCCCAGAAGAACTTTTGTGGATGCCAATTGAGGCTTATACTATTAAAGTAGTGACAGCTGTACTTTGATTTTCACTTCATATTGAATTTGCAGTTCATCATAGATGTGAAAAGAACTTTGATAACACAGTGACCACCTCTCAAACCCTGGAATACAAGAGGAGATGACTACAGCCCTGAGGAAGTTGTTACATTTATATAAAATAAATAGGAAAAGGAAGACTTTCTCCACTCCTCATACGCCATGTCACTTGCTCCAGTTTGTCCAGTCGTGCAACCAAGTTGTCCTGATGGTCATATTCCTGACTGACCAATCTAGCCACAAAACACATCATAATATACCAGGAAAATCTATCTGGCCTAGAGACAGTAAAGACCTTGCCTGAACATGTTTTCTACAGCATGTGATTTCCATGAATTGCTAATGACTTGTCCACTGAGGATAGAGTTTGTGTCTACCTCACACAAAGTTACTGTTGTGAACAAGGGATGACACGACAAACTCACTGTTGCTGACAGACTGGCAGAAAGAAGCTCACTATGACCTGAGGGTGGACAACTATTCTCTTCAATGCCTCTGACTTTGGCCCTGTGCACAAGTGAAGCTAATCAGAACACATTGATATTTCCCTAAAATTTCACAGAATCCCTTCTTTTATTTACATAATTGAATGCTCAAAGAGATTCCTAGATTCTTTAAAAAGTTATTTTAATTCTATAGTAAAAGTTAACTTTGATTCAAACTCTCGAGTCTTGTGCCTATTCCTGTTTCCCAAAAGCACATTAAATGAGAGGCCTGACTGTCAGGAAATAGGATTGGCAGGTGATGGTGGACAACCTTGTCCTGGTTATTTATTTCTCTTTTCTCTCCTTTCCACCTTTTCCTTCTCCCTTCTTTTTCCTTGTGACTGGATTTCTGTGTGAAACAATGTCTGTCCTGAAGCCCGGTAGTACTTATGTTGTCCAGGCTGACAGGGAACTTAGAAAAAAAACATCTGTTCCTGCCTCCCAGGTGCTGTGATTAAAGACTTTTTGGGTACTATGGCTGGAAACTTTGACATTTATCCTTTCACATTGACTCAGCACTTGTTTGCAACACTCAGAGAGTAAATAAGGCTATGCACTAACAGATTTCCATGTGAGAGTGATCTACAATGTATCTTGATGACATTTAGTCCTCGCTGCCCTCTTGCATGCTTCCCTAATTAAAAAAAGAGGAAGTCTCTCCTCTTATGGTTTGATCTTGAAAATATCATCCTAAGTGAGGTAACCCAGTCACAAAACAATACACATGGAATGCAATCTCTGATAAGTGGATATTAATTAGCCCAGAAGCTCTGAATACCCAAGGCACAAATAGCATAACAAATGACTCCCATGAAAGAGGGCCCTGATCCTGGAAAGGATTGATCTAGCATTGGAGGGGAGTATCAGGACAGAGAAAAAGGAGGGAGGTGATTGAAGAATGGGTGGAGAGAAGAAGGTTTATGGGACATATCGGGAGGGGGGATCTGGGAAAGGGGAAATCATTTGGAATGTAAACAAAGAATAAAAAAAATAAAAATATAAAAAAAGAAATGCACATCTCTCTCTCTCTCTCTCTCTCCCCCTCCCTCTCTCTCCTCCTCTCTGTACATGAGTGTTTGTTTCTCTATATGTGTTTACTGTGTGTTTCTATCCTGAGAAACACCTATGCTAGATGTTCTCTGGAGTTAAGGAGCACTTTCAGGCATCAGGTATTTCCTACTATCATGTGGGATCCCAAGATCAAACTCTTCTTGTCAGGCATGGTTGCAAGGGCTGTCTTCCTGGAAGCCAAGGGGCCTGTATCATTTATAAAACCTGCCTTGTTTAATCAGGGTGTCTTGCACATCTTCTTGTGACATCCTATAAATTCTGGGCAAAATCCCACCTCATACCCCCAAACAGTTGCTATTAATAGCTCGTCTGCTAAGGCTAGAGCAGGAGCTTCTTTCATATGCATGATAGAATACTGAAAAGCCTTTACGTTTTAAAGCTGGAGTGGAAGTAAACACAGCTGCTGGGCTTTTATGAATGCAATTGCTTGTCCTGTCCAGAACAGAGGTTAACACAGCAATACTCCCCACCCTCCTTCTATTATACTGTTTCTGGGTTATGTTACACCATACCCTCTGAGTGGTGAGGTCTGGTGTTTATCTGTGTTCTATAAATTACTTATTTGGGATCAAACACTCAACATTTAGTCTCTACAATATAAGGAGTAAATAAATCTATACATTAACAGATGCAAAAGGAGTTTCTGTGACCAATGGGAAAAGTAGCACTAATCTATGGACATAACCACATTCAGGAAGGAGACTGACATGTCCAAAATAGCATTTGTTTGTTTCCTCTTGGTCAATGTATGGGATTAGGATGAGATTTAGAGCCTGTTATGCTTGTCTCTAGAGGGGCCCTGACAGATACAGATGAGAAAACTAGCAGCCATCCATTGGACTGAGCATGAGGTTCACAATGGAGGAGTTGGAGGGTGGACTGGAGGAAGTGGGGTAGGGTTGCAGCCCCATGGGAAGAATGATGATTTGGTCAACCACACACCCCAGGGCTCCCAGAGACTAAGCCATCAACCCAGAAGTACACATGGTTCCAGCCAAAAATGTGGCAGAAGAATGCCTTGTTGGTCATCAGTGGCAGGAGAGGTCCTTGGTCCCTAAGCCCCTCCCCCCTGAGCTCCTCCAACTGCCAGGTTCCACAGAGAGAACACTCTAACTGCCCTACAGGCCTGCCTCAGTCTCCCCATCCACACTCCATCCTTACAGAGTAGCCCAAGCACAGAAGTCGAAATCGCAGCCATCCCTACCCTGGAAAGCTCTGTGCCCAACCCCACGAACAGGTTTATATCCCTGTCGTATATTAAATTCTTTGTTGCTTTGCATTTGAGCAGAGGCAGATGCACCAGAGGAAGTTAAGTTCGGTTCTTTCTCCCAGCCCCATTCTCCCAGGAAGAAGACTCAAACTCAAAATATATTTATAAATACACTCATCATATAGTTAGGCTCATTTCTGACTTGATCATAACAAAAATTAATCCATTTATTCTAATTGATATTCAGCTGTGTGTCTGTTTACCTTTGTTCAGCTAACATGGGCCTGTTTTTTCAGTTTCCCAGGCGCATCTTCCACCCAGCACTCTCCCAGAATTCTTTTTGCCTCCTGTATGCCTGCCTCCTTCATTGTGCCTAAGCTATAGGCCATCAGATTTTAATTGGCAGGTGCCTCATCCATACAGATAGAAGATATTCTCTCCACACAGCCCTCTGGGTTTTTCCTTCCTAAATAAACTTTGGTGTGTGATTTTTGAGCTGTGTGACTCTATAGAATCCCTTGCCTTCTGATTGCCAGGTTACTTTTCTATCCCTGTTGTAACATGTACAGGGGGTTCCATCTCATATGACATGGCCTGAACTCAGATTGTTTAGTTACTCCCACATCTTTTGTGTCACTATTGCTGTGGCATATTTTCAGTCAAGATATTAAAAATAATTATGTCTTTCTTGGTTATATAAGCATAAGTGTTTTGCATGAATGAGTGTGTGTGTGTGTGTGAGTGTGTGTGCGTGTGTGTGTGTGTGTGTGTGTGTGTGTGTGTGATGTGTATTCATATGTGTGGATGCTGGTGCATGCCACAATGTACATCTGAAAATCACAGGACAACCTAGAGTATCTGCCTTCATGTTCCACCATTTTGGAGGCAGGGTCATATGATAATTTTTCTGCTGTGTATGCCAGGCTAGCTGGACCATGGGGTCTGGGGATTCAGTCTCTGCCTCCCATCTCCCCAGTAGTGTTGGGGTTGTAGACAATTACTCTATGTGTCTAGCTTGCACATGGGCTCCAGGCATACAAACTCTGTCAGTCCTCACTGTTGTACATAAGGCACCTTGACCTAATGAGCCACTCCTCATTAATATTAATAACATTAATATTAATAACATTAATAAGCTTCTACAGGAACAATTTTTCAGCGTGATGTGTTTGATAGCCTGGGGAAAGCAGCCATCTTTGTTATTCACTGATATAAACAGAACATAGCCTAGCAGAGTACCTTGCACACAACAAGTGTTAATTAGTATCTAAGCTAGCTTGAAGGAGAGAATTTTAAATTTAAAAAGAAAAAACAAAAGAAACACCCACAAATGCACTATAATCATTATAAGAGAATCATAGAAAATTCTAGAAAGAGCTATAGAATGCTAACAATGCTGATTTGGGCAGCATGTCCAACCTCTTTAGACCCCACTTGTCCATTATTTGTGTCAATGGGGCCTCACAACACTTTTAATCAGGAAAATAATGAGTGGGAAATGATAAAGGAGTCACTTCTTCCCCTGCCTGTATAAGTTCCCTGAGAAAATACAGTTTACTAGGTCTTGAGCAGTTAATTTGACTTGACCTCGTTCTTCACGTCTCCTGTCTCTGTTTCTCTGCCCTTCTCTTCTAGGGTCCCCTGTCGAAAATCCCCGCAGGCCAGGGCAACTCTCATAAAATGCTCCCTTGTTTCCTTTCCTTCTTTCCTTCTTCCTTTCTCTCATTTTTCCCTTGAAGAAGCATTTTAACTTACTGCAACTCCTACAGGCTTGAGTTTAAGGCCCGTGTGCTGAGTCCAGAGGCACTGATCAATTGCTGTGATTTCATGTCAATGTTTCCCTGGAATATATCCCAAAGAACATGAGCTAATGTGTTTCCTCCCACACTGAGTCAGCTGACAGTGTCCACTTGTCTAAGCCTCTCCTAACTCTACCTCTAACACAGCATCAGGCAGCCACTCTGTGGCTGAGTCTCTGAACCAAGTCAGATTGATATCATTCTGATTCCAGATCTCATTAAGAAAAGTCCTGTGCAAGCAAGGTCCTCTAAATGTAGATGTACACCTATAAAAAGGGCCACCTAGTGCCCATCGTAGGAGACATGAATTCATCCCTGTAGTCTGCTCTTCCATGTATTTTATAGAGCTACACCTTTATAAATAACTTCTTTCATACTAAGGGGAAATGTAAGCAAAATGTAATGCCCACATAATGACCTCAAATGTCATTTTAGAAAGTAAGGAAGCAGGAAGCAGGAGAAAGACAAGGAAGATAAACAAAGAAGACATTTTACATCATAAAAGCCTGTGTGACAGAATGTCCCCCAGGGTTTCCCTGCTGAGTAGGTGCTGCCTGAGCCACATAATCAACTGAGCATCCTTGCCCTCAGGAAACCTCAGTCTGCTAACAGCAGCTGACACCTCTCTCTCCTCTGGGTTTTTCAGTAAGTTTTGAGTGGCTGCAACTATCTCATCAATATGCACATCCACACCTATAAAGTTTCTGTCTTCAAACAGAAACCACTGGGTGTCCTCAGGGCAGAAATCACCTCCCCAGAGGGAAGCAAAATCAAAGGTGGAGAGGGGCAAACACAGACTTTCTGGTTTTTCTGGTTCTCACATCACCTAGAAGCAGCTGGTTGCAACCTTAACTTCCATCCTAGCAGCAGGCTCTGGGATTTAAGTGGGCTCCTTGCCCTGCCAGAGGCATCAGAGGAGCTCACTGAGGCTGTGGTGCAAATCTGAGACTCCACATGATCCTCTCACCACCCACTCTTACTTTGAAGCCCCGATTTTCTAACTCCTTCTTGACTCCTCTTTGGGGTAGGTAGAACCAGAAGGTAGCCTAGGGGAAACAGGCCTGGCTTGTGGGTGAGGGACAGGAGTTGCTGAAGGGGGGCTGGAGATAGCCATGGAAAGTGTGCTCTTTAGTCAGCTGCGATCCCAGCATCCCTTCCAAGTCCGAAGGACCAAGACCACTTCCTCTTTGAAGCAGGCAGGGGCCAGTGACTTGGATTAGGGATGAGAAGCAGCCCCTTAGCACTCCCAGTCACTGCAGCATCTTTTAAGGACCCCTCAAAGGGACCAAAATCCTTTGGTCAGCTGGGCCAGAACTCAGTGTCACCTGGGGGTTAAATAGCAGGTTACAGCTTCTGCTTGGGCACACAGTCTTTCACTGGGGAATGCAGGAAAGTCACCCTGAAAAGTGTCTGCTGCTGTTATAGCCCCCTACTCAGCCTCTGCAAGAGGTAACAGCCTGCCTGGGATTCTGGGGCTCCAGGGAGGGAATTTTGCAGGGTGCAGAGGGTGAGGATGGGTGAATATGGAAGCTGTGGTCTTGCGCATTGGACAGCTCAGGATGGTGGTGGGGGGCGGGGGAGTACATCCTGCCTGAGAGGCAGCTGGTGTGTTTCTTATCAAGTTTCCCAACTTGCAGCAGTGATCATCCCCTCACAGGGGGCGGCTGCTGGAGATACCCCTGTGCCCCTCATTACTGCCTAGTGGAGCTTGCTCTGTCTGGCACGCACTCCTGAACAGACACTCACACACACACACACACACACTGAGAATTGCTCTTTTTATGTCTTTAAAGAATTATTTGGAATTTTGATGGAGATTTTATTTAATCTAGTTGTCTTTGGGATTGGATAGCTATTTTTACCGTGTTAATCTTGACAATCCAAGATAATGGGATATCTCTCCATTTTCTGAGTTCTTTGATTTCTTTCTAGAATACTTGATGTCCTATCATAAAATAACTTCACTTGTTTGGGTACAGTTACCCAAAGGTATTTTATATTATTTTTAACTAATGTGAAGGGTGCTGTTTTCCTATTTTCCTTCTCAGCCCATTTATCATTTGTATAAAGAAAGGCTACGGATTTGTTAGAGTTAATTTTATATTCAGTCACTTTGCTGAAGTTGTGTATCAGCTTTAAAAGTTCTTTGAGAGATTGATTGGGTTTGCTCGTGTATACTAGTTATCATCTGTAAATATTGCTACCTTAGATTTTTTGCCAATTTGTATCCCCTTGATCTCCTTTTGTGGTCTTAGAACTCTAGCTAGAACTTTGAGTAGTATTTTGAGTAGATATGGGAGCAGTGAGCATCCTTGTCTTGCCCCTGATTTTAGTGGGATCGACTCAATATCTCTCCATTTAATTTGATGTTATCTGTTGGGTTTGTTGTATATTGGCCATATTATGTTTAGGTATGTGACTTGAATTCCTGATTTTTCCAACACTTTTAACAAGAAGGGGTGTTGTATTTTTTTCAGAATTAGATGCTTTTTTAGCATCTAAGAAGATAAGCATATGAACTTATTATAAATGTATCAAAATTGGGAAATTCAGACAAATAAATTATATCATATTCTCATGCATTATACAAGTAAAGACTCAATTTTCTGTAGAATTTTTGTTATTGTGTAATATATATTGAAACCAAGTATCCTATAGATATATGCATAATTAAACCCACAAAACCTCTTGTCAACAAATATTTATTTCGATTACATATTAAAATGCAAAGGAAGAAAGCAACATGTTCTCATTTATGCATCCAGGTATGATAGGATTACCTCAAGTAAATTACTTAAGTGCCACATTAAGTAATGATAAGTAAGATTTTGCCCCAAGGAACCAGGTGGCTCCATCTCGCTCTGTGCACTGCCAGCAGGACAGAGTGATCTCCCAGAAATACCTTCACTGAGAAAATTGCACAAGAGAACTCCTAAACCTGAAAAACAACTTCAGTAAAGTGACTGGATATAGAATTAACTCAAAGAACTCAGTGGCCTTCCTCTACTCAAATGATAAAAAAGACTGAGAAAAAAATTAGAGAAACAACTCTCTTCACAATAGTCACAAATAATATAAAATACCTTGGTGTGACTCTAACAAAACAAGTGAAAGATCTGTATGACAAGAACTTCAAGTCTATTTTGATCTAGTTTTATGCCCTTGTACAAAGCTCAAGTCTAAGTAGATCAAGGACCTCCACATAAAACCAGATACACTGAAAGTAATAGAAAAGAAATCGGGCAAGATCCTGGAGCACATGGACACAGGGGAAACGATCTTTAATGGAACACCAATAGCTTATGCTCTAAGAACAAGAACTGACAAATGGGACCTCACAAAATTGCAAAGACTCTGTAAAGCAAAGGACACTGTCAATAAGTCAAAATGACAACCAAAGGATTGGGAAAAGATTTTTACCAATTCTAAATTCAAGGACTACTATCCAATATATACAAAGAATTCAAGAAGCTGGACTCCAGAGGACCAGATAACCCTATTAAAAATGGGGTACAGAACTAAACAATGAATTCTGAACTGAGGAATACTGAATTGCTGAGAAGCACCTAAAGTCATGTTCAACATCCTTTGTCATCAGGAAATGCAAATCAAAACAACCTTGAGATTCCACCTCATACCAGTCAGAATGGCAAAGGTCAAAACCTCAGGTAACAGCAGATGCTGGAGCAGATGTTGAGAAAGAGGAACACTCCTCCATTGCTGGTAGGATTGAAAGCTACCTGGAAACCACTCTGGAAATCAGTGTGTCCATTCCTCAGAAACTAGGATACAGTACTACCATAGATGCTCCAAGATGTAATAAGGACACATGTTCCACTATGTTCATAGCAGCTTTATTTATAATAGCCAGAAGCTGGAAACAACCTAGATGTCCCTCAACAAAGGAATGGATACAGAAAATGTGGTACAATCACACAATGGAGTACTACGCAGCTATTAAAAACAATGAATTCATGAAATTTTTTATGCAAATGGATGGAACTAGAAAATATCATCCTGAGTGAGGTAACCCAATCACAAAAGAACAGACATGGTATGCACCCACTGATAAGCAGATATTAACCCAGATAAGTGTATGTAGGCCACACCTGGGACGGTGGTCCTGGGTACCATTAGGAAACAGATTGAGCAAGCCATGAAGAGGAAGCCAGTAACCAGCATTACTCCACTGCCTCGCCTTCAGTTCCTGCTTCCAGGTTCCTGCCCTGACAACTTTCAGCCCTGACTTCCCTGAGGATAGACTACAAACTGTGAGCTGAAATAAACCCTTTCCTCTCCCAGTTGCTTTTGATCATAGTGTTTCGCCAAGCCTCAGAGGCACTAAGACAACTGTGCCTACTTGTTCCCAGATCATTCAAGCTATGTTATAGCGCTAAGCTTCATCCATCACACGCAAACCAATGAGTCACCAATGAAACCATCCATCACACGCAAACCAATGAAACCCTCTCCTTGGCAGAGATCCCACTGGCCACAGGAATTTTCACTCACTTTTTCCAAAGTGAACTCAGTTCTTCAAACCTGCTTCTTCTGAATTTTCTGTGTCACTAGATGGCATATCGATGCCACGGAACAGTGTCTTAGGGCTGGAGAGATGGCTCAGTGGGGAAGAGCACTGACTGCTCTTCTGGAGGTCTTGAGTTCAAATTCCAGCAAACACATGGTGGCTCACAACTCTCCGGAATGAGATCTGATGCCCTCTTTGGGGCTGTCTGAAGACAGCTACAGTGTACTATCAAGTCATAAATACAGAAATCTTAAAAAATAAACAAACCCCGTGTCTTAGTTTAATTCTTTACACTCTGTGCCTCCTCATCTTTACTGTCAACATTCAATTATGACCACTTTTCCATTCCTCCTTTAAATCTCTTTTGATACTGTATCTTCACAGTCACTACTTGTTCTCAAAAATAAACTTTATTTTGCTGATAATTAATTTCCTACTTCTAGTAGTTTTCTCCCCTATAAAGGTATCATACTGGGTGGTCTTTCTAAATTTAAAAAATAGTTATCATTTCATCACTGCATTGCTCTTTCATTTACTGCTCTTAGAATAAACTAAAAATTCACCCATCTCTTTATGGTACATGCTAAGCTATTTGCAAGATAAAACCACAATTCTGTCATTTGGGCTCTTATACTGCTGCTTTTGGTTTAAATGAATTTTCTAAACACTTTATGGGCTAACATTTTATTGTCACCCAAATGCCTGACATACACATCTGAAGAGAGTAAGTACTTATTTTGACTCATGGTTTGGCCCCAGGTACTTAGACAACATCACAGCCTGGGAGTTCTATCAGAAAGCATCTTCTCCCCATTATGGTGGGAAACAGAGAAGACAGAAAGATGCGAGGAACGAGATAATGTCAGATACACATCATTCGTGGTCTTCTTACCCCAGCCAGGATCCACTAAAGTTTCTAGAAGTCTCCCAAAATCGTGCCACCAGCTGAGAACGCAAGGGCTCAGCCTGTCTTTCTTTTGGGAGAAACTGCACATCCAAACTTTAACAGCTTCTTACTGCCAGTTTCTACCCAAACTTCGAATCTCAAATTAGATCGTCACCTCCAGAGAAGTTATAGCTATACTTTCCAATCTGTGGTGTTCATAGACAAGGCACCAGCCGTATACAGCTTACAGTGCACCTGAAATGTGGTTCCTGTGAACGTAGATGTTAAACAAAAAGTACACACGTTATTGTAAAAAGTTAGTATTAATTTAAATAAACACACACATATGCAATAGCTTAGTAATAGTTTTATAATTACATGTGAAAGAACATTTCAACATATTAAGTTAAACTAAACATATTAATAGGAATTAATTTCAGCTTTTAAAAAAAAACCTTTCAGCCTCTCTGTAGAAAACTCAAAGTTACATGCAGACTGCCTTAGGGTCCCTTTGACCAACACCCAGGCTCAGCAGGAGGAGCTCCTGTAGTCAGTGGTCTGTACTTGTGACTGGACTATTTATCTGTGGAAATTACAAGACTGACAGACTGCAAGCAGCTTATGGACAAGGAGCTGGCTCTAACTACCTGGAGATTCCAGAAGTAGGAATGCTCAAATAAATAGTCAACAAATTATAAGAAATAAATGAACAAAATAATCAATCCTCACTATTTTTGGATTCTACATTTGTGGGTTGACAGAAAGACACAAAAGAAAATCTCCAAATAACAGTGCTTCCTGTATCATCTGTGCATGTGCTGAGATCTGAACTGAGGCCAAACACAGCAGTATTTTCTTTTATGGTTTTAGCTATCAAACTGCACACACATGTTCTTTCCAGTCTATTTACTATGTTTTTCAGAGCTTTGTTTTCTGATTTGCACCTTATGCCATCTGTTGATTTCCCTGCTTGAAATGCCCCCCAAATACCATGCTGAAAAGTTTTCTGGTGTTCCTATGCACAAGGTTCTGTTGTGCCAAATAGAGAAGACAAGTGTGTAGATAAAATACCTTCAGGCTTACATCATAGTGCTATCAGCCACACACCCAAATTAGCAAATCCATATGAAGTAATGTGCCTCTTATAGAAATAAACATATCAATCACTTGTTCCCCATGGAAATGTGGCCACAGGGACCCACAAGGAAACTAATCCTGTAACTCTCCTAGAATCAAGGGCTCACAATTTGCTACTTCAGTGTTCTAGACACCTCAGAAGTCACTGTATTTGTCGAATAGTCATTTGGTTTAAAAACAAATCTTATGTGAATATGGTGATAGACAAAAAAGTGATTTTAACTTTAATTCTGACTGACTTTTACAAGTGATATGATTCAGGGGAACTTGCTTCACTGTCCTGGCCTTTTCCCACAATTCAAAATGAGGATTAAAAAAGTTTAACTGTTAATGGTTGGGAAGGTCTGGCTGGGTGTAAAGTGGGAGTGGAAACAGGGTTTATGACTAAGAGGCACAGTTCGGGATGTGAAAATATTCTACTGTATCTTGATTATGGGGGTGACTGTATATCTGATTTTCTTTTTCAAAACTCTGAAACCTTATTCATATATATTCTAACATTAACCCTATTTTAAACAAAATCTTTAGTATATCAAGAGTGCACTACTCTGTAGCACTTGGGGTTTCCTGGGTAAGCTTCACCTGATGGGGCGGGACCTCAGGAAGCTTTAAGCCAATGGGAGGTCTGAAGCCGGGCCCGTGGAGCTCCAGGTCCTATCCCAGAAGTGTGTGCACAGCTGGAGGCCCCGTGGGGGCGGGCCAGGTCTGAAAGCCTGGTGTGGGAAGCTTGGCGGCCCCGCCCAGTCTCCTGGACCAGCAGAGGACACGGGCGCTGCTGCAGCCGCAGGGATTGGAGATCACAACAGAGTGGTGCGGTGTGGGCCTGAAGGTGAAGTCCTGTGGCCGGGCCTGGGGGGGGGGGGGGGGGGGGGAGGCAGCGGTGAATGCAGGAGGTGATGCCGGGTCCGGGCTAGGCGAGGAGCCGAGATGCACGGGAACTAGAGGGCGGCGAGCTCGGGACCGCTGGGGCTCTGGCCCTTCCCCGCTGGCCGGAACCGGGATCCAGGGCGGCGCCGCTGTGGGCCGTAGGCGCACTGAGGGCCAGGTGGAGCCTGCGTGTGCTCGGTCCCGGTTTTCCCTGAACCTGCGGCCTGGCTGATGCCCTGGCAGCCGGGATGGGGTAGGGGGAGGCGCCGGGCCCCGCATTCCTGCACAGGAAGGTCGTGGGCTCTTCTTGAGTAGGGTGGTGGGGACTGGACCTGCTGGCCAGGCGCTGGTGTCGCCTTCACTCTACTGCTAACTCTTCCCTCCCCACCTCCTTGGAAGGGCTGCCGGCCCTGGTGGTCTAAAACATTTTGTTTAGTTGAGGCAATCCAGTTCTTATAATTCTAAGAGACTTGGCTTTCACTTTCTGGGGACTCTTGTTAATTGAAGTCCTGAGTTACTTAGTGTGTTGAATTTTGATGCCACCAAACTGTTGAGGTTTTGGATACTTAACGAATCTCAGTTCTGTGCCCCTGCAACTTTTTCAAAGAAAGTAAGATGCCTTTGAAAGAGTTGAAAGGGGGCTGGAGCAGTTAAGAGCTCTGCTCACTGCAGTGAGCCTGTTCAGGCTCCTCAGGGGCCCTAGTCTGTGGGGCTGAAGAGGTTTAGGGGATGGATTGAGGAGGATAAACGGGAGCAGAGTCTTTTTCTTGTTCACAATAAAGGAAGGCTCTTACTGGCCAAGGGCTAGACAGGTCTGGAACTTCAGGGAGAAGAAATTTGGCCAAGCTAGACTGGGGGCTTCCCTGAAGAGAAGCCCCCATGTCACCTGACTTTGGTTCTCCATCACTGCCTGTAGATACCACTACGCTTGCCAAACCACAACTTAAAGTCAGAAACTCACAAGGTTTGGCATTCTGGCAACCATGAGCAGGGCCAAATATGGCCTTTGAGCTTCCAGTTCACACTTGGATACCTTCAACTGGATCAGAAGACACTTGGGGTGCAAGGGAGCTTGGAGCCTATGCCCTTAATGATTGATTCTGGGTCCCTGAGTGCTCAGAGGCCTGGGAACATGGATGTTGAAAGCCTGGCATTATTAACACTGTATCTGTCTGCTCTGAAGTGTCTGTCTGCTCTGTGTGTGATGGTGGATGACTCAGGAACCTGGGTGAATCGGGTGAGTGTTGAGCTGTGACTTTTGGATCCATCACTTGGTCAAGCCAAGTGACCATGCCCCTAATCCTGGCTATCCTGACCCTAGGAGATGGGGTGTAACCCCCAAACATGTGTGTACATAGACATGTGTGTACACACATGTGTACACACTTATCTCCCACACCCTACCCTGGTTTGGCCACATGGAGCTTGGAGATGGCCGGCACTGAGCATGTTTCCAGGAAGCGGGGCTCCAAGGGGGAGCAGGACTTCCTGGGAATGGCATTCCCAGTGCCAGGACCTCCCCTTGAGGGTTATGGGATGAGTCTCTAAAACCCGGGTCTCCTGACTGCCTGTGTCCACATCCCATGGAGCACGTACTCAGAATGCAAAGGATGGGACTTCTCCATCCCACAGACTCAGTCTCTGGAGATGGGACCTAGAGTTCTGCAGGCTCGCCATACACCCAAGGGATTGTATGCAGAGCCTGAGCATCTCTGCATCCTGGGGTCGGGACTGGAAGATGGCTTCAATGGGGATCCTTCTCTCCTTCCAGCCACAGGAGGCCAGTCCTACCCTGGCAGTACTCCACACTCTGTCTGCCTGTCTCTTCGTCACTAACCTCTGTTCGTGTCTTGTTCTCAACCTTCCAGCCAGATGTTTAGTAATAAGCGGAGTTTCTTTCGGATCCACGCCAGCTGGAGACCGAGGTACCCCCTCATCTGCTCCTCCTGTCCCCTCTCTTCCTTTCTCCTCCCACTTTAGGGGCCGGAGAGGGGGACAGGATGGGTCAAGGACAAGGTGCATGTGCCTGCCACCTGCAATCTGCCTTGGGGCCCTAAGAAGCCCCCTTGCTTTCCTGGGGATGCCTCTGCCAGGCTTAGGGCCCAGTGTGTCAGAAGGGACATTCTCAGGAGCTGAGGGTGTGCTGGCTATGCTGCAGCCCCCTGTGGTATCTTAGCTAAATTCCTTCTCTCCTTTGGATCTTTTCCCTTCTTTGGAATGGGCAGAATAAACTAGAGGCTCTCTGAGGGTCCTTCCCACCCTGACCTGTGCCAACCTTGGAAGCAGTTTCCTGACTCTCCAGTCTCTGCTTGGGAAGCCCACAGGTGTCTGATGCGGCTGTGTCCGGCACTTCTGTCACCAATTTCACAGTCCCTGCTCTTTTCAGCTGCATCACGACTACATTTGTGGTACCTGCCCCTTGCCAGGCCCGGCTCTGGGCACCGGGGAAATGGTAATGAATAAAACATGGTCCCCAGAGAGTTGCAAAGAGTAATTGTGGTTCAGTGCATTGAGTACAACACACGAGGGAAGCAGAGGGGATGTGCAGCTGAGGTCAGGCATTTAGCCCAGAAGCAGGCCTGCAAGAGGGGGCTGCCAGGGGAGGGTGCTCAAGCCAGAGAGCCGTAGAAATCAGGCTTGGAGAAAGCATATAGCTGTGGGAGATGAGCCTGTAGCCTAGCATGGCCTGATCTGAGAGTGGCTTGCTGGAGGCAGGGCTGGGGCAGGACTGGGTCACAAGAACCCAAGCCCAGTATGAGCCTCGTTCTATTGGCATATAGGTGGCCTGGGTTCATGCAGCCTCTGACTCCCTGAGGTGCCAGTGGAACCTTGTGGTCGGGAATGAGAGCCAAGTCCCCAAATTGTCTGTGTGCTTCTGTTGAGAGGCAGCCCGTTTTAGAATTGTTAGTTCCAGGCCACCATCTAGCTCCAATTTGCTAGCTATGTGTCCTCAGACACAACACCTAACTTTTTATGCCTCAGTTCTCTTCCATGTAAAATATAGGTGCTAATGGGACTTGCTTCTGCTAAAACTGACTGGCTCCTGAAAACATTGACCTCAATCAATTTACTATGCTTGTCAGTTAAGAAGGCCTTTGGGGTGTGGCTCAGTTGGTAGTATGCTTGCCTAGAATCCATGCATGTGCTTCCTAGTGCTGCATAAACTGGATATGATGGTGCATGCTTATAGTCTTAGCACACAGGAGGGAGAGGCAGGAGGATCAGAAGTTCAAGGTTATCCTCAGTCACATATCAAGTTTCGGGCCAGCTTGTGCTACATGAGATCCCATCTATAAACAAACAAATAAAATAAAAACCATACTTCCGGAAGCTGAGGAGGATGTAGCTGTATGGTAGATCTCGAGAATGCTATCCCCAATCCTGAAAAAAGAAAAAACAAAACAAAACCCCAAAAGTTTGGGAACATGTCTGTAGGAAATAGGGGCTGCCTGAGAGTGGCACTGAGGAGACTGGGTTAGACCTATTCCTGTGCAAGTGTAGGTTGGAGGGCAGGAAGAATCAAAGGCCAATGGGAAGGCTCTTTCTCGGTAGTCCCTGAAGAGGGACTGTGTGGAATAGGCACAGGTGGTATTTTCCCAGCCTGGGCTGTGATATGCAGAGTTCCCTATGGCTGTGACTACAAGGGCTAGCTGGGTTTTCAGGGTAGAGAGCAGCTAACTGCTCCTTTCCCCTCTCTCACACCTCTCCATCCGCACCCACCCAGGCACCACAGTTCCACTCTTCTCTACCTCAGCACTATTGACATTTTGAACCGGACCATTCTTTCGCTGGGGCCTCCAGCATGCATCTTGGGATGAAAGACTCCTAGGATTTCTGGCCTCCACTCAGGATGTCCCAGGAGAGCACCTTGACAGAAAGATGACTTACCCCAGTGTCCCCAATGTCAGATGCCACCTGGACAAGATAGCTGAGGACCACTGCCACAGTCCCCATACTAAGCCCTTGTCCCAGAAAAAGACACAGTCTCAAAAGTCAGAGAAAATAGAGCCCAACCTTGTTCTGGTTTTAGGCAAGCCATCTCTCTCTTTCTGCACCCATAAAAGAGGGATAGCAAATTTAGAGACCCTACAAGAGGACCCTCGGAGGCCGAAAACACCAGGGTCTGCAGCTGGGCCCCATGCGCTCTAAGGAGCCGAGGAGGAAAAGGGCTTTTTTGGTGCCTGCCATGTGCCAGGTTTCCTTCCATTTTCTTTGAGCTTTCAGGCTCTAGAGAGGCTGACGTGAGCCTTTTTCTGGTCCTTGCCCAAGGAGTTGGACTCCAGGGCTACTCCAGGGGAAAACAGTGTCTTCTTGCATTCGAGAGGAGCCAGGGCCTTTGCCCGGCTGGAAAGTTACAGAATCCCTAAATCAGGCCAGAAGCTCCCTCTGCCACCACAGAACGAGAGCCAGAAAGGGGCTTTCAAAGGCCTCAAATGTGAACCTGAGACCCCTTTCTCTGAGAGTCCTGCTGGGTACAAGAATAGCCTTGCTAAACACCCCAGTGACAGGGAGACCACGCTCTCTCCAGAACACCCAGGAGCAATCTCCAGTTTCAAGCAAGCCTGGAACCGCAGCACAAGGGTTTCTCCAGCGTCCTCTCCTTCTTTCCCCGTTGGAGTAACGGAGGACAGGGTGGCCTTGCATGGTCTAGGGTGTGTGTGGGTGCTTGTTAGCATGAGGAGAGCCCACAGGAGGTTTGGGAAAGCCACACTCAAACTTCACTTGGAATCTTTAGTTATGTCCGAGAGATCCCAGGTCAGTGAAGAACGTCATGGATTTCTTTCTGACAGCCCCAAGTTCCCAACCTATGACCTATAATCTCTCCCTCAGGAAGGCCCTATATCTGGGACACCTCTCCAAAGGTGTCCCTGGTTTTGTGATCTCCCCCTACCTCACCATCCTGACTCTGCTTCTCTGCTCCATGTTCTGGGCATGGGGTGGGGCTGCCTCCCAACCTGATATGGAAACCAGGTTCTGTTGTCTGTTCAGCTTTAATCTGAAAGCCCCAGGCAGGTACTATGACCCCCTTCTTCACCTCTGCCCCTTCTCAAGCCTTGTGTGAACCTGGGTGCTATTTTCCTGTGGAGAGTGAGGACTTGCATCAGGGGAGATGGTGGTAATGCTGCAAGGTATGGGCCAGAGAATGTTAGCTGAGATCTTACCAACAGCATAGCATGGTTCTTCAATCTCTTAGACACAGAGTTACTCTACCAGGTATTGGTTAACTGGGGCCTGTATCAGGGAAATGGGGGCCTCCCCTTGCTTATCTTCCTCCAAGGTTTGGGGATGTGGTGGGGAACTGGGTGCAGGAAGTGTACAAGCATCCTTACATACATATGTGCTCACAAGCACACGGGTGAGTGGGCCTTCCAGGTGCTCTGAGGATAGCATATCAGCCTTGGAGAACAGAACTCAGATGGGGGTGGGGGAGAACCACAGGAGAACAGGCTTCTATGCACGGATTCTCACTACAGGGGCTGGCACCTCATGTGTCCTAGACATCAGAGCCTCAGCAGCCTATCATATCACACAGACCCACAGCTACCGACACATGGAGAGTTGTGTGAAAGAGGCCTTAGTTTGTAGTGTTCTATTTATACAACTGTACCAAGACCTAAAGCAGTGACCTGACCAGTGTGGGATAAGATAGCCCCAGCAGAGTGGGGAGGAGGGAAGTGTAAATGTGGTGGGGGGGGGCAGGGAAGTGTAAAGTTGACACTTGTATACACAGTGTGCACACACATGGGTGCCTATGAATCCAGTTACACGGTACACACACTTTCTCACTTCCACAAAGCCCAGAGCCACACTCTGTGTGCCTGACAGAGTGAGCTCCTTCTACAGTGTTGTCTGTCTCCACAGGGGTTGCTACCTCCCCCCTCCCCCCACCTACCCGGGCTGGTCCTGGATCCTTGTCCTCCTGTCTCTGACTTCCTTCTGGCTTCTCTTACTGCTTTCACTCTGCCATCAGTCTCCTGTGTGTACCTTATCTGTCTGGGGATGGGGACGGGAGGTGGAGATGGGGCAGGGACATGTCCCCATCTAGCTTCACATAGGCATCAGGGGCCCCAGGCTATACCCGAGGAAAGAACTGATGGGAACCAAGACCCCATAGCAACCCCCTAGATCAGCTAGGCCGGCTTTGTCCTCACCTACCTACTTCCGGCCAGCTCACTTGGCTCTTTCTCTGCTATGCCCTGCCCTGGCAGCAGCCGGATGGGCATCAAAGACCGAATCCGAATGAGCAGCTCCCAGAAGCGGACAGGTCCATCCAAACAGCACCTGGCACCGCCACCAATTCCCACCTCGCCAAGCAGTGAGCAGGTGGGCGAGGCGTCCAGCCCCGGCAAGGTGCAGAAAAGCTGGAGTTTCAATGACTGTACCGGCTTCCGGGCCTCTCTGAGACTCAAGCCCCGCTGCTCTGCGGAGGGTAAGACCCAGAGGTCGCGGGCTATGCATCTGCTGGGGGCAGCGTGGGTGGGGGCTGGCTCTGATCGTCTGCTCTAGAAAACGGACATCATAATTCCTTCTTCACTATAGTCCAGTCTCCAGACTGTTTACAAATCAAATGAGAATTTAGAGGGGGCACTGGTTGGTGGTAAGAGTAAAAGATTTGGAACCAGGCTCCCGAGATTTGAATCCTGGCTCTGTCTTTTCTTTTTAAAGTTTTAAAATTATATTTTAATTTTTTTTTAAAAAAGATTTTACTTATTTTGTACATGTGTGCTCTACCTCATATATGTCTGCATGCCAGAAGAGGACACTGGATCCCATTCCAGATGGTTGTGACCCACCATGTGGTTGCTGGGAATTGAACTCGAAACCTTGGAAGAGCAGATAGTGCTCTTAACTGCTGAGCCACGTATCCAGCCCCCTGTTTACTTATTTATTGTTTGTATGTGTCCGTGTCTGTGCTGGTGGAAGTCAGAGGATAAGCTGTGAGAGTTGGCTCCCTCCCCCTACCACACAGGTCTTGGGATCAAACTCTAGTCATCAGCCTTCACGCCGCCGAGCACTCTTATCCATTGAGCCACACATGGCCTCTGTCACTTACTTTAGATAAGGACCACATCTCTCTGGGTCCCACTTTCCCCATCTGTAGAACAGAGGCAACAATAGCATCTATTTCAGATAAAGATTCTGAGGAATCTGTAGTGGGATGAGTCACAGCAGTGAGGGCTCAGCAGAGGGGCTGAGCCAGTGTCCTTTGCCTCTCCTAGCTACCCCATTTCGTAGACATGGAAACTGAGACTCTCAGCATGTGAGTGGGAACACCCTTATCCTGAAGCAAGGCTGGCCAGCTCTGAAGCTGGTGTTCTCTGATGTCACCTCGTACCCAGCCCAGCCTGCTGTCACTGTGGCCGAGGGCCTGGCAGGGGTCATTTCTCCACTGTTAGAGGAAGATGGTCCCTTTGAGTTCTAGTTCTTCACTAGGACTTGGGCAAGAGACGGCCCTGTTCTGTGCTTTTTCTGGAAAATGGGAGAGCTGTATGGGGTCTCTTAACAGACCCCTTACCCCTGCTGAATGAGCTCCAGGCTCTTGGTAGAGAAGAGAGGGTCAACAGAGCCAAGGGGATGAGCACAGGATGCTCTCTTTGCTCTTGGAGAGAGAGGCCAGCTCAGAGCTTCTGCCTGCCCTGTGCCAAGATGCTGAGGCCTGAGAACCCAGGCTTTTCCTGGAAAGTTACTGAACATCACAGACCAGTAGTTCTTTAGGAGGTTCTGATGCATGGAAGCATGGTGGTGCCTGGCATCGCCCTCCTCTGTGAGGAAAGTATCACCCTCTTCAAGCACAGGGGACCTGCCTCAGAGGAGCTTTTCTCCGTCCTTGCTTTCAGGGCCTACCTTGTAACAAGCTCTGGCACTAGCTGGAGTATCTCCCTCCTAAGCCCTCTTGCGGAAGAGGAGGCCACACAAAGACTCCATGAAGAGCAGGAAATAAATGTCTTTCCCCTGAGGCTTCCTGCCCTGTAAGGGGTAACATGTCCTCAAAGGCTGCGTGCACCATCTTTGTCCCAGGCTAGACCATATGTCCTCTGAAGCTGCTGCCACCCACCTGTCACCAGGCAGATGTCTGCCCTTCCCAGCCATGGAATAGGCAAAAGGACGTGTAATGTAGGACAGTGAGATACAACAGCCAGTGAGGCGGGATACCCATCCGCCTTGAGCCTCACAAAGGTTCTGGGCTCTTTCTAGATCTGTCCTCCTATGAGTCCTGCTAATGGAGGTGGAGGTTGAGTGTGTATTTTTTTCTACCATTCTTGGACCTCATGTGCCGTTCCTGTCTTTACAGAGGGCCCCTCGGAGGAAGCAGCTGAGGAGAAGAGCTACCAGTGTGAGCTCACGGTGGATGATGTCATGCCTGCTATGAAGACGGTCATCCGTTCTGTCAGGTGAGGCCGGGACCAAGGTAAGCAGCCCTCTGTCCCACCTGCCACCCGTCACTGCTCCCCATCTGGGCCCTTCCTCATGGCCAACCCTGGCGCAGGTCCCAGGTGCTACCTGCCTGGAGTGCAGGAGCATGCGGACAAGAGGCAGATGGCTGCCAGCACCACTTGCTCCTTCACAACACACATCATGTCCAGAGGCCCTGGCTCTGGCGGCCAGGAGTACAGCTGCCCAGCAGGGTCTCTGTCCTTATACATACAGGGTCCTCCCCATCGGGCTCTCTACTTCTCTCCCCCTTTCCCTTCTCCCACATTGTGGTGGCCTCGTCCCTTCTCTGTCCCCAGACTCCGCAGAAGCCCCTGGTAGCTTCTGCTGCAGTCTCTGCCTGCTCTACATGTGCCTTTCTTCTGTATCTGTGCCTCAGTCCCAAGCTCCTTTCATCCCTGCATCACAAAGTCTTTCTCCCTGGGTGCCTTGGCCCCTTTTTCTTTCTCCTAGGACATCCTCAAGAGTGGTACTCTTCAAACCATAGATCAAGAACTCAGTGAAACTAAGTCAGGGTGTCATGGTCAGCATGAAAAAAAAAAAGTGAAGTTAGGCAGAGTGGCACCTGGGAAGTAGACATAGGAGGGTTGGGAATTCAAGGTCAACCTTGGCTACATAGACAGTTTGAGGCTCTCCTGACCTACCAACCTCCTGCTCCAAAAAACAAAAACAAAATATGAGACTAAATGTGACTATGTGACTAAGGGTGATTATGTTTATAAACTGTATTTTAATCTGTGTGTGTGAATGAATACTGGTTTGCAGGATAAGATGTATTTCTTATGTCTTGGTCAAACAGTTTGAAAGCCACAATATATTATTGGCTGCTATGATAATTAAGTAGGTGCTGGTCTCCTATACCCTGTAGCCATGCCCAGTGTGGATCTGGCCCCAGCTTCCTGGCGAGGTGTCCTGGCTGGGTCTCCACTTCCAGCCTGCAGCTGGGCTGTGGAGGTCACTAAAGCTCAGCTCCCTTGACTCTGTTCCCGGCTCCTGCACCTGCCTACAACCTCTGTCCTGTATTCCCTCTGAGATCAGCCAGCTGGGCTCCTCTCGGAGTCAGGCACCACCTCACCTCTTTCTCTCCCTTTCTGTGACCACCATCTTGGACACAGTATCTGAGCTGTGAAGGCCAGGATAGCTCACCTTAGCACCCTCACACCCAAACTGCTCCTCTGCACACCTCCCCAAGTCAGGCAGTCAGTACTACTGTCTGCCCTGCTTCCAGCCATAGGAGTCAACTTGGATTTGGACTCAAGTCTCTTGTCCAACCTCTGAGTTGCTGGAATCTGTCTCCTTCCACCACCCCACTGTCCCCCCCAACTCAGGCCCATCCTGAGAACGGGCCTTGGTGCCTTGGAGCACCCCAACATTCTAGAAGCTGGCAAAGCAGGCATGTCGAAGCGGAGCGGCAGTGGTGCCCCCATCCCAGTGCCTTCTCTACACAGCCCCCACCCAGCCCCTTCTCATGGTTAGCCCTGGCTCCCCACGCTGCCCATCAGTCTGGGGACTGTCCCCTTTCTCCTGAGCTCCTGCTCCCACCCCGCACAGTTCTTTCTCTTCACACTTCCATGCCTGTTTCTGGGAAGCTCCTTTCTTCAGAGCAAGAAAAGCTCTCTTGCCCTGGCTGAAAAGTACCATCTGAGGCTCTGCCTCCTGTGGCCCTTCTCATGGCTTCAAGCTCTCCTTTCCCAGTCTGCGAACCTGGCTCTTGTCACCCAGGTTTTTGTGTCTGTGTCCTCCCAGCTCCCTACCCTACAGCCAGGTCAGGTTTTTTTTTTTTTGTTTGTTTGGTTTGGTTTGTTTTTTGGTTTTGGTTGGTTTTGGTGAGGTTTTTTTTGGGGGGGGGAGGGTAGGTAATGCTTATAAGAGATTCTGTCTATACCTGGCCTCCCTGTAGCCAGAGGTTGGATATAACTCTCTTTGGGTGTCCAAGAACCGGCACACAATTGCCAAGTATGCACAGATTGAATGTGACATTTCTCCTTCTAACCCAGCAGCAGCAGCAGCTGATGTTCTAGAAGCGCCCTGTCCCACTGAGCTGAGAGACAACAGGGTCGTTTCCTGCCTCCTAGGTTAATGCTACCATAGAGGCATATGAGAAAACACCAAGCCAGCCTCTGGATGTGCAGGGCAAAGGGGACCATGGTGGTTAGTTAAAGAGCCAGGGAACCTGGCAGAGGTTGTTGGAGAGAGTAGTTGAAGCAGATGACCTGGACATGGACAAAGATGCAGAGAGGGAACTGGAAGAGTTCCCTATGGGGACAGAAGCATCTATCAGTGAACCCCCTTCCCTAACAGGATTCTGAAGTTCCTGGTAGCCAAAAGGAAATTCAAGGAGACACTGCGGCCATATGACGTAAAGGATGTCATCGAGCAGTATTCAGCAGGACACCTGGACATGCTGGGGCGAATCAAGAGCCTGCAGGCTTGGTGGGTATTTGGGCTTTGAAAAGGGGGCGTGGGGGAGTTGAAGGTCCTGGCCTAGATGAGGGAGCTAAGGCCACCTGTGCCCTGTAGGGGTGTTGCTAGGTGGTACATCTGTAGTCTCAGCACTGGGGAGACAGAGGAAGGAAGAGTTTTAGGCTAGTCTGGGCTATGAGACTCTGCTTCAAAAGAACAAAGAAAGCAGAAATCAAACCCAAACCAGAAGATCCCTGTTTTGCAGTGCACAGGCTATTTGGAAGTCAAAAACCAAAACAACAACCTCAGTAAAAGTTCTCTGGCTAAGTCCAGTCCACATTCATGACTTGAGGGCTTCCCCTAGGATGCCTGTCTCCAGGTCCTAAAGTAACTGGACCACAGTAATCACTGACTTCCCATTTCCTAAGTAGCAGTGTGAAGTGAAATAAGTTACCTTTCGCTTCTCTAGAATCCTGCATGTCCACTAGGTCCAGGATTGAGGAAGGACCCTTATATCAAGTCCCAGACTGCCCAGGACTCTCCTTTCTCCCATACCCTCTCATTGTACAATCATTCATTAACTTAAAAAGTAACAATTAAGGTAGGCCATGGTGGGTGCACAGCACTAGAGAGGCAGAAGCAGGAGGATCTCTAAGTTTGAGGCTAGCCTGGTCTACACTGAACGTTCCAGATCAGCCAGGGTGATGTAAGGAGGCCCAGTCTCAACAACAGCCACAGTACTGGGGTAGGGGTGCGGTTAGAGGCAGGGAGAGTTCAGCTTGGCTGTTTAGAGAGCTGGGTTACGAGATCCTGTCTAAAAGGCCAAAAAGAACAAGTACTGTGGGAAGGAGTGATCTGATGTGACCTCTGCTGCGCTTAGGTCAAGTAAATAAAGGCTGAGTTGATCACTGGATTTAGCAACATGGGGTTCGGTTGGGGGAGGGGAAGTCTGACTACAGTGGTGGTCTATGGGAAGGAAGCGGGGCTGCAGGCAGAGGGCTGCAGGCAGAGGGCTGCAGGCAGAGCGCTGCAGGCAGAGGGCTGCAGGCAGAGCGCTGCAGGCAGAGGGCTGCAGGCAGAGGGCTGCAGGCAGAGGGCTGCAGGCAGAGGGCTGCAGGCAGAGCGCTGCAGGCAGAGGGCCATCTCTGGCCTTATCCACATTCTAACATTCCCTTCCCCAGCCCGATTTTTGGATTTTTGACCTCGGAGGCTCTGCTTGTTGTCTGGAGAACTTTCAAAGCAGGGGCGGGTGTCTTCCAGGCTCACCTACCTCCCTTGGGCAGGGAAGTGGCTTCTTCCCATCAGTGCAGTCTGTCTTCCTGGTCAGCAGTCAACCTAGGGTTCTTGTGGAAGGGAAGTACAGTGTAACTCAGTCTCTTTGATGGTTTCTTTCCCCCACAGGGTGGACCAAATTGTGGGTCGAGGGCCTGGGGACCGCAAGAGTCGGGAGAAGGGCGATAAGGGTCCTTCAGACACGGAGGCAGTGGATGAAATCAGCATGATGGGGCGTGTAGTTAAGGTGGAAAAGCAGGTGAGTGTAGAAGGACTTGTACCGGATGGCTAAAATACCTGTCAAAGGTTCAGCACTGCTGTAGTGCAGAGCCTTGGCCTAGTAGGGCAATCATACTGAGTTCTGCTCCGACAAGCTCCACCCTACAAACAAGCCCAGCTCCAAGAAAGCCCACTCACAATCAATCCTTCCTAAGAGATCTCACGGGTAAGCCCGTCCTAACCACGCCCCCTACCTAGGATCTGTATGGTTTCCAAGGCTCGCCCCCCCCATCTTTGGCCCCGCCCCTCCCAGGCCGACTTCCTTCCTTAGGGACACCAGCTGTTGGGTCCCAGTCACCTCCCAGCCTAGTCCCGCTCCGCCCACCAGGTGCAGTCCATCGAGCATAAGCTGGATCTGCTGCTGGGCTTCTACTCACGCTGCCTACGCTCTGGCACCTCGGCCAGCCTGGGCACCGTGCAAGTGCCGCTCTTCGACCTGGACATCACCTCGGACTGCCACAGCCCTGTAGACCACGAGGACATCTCTGTCTCAGCACAGACGCTCAGCATCTCTCGCTCAGTCAGCACCAACATGGACTGAAGGGCTTCTCAGGGGCCGGGTAGCCTTCGGTTTGCCCCTCGGACTCACCCCGGGGCCTCTGGACTCCTCTCTTACTTGAACTCGCTCCCTGGCAGGGAGAGAGGCCATACGCAGTATTGAGCTGTCTGGGTGGGCGACATACCCGATGCCAGGTACCAGCACCCCAGGAGCGTGAAATGCCAGGCCACGTGATGGGCCACATCAATGGCTGACTGGAGGCCTCTGGGCGCTCCCGGACCCTGCCCGCTCCATCAAGGCTCAATGAGGCATGCCTGGCAGGGGCTCTGCCCTGGGAATGGGAGCAGAGCACTGGGGCCCTGGTCCCTGACCCAGCTTCTAGCTATGCAAGGTGAGGTCTCCAGGCCCGCCCTTCTAGGCAGAGCAGGGAAACCCTCCTGCCAAGCCCCGCCCCACCGGGGAATGGGCCCAAGGTGCCCCCACAGGTGCTCCAAAAGCACAGGACTCTGCCATAAGGTAGATGGGCATCATATATGCAAACTATGTTAAATATGCAACTTTAGGGACCCCCATGGGGTTCCTCTGCCCCTCCCTCACTGGGAGATGGGCCCCAGCAGTAGCTGGTCTCAGGCTGCTTGGCCATACTCCACCTCCATTCTTTGACTTATCATCCATCCTCACCCAGCATGGGGCCTAAACCTCTCTGTCCTCTCCCAAGGGCAGTACCTGGGCCTCTCTGTCCCCTTGTAGGTGTCACCTCAGGGGCTCTCTCTTATTGCTGGATATCCATTCCCATTGGCCCTCCAAACAGTTTTGACAGCACAAGTTCCTGAGTTTTCCTCAAACCTACCAGACAGTGGCCCACCACCAGGAATCACGAGCATGGCCCTTTCATTTCTCCAGCGGAATGCCGCACACACAGATGCACATGGTCCCACACGCACTTCAAGGCGGGAGCACAAAGCCACTTGATCTTTCTTAGGCAGGAGAGGAGGGTTTAGAGCATCCACGTGTCTCCCCAGGCCCTGCCTCAGAGTTTGACTTGCTCCCCTCCTCAAAAAGGTTCAGAAGTCCTCTGGTTGCCCTAAGGCAACCTTGGTGTCCCCATAGTAAAACTCGGGCCTAGGCCTCAGGGCCTTGCACACCTGGAGATGCTCCAGACACATCCTCTTCCTAGTCTCAGCGAGGACACAAGCATCCAGTGCTAGCTATAGCAACTGCACCTGGCTCTCAACGGCACCGGTCTCTGCCCCGCTTTCTCACTCCAACTGGCAGCACCGCTTATTGGCACAAATGCCCAAACATGGCAGGCCCCACCATCCATTTTAGATCCCTACCCCTTTGTTCCTGCTAAGCTAATGCAGGTGGCAAGAGAGTAAGAGGTGGGGTTCCAATGATAACACTATGGGGGGTGCTTGGGAACATGGGCTGAGGCCGAACTGTCTGCATCTCATACTGGGACCTGCATGTACCAGTGCCAGAGCTTGGGCTGAATCTTGTCAGCCCTATGGTGCCCGATCTCTGCCCTCTCATCTGCATGTACCATCATGCCCTGGATGGAGCCCATCCTGGCTCACTTCACTTGCATTGCATTACCCCCTGGGGAGCCACTCCACCCCCTCAGCAGTTAAGAGCACTGACTGCTCTTCCTAAGGTCCTGAATTCAATTCCCAGCAACCAAGTGGTGGTTCACAACCATCCATAATGAGATCTGGCTCCCTCTTTTAGAGTGTCTGAAGACAGCTACAGTGTACTTATATATAATAAATAAGATTAACCATGTTTCCTGTTGTTCTCGCCTCTGTCAGATACGCCTTGTTGGAATTGACATTTTCACTGGCCGAAAACATGAAGATATCTGTCCTTCTACTCACAACATGGATGTTCCAAATATTAAGAGAAATGATTATCAAGTAAGTAGTGATCTCGTTCACAGTGTTTCAGAAGTGTATAAACGCCCTCTTTAGTAGTAGTTTTTCAAGACTTGAGAGTAGTTTTATAGAGTATATTCCTTGCCAGTTACTAGACTCCACTTATCTTACAGATTAGAGAAATAGTGTTTTGTTTTGTTCTGCTTTTGTTAATATTCGGTGCCTTTTATTGTTGGGAAATAGAGGATCATATATCTCAGACTGGCCTTGAACTCCCTATTCAAGGATAATCTTCAGTTTCTGACCCTCCTCCCTCTGCCTGTGAGTGCTGAGATTATAGGTTGCATCTTCATGACTGGCTCTCCTGTACTGGAAGCCAAACCCAGGGCTTTGTGCATGCTTTAGGCAAGCAACCTACAGTTGTGCTATTTCTCCAGCTTCTATTCCTGCATCTTAAAAATACTGTATTGGACCAGTGAAATGGCTGGGTTAGGCACTGTCTGTGAAGCCTTAGTCTGGACAGAGGTGTTCTCTACTTGTGAGCTGAGAAATGCCTATACCTGCATACATACACTCACTAGATAAATAAATGTAAGTGAGGCAGGAGAATCAGAAAGACTTAGGAAGGTTGGAATCAGCTGCATTCACTCGATGACTTCCTTTTATTCTATCTGTCTTTTAATTCCTTAAGAAGTTTAAAGGAGATTGGTTCCCATTCTGGATCTCCATCATCCATGCTTACAATTGGGAAAAGCGTCAAATTTTCCCATTGTTCTCCAGCCTTCTGTACTGTTTGTAGAATATGGGACTGAGGGGGTGTCCTTTTCTTGTCCATCTTCTTAGGCCTAGGAGGTAGAAGAGGGAGCAAGTAAGGATTATGATATTTAGCTGTTTCTATTTTGTGGAATAGTTTGAAGAGCCACGGTCACCCCAGCTGGGTATGGGGGTCCCTGTGATGAGGGTCCTTGATGTCCAGGTGGGTAAGGATTCAGCTGTGAGAAACAGAAACACAGAGGCAGCTTGAATCTGAGGGTATTTTGCAGCTCTCAAGCAGGGGTTTTTATACATTAAAAATCAAATGTAGCAACCCTTAGAAACCGTATCCAGTGAAATAATCACTAACACCAAAAAAAAGTCATTTGGCACAGTAAAATACAAACATCATCTGAGCATTACAACTCTGAAAGTACGTCGGTGTACTTAATCAGAAACAGAACAGGTAACATCATTATTATTAATATAAATCATTAAAATATAACAATTCTAAAAGGATGTATTCAATAGGGCGGTCATCCAAGGCTAATGGCATATTCCCAAGAACAGGTTAATAAATCTATATGTTCAGTGCTCTCCAATGTCATAGGTGTAGCTATATGAAATTTTATTATTGGGAAAGTTTTCATCTATCATAATAATTTTATAAATGATTTAAAAAGTAAAGCATTGGTTTACCTGGAGATACGGTCATGTTAGTGATCCCATTTCAAGGGATACTTTCGTACCCATTATTCTTGCTTAAGATCATGGTCTAGGCTCCCAGGAACCTGTAACTAAGGAATGAAAGAGAACAGAACAGAAATGTTGTCATGAGAACTAGGGCTCAGTATGTTTGCTGCAGGAGAGAGTTCCACAGCTAGTTCCAGTAGACCTCTTTCTTTTGAAGTTGAGTTCTCAGTCTGTGGAACTTGTCAAACAGATTCTCTTGGTGTTGGTGTGGCATTGAAGATTATTGGTATTAGGTCTTTGTTGAAGGTCTGATAGAACTCTGCATTAAACCTGTCTGATTGATCCTGGGTTTTTTTTTTTTTTTTGCTTGGGAGACTATGAACGACTGCTTCTATTTCTTTAGTGGGTTTGGGAAGGTTTAGATAATTTATCTGATCCTGATTTAGCTTTGGTACATGGTATGTTTCTACATAATTATACATTTCATCTAGATTTTCCAGT
The DNA here is from genome assembly GCF_947179515.1 of Apodemus sylvaticus. Taxonomy (NCBI): domain Eukaryota; kingdom Metazoa; phylum Chordata; class Mammalia; order Rodentia; family Muridae; genus Apodemus; species Apodemus sylvaticus. Next base: position 203,516,884 of record NC_067472.1, read on the forward strand.
TTTCTTGAGTATAGGTTTTGTAATAGGATCTGATGTTTTTTGAATTTCCTCAGTATCTGTTGTATGTCTCCCTTTTCATTTCTGATTTTGTTGATTTGGATACTGTCTCTGTGACCGCTGGTGAGTTTGTGCAAGGGTTTATCTATCTTGTTGGTTTTTACAAATAACCAGCTCCTGGTTTGGTTGATTCTTTGTATATTTCTTTTTGTTTCCACTTGATTGATTTCAGCCATGTGTTTGATTATTTCCTGCCTTCTACTGCTATTGGGTATATTTGCTTCTTTTTGTTCTAGAACCTTCGGATGTGCTGTCATGCTGCTAGTATATGCTCTTTGCAGTTTCTTTTTGGAGGCATTCAGAGTTAGGGGTTTTCCTATTAGCACTGTTTTCATTGTGTCCCATAACTTTGGGTATATTGTGCCTTCATTTTCGTTAAATTCTAAAATGTCTTTAATTTCTTTCTTTCTTTCTTCCTTGACCAAGTTATCATTGAGTAGAATGTTGCTCAGTTTCCACGTGTATGTGGGCTTCCTCTTGTTTTTGTTGTTATTGAAGACAAGCCTTAGTCCCTGGAGATCTGATAGGGTACATGCATGGGATTATTCCAATCCTCTTATATCTGTTGAGGTCTGTTTTGTGTCCAAGATGAGTATATGGTTACTTTTGGAGAAGGTACCATGAGGTGCTGGGAAGAAGGTATATTCTTCTGTTTTAGGACAACATGTTCTATAGATATCTGTTAAATCCATTTGGTTCCTAAATTCTGTTAGTTTCACTCTGTCTCTGTTTAGTTTCTGTTTCCATGATCTGTCCATTGATGAAAGTGGGCTCTTGAAGGCTCTCCCTATTATAATGTGAGGTGCAATGTGCACTTTAGTAAAATTTCTGTTATGAATGTGGGTATTCTTATATTTGGAGCATAGATGTTTAGAATTGAGAGTTCATCTTGGTAGATTTTTTCCTTTGATGAGTATGAAGTACCCTTGCTTACATTTTTTGATTACTTTAGGTTGAAAGTCTATTTTGGAACATTTGCTTGGAAAATTGTTTTCTAGCCTTTTATTCTGAGGTAGTATCTGTCTTTGTGTCTGAAGTGGGATTCCTGTATGCAGCAAAATGTTGGGTCCTGTTTACGTATCCAGTCTGTTAGTCTATGTCTTTTGATTGGAGAATTGAGTCAATTGATATTAAGAGATATTAAGGAAAAGTGATTGTTGCTTCCTGTTATTTTTGTTATTAGAGGTGGAGTTTTGTTTATGTGGCTTTCTTCCTTTTGGTTTGTTAAAAGAAGATTATTTTCTTTCTTTTTCTAGGGTGCAGTTCCCTCCTTTTTGAGGTTTCCATTCATTATCCTTTGAAGGACTGGATTTGTGGAAAGGTACTGTGTAAATTTGTTTTTGTCATGGACTACCTTGGTTTCTCCATCTATGGTAAAGTTTTTCTGGGTATAGCAGCCTGGGTTAGCATTTGTGTTCCCTTAGGGTTTGTATGACATCTTTTCAGGTTCTTCTGGCTTTCATAGTCTCTGTCAAGAAGTCTGGTGTAATTCTGATTAGTCTGCCTTTAAATGTTACTTGACTTTTTTCCCTTACTGCTTTTAATATTATTTCTTTCTTTAGTGCATTTGGTGTTTTGATTATTATGTGTCAAGAGGAATTTCTCTTCTGGTCCAATCTATTTGGAGTTCTGCAGGCTTCTTGTATGTTCATGGGTATCTCTTTCTTTAGATTAGGGAAGTTTTCTTTTATAGTTTTGTTGAAGACATTTACTGGCCTTTTAAGCTGGAAATCTTCACTCTCTTCTATACCTATAATCTTTAGGTTTGGTCCTTTCATTGTGTCCTGGATTTCCTGAATGTTGTGGGTTAGGAGATTTTTGTATTTTGCATTTTCTTTGAGTGTTGTGTCAGTGTTTTCTATGGTATCTTCTGCACCTGAGATTCTCTCTACTATCTCTTCTATTCTGTTGGTGATGCTTGTTTATATGACTCCTGATTTCTTTCCTAGGTTTTCTATCTCCAGAGTTGTTTCCCTTTGTGATTTCTTTATTGTTTCTCCTTCCATTTTTATATCCTGGATGGTTTTGTTCAATTCCTTCACATGTTTGGTTATGTTTTCCTGTAATTCTTTAAGGGAGTTATTTATGTCCTTCTTGAAGTCCTCTATCAGCATCATGAGCTGTGAATTTAAATCCAAATCTTTCTTTTCAAGTGGGTTGGAGTATCTAGGACTTCCTGTTGTGTTGCCATGCTGCCTTACTTTCTGTTGATAATGTTCTTATTTTGCCTCTCACCATCTGGCTATCTCTGGTGTTAGTTGGTCCCTCCTAATAGCAGCTACTAATCAGGGGAAACTGCAGGCACTGAGTTCTTCCTGGTTGGTGATTCTGCACATACTAGAGAAAAGTGCTGTGATTAAATGAAGCAGTATACAAGGTTGCACTCTAACTTATGACCATGGAGGTATTTTCTGGGACCACATCATATATATTCTCCTCTGCCCATGATCATAGCCTTCATATTATTTTAGAAGGTATGAAGTTGATACTGACATTATCAATTAAATAATTTAATGTATGTTCTCATAAGTTCGTCAATCGTTTTGAGGACAGATATCAATGATACAATATTTTCAGTTTGGGGGGATAAATTTTCTGGTCATCCATAAATACTATTCCTGAATATCCACTTCAAAAATTGTGAAAAAATGAAATGTTTAGAAGAGAATAATAGGGCAAATTTGGATTTCACCCCTGATCAGTCACTGTAAGCTCCCAGCATAGACAACGTTAGTGTCTGACTGATGCAGGCTCAAAATAAGTGAATGTCCAGGCTGTCTGTCAATCTGTCATCCTTCTTGTTATTTCTACTCAACTCACTTTCAGTCCACACTTTAAAATACTCACATTTTTTAGAAGATAGTAATCAACTCATTTGAATGAAGAATGAATATATATATATAAATATATATTTATATGTTTATATACTCATAGTGTGCCTTTCAAGTGTAGTTGGTATATGTAAGAGAAATTTACTTTAATTTTTGAGAGTAAAGAAAACTAAAATGAATGTTTTTCTTGAAAGACCATATATGTGTCCTGATTCTGCTGTCTAGTGAATAAAAAGTTAAATTATTTTGAGGATGTCTTTCATGTTATGTTAAGAGCATTATTAGTTTCATAGGAGATGATCATCATTATTTCCATTTGCAAGGAAGGTAATTACTTATCAGACATTTAAATTGGAGATTTCAGTTTTATGTATTTCTTCTGAATTTTGGTTCATATATACAGATATATATGTATGTTTACAATTAGATGTCTTGAGGTGAAAAGAAAATATAAGTACAAATGTTTCATTTGATTTGACATTTGTTTGTTGTTTGTTTATGAGTGTGCATGTGTATCCTTTAGTAAATATTATATATTCCCGTATTTTGAGTGTTATATGGTACATGAAATAGTGTGGGAAATTTTCTCTGTAGCATCATGTTTCAAAAATATCACACATTTGAAGAGTATGTGTATATGTATATGTATATGTATATGTATATACACAAGATTTTTGATTCAGGGTTTATATTGTGTCATTTGCCTCCTGATCCGAGACAGTAAGTATCTTCAGATTTGGACCAACATATTAGCTTAACAGTGTCCAATACAGATTTATATACCCAAGTGAACACACACACACACAAACACACACACACTCACACATATACACACATTCATACACAAAGAGGTAATATTCACCCTATCATGAAGTAATAGAACATCACACATCTGGGAAGTATTCTGTCAAAAGTTAGAAGGGAAAAGAGAGAACAGCCACAACAAAAAATAATTATGAACTATTACGTATGTGAATTTTACAAAGGACAAATTTTATAGAAAAGGAATGATGAAAGCAGGAAATCAAGATTTGATTTGCTTCCAAGATTATTGTTTCTTATAAACACGTGATAAGATCAGAATGCTTGATGGGAAGACATAGTTCTAATTACTTGTTTAAATTATTGAGATAAATAATCATCTTTTTGGACACTTGTATGAGATATGCTTTGTGTGTTTACTAAAGGAGCCATTGTAGTGAGCTGACGTTACTTCTTAGCATACAAAGAAGGGCAATGGAAAATGAATTTTATCCAGTTAGACAATATTTCTATATCATTTATTTTAGAAAAATTATTTAATGTGGTTAAGTAAAGTACAAAATTTTAACTAATATTTTATGGTATGGTCATTGTGGAAATAAATAAAAATGCTTACTAATTCACAATATTTAAGGAAGAAATCTTGATACATTGTTTTCTAAAAATGCCATATATATATATATATATATATATATATATATATATATATATATATATATGGCCATATTCACAGTATATTCATTTTCAACCTTCTTCAATCAGAAAACAATCAGGCTATGTCTGTTTGTGAGCACTGAGAAGTTCATATCCAGTACCGTCTTTCACACATGCTTTGTTGAATTCCATCTACCCTGGCTTGAACTGTGCCTGAAGTTCTCTGTTCTGGGGCAGGAGCAACTGATTATTTCCACCAGCAATACCAACTACAATGTAAATCAAACTAACAGAAATACTTGATTCTTTTTCTAGGAGTAAGAACAAGTTTAATATAAAATGTATCATCCCACTGGATAACCTGTGGGCTGTGGATAATGTGGACCTAGTCAGAAAACAAGCAAACCTGTCCTTGCAAGAACTTCTTCCTGCCCACTGGAAATTTTTTGGCCACCTTTCTGTAAGACCAACACTCTGGACCAGTATTCACAGGAAGAGAGCTGTAGAAATTGTTGGGCAACTTAATGCTTCCTAATTCACAGATCAAGCCAATTAACCAGGATGTTTACAAAATCCAGTTTAGTTTGATTTTATACAAGGTGACAACTCCAACTTTACCCTTCTATGATGACCCCATTTTGTCTATAATTTCCACAACATACATTTCACATCTAAGGATATACCTTAGTTTTTGATCTGTGATGTTCATCAGGATTCCAAAAGATTCAAAAAGACAAATGGAGGAACATTGTCTTCTAAGAAGGATGTGGACAAAACAGAACAAAGCAAAACATATCCTCCACTTTCTTTGCTCCATAATGTCTGGTATTATTTATGCTTTGAAAATAAACAAATTGATTTTTCTCCAATAATACTGCATAGAATAGCTAAATTTAACAAATACCTCTGATACTCCCCGGCTAATTTCCATAAAAATCGTATTTAATTGAACAGATAAAAATGGTTACTCATAGAATGCTCAAGTATTTGAAGGTCGGTGTAGCAGACTATCATTGGTGGCATATTGTCGATTGATAAGGATAAAGGTCAAGGGATAAGGTTCCATCAGATCCTCAGATGAGCTCATGTTGATCTGCCTTAGCTCAATGGCCAGGCTCTTCCAAGCCTTCCTCACTTTTCACTCCTCTTCCCGACTTTTCTCCCACAGCTTCACACCTCTGAATCTGCCCTCAGCTTTTGTGCTCAGTCACCTTAGTCCAAGCTCAGCACCCTAAATCTACCCTCAGCTTAATTATGTTTCTAATCTCCTGCCTGCAACCTCATACCAGGTGTGGGAGTAGCCAATGGCCAATACTCCTTAGCTCTCACATGGCTGGTGACTCTTTCTCCCTCTGTAGCTGGTGAATCTTTTGCTCCTCCCCTGAATCTGCTAGCCTTACTGTAGTGAAGCTGGAAATCCTGACTAGTCCAACCAGCTCATTGGCCAATAGGATCTTTATTGATAGATGAAGAGCCAGTTAGGTAACAGGACCTTCAGGGTTCACATGCAGATTCCTGATCAAAGTGTTGGAACCAACCCCTACATATCACCAAGCACCTGTGAGGTTTCCACTTGTGTCACTATTTATTTTAGTGATATGTGATGTGTTATATATATATGTGTGTGTATGTATATGTATGTATATATATGTATATGTGTATGTATGTATATATGTATATATACACATAAGTGCATATAGATTAGTATTTTATGTGCACATATGCATGTATATATACATATATGTATAATGTATGTATATAAATGCAGATATGTATGTTTGTATATATACATATATAAAGTATGTGTATATATGTATATGCATATATATCCATATTTATATATACATATGCACATAGGTATGTTTATATATACACACACTCACACAAGTATGAGTGTGAGTGTGTGTGTGTGTGTGTGTGTGTTTGTGTTGGTGTAGGTTGAGGGGCACAGACAAAATCCACCCTTCTTTTTTTTTTAATATTTTTATTTTCTATATTCTTTGTTTACATTCCAAATGATTTCCCCTTTCCCGGATCCCCCCTCCCCATATGTCCCATAAACCTTCTTCTCTCCATCCCTTCTCCAATCACCTCCCTCCTTTTTCTCTGTCCTTATATTCCCTTCCAATGCTAGATCGATCCTTTCCAGGATCAGGACCCTCTCCATACTTCTTCATGGGAATCATTTGTTATGCGATTTGTGCCTTGGGTATTCAGGGCTTCTGGGCTAATTAATATCCACTTATCAGAGATTGCATTCCATGTGTATTCTTTTGTGATTGGGTTACCTCACTTAGGATGATATTTTCCAGATCAAACCATTTGCCTAAAAATTTTGTGAATTCATTGTTTCTAATTGCTGAGTAGTATTCCATTGTGTAAATATACCACATTTTCTGTATCCATTCCTCCTTTGAGGGACATCTGGGTTCTTTCCAGCTTCTGGCTATTATAAATAAGGCTGCTGTGAACATAATGGAGCATGTGTCTTTATTGCATGCCGGCGAATCCTTTGGGTATATGCCCAGGAGAGGTATAGCAGGGTCCTCTGGAAGTCTCATGTCTGGTTTTCTGAGGAACCTCCAGACTGATTTCCAAAGTGGTTGTACCATCTTATAGCCTCACCCGCAGTAGACGAGTGTTCCTCTTTCTCCACATCCTCACCAACACCTGCTGTCTCCTGAGTTTTTGACCTTAGCCATTCTGACTGGTGTGAGGTGAAATCTCAGGGTTGTTTTGATCTGCATTTCCCTAATGACTAATGATGTTGAGCACTTCTTAAGGTGCCTCTTGGCCATCCAAATTCCTTCAGGTGAAAATTCTTTGTTTAGATCTGTACCCCATTTTTAATAGGGTTATTTGGTTCCCTGGGATCTAACTTCTTGAGTTCTTTGTATATATTGGATATTAGCCCTCTATCAGATGTGGGGTTGGTGAATATCCTTTCCCAATTTGATAGTTGCCATTTTGTCCTTTTAACAGTGTCCTTTGCCTTACAGAAACTTTGTAATTTTATGAGGTCCCATTTGTCAATTCTTGATCTTAAAGCATAAGCTATTGGTGATCTGTTCAGGAACGTTTCCCCTGTAACCATGTCCTCAAGGGTCTTCCCCAGTTTCTTTTCTATTAGTTTCAGTGTGTCTGGTTTTACATGGAGGTCGTTGATCCACTTGGAGTGAAGTTTAGTACATGGAGATAAGAAAGGATCAATTTGCATTCTTCTGCATGCTGACCTCCAATTGATCCAGCACCATTTGTTGAAAAGGCTATCTTTTTTCCACTGGATGTTTTTGGCTCCTTTGTCGAAGATCAAGTGACCATAGGTGTGTGATTCATTTCTGGGTCTTCAATTCTATTCCATTGGTCCACTTGTCTGTCACTGTGCCAATACCATGCAGTTTTTAACACTATTGCTCTGTAGTATTGCTTAAAGTCAGGGATACTGATTCCCCCAGAATTTCTTTTGTTGTTGAGAATACTTTTAGCTATCCTGGGTTTCTTGTTATTCCAGATGAAACTGAGAATTGTTTTTTCTAACTCTGTGAAGAACTGAGTTGGGATTTTGATGGGGATTGCATTGAATCTGTAGATCACTTTTGGCAAGATGGCCATTTTAACTATATTAATCCTGTCAATCCACGAGCGTGGCAGATTTTTCCATTTTCTGAGGTCTTCTTCGATTTCCTTCTTCAGAGACCTGAAGTTCTTGTCATATAGACCTTTCACTTGTTTGGTTAGAGTCACACAAAAATACTTTATATTGTTTGTGGCTATTTTGAAGGGTTTCATTTCCCTAACTTCTTTCTCAACCTGCTTATCCTTTGAGTATAGAAGGCAACTGATTTGCTTGTGTTGATTTTATAACCAGCCACTTAGCTGAAGTTGTTTATCAGCTGTAGGAGTTCTCTGGTGGAGGTTTTTGGGTCACTTAAGTAGACTATCATGTCATCTGCAAATAGTGATAATTTGACTTCTTCCTTTCCAATTTGTATCCCCTTGATCTCCTTATGTTGTCTAATTGCTCTAGCTAGAACTTCAAGTACTATATTGAAAAGATATGGAGAGAGAGGACAGCCTTGTCTAGTCCCTGATATTAGTGGGATTGCTTCAAGTTTCTCTTCTAAATGGATGTTTGTTGTTGGCTACCGGTTTGCTGTATATTGCTTTAATGATGTTTAGGTATGGGCCTTGAATTCCTGTTCATTCTAATACTTTTAGCATGAAAGGATACTGGATTTTGTCAAATGCTTTCTATGCATCTAATGAGATGATCATATTTTTTCTTTGAGTTTGTTTATGTAGTGGATAGCACTGATGGATTTCCTTATATTGAACCATCCCTGCATCCCGGGGATTAAGCCTATTGATCATGGTGGATGATCGTTTTGATGTGTTCTTGGATTTGGTTGGTGAGAATTTTATTAAGTATTTTTGCATCAATATTCATAAGGGTAATTGGCCTGAATTCCTCTTCCTTTGTTGGATCTTTGTGTGGTTTTGGTATCAGCGTAATTGTGGCTTCATAGAACAAGTTGGGTAGAGTTCCTTCTATTTCTATTTTGTGGAATAGTTTGAAGAGTATTGGTGTTAGGTCTTCCATGAAGGTCTGATAGAATTCTGCACTGAAGCCATCTGGTCCCATGCTCTTTTGGTTGAGAGACTTTCTATGACCCTTTTTATTTCTTCGGGTGTTATGGGACTGTTTAGATGATCTATTTGATCCTGATTTAGTTTTGGTGTAGGATATCTGTCTAGGAAACTGTCCATTTCCTTCAGATTCTCCAGTTGTGTTGAGTATAGGCTTTTGTAGTAGGATCTAATGATTTTTTTTGAATTTCCTCAGTATCTATTGTTATATCTCCCTTTTCATTTCTAAGTTTGTTAATCTGGATACTGTCTTTGTGTCCTTTGTTTAGTCTGGCTAAGGGTTTATCTATCTTGTTGATTTTCTCAAAGAACCAGCTCCTGGTTTTGTTGATTCTTTGTATGGTTCTCTTTGTTTCCTATTGATTGATTTCTGCCTTGAGTTTGATGATTTCCTGCCTTCTACTCCTCCTGGGTGAAATAGCTTCTTTTTGTTCCAGGGCTTTCAGATGTGTCATTAAGCTGTTAGTGTATGCTCTCTCCATTTTCTTTTTGGAGGCACTCAGGGCTATGAGTTTTCCTCTTAGCACTGCTTTCATTGTGTCCCATAGATTTGGGTATGTTGTGTCTTCATTTTCATTAAGTTCTAAAAAGTCTTTAATTTCTTTCTTTCTTTATTCCTTGACCAAGGTATCATTGAGTAGAATATTATTCAATTTCCACGTGTATGTGGGTTTTCTGTTGTTTTTGTTGCTATTGAAGACCACTTTTACTCCATAGTGATCTGATAGGAGGCATGGGATTAGTTCGATCTTCTTATATCTTGTTATATTTGTCTTGTGACCAATTATATGGTCGATTTTGGAGAAGGTACCATGAGGTGCTGACAAAAAGGTATATTCTTTTGCTTTAGGACAGAATGTTATATATATATGTATGTATATATATATATGTATATATATATGTATATATATATATATATATATATATATATATATATATATATATATATATATATATAAATCTGTTAAATCTAATTGGTCCAAAGCTTCAATTAGTTACATTATGTCCCTGTTCAGTTTCTGTTTTCCTGATCAGTCCATTGAGGAAAGTGCAGTGTTGAAGTCACCCACAATTATTGTGTTAGGTGCAATGTGTGCTTTGAGCTTTAATAAAGTTTCTTTTATGAATGAAGGTGCCCTTGCATTTGGAGCATAGATGTTCAGGATTGAGAGTGCTTCTTGTTGTAGTTTTCCTTTGACCAGCAAGAAGTGTCCCTCAGAGTCTCTTTTGATGACTTTGGGTTGAAAGTCAATGTTATCTGATATTAGAATGGCTATTCCAGCTTGTTTCCTGAGACCATTTGCTTGTAAAATTGTCTTCCAGCCTTTTACCCTAAGGTAGTGTTTGTCTCTGACCCTGAGGTGTGTTTCCTGTATGCAGCAAAATGTAGGGTCCTGTTTATGTATCCAGTCGGTTAGTCTATGTCTTTTTATTGGGGCATTGAGTCCATTGATATTAAGAGATATTAAGGAATAGTGATTATTACTTCCTGTCATTTTTGATGTCATTTTTTAAATTTGATTGGTTAACTTCTTTTGGGTTTGATGAAAGAAGGCTACTATCTTCCTTTTTCCAGGGTGAAGATTCCTTCCTTGTATTACTGTTTTCCTCCTATTATCCTTTGTAGGGCTGGGTTTGTGGATAGATATTGGGTAAACTTGCTTTTGTCGTGGAATATCTTGCTTTCTCCATCTATGGTGAATGAGAGTTTTGCTGGGTATAGTAGTCTTGGCTGACATTTGTGTTCTCTTAGAGTCTGCATGAGATCTGCCCAGGATCTTCTAGCTTTCATGGTCTCTGGTGAGAAGTCTGGTGTGATTCTGATAGGTCTTCCTTTATATGTTACTTGGCCTTTCTCTCTTACTGCCTTTAATATTCTTTCTTTGTTTAGTGCATTTGGGGTTTTGATTATTATGTGACGGGAAGTATTTCTGCTCAGGTCCAGTCTGTTTGGAGTTCTGTAGGCTTCTTGTATATTCATAGGCATCTCTCTCTTTAAGTTAGGAAAGTTTTCTTCCATAATTTTGTTGAAGATACTTGCTGGTCCTTTCTGTTGTAAATCTTCACTCTCATCTATACCTATAATCCTTAGGTTTGGTCTTCTCATTGTATCCTGGATTTCCTGGATGTTCTGGGATACAAGCTTTTTGCATTTTGCGTTTTCTTTGACAGTTGAGTCAATGGTTTCTATGGTATCTTCGGCATCTGAGATTCTTTCTTCCATCTCTTGTATTCTGTTGTTTATATTTGCATCTATGGCCCCTGATTTCTTCTCAAGGTTTTCTATCTCCAAAGTTGCCTCCCTTTGTGATTTTTTAGTTGTTTCTACTTCTGTTTTTAGATCCAGGATGGTTTTGCTCAGTTCCATCATTTGTTTGTTTGTGTTTTCCTGTAATTCTTTAAGAGATTTTTGTGTTTCCTCTTTCATGACTTCTGCCTGTTGACTCAAGTTCTCCTGCATTTCTTTAAGATTTTTTTTGCCTTTCTTCTTTATTGGCTTCTATCTCTTTTTTAAGATGCTTCTCCACTATCCGAAGTACTTCAGGTGAAAATTCTTTGTTTAACTCTGTACCCCATTTTTAATAGGGTTGTTTGGTTCTTTGGGGTCTAACTTCTTGAGTTCTTTGTATATATTGGATATTAGCCCTCTATCTGATATAGGGTTGGTGAAGATCTTTTCCCAATTTGTTGGTTGCTGATTTGTCCTTTGATGGTGTTCTTTGCCTTACAGAAACTTTGTAATTTTATGAGGTCCCATTTGTCAATTCTTGATCTTATAGCATATGCTATTGCTGATCTGTTCAGAAACTTTCCCCCTGTACTGATATCCTCAAGGGTCTTCCCCAGTTTCTTTTCTATTAGCTTCAGAGTGTCTGGCTTTATGTGTAGGTCCTTGATCCATTTGGAGTTGAGCTTAGTACAAGGAGACAAGGATGGATCAATTTGCATGCTTCTGCATGCTGACCTCCAGTTGAACCAGCAGCATTTGTTGAAAAGGCTATCTTTTTTCCATTAGATGTTTTCCACCCCTTTGTCGAGTATCAAGCAGCCATAGGTGTATGGGTTCATTTCTGGATCTTTAATCCTGTTCCATTGATCCACCTGCGTGTCACTGTACCAATACCATGCAGTTTTTAACACTATTGCTCTGTAGTATTGCTTGAGGTCAGGGATACTTATTCCCCCAGAATTTCTTTTGTTATTGAGAATAGTTGTAGCTGTGCTGGGTTTTTTGTTATTCCAGAAGAATTTGAGAATTGCTCCTTCTAACCCTATGAAGAATTGAGTTGGGATTTTGATGGGTATTGCGTTGTTTGAACTATTAAAGGAAGTCTGCTGACTTCTAAATTATATAACCAGTGACTTGCTATAACCCAAAAGATCAATGACAAAGAGAACTTAGCAGCAGTGCGGAGGTAATGTGTGGTCAAATATGTGAACAATATCAACAAAATAGAAGTTATATTTGCTTGCACACATTAGAGATTATGTATCCCAGAAATATTCACTAAAAATAGTGACTGACAACAAAAGTTTCAATTGTTCACAAACATGGAAGACATCCTGAAACAGAAGTATGACTTGGTGAGTCACAGTGGATCATCCTTATGACTATCATCTTTTTATTCCATGTACATTTTTCATTTCCCCCTGAATCTAGGGAAACATTTTAAGCAATATTTCGAGTGTTTATTCTTACTTTGATTTTATTCATGGAGGTCCATACATAAGATGCAATTACTCTGTCTGCTTTCTTCATATTTACAAATCTAGTAAGCTTGTTTTAAAATAACTGCCTCTTTGTTCAATCTTTTAGATAATCTCCGAGAACTAAATGCTGCTCTTCTGGGACAACATTTTAGGATTTTATATAAAATTGCATGAAATTCTTCTATTAAGCTAATGCCACCTTACCATCTATCTGCTGATATAGCACCATATATCTCATGGCTTCCTAGCTATCACAATAAAGTCCTGGAAATTTTTATTGCCTAAAAGGTAATTAGGCATAAAATTTAAACCTGGCTTTGAGAAGCCTTTACAATGAGATAGGAATGTGGGATTATTCTGAGACTCTGGGCTATTTTGTTGTTGATGATGGTTTTGATTTTGCTTTTGTTTCATTTTGTAAAATAAGTAAAACTGTAAATGGTGTTCGTCTGGAGAGGAAAAATCATTGGTGGATTTTAAGTAAGAAAAATATAAATGAGTATTTGAGCTCAATGACTCAGTGTTTTGTCAGTTCTGATATAGAATATCCTTAGATTAAACCAATGATAAAAATGCTGTGAAATGATCAAAAATCCTGGGTACTGAGTTCAGCAATCAAGACTGAATTCTGATATAATTAGTGTAGAATGTGTGAAATTCTACTCATTTTCAATGTGCTTTCTTCAACCAAAGAAAGGCAATATAAAATTAGTGTGGTTAAATATACTGTTGGCCTCTTGATGCTGGTTATGATTGGTTTAGAGAAATTATAGAGTACCATTTTCTATTTGCCTTTCAAAAACTATACTAAAATATCAAAACTTTTACAGTACTGGTAATAAATGTTTATTTTGACTCTCAGTATTTGAATTTCTGAATCATTATTAATTGGTCAACTGCCCATTGACCTGAAAGGAATATATTTTAGGACAGCATAACTGAGAATAAATATTCCTCATATTATATAGGGTCAAATATGAGAAGGAAAAAATAGGATTCAAAAGACCCTGGCATGGGAGATCCATAAGTCTCCAGTTTCCTCCACATAGGCATTATTTCAAATACCTCCCAACATAATAAACCTGAGATTGCGCTCTTCCCATAGCTTCTGCATTGAACCATCAGAGACATGGGAATGTTTCTGCTCAGATGGGTTTGCCTGTCTCTAGCTTTTTAGTTAGCCCTTGGGAGCTGTGAGTAGGATGGAATCCCACTTAAATGACCAAATTCAAAGCTCATCTTGCCTCCTGTTTCTATAAGGACCCTAACAAGTATGCACAGCCGTGAATGTGTCAAAGACATCCAAAGTTAATCAAATGACCAATGTGTATAACATACTGGTCATCACAAGGTGAAAACTGGAAAACATCCTCTTATATCAAATTGGACTATGATGATCTCACTTGAATATCTGACCTTACAATGTTTAAATTTCTGACAAGAAGCCCACCCCTATGGTTTATTAAAGCTAATATTTTCTCACAATTTTGAACTTTTAGCCTCCAAGAGTTTTAAATAAAATGTGATTTGTAACCATGCAAAATGACAGAGACCCTCTGTATTTGCCCTGTTTTATCACAGATTTCCTGGTAACATTTATAATCGAAAACTCTCCAAAATTTTTCAGATTAGACATGGTTGCAGTGTGGTAAGAAACATCATTTTTTCATCCACATGGAGCAAATACTTCATGTTCCCAGAATACTCCATCTATCATCAGCAACATAAAGGAACTAGAACATGGACTCAGCAGCTGCCACAGTAGGAGGACATGGACCCCTGGCCATTGTGCACTGACGTCCAGTGGCTCCTCTTCTCTAGGAGAGTATTGTAGGTGTGTGTAGATATTCTACTGCCATAACGTAAAACTTAGAGTCATTTAGCACTTAAACTATGAATTATAAGAAACATCAATGAAGAATTTAATAGACCATGTAAAGGGAAACTTCACCTGTGGGTTATAAACTCCTGTTGTAAGAAATAGCCTCCAAATTTTGGTACCTCTTTCCAATGATCATGAATTTATATAAGAGGTAAATCCCAGAAATGAGATTCTGTAATTACTTAAGGATGTGTCACTTGCTTTGATATGTAGAGTATTGATATAGATGTGTATAATACAAAGAACAACCACTCAACACCAAATTAGGTTTTCCCTATGTAAAAGATCTGGCTGTTCTGAAATTTCCTGTGTAGTCCAGGCTGACCTTAAACTTACAAAGATCCATCCTCTTGGCTCAGCTTCTGAGATCTGGGTATAAAGGCATGTTCCACCATGCTTTTCTCTTATGATAGTCTTAAAATATAGCGTAATGTACCCATATGAGAGACATAGACACCATGATCTCCCATTTGAGCTCTTGGTTGGGGGGGGGGAAGGGGGTAGTAGCGAGGAAGCCAAGGACTGTAGAAGAAATATAGCCAGCCAAGTTGTGTTTTGAAGTGCAGATACTGCTGATAATTTGCAGTTGGCCATTGCTGTTCAGTCAGAAAGTAACACAGGTGAACTAACATGTTGGTACTATTTCATTGTTTGACTCTAATACCTATATGTATAGCTTTCAAGGCAAACACAGAAATTACTCTGTATACCAGAAGCATGGGCCATATACTACAAGTTATCCGATGTCTTATCAAGCAATGCCATTATTAGAAATTTTATAATACTGATCACTTATTTTCTGTGTATGTGTGGTGAAGCATAAGGCATGCAAGCTATGAAACAGGAGGGGCATGCAAGAACCAAGTGCGATCAATTACGGCAAATAATGATTTCCCTGTATTAGATTCAGAGAAACCAGAAGGCAATAGGGATATAACATTACAAACACCTTTTCAAACTACTCTTGCACCAATAAAAAACCAAGTATTTTATAAATTCCCACCCATTGTTTGTTTGGACAGAATGCTGCCTTCTCCTGTACTTATGACTTTCATTTTGGGTTTCTGCAACTGACCTATTTCACATAGTTTCTGGGTACCTTTCTTCTAAGTGAATTATTTTATCAAACTGATGAATGTACAGATAACCTATTCATGAGGGTAAGATCCTTTTAAAACAGATATAAATCCCACTGAAGTTTGAGTCTTCTGATTTAAAGAAAAAGGAAAAAAAGAGAAATGATACAATATTCCCATGATTTGAACTGATTTCAGAAAAGACCCAAACTCACCAGTTTTTAGAATGAAATGAATCTTTGGAAGTGCGCTATTGATTTTCCAACTGTCAATATCTTCAGCAGTGTTTTGACTCCATAATACTCTAGATTGTACTTTAATATAATTGCCTCCGAGATTACTAAATCTTATAATTTAAAACATTTATAGACACTTATTTGATATTACCAATTAATTAGATATACACATTGTTCTTTGATATATATTGATCTTTTTATGCTACTGAGCTATATAAAATTGGCACGTAATAAGGCTTAGTCTATTTTAAATATGCTACTAGATTTCCATTGGAAATATTCTTTCACTGTCCAGGATCTATTTTAGCACTATGCCTGTGCCAGGAATTTATTGTGCATGTTAACAAGTTATCATGTTAGACACATGAGAATTACTGCCCATTCCCTAGGTTTATTAGAGTATAAGTTACTGTCATCAATGACTATACTCATGTAGTCAATTATAATGAGAGAAAATGTGGAGTAAATCTGTGTTTGCTCATCACTTCTACAGAATGAAACCACTGGAGAATGATTGACATTTGCTTGGGTTCTTAAATGCGACAGCATCTTTAGATTGTAGACACTGGAAAATAACAAGTCACAGATGAAGGAAATAAAACTCTCAGTACTATAGTGCATAAAGAAAGCTTTCTTAAAATCACAAATATTACGATTCATAATAGAGGCATAACAGACAGGAAGTAAAAGAGAAACTTGTTCTGTGAAAGAGAACTATCCCAATAGTAACTTGGAATGGCATGCTTGGGAAAGATATTTGTAGAAGAAAAGAAAAAGTAAGAGAACACTGACCACCAAAATGCTTTGGTGAACAGAAGTGTGATTCAGTCTTGAAGATTAATTAATTCCAAGAAACATTGATGTTCCAAAGTTGGAAAACTCGATGGGGAATAAAATATATTTGGAAGCTAAAATAGAAAAAAAGTGAAATGTCTTCTTCATTCCTTTCAGTTGTAGCTATGCGTCCATTATTGCCATAGCTCTGGTTTACTTTAAAAGACACATTTGTACTTCAGGTGTTTGGATCTGAAATAACCGAAGTTTGTCCTTATCCCACACAGGATATGTTATCCATAATTGCGGGAAGAGGCCAAAGTTCATATCAAATATTCAGAGTCGTACCAGAAAAACCACACTGGTCCCTGAGAGATAAGATTTACACTGAACTGCATATTAACTGTAGTGAAGAATCTGTGCTCATAGTAGCTTCCGTTTTAAAGGTAAGAACAATTTTTGCATCACCAACATTCAGCATCACTCTAGAGATGTACATTTTAACCTTGAGATTGCCTGATGATGATAGTTTTCTTGAACTATGGACACATGACCTCTGAATAAGAGGCATGTTATGTAAAATTCTCATAAGCTCAAAGATTAATCACCAAGACACAGGTGAACACCTTCTCTTGGAAGTTAACTTCCTTATTTATTGGAAGGGCTTGTTTTGGCATTGCAAATGTTCCCAGAGATTTACACTCTGTGATCTGAAAGACCTCTATAACTGTACCATGTCAATTAATAGCAAAGTAAGAAAAATAGTGCTAAAAATGTGTTTTACAAAATCCATGCCTTAAATCATACTTAACAAAAAAAACCCTATTCCTCATAAATAAACATAGTACAAAATAGCTGGTCCAATACACACTTACAATAAGTTTTGAAAGAGTTGAGTGTTGCCCTCTGTCCAGTAGATAAACTTAATTCTTTTCCTTCTCTACCAAAAAAATAAAGCAGCACTTTTACATTAGTGAGATATTGCCATTTTAACCCCATGTCAAATAGTGAAGAATTAGCCTCCCTACTTCTAAATAGTCTACCAAGCTTAAGTTACCAGTGGGCAGCAGTAACTCTGGAGCGATTATCACTATTTTATTTTTATTTGGGCCATGATCTGAGTTTGCCTCTCAGTAGATTATAGAGCTATGGTCCCAAACATCAAAAGAAAAGATAATGCTCTGAGAATAGGCATGGTTGATAATATTAGGCAAAGTTACTGAATGATCCATCCTTGGCCCTGGAGCTTTCAAAGTGTGTCTGGCTCTAATTGCCAGAAACCTGGGACCATGTTATGGGGAGGAAAGTGAAGATCAGTAACTGGAGGTGGCCATGAGTTTTCACAGCAATTTAAAGGTACAGGAACACCTGGGAACCTTCCATTTGTCTGATTTGTAATCCTTGGTACAACATGAAAGTTAATTGTGGTATTTCATGAGCAAAGACACTTTTCTGTCCTCAAACATGCTGCTTACAATTAATTAAATAGCTGATTATTTCCACATCTTAAGGAATGGAAGTGAAATTGTAAGACCTTCTCACATGTAAAGCAGGGTGTTGAATAAGAAAGTTCACCACATTCCAAGTGTGCCTGTATACAGAGGTATACTTGTATATTACAACTTTACACTCTGTGATCAGAAAGACAAATTGACCCAATTATACAACAGGAAGGAGGTATTTTCTGTCCCTGCCATTGTTTAATTGTTGCTTATTTACAGAAAGAACACTTACAATTTTTGTATGTTTGTTTTGTTAGTTTTATATAGTTACTGTTTCTTTTTTCCTTTATTCAGCTGTTATTAGTATTATTACACATTTATTTATGTATGTATTTATTTATTTTACATCTTGAATGTTGACCTCTACCTCCTCACCTGTTACAGAGTCTTTTCCCTTCTCCCCTGAGTGGGTTAGGGATCCCATGTGTTATCCTTGCACCCCGACACATCAACTCTCTTCAGGGTTAGCACATTTGCTCCTACTGAGGCCAGTTGGTGAAGGGCTTCCACAGACAGCCAAAAGCTTTAGGAATAACCCCTGTATTTGACTTTGTTGGTCTTCCTGTAGACTCCCAATCTCCACCAGTGCCCTGAATCCCTTCCCTAACTGTTCCATAATAGTCAAAGTGCTCTATTCAGTGTTTGCCTGTGGGTCTGTTTGTCAATTTTAGTCAGCTGCTGGGTGAAGCCTCTCAGAGAGCAGTTATAAAAGGATCTTTTCAGGATGTCCCACAGAGAAGCTGGCCTCCTTTGAAACAGACAGACCTTGAGGCTCTGAATTGGAGAGCAGTTCTCTGATTGCAGGTAGTAGTGTGGACTGGAAACCAGGAAAAGCACTTAGAACAGACAGTAGGGTTATTTCACTGATAATGCAGCCAGAACTCTGCATCTTTGATTCTAGTTTTAGGTAAGAACACATGGGCTTCTGCCTGTAGTTTCCACCTTAGAGGCAAGTTTCCAGTTGGTGATAGGCTGAGAATATCTTAAGGAAGTAGGGTCTCAACCAGTTGTTCTTAGCCTTCCTAATCCTCGGAAATCATGCTGTGATCATCCATAACCATGACATCATTTTGATGTCATTTCATAACTGAAATTTTACTACTATTATGGAGTATTATGCATACTCTATGGAATATCGATATACAGGATATGTGACCCCCAAAAGTATTGTGGCACACAAGTTGAGAATCACTGGACTAAACTGCTATTTTTAAACAGAAATGTTTCTCAAATACTTTCTAAAATGTACATTGATCATTAATTTTCTTGTGATTTTCCTCATTAAAAAGGATTTCATTAGAAATAGTTAAGGTAGCGTTGCTTTCTTCTGATTCATATGAAAATTGGCTTAGTGTCCTTAATGACCAATCTCTGCTTGGAAAATTTTCTGCTATACACAGGTATTGATACAGTAAACACTTGGGGAACTGCACATAGTTAGAATCAATGTATTTTCAAGGTACATTGGTTTGTATTTACAGGATTATAAACTGGACTAATGTCCCATGCCAAGAGATATCCTTTGCTCAGACATGTATATTCACTTTATAAACCGGTGCATTTTTCAAGCAAGAGTGTTGTACGGTGTCTGTAATCCCACCACTTGAGGGTCTTCTACATTATAACTGTCATGGTTTGGAAGACAGAGCATGCTACACAGTTGTGTGCAGGTCAGACTAAAGTATTGGTTTGAATTCCTGTGTGAGACAAATTAAAAGAAGTGTGTATGTATAATACCTGTGGGTTATTGACATCCTAGTATTATCACCATGGTATTGAGAGTATTGCACATGTTAAATATATGTCATTGATTAGAACATGAAGCTATTTCTGAGTTCCCCTTTCTCAACTATAACTTCCTAGAGAAGTATGGGTAAGGCATCTCTTTGACTTCTGTGAATCATTTTCCTGTACAATATTCCATACAATGATTTCTTTGGTAACAGGAGCTTTGTGCTCCCATTTCTACCCAGGACTCCAGCATCTCTGCCTTCCCTATAGCAGGAGCTGTTAACCTGCATTGTGTTGGGTCACTAGTGTGCTTTCTGCTTCTTGTATTGCAGAGTGTTGCAAGAGAATTACATGGATTCATACTACAATAGATATTAAATATGTCCCCATGGTAGCTGGAAAGATGGTTCCCTTTTTAACAATACTGTTTCCATACACAGAACACACATGACCTGCAACAATCTTCATTCATTCTATTTCCAGGGAACCTGACACCTTCCTCTGGGTTCTGAAGGTAGCAGTTGTACATGTAGTACTGAGAAATTCATACATGATTTTCAAAGTTTCCTACAATTTTATAAGGAGAATTGATTTGAAGAAAATATTTAGGGCAATACTTAAGCTGTATATTCTTATTTCTTTTGAATTCTGAATATACTATGAGCTGGTCTACAAAACATTTATGCTGATCTTTCTTTGTATTCAGAGTTTTGTAAGCAACATTAATTGTAAGACAATCAACAGTAAAATTTTCCTTTTTTATGTATAGTATTCTACTGAAGATGCCATGTACAAATTACATCCTGCTAAAACAGCTTATCTCTGTGCTATTAAAATGAAAACCTCTATGAGGAATCACTTAGACACCCACACCTTATCTGTCCGCGTAGCCCCTCATGTGCTGTGGGATCCAACTTGCTGAACTCATGATTTGGGAGTGACCTCCCAAAATAGGTAAGGGGATATGATTATTCCCTTTGGGAACAAAGTCTTCATTGTGATCCAGGAATTGGGAATGCCTCAGAAAGGTCACTGAGTTAAAGGACAAACTAGGATTGCATTCTTCTGGAGTTGGAGTGTCTGTTATATAATTTGCGTTCTTTTAGCACTTGCTTTTACTTCTGCAAAATAGAATCATGTATGTTTGAATTATTTCAGGTACAGTATAATGTACCTCAGTCTTTTTTTCTGTAGCTCTTAATTTTACTATGAAGCTGTATGCATTGATATTTTTATTACTTTCATTATTTACTTTATATCCTGATTGCAGTACCCTCCTCTAAGTCCCATCCTCAAAACCCCTTCTTCTATCAGTTTAATTTTAATTTAAAACTTTACTTAATTTATATTTAATTTTTAATTTTGGGTGGAAGTTTCCAGGGGAAAGAGTAGATGTGGTCAGACTAGAAAAGGAGTGTTACTGGGTGGCATGTGAGAAATTCACAGAGAATCAATAAATACCATATGTTTTGAAAAGGAAAAAAGTTAGACAACCCAAAAAAGACAATAACAAAAGAAGAAAAGAAAGCTAGGATTCTCTTTAACAACTAGCTTCCAGAAATAAGGTCCACAGGAAGAAAGTCATACTAGTATTACTCAGAAAAGAGTAAGATAGGCCAAGAAATAGGTTCCTCAATTTAGAAAGTGTCTTAATTTATTACTGTTGCTATGATAA
Organism: Apodemus sylvaticus; assembly: GCF_947179515.1. Taxonomy (NCBI): domain Eukaryota; kingdom Metazoa; phylum Chordata; class Mammalia; order Rodentia; family Muridae; genus Apodemus; species Apodemus sylvaticus. The sequence continues at coordinate 203,538,422 of NC_067472.1, forward strand.
AACACTGATGAAAAGCAACTTACAGAGGACAGGTTAACACTTCACGATATACTCCTTGTTACAGTTAACTACTGAGGAATGTCAGGGCCCAAACTGAAGCAATGCAGGAATCTAGAGGAAAGAACTGAAGCAGAGGCTGTGTAGGAGTGCTGCCTCATGACCCGCACCTCATACCTTTCTTTATCTCAATATAGCTCAAGGGTGGCACCATCCTGCAGATCTTGTCCTTACAAACTCCATTGTTAATCAGGACAATATCCCATAGACTTCCCTAGACAATCGGCCAATCTGGTGTTGCAGTTTCTCAACTAAAATTCCTCTTCTCACCAACTTGTCTTAGTCATTTTTCTATTGCTTTAATAAAGCACCGAGATTAAAGCAGCTCATAGAATGAAATACTTATTTGGTAATTAGATATCCAGAGAGATTAATGTCCTTCAAAGTCATGACAGAGGAGCATAGCTACAGGAAGGTAGGACAACCAACAGGAAGCAGAGAGCTGGTGGCTCTCATCTTAGGCAGCAAACACGAAGCACAGAGAGTACACTGCAAATGGCACCTGCCTTCTGTGACCTTAAATTCTAATCAATGACAAACCTCCTATGAGGAAGCCAAGCCACTTCAACCACCCAAAAGTTATCACAACGATGGTGTCATATATTGTGATGCCTGCAGTTAAACGGCCATCCCATTCAAAGCATCAAAATAAAACTTTGCTTCTGTCCCCAAACCCCTGCAAAAAATCACCAATTCAAGAAACCTTGGAAGTCATTGCTGTGATTCACCAGTCATTATGGCAGCATATCAGTTCTGAAATGTTACATTGCTTTAGTAGTTTCCCCATTCTTTGCAATATATATGAAATTTTAACTAGGTTAAGTTAGTTGCAAAGAACTTAGAGTCTCCATTTCAGACATAGACTTCATTTCACAGTTTCATATCTACTTGTAGTTACTGCTACTTTCCTTATCATTTTGGATATCAATTTTTTATTGATTTCAATTTTTTAAAGTATGTGAAGTGACAAGACAATCTTTTTTTGGCCTTCTGGTGTTACAGATATCTAGCATAATGATTGACAACTGTGTAGCTATATTTGGATAGAATAACAATATCGTTGTGACCATAACCAAAAGAGGTCAGATGACATAAAGACATCAGTAAATACTGCTGGTAAGTCACCTGTTATGATAAAAAACATAAATGGCCACAGTGGGAAACCACAGGTGCTCATACTACAGAAGTAAAGATTTCATCCGATGCTCCTCAGGTGGAAGGTCCTACAAGTTAAGAGAACTTTTAATTAGTTATCACAGGGAACGAACAATAATATCATTCCTTGATTTCATAAATGTGTAAATATCAGAACAGCATTTTAGCATATCATGGTATTAAAGCATTGGAGAATATTTTAAACAACCCTTAAATTATGTAACTATATGTATATATACATAGGTAAGCATACAGACACACATATATACATACATACATACATGTATATATGGCAAGGGAATTTTCATGAAGTGCCACAACATATTACCTAAATAGCCCAATTGCTGAAACAAAGTCACAGTGACTGGTGGTCACCACATCAGTTCTAAATCAATTTTGTTTCTAGGGTGATGAAGAGAAAACAATATTAAATTGTATTTCATTTAGGTTCATCTTAAACTTTGCACTAGATAAATATAACTGTTATTTAATTGATTATACTTTACACTAATTTATACTTGTGGACATTATAGTTTGTAATCAATATTATGAAATTGAAAACATAAACTTTTTTGCTTTTGTCTGCGAACCAATAAAGTTTCATATGATTCAAAGGAAAAAAAGTTACATTATACGCGTTCATTTAAATAAGTCAAAAGTCTGTTATATAAAACAAAAGTAGTGAACATTTATATTTTTATTACTAAAGCTACTGAAAAACTCAACAAACATTTAAAAAATATCTGTTCATGTGTATATGTGCTGAACTAAAATAATTTTTCTAGAATTATTTCCCCTCTTTGACTTAACTATCTTTTATAAAATTAGTTGAAATCAGTAATACCATTTTTCCAATTTTTGCCTTTTGAATTCATAATTTCTAATAGTTTCTTAGGGGTAGTTTAAGAGAATCATATTAATTGGAAAGTGTTTAACAATTCTTTACTTTGGTAGGGCAGAGCAAGGAAGGAGTCTGTGTTATTGTAGAAGCCACTAAGCTAAGACATTCACTCTCCTGGATGTCACCCTCACTATATACCTTCTATGAAAAAAAATTATGAACTTAGAGTGAAAGAAAATATTTTGTCATCTCAGTACCACAACCTTGTAAATCTTGGTCTGTATCGATGAGACACTTAGAACTTGTAAAGGAACTATGGAATTGATGTATAAGCTTATAAATATTGAGGAATAAATGGACCTATAAACTAGATTTCAAACCTGCTGTATTATGTATTGGCGGGACATCAATAAACTTAACATTTTATATAAAAAGCAAACATACAGTTTTATTATATGCAGAACATGTTTCACCAGGCTTGATTCAATAATATTTTGTTCCTCTTTTTTTGATATTTTCTTTATTTACATTTCTAGTTTTTTCTGCTTTCCATGTCTCCTCTATAAAAATGGGGTACAGAGCTAAACAAAATATTCTCAACTGAAGAATAGTGAATTGCAGAGAAGCACCTAAAGAGATGTTCAACATACTTAATCATCAGGGAAATGAAAATCTAAACAACCCTGGGATTCAACCTCACATCAGTCTGAATGGGTAAGATTGAAAACTCAGGTGACAGCAGACTCTGGTGAGGATGTAGAGAAAGAGGAACACTCCTCCATTGTTGGTGGGATTGCAAGCTGGTAAAATTACTCTAGAATTCAGTTTGGCAGTTCCTCAGAAAATTGGACATAGTACTACCTGAGTACCCAGATATGCCACTCCTGGGCATATTCCTAGAAGGTGCTCCAACATGTACTAAGGACACATTTTCCACTATGTTCATAACAGCTGGATACATAATAACCAGAAGCTAGAAAGAACCTGGATGTCCCTCAACAGAGGAATGGAAACAGAAAACATTGTACAATTACACAATGAAGTACTACTCAGCTATTAAAAGCAATGAATTCATGAAATTGTTAGCAAATGGATGGAACTAGAAAATGTCTTCCTGAGAGAGGTAACACAATCACAAGAGAACACACATGGTATGCACTCCCTGATCAGTGGATATTAGCCCAGAATCTTGGAATACCTAAGATACAATTCACAGACAGCGTGAAGCTCAAGAGGAAGGAACACCAAAGTGTGGATAGTTTGATCCTCTTAGAAGGAGGATCCAAATGCCCATGGGGGGAGATTCAGAGACAAATTGTGGAGCAGAGACTAAGGGAAAAGCCATTCAGAGACTGCCATACCTGGAGCCCATCCCACATACAGTTACTAAACCCAGACACTATTGTGGATGCCAACAAACGCTTGCTGACAGGAGCCTGATACAGCTGTCCCCTGAGAGGCTCTGCTAGTGCCTGACAAATACAGAAGTGGATGCTAACTGCCAACCAATGGACTGAGCACAGGGACCCTAATGGAGGATCTAGAGAAAGAAGCCAAGAAGCTATAGGTGTTTGCAGCCTCAGAGGAGGAACAATATGAACCACCCAGTAACCCCAGAACTCTCAGGGACCAAACCACCATCAATCGAATACACATGGCGGGACCCCTGGCTCCAGTACCATATGTAGCAGAGGACGGCCTTGTTGGACACCAGTGAAAGGAGAGGCTCTTGGTCCTGTGAAGTCTGGATGCTCCAATGTAGGGGAATGGCAGGACAGGGAAGCGGGTGTTGAGGGGTTGGGGAGCAGGAGGAGGAAAGATGGGATAGGGAGTTTTGGAGGGGAAACTAGGAAAAGAGGATAACAATTGTAATGTAAATGGAATAACTAAAAACAATTAAGGAAAAAAGGTAAAACAATCAATTGTATGAAAGAGACAAGAAGAGTTGGCAATACATGAATTAAACAATTCAGGAGGTTGTGTAAAAGAGAACTATGTAGAAAGTGAACCCAGAAGACTCAATTACACACTCCTTCCCCGTGGGAAATCCAGCAGAAAGCAGGGGACAAGGATCTGTGATCATTGAATAGATATATAATCATGGGTATATAGGAGAAATCGTGTCGTTTGCCATGAAGTGAATGGAAAATATAACTCAATGTGATTTTGTGCAGTTTCTGAGACTCATATAAAAATAAAAAGAGAACTTTCTGAGTGTGCAGTTTGTCTGAACTAGAGATTGTAAAAGAGTCTGAGACTCCACTAGCTTCATAATTCTTCCCGTTTATTTTTCAGTGCTGCACATTTCTAGTTACTATGTTTCTGTAAGTCATCAGGTGTTATTTATTTTTGTCCTGAATTGTTTTAACTTTCAGGGTATTTTGAACTTCAGTAGGAATTTTACATTTTTCCCCTATATCTGTGAAAAAATATCAGTAGACTACTGATGGATCAGTGGAGATATAGACTAGAGACGCATATGGTGGTTATTGAAGAAACTAGCAATAAAGATGAAATCTGTTCCAGGTATATAACTTCTCCATCTATACTGAAAGGACTTTAAGTCAGCAATACACAAATATACTTACACATATGTGTTTATTGATGTCATGTTTCAAGGAGTCAGGTAAAAGTTTGAGCATAGCTGACCATCATATGAAGAAAACTGAAATAAAATATGCACATGTTCTTAAATAATCTTATTAAAATATCTCAGTTAACCTTGAGTGATATCTTGGCCTCACCTGAGAAGAGTGTAGCAACTATGGATCACCAAGATGAAAATGGTCTTTAGGCATGTCTGTGAGGGGTTGTTAATTGATAGGGGAGGACCCATGCAACTGTGGACATTGCCCACCAATCCTTGGGAAGGAGGCCCTGGGCAACTAAGCATGACCTTGGGAATCAACAAGCAAAAACAGTGCTCATTGATGCAGAAGATTCTGTTCATCATGGCTGGGAGTAGAGTATGCTGGAGCACAGCATTTTAGCCTTGCAGAAAGGCAACAAAGAAGAAGGGGTGCACTCCTCTGGTGGCCATCTCCTTTGCTACTGTTTATTCAACCTCAGCTTCCAGGTCAAGGAACACACACTTCCCACATTCAGAGTGGAACACCTGCATCTGTTAAACCCACCTGGAAAGTCTCTAACACATACAACTAGAAATATGCTTCTGATTTCCTAGATGATTCCAGTCAACTTCAAAGTGTATAAATCGTCAAAACGGATTTAACAGTCCCTATTTATTATTATATACCTTTCTTCAACTTTGTTTGAAAAGAGAGTGCTCAGGGAATTTAATCATCCCAGGAAGAAATTGCCATTAGCTGCAATTCCTGGCCCAAAGGTAAGAGAACTGCTGTCAAAGTAATTCCACACTAATGCTTTAACATATATGTTTATTGCTGCAATGTTTCAACGAGACACGAAATACGATGGGTCTACCTGACAATTATCTGAAGAACACTGAAATGTTCCAATATACATATAATAAAACGTGCCAATATACCTAATAGAATTTATTTAAAATATCGCAGTTATCATTGAATGATTGCTTGGTACACCTTATAGTATCAAAAGTTCAAAATTAGAATTTCTGGTACTCAGACTTCAATATTCATTTTTTAAAAAATATTTTAAATGAAAGTTATCAATTATAAACATTAGTGAGATACAATATCATGAATAAATAAATTTACACATTGTGGAAACTTGAAATCAGCCTAATTAGCAAATCAGTTACTTGAACCATTTGTCAATAATTTGTGTTAAGGCACTTAAAAGTTCTTCTAAGTATTTTAAAATAAATGAGACATTTTTAACTACAGTTATTCCACAGTACAATATAAACCATAATGTCTATTTTCTCAGTAATACATCAGATCTTATGACAGATTATTTTGGGCACTGAATTATAAGCCAAACTTAGAAATCTTTGGAGGGATGCACTGAAACATCCTATGATCCTACAAGCACAACTAAATGGGTGATCTAGTGAGATCTCAGAGACCAATGGCAACAGCAGTGTTGACAGTGGAGGCTTGAGACTGTCTCAGCAATCAGGTTGAAGTCCTTTTACATCCAATCCTGCACAGGGATTTATCTGAGATAAAAATGACTGAAAGATTAATCTTGATCTTCCCTTCACCTGTCACATCCACATCCTCCCTGGGAAGTGTGTCCACAGTGTTCACAGGCACTTCTGCCTAAATCATATGATATGCAAGGAACATAATATAGGGCGAAGACTCAGACATTTTCCTGAATAACATTGTAGTAAACAACTGAGAAAAGGGGTCAGGAGTGGTATCTTTTTGAAATAAAGAAGTAAGCTGACTCCTTTTCAAAATAACTGACAAAGGTGATGGACTCTGAGTCATCATATATTACAATTATCAAAATGTGTGAAACTCTTAGTAAATTAATATATCTTGGGTATTTTTGCTTTTATTGTTTTTGTTTTTGTTTTTGTTTTTTTTCAAGACAGGGTTTCTCCGTGTAGCTCAGGCTGTACTGGAACTCACTCTGTAGACCAGGCTGGCCTCAAACTCAGAAATCTGCCTGCCTCTGCCTCCCAAGTGCTGGGATTAAAGGCGTGCGCCATCACTGCCCAGCCAGTATCACCTTTTATGTTTAAGTATTTAATCAATTTCTCCTTGCTTTTGTTGTCTCAAATAAGAAGCTTAATTTATTCTTCTGCATGTGGGTAGCCAGTTTTCAAACCCTCTTCATTGAAAATACTGTTCTTGTTACATGTTGTATTCTTGGCACCTTAGTAAAAAAACAGTTGTCTGTGAAGGGGTAAATTTATTCACGGTTTTTTTTTTTCTTTGTTGACTCCTGTGTGTGGGTTTTTGCTTGCCAGTGCCATATTGGTTTGATTATTATAGCTTTATTTGTAGTATATTTTCAACTTGCTTAATATGCTGTCTTCTTCATCTTTGCTCTTTCTTTCACTGGCTATTTAGGTTTTTGAAATTACATATGATTTTATGATTATTGTTATTTTTTCAGTCAATCATTATACATTTTAAGACTTATTTTTATCTTATATATATTGGTGTTTTTGTGTGCATAATGTCTGTGCACCTATGGAGGCCAGAAGGTGTCAGCTTGCTGAGATTGGAGTTACAGATAGTTGTGAACTGGCCCTGGATGTTATAAATCAAACTCGTGTTGTCTGAACTAGCAATCAGTGCTTTTAATTGTTGGGCCATCTCTTTAGTACCATAGAAAAATCACTAAAATTTGATAGCGTTTTTGTGGATTCTACAAACTGTTTTAGGTAATATGGAAATTTTGACAATATTAATTCATCTCTGGGCAGGAGATGGCTTCTGTTTATTTGTCTTCTTCGATTCACTTCATTAGTTTTTATAGTTTTCAACTCTAGAACTTATATGACCTTGGTTATATTATTTTAACGTACTTTTAGAGCAATTATAAATAAGATTGCTTTCCAGTTTCTTTTTGTCTGCTAGTTTGTTGCTTACATAGAAAATTATTGTTTATTGATTTTGTATCTGGCAATTTTAGTAAATTTGTTGATTAACTTTATGTGGAGTCCTTAGATTTTTCTATACATGTCCTCATGCCTTCGGGAAGCAGGAAACCTTTAAGTCCTTTATTCCCTTTTGGAAGCATTTTATTCTTTCTCTTGATTACAGAAATAGAGTAAGCAACCATCTTGTCCTGATTTTACCAGAAAAATGTCCAACTCTTGGCCATAGACTTTAATGTTAGCTATGCGATTGTCATTCACACCTGGTGCTGGAGGGAATGTCTTTTCTTCACACATTATGGATATCATGAAAGCTCTTAAATTTTGTCAAATGCCTTTTTGTGACTGTTATGGTGACCATACGGCCTTTTGATTATAGTAATCAGGTATAGGTTTGCATACTTTGAATAAACCCTGTATACTTGCAATAAATCCCATATGATCACAAATCTTTTTTTACATTTCAAATGATTTCCCCTTTCCTGCACCCTCCCTGAAAGTCCCATAAGCTCTCTTCCCTCCCCCTGTTCCCCAATCAACCCCTTCCTGCTTCCTGTCCTGGTATTATCCTACACTGCTGCACTGAGCCTTTCCAGGACCAGGGGCCTCTCCTTCCTTCTTCTTGGGAATCATTTCATATGTGAATTGTTTCTTGAGTATTCTGAGCTTCTGGGCTAATATTTGCTTATCAGTGAGTCCATGCCATGTGTGTTCTTTTGTGATTGAGTCGCCTCACTTAGGATGACATTCCCCAGTTCTACTCATTTGCCTAAGAATTTCATGAATTCACTGATTTTAATAGCTGAGTAGTATACCACATTTTCTGAATCCATTCCTCCACTGAGGGACATCTGGGTTCTTTCCAGCTTCTGGCTATTATAAATAGGGCTGCTATGAGCGTAGTGGACCATGTATCCTTATTACATGCTGGGGAATCCCCTGGGTATATGCCCAGGAGTGGTATAACAGGGTCCTCCAGTAGTATCATGCCCATGTTTCTGAGGAATTGCCAGACTGATTTCCAGAATGGTTGTACCAGATTGCAACCCCACCAGTAGTGGCGGAGTGTTCCTATTTCTCCACATACTTACCAGCACCTGTTTTCTCCTGAGTTTTGGATCTTAGCCATTCTGACTGGTGTGAGGTGAAACCTCAGGGTTGTTTTGATTTGCATTTTCCCAATGACTAAGGATGTTGAACATTTCTTTAAGTGCTTCTCAGTCATTAGATATTCCTCAGGTGAAAATTCTTTGTTTAGCTCTGTACCCCATTTTTAATAGGGTTATTTGGCTCTCTGGAGTCTATCTTCTTGAGTTCTTTGAATATCTTGGATATTAGCCCTCTATCAGATGTAAGGTTGGTAAAGACCTTTTCCCAATTTGTTGGTTGCCATTTTGTCATTTTGACAGTGTCCTTTTCCTTACAGAAACTTTGTAATTTTATGAGGTCCGGTTTGTTCATTCTTAATCTTAGACCATAAGCTATTTGTGTTCTTTCAGGAAATTTTCCCTTGTGCCCATGTCCTCAAGGGTCTTCCCCAGTTTTTTTTTTCTATTACTTTCAGTATATTTGGTTTTACATGGAGGTCCTTGATCCACTTGGACTTGAGCTCAGTACAAGGAGATAAGAATAGATTGATTTGCATTCTTTTGCATGCTGACCTCCAGTTGAACCAGCACCATTTGTTGAAAAGGCTATCTTTTTTTCCACTGGATGTTTTCAGCTCCTTTGTCGAAGATCAAGTGACCCATAGGTGTGTGGGTTCACTTCTGGGTCTTCAATTGTATTCCATTGACCTTCCTGCCTGTCACTGTACCAATACCATGCAGTTTTTAACACTATTGCTCTGTAGTATTTCTTGCGGTCTGGGATACTGATTCCCCCAGAAGTTCTTTTACTCTTGAGGATAGTTTTAGCTATCCTGGGTTTTTTGTTATTCCAGATGAATTGAGAATTGCTTTTTCTACCTCTGTGAAGAACTGATTTGATATTTTGATGGGGATTGCACTGAATCTGTAGACTGCTTTTGGCAAGATGGTCATTTTTACTATATTAATCCTACCAATTCAAGAGCATGGAAGATTTTTCCATCTTCTGAGGTCTTCTTGGATTTTTTTTTCAAAGACTTGAAGTTTCTGTCATACAGATCTTTCACTTGTTTGGTTAGAGTCACACCAAGATACTTTATATTGTTTGTGGCTATTGTGAAGGGAGTCATTTCCCTAATTTCTTTCTCAGCCTGCTTATCCTTTGAGTATAGGAAGATTACTGATTTGCTTGAGTTAATTTTAGTTCCAGCCACTTTGCTGAAGTTGTTTATCAGCTGTAGGAATTCTCTGGTTGGGCTTTTTGGGTTGCTTAAATATACTATCATATCATCTGCAAATAGTGATAATTTGACTTCTTCTTTTCCAATTTGTATCCCTTTGGCCTCCTTATGTTGTCTAATTGCTCTAGCTAGAATTTCAAGCACTATATTGAATAAATATGGAGAGAGAGGGCAGCCTTGTCTAGTCCCTGATTTTAGTGGGATTGCTTCAAGTTTCTCTCCATTTAGTTTGATGTTGTCTACTGCCTTGCTGTATATTGCTTTAACAATGTTTAGGTATGGGCCTTGAATTCCCATTCTTTCTAAGACTTTTAACATGAAAGGAAGCTGTATTTTGTCAAATGCCTTTTCAATATCTAATGAAATGACCATGTGGTTTTTTTTCTTTGAGTTTGTTTATGTAATGGATTACATTGATGGATTTCTGTATATTGAACCATCCCTGCATCTCTGGGATGAAGTCTACTTGATCATGGTGAATGATTGTTTTGATGTGTTCTTGGATTTGATTGGCAAGAATTTTATTGAGTATTTTTGCATCGATATTCATAAGGGAAATTGGTCTAAAGTTTTCTTTCTTTGTTGAATCTTTGTGTGGTTTTGGTATCAGTAAAATTGTGGCTTCATAGAACAAGATGGTTAGTGTTCCTTCTGTTTCTATTATGTGGAATAGTTTGAAGAGTATTGGTGTTAGGTCTTCTTTGAAGGTCCAATAGAATTCTACTGCACTAAAACCATCTGGTCCTGTGTTGGGTTTTTTTTGTTTTGTTTTGTTTTTTTGTTTGTTTGTTTTTTGGTTAAGAGGTTATCGCTGAACACTACTATTACTTTAGAGGTTATGGGACCATTTAGATGATCTATCTGATCTTGATTAAACTTTGGTAGTTGGTATCTGTCTGGGAAATTGTCCATTTCATACAGATTTTCCAGTTGTGCTGAGTATAGGCTTTTGTAGTAGGATCCAATAATGTTTTGAATTTCCTCAGTTTCTGTTATTATTTCTCCCTTTTCATTTCTGCTATTGTTAATTTGGATACTGTCTCTGTGCCCTCAGGTTAGCCTGGCTAAAGGTTTGTCTATCTTCTTGATTTTCTCAAAGAACCAGCTCCTGGGTTTATTGATTCTTTGTATAGTTCTTTTTGTTTCAACTTGGTTGATTTCAGCCCTGAGTTTGATGATTTTCTGCCATCTACTCCTCTTGGGTGTATTAGCTTCTTTCTGAAGCTTTCAGGTGTGCTGTCAAGCTGCTAGTGTATGCTCTCTTCAGCCTCTTTTTGGAGGCACTCAAAGCTATGAGTTTTCCTCTTAGCACTACTTTTATTGTGTCCCATAAATTTGGGCATTTTGTGCCTTCATTTTCATTAAATCCTAAAAACGTTTTTATTTCTTTCCTTATTTTTCTTTGACCAAGGTATCATTCAGTAGAACATTGTTCAGCTTCCATGTGTATGTGGTCTTTCTGTTGTTATTGTTGCTATTGAAGACCACCCTTACTCCATAGAGATCTGATAGGAGGCATGGAATTAGTTCAATCTTCTTATATCTGTTGAGGTCTGTTTTGTGACCAATTATGTGGTCAATTTTGGAGATGGTACCATGAGTTGCTGAGAAGAAGGTATATTCTTTTGATTTAGGATAAAATGTTCTATAGATAACTACTAAATCAATTTGATCCAAAACTTCTGATAGTTTTGCCCTGTCTCTGTTTAGTTTGTGTTTCCTTGATCTGTCCATTGAGGAAAGTATGGTGTTTAAGTCACCCACAATTATTGTGTGGGGTGCCATGTGTGCTTTAAGCTTTGGTAAAGTTTCCTTTACTAATGAAGGTGCCCTTGTATTTGGAGCATAGATGTTCAGAATTGATTTTTCCTGATAGATAGGAAAAATCCTGATAGATTTCTCCTTTGGTGCATATAAAGTGTCCTACTGTGTCTTTTTTGATGACCATTGCTTGAAAGTCTATTTTATTGGATTTTAGAATGGCTACTCCAGCTTGTTTCCTGGGACTATTTGCTTGGAAAAATGTTTTCCAGCCTTTTACTATGAGGTAGTGTTTGTCTTTGACACTGAGATGCGTTTCTTATATGCAGCAAAATTTTGGGTCTTGTTTAAGTATCCGGTCTGTTAGTCTCTGTCTTTTTTATTGGGGAATTGAGTCCATTGATGTTAAGAGATATTAAGAAATAGAGATTGTTGCTTCCTGATATTTTTGATGTAATTTTTATGTTTGTGTGGTTATCTTCTTTTGGGTTTGTTGAAAGAAGAATAGTTTCTTGATTTTTCAAGTGTGTAGTTCCCACTTTTCTGTGGTGTTTTCCCTTCATTATCCTTTGAAGGGCTGGATTTGTGTAAAGATACTGTGTAAATTTGTTTCTGTCATGAAATACCTTGTTTTCTCCATCTATGGTAATTGAGAGATTTGCTGGATATAGCAGTCTGGGTTGTCATTTGTGTCCTGTTAGTGTCTGTATGACATCTGCCCAGGCTTTTCTGGCTTTCATAGTCTCTGGTGAGAAGTCTGGTATAATTCTGATAGGTCTACCTTTATATGTTATTTGACTTTTTCCCTTAATGCTTTTAATAGTCTTTATTTTTTAGCATATTTGATGTTTTAATTATTATGTGATGGGAAGAATTTCTTTTCTGGTCAAATCTATTTGGAGTTCTGTAGGCTTCTTGTATGTTCATGGGCATGTCTTTCTTTAGGTTAGGGAAGTTTTCTTCTATAATTTTATTGAAGACATTTACTGGCCCTTTAATTTGGAAATCTTTACTCTCTTCTATTCCTATAATCTTTAGGTTTGGTCTTCTCATTTTGTCCTGGATTTCCTGGATGTTTGGGGTCAGGAACTTTTTGCATTTTGCATTTTCTTTGACTGTTGTATTCATGCTTTCTATGGTATCTTCTGCATCTGAGATTCTCTCTTCTATCTCTTGTATTCTGTTGGTGATGCTTAGATCCATGGCTCCTGACTTCTTTCCTAGATTTTCTATGTCCAGAACTGTTTCCCTTGTGATTTCATTATTGTTTCTGCCTCCATCTTTATATTCTGGATGGCTTTGTTCAATTCCTTCACCTGTTTTGTTATGTTTTCCCGTAGTTCTTCAAGGGCTTCTCCCTGTTTACTTGTGCTCTCTTGTATTTCTTTAAGGGAGTTATTTATGTCCTTCTTGAAGCCCCCCATGAAGCCCTCCATCACCATCATGACCTGTGATTTTAAATCCAAATCTTGCTTTCCTGGTGGGTTGAGGTATCCAGAACTTGCTGTTGGGGGAGAATTGGGTTTGAATGGTGCCATATTGCCTTGATTTCTGTTAGCAACATTCCTATGTTTGCCTTTTGCCATCTGGTAATCTCTAGTGTTAGTTGGTCCTGCTGTCAATGACTGGTGCTTGCCCCTCCTGTGAAATAGGCCTGAAAGCCTATTCTGCAACCCTGGGTGACCTGCTTTCCCCTGTCACAGATTGCTGTGGTGCTGCCGAGTGCCTGGGTGCTGGTGGAGTCCAGGCAGGGCGTGTCTCAAGGGATCCTCTACTCTGCTGATCCCTGCCTTTCAGTCTGGATCACAAATCTTTTAATGTGCTCTGAGTCTCTGATGAAAAATTATAAGACAATGCAGCAATACAACCTAAAGTTATATTGTATTTTGCATTATGATGTGAATGTGACTCTGAGGACAAGATTATGCTTCAGAATGATGTATTTGACAATGGGGTGGTTGAGATGCCCTCTGCCTCAATCTTTCACTGCTGTGACTTCTGCCATGGGATTGTAACTGAGAACTGTGAGCCTTAAGTCATTTTTGTCAAGGTATTTTATCACAGTAATAGATTAACTAATATAGCTACAAAGAGTAAAGTGTACACTTTGTGATGGTCACTTCTTATTGTCAACTTGACTGGGGGTAGGTCACTTGAGACACACATCTCTGCATGTGTCTGCAAGGCCATTACTGTGTAGGTATAACAGAGGAAAGAAAACCCACCCTGGATGTGGGTAGTACTACTTCATGAGTAAAGGTACTAACCAAAAAATAAAAGGGGCTATGGCAGAGGAGGCAGATGACCACCCACAGTCCTTTCATCCTTTCTGGATTGGCCTGGACTCGCCACCCCCACTGCCATGCCTTGTCCACTTTGATAGAATGCAACTCTGAACTCTGAAAAAAGTAGCTTTTCCATGTCTCTTAAGTTGATTTTTGTTAGTACTTCATGACAGTAATTAATACACTATTAAATTTGCTTTTAAAAGCCAAGTGTGGTGACTTATGTCCCTGTGCCAATACTTAGGGGGCAGGGCAGGAGGATTACTACCATCCACACACCTGTCTCTCTGGCCAACAGTACCCATCTCATGCTCACACTTAGAAAGAGCACATGCCTTTAAACAGCATCCCTCTGTGTCTGGATTCCTGACCTTCCTTGTCTCTGCTATTGCTCTTACCTAACTAGTTATCTGAACCTAACTAATCCAGCACCTATACTGAGGATATGTTCAATGCAAGTTTGTTGGATGAGTAACACATAGGGCAAATATTATATCTAAGCAAAACAAAATGAAGTCACTAGCCAAGGCGTGCAATTTTGACCACTTAAGGACATATTTCACTTTACTTCAATTTTATAGCAATTCCGAAAAAATGATCTTTCTGAATCATCTAATTTCATTATATTTAAAGACTTGACTTCACTTTTTAAGCACTTTGAACCAATATTTTTATACTGGGTACCTGTAAAGACACACAATCAGCCTCTTAAGATATTTAAATTTTTTCTGCCCCATATTATCCCAGAAGGATATCTTCCATAGATAATTTATTAGGTTTTATAGGGAAGTATGCCTCTGTATGAAGGTCATTCTTCCTTGAGTTTTGCCCCTTATTTCTAAAATGTGCCCCTTTATTTCTTCTGTCCCTCCAACTAAATTTGACAACCTACTGTGCCTGGTCTACTGCTCATCCTGCTGGAACATTCCACATTTCAAAGGCACCTTTTGCTTTCCAAGGTGACATTTGACAAGCAAAACACAATGAAAACTCAAGTTTCATTATGAAATTTCTTTCAAAGGAAGATATCATTTTTGTGTGTGACAATTTTATAGTGTTCACTCTCTCCGTGTCTTAAATACTAGAACTCACCCAGTGAATTAGTCCCTTCATTTAGAAGCTTTAAAACATACAGATGAGCTCACCCACAGCACCACTAGTGGTCCAGATCTAGGTCCAGCTGGAAATGTATCCACATACCCTCTGTGTAACTCTGACCAGCAGTCTTTTCCTATGCTGCTCCTTCAGAATCAGGTCCTACTAGGAGCAACATCCATGGTGAATTTAAAATAGAGTTCAAAACAAAAATAGCCAGCAGATATAAAAGAAACTTTGATCTGATCATCCATAGTGGTTTTCATGAGAAAATCACCCCAGAATCTTAGGCATTAGAATGTCTAGTCCCCAGTTGGTAGAACTGTTCCAGGAGGTTTAGGTAATTTACACTTTCCGGAAGAAGTACATCATTAGAGGTAGACTTGGAGAATTAAAAGGCCTTACTTAACTCTGGTTCACTCTCTGCCTTGTACTTTCAGTTCAAGATGTGACTCATTTTTCTATTCCTACTGCCATGCCTGCTGCCCGCTGCCTGCTGCCCTGCTGTCTCTGTCACTGTGGACTCCATACCTCTAGAACCATCATCAAAAATAAACTCTTCCTTCTATAAGTTACATTGGTCATGGTGTTTTATCATAACAACAGGGAAGTTGCTAAGGGAACTTTGCAACTAAGGGAAAATTGATCAAGAAGACATTAGTCATCTAACTATGGCATATTTGATTTCACAAAAATCTGGACTTCAAGTGACAGATAATTTCATCTTAGATATTGGAGGTGATTTCAGTAACCAGCATTCTCTGACAGCTAGGTCATTTGTACACATAAAATCACAGAAACATCAGAATTCAATGACATCACACATCAAATGGGCTTAATAGATCTCTACAGAATATTCTATTCAAACATCAAAGAATATATACTATACTTAGCAGCCATGGAAACCTCTCTAAATTACACATCCTGGGACATAATACAAACTCAGAAAGATTGAAACAGCTATGTATATCCTATCTGAACATAATGCAAGAAAACTTAAAACTGATAGCAAGCAAAGATCTAGTGAGTATACAAACTCATTACTGAATGATGAGTAAAATAAGAAACCAAGGAAAAAGGAAAAAATTCCTGGAACTAAATATATAAGGATGAAAACAGCACAGCAAACCGTTTGGGATATGGTAAGAGCTGTCCTGTGAATAAATCTTACAGCTGTAAGTGTCTACATTAAAAAACTCAGAAAGAGCACAAATAAATGATGTAATGCTGCAACTCAAAAATTTGGAAAAACAAGAACTAGCAAATCCAACTTTAGTAGACAACAAGAAGTAATAAATCCACAGCAAACTTAATGAAATAGAAATAGAGCAAACAATACAAAGAATCGATGAATATAGGAGTTGGTCCTCTCACAAAATAAACAAGATCCACAGACCTTGAGCTCAACTAAAGAATAAAGATGTCCCAATAGAATCAGAAATGAACAGGGAAACATTATGACAAATTCCAAAGAAATCAGAATATTATAAAGAAATATGTTAATATTCCCCTCAGTTGGAAAACCTAAAAGAAATGGATTTCTACATTCATCCAAACCACTAAATTAAACCATTAAGATATCAATAACCTAAATTTGAAACAGAAAACAAAACAAAACAAAAAAAACCCAAAAACTAAAAATAAAAAAAAGTAATAGAATTCCAGACCCAGATAGCTTCACAGCAGAACTGGTCTAGACTTTCAAAGAAGATCTGCAGCTAATCCTTCTTAAACTACTTTAAAATATAAAACAACTCGGAAGCACTCCCAAACTTGTTATACAAAGCCAGTATCATTCTAACAGTAAAACCAGGTAAAGACACAACAACAGCAACAACAACAAAGCAAAGCAAACAAACAAACAAACAAACAAACATACAGACCAAAATCTCTGATGAACATAGACTCAAAAATCCTCCAAAAAATAATTACAAACTGAATACAAACATACATCAAAATGATTATTTACCATTACAATGTTGGTTTTATCCAGAAGATACAGTGAGAGTTAAACATGTGCAAGTCAATAAATGTAATAAATAACACAAATGGACTTAAAGACAAAAATCAAATGAAAATTTCAGTTGATGCAGACAAAGCCTTTAACAAAATCCAATGTGCCTTAATGATAAAAGTCTTAGAGAGAACAGAACTAGAGGAAACACACCCAAGACAATAAAAGTTACATAGGAGAAACCCACAATCAACATCATTCTAAACAGAGAAACATTTGAAGAAATCCCACTGAAACTAGGAACCAGAATTGTCTACTTATTATCACTTTTCAATACTGGGTTCAAACACTAGCTGAAGCAGTAAGGCAAGAGAAAGTAAACAAATACAAATTCAAACAAACAAACAAAAATCAAAAAAACCTCATTCCTGATGCTATAATTGTAACCAGGATCCTCTGGGTAAGGGAGTTGTATACTCTAGAGGAGAGTCTGCTACTCACGTGTAGATTAACTAAATTAGTGTAGTTGTCAACTGCCTTCTAAATTCTTATCCTTAGACCCATAGGTAAGTGAAACCCCCAGCCCTCATCAATCTCGCAGACAGAAGTTATTACAGACTCTACAACAGAGACTAAGTGACCTTAGCATGCCCAGCCCCAAATGGGAGGTCTGTAACACAATCCCTACAGCAAAGGTTCAGGGAACATTGAAGAAAGGGGGTGGTCTGATTGTGAGAACCTGGGAACCTGGATGAGCACTGGGAGATACTATGTACTAGAAACAACTGAATGTTATAGTTGTGAACTCTCAACATTATGGCTGCTGCCACAAGACCTCTAAAGACCAGTTAAAATGCCAACACAGATGGAAAATCACTTCACCGCACCCAAACTTTAGTTGAACTACAGGCAATCAGTGGCTGCTAAAAGAGGGAGGATCAGTATTCTTCAGGGTTGAGCCCCCAATTCCATGTAGTCAGTCATAAGCCTATGTTTGCATGCACAATAATACTATTTGGGCTTGGTGGGTTGTTACTTTTTGTCTGTTTTTCAATATTACATATGTCATGTTACCATTTCTCTCTATAACACAATAATTCTAGAGAAGAGGTTATGGATTTCAGAGGGGGTAGGAGGGACATGGGAGAGCTTGGAGAGAGGAGGGGAGGGTCAAAAGCGATGCAAATACAGTGTGTTAGTGAGTGAAGTATATAATTTGAACAAAGACAAGATTATTTATCTTGGAGGATGTGATGATTTATATATGCTCAGCCCAGGGAGTGACACTATTAGAAAGTGTGACCCTGTTGGAGTAAGTGTGTTACTGTGGGTGTGGGCGGAGGAGTGGCCCCTTGTTCTGGAAAGACTCAGTGTAGTAGTATAGGGCAAAACCAGAACAGGAAAGTGGGAAGGGGTGGGTAAGAGAACAAGGGGAGGGAAGGGGGCTTATAGGACTTTCGGGGAGTGGGGGCCAGAAAAGGGGAAATCATTTGAAATGTAAATAAAAATATATCAAATTTAAAAAAAAGACCCTCATCATAGCTGCCTGGAAGCCAGTATTCTGCTGGCAGCCTTCAGAAGAAGATGCAGAACTCTTAGCTCCTGCTGCACCATGTTTGCCAGGATGCTGCCATGTTCTTGCCTTGATGATAATGGACTGAACCTCTGAACCTGTAAGCCAGCCCCAATTAAATATTTTTTATAAGAGTTGCCTTGGTCGTGGTGTCTGTTCACAGCAGTAAAACCCAAATTAAGACAGATGGCTTGTTCTATAAGTCTCTCTGTTTCTTTAACATTATTGTATATGTGTTGTTTGTTTCTTATTGGAGTTTGCTTATTTACTCTCTAAATTTTCTGTCTCTTAATCTTAATGGAGAGGAGTGAGAAATCTATATGGAAGCTAAGAGGAAGAAACAGTTCAAAGATTTATATTTTTAATAAATTTTTTATATTTCTGTTAAAATTTTAGCAGACCAGGTGATCTTTTACATTTATTCTGCAGTGTAATTGTTCTAACCATTGGAGTTGTTCTTTATAGAAAAATCTCTTGTGGACAGTTTGCAAGTTGAAATTTCTATACATAGATGACAGAACTATTTCTGGTTTAATCTTTGCCTGTTTCTCTCCATGCATCTCCAGAGTGTGGGTAAATGTAGTGTGCACAACCAGCCTATGCCTGGCAAAGCCCTTTTTGTCCTCTCTTTCCAGGTCCTTCGGTCTACTTATGTCACTGTCTTTCTTAGATTTACAATGAAAGTCACCAAGGTCATAGGCCAACTGTAAGCCTTCTTGGTAGAAATGTACAGTTTAATAGAAAGTTAATACTATTATAACTTACTATGACCCCTTCAAAACTGTTCCTTATGTTCTTTTATTTAAAATTCTTAAATGATTATTTATAAGGGAATACCATACAACAATTACCAGTTCTTATTTCAAACAAAACATGTCTAAGGTGAGTCTGACTTCAGTCTCTCCAGAAGCTCCTTAGCTGGATAACACTAAGATGAGCACATATACTCACTAAAGATATTAGTCAAATGAATACAGAATACCTTTATTTGTTAAACCAAGCTATGTGTGAAACTGCATGTCTTTAGCTACAAAGGTCTTCAGGGGAGATGACTTCCTAAGCATGTGCCACACAGTCACAGAAGAAGCCAAGTTAGAGGGGTCTTGCATACCCATTGATGCCCACAGCTTCTGTATTTAAATTTCTAATAGTCTCTTAACAAGGAGTTGCTACTTTCCATTTTATACTGAGATGTATGAATTGTGTAGTTAGTATTGCTAGGCAGTGCAATGCAATAAGCTCAGATTAAGGAAGGGAAAGTGCATTTAATAGTATACACATTATTTTCACAGAATCAAGTCCACTGAATTCAAGGAAGCAAAGACATTCCCTTTTCTTGCTTTAGTTATTCTTCACTGTAGTCGTTTTATGTGCAAGTATGGTATCTTAAGGAATTGAAGAGAAGAATAAATAAAGGGAATTTTTACATTAGAAGAAATACTAAGATTAAAAACTCAGGAGACAGCAGGTATTGGCGAGGATGTGGAGAAAGAGGAACACTCCTCCATTGCTGGTGAGGTTGCAAATTGGTAAAACCACTGGAAATCAGTCTGGTGGTTCCTCAGAAACCTGGGCATGATACTACCCAAAGACCCTGCTATGCCACTCCTGGGCATATACCCAGAGGAGTCCCCAGTATGTAATAAGGACACATGCTCCACTATGTTCATAGCAGCCCTATTTATAATAGCCAGAAGTTGGAAATAACCCAGATGTCCCTCAACGAAGGAATGGATACAAAAAATGTGGTATATATACACAATGGAATACTATTCAGCCATTAGAAACAATGAATTCATGAAATTCTTAGACAAATGGATGGAGCTGGAGAACATCATACTAAGTGACGTAACCCAATCTCAAAAGATCAATCATGGTATGCACTCACTGATAAGTGGATATTAGCCTAGAA
This sequence comes from Apodemus sylvaticus, assembly GCF_947179515.1. Taxonomy (NCBI): domain Eukaryota; kingdom Metazoa; phylum Chordata; class Mammalia; order Rodentia; family Muridae; genus Apodemus; species Apodemus sylvaticus. Next base: position 203,558,884 of record NC_067472.1, read on the forward strand.
ACTTGGACATCTCATGATGTCCAAGAAGAACGGAGGAGTGGCCCCTGGTTCTGGAAAGGCTCAGTGCAGCAGTATAGGGCAATATCAGAACTGGGAAGTGAGAAGGTGTGGATGGGGGAACAGGTGGGAGGGAAGAGGGCTTATGGGACTTTCAGGGAGTGGGGAGCCAGAAAGGGGGAAATCATTTGAAATGTAAATAAAAAATATATCGAATAATAAAAAAGAAGAAGAAGAAGAAATACAAGTTAGTAGTGTCACATTCAGTGACCTGAACATGGAAAAGCAAGTATAGGACTTAAAGGTTTCAGTGGAAGAGGGCATGGGAAGGCTTAAGAGGAGGTGGATGGACAGTTACACGCACACAGTGTTTCCCAGATGCAGCAGGGCCACCGTATACACTAACTCACTGTGCTTGTGATGACATCATGAGACCCATCCAAGCCTCAGCCAGATAAACTACCAGCATGGAAATGGGGGTAAGTGGTGCATTCCACCTCTATCTAAGAAGCTACTGGCAATGGATGGCTGTAGAGAGGCCATATTCTTTGCACATGTAGCCCTAGATAGATCAACTTCTCTGGAATAGAAGACGATATATCCAAGAATATATGAGTTACAAAAATTGCGCTGTGTGTGTGTGTGTGTGTGTGTGTGTGTGTGTGTGTGTGTGTTTGAAGACACAAAATAAAGTTTTGGGTGAGTAGGGAAAGAGAGATGGACCTGAGAGGAGTTACGGAAGGAAGTTGGATTTGAATATGATCAAAACACAAATGTGTGTGTGTGTGTGTGTGTGTGTGTGTGTGTGTGTGTGTGTGTAGAAATTTACAGCAGAGGTGGGGTTGCAAATTGGTACAACCACTCTGGAAATCAGTCTGGCGGTTCCTCAGAAAACTGGACACCTCACTTCTGAAAGATCCTGCTATACCACTCCTGGGCATATACCCAGAGGATACCCCAGCATGTAATAAGGATACATCCTCCACTATGTTCATAGCAGCCCTATTTATAATAGCCAGAAGCTGGAAAGAACCCAGGTATCCCTCAACAGAAGAATGGATGCAAAAAATGTGGTATATATAGACAATGGAGTACTATTCAGCCATTAGAAACAATGAATTCATGAAATTCCTAGGCAAATGGATGGAGCTGGAGAACATCATACTAAGTGAGGTAACCCAGTCTCAAAAGGTGAATCATGGTATGCACTCACTAATAAGTGGATATTAGCCTGGAAAACTGGAATACCCAAAACATAATCCACACATCAAATGATGTCCAAGAATAACGGAGGAGTGGCCCCTGGTTCTGGAAAGACTCAGTGTACCAGTATAAGGCAAAACCAGAACAAGGAAGTGGGAAGGGGGTGAGTGGGAGAACAGGGGGAGGGAAGGGGGCTTATGTGACTTTCGGTGAGTGGGGGGCCAGAAAAGGGGAAATCATTTAAAATGTAAATAAAAAATATATCAAATTAAAAAAAACAATAAAAATGTTCATATTTTTCTTTGTTATTATTTATACATGGTGGTATATATGTTAAAACTCATCAAATTCTACATGAAATGCAGTTTAGACTTTCTGAATATTGTCACTCAATAAGCATGTTTAAAAATAAAGATTATGAAAGTTTAGAATATCTCTTTGTGTAGGGTTGAGGCATGATCAGCTTTCCCTTGTCCACATTAGTGAGCCTATTAATGAAAAAAAAAAAGAAATTTACAGCAGAAGTCCAGATCATCTTAGAAGCATCCAGGGAAACAACAGCCTTGTGTGCTTCTTTATTTTCAGCACTGCAATTGAAGTTTGGAAAGAAGTCATGTTTTAGGGAGAAGTTTTTCAGACATTGGTCATTTCTGATGATTTCGGAAGTGAGGCTGGAACAGTTCTTGTCCATGTTCTACATGTTCTACTCTGGGAGGCAAAGCAACATAGTGCAGATTCGGGTTTCCAGGAAGGCAGGTAATGGCATCCTCTCCCCTTGCCTTAACTCCAAGCAGAATTGCCCATGGTACATCTTTTAAAGACTCTGAATGTACAGCTCCTCAAGACTCCTCGGTTGTAGACCTGGGTGACTACCACTCATCTCATGGGTATTTGTGATGATGAAAGATAACAAATGTAGAAAGTTTAACCAATTGCCAGGCATCCAGTCAGGTGCAGGTGTAGCTCTTACTATTACCCCTCAGTCTTCTTCAGCTGGGAGTCATATATAGAAAAATCCAGAATTTCTGGGAGAGTCGGGATAAAAAGTTTAACATAATGATGCATGAGAAAAGATCCTTATTCTGGCAGAGCACGGAGGTACTCCGTAAACTCCAAATAAATTATGTTCCAAGGTTAAAGATGTGGAAGAGGTGTGTTCTACACAAGGAAATGCACACTTAACTCCAGTGAAATAGCCCTTTTCTCTTACTTTTGTGTGAATTGCATTTGAAATTCAAAAACAATATTTCCCTGCCCATGAATGAAAACTAGCAACTTGCTCTCCATAGGATTTTCAGTTCACAAGCACATTCATGTTTTACAAGGTAAATGAGATCCTACAGCTGGTGAATGACAGAATATAGAATCTGTATTTCAACCTTTGTGCCATTTCTTCTTCCTTGCCTATGTATTCAGTCAAGTTTTTGAAGACACATTATAATGCTGTGTTTGGAAAAAATAGCTTGCACAAGATAGCTTATGACAGATGGGGGAATGTACCCTATAACCCGGCATTGTTTGTGCTTAGATACTAATTTTCCCCTCCCCAAACTGGGCTCCATGAATTATACAGTTGTCAAATTCATGAGAACAGGATCCTAATTGCAGAGACAGAGGGCTTCTACACAATGTGAATATGAACTCACTTGCAACCCTGTTACATCTAAAATCCACCCTGAGTTTATGCAAAAGTATTAAGTTCCAAAGTTCAAGAAATCCTTATTATATACTTTTTCATCTACATCAAAACAACTTTGCCTATAGTAGTAGCTCTTAGCTACTGATAACTGATAACTGGCCCTCCCTGGAGGACTGTTCTTCAGATGTTCTCTCTTGCAGTTCAGCCACACAGAATTTAGCTTTTCCTTGGTATAGAATACTCTGCTACAGTCTAAACTCAATCAGGCTCAATGACTTTGAGGCCAGTCAGACAGGACCTAGAGCCTGTCAGAGCCACCAGCCTTTAGATGTTTATTCTCTAATGGCCCACCCACCTCACACCTTTCTTGTCTCCGACAGGCTTCAGCTGCAATGAATCGTAATCCAAGACAAGATTCTGCATTATGTTCTTGGTCAATGACTTGCAGAAGAAAATTAATTCTTTCTTAGTGGCCACTAAGTGAAGAGAAGCAGCATAGCACTTCTTGTCACAGATTAAGTCGCAGCTGGTCTCTCTTGTGTGTTGAGCTTTGGCACAGTTTTTATAACAGATATGTCAGCCTTGGAAAAGCATGGGTATACGTGGAACAAGTCTTTGCTAGTTGGTCCTATGGTTCTTTGAGTGGCCCCCTCTAGAAGGTTCCACAGGGGCAAATCCACTTGGGATTCAAGAACAGAATTTTGACTTTCTCTAGTGGAAATAGGACAAGAAGGACATTGGTTTCCTTCTTTTCCTGGTAACCAGGAGAGCTCTGAGATGCTCTGGGGACCATGGTGATGGTGATGTTCGTGGTTAGCATGTTTGCCTCCTTCTTTTCTTCATTCTCATCTTCTGTTCTACCATTTTTTTGAAGTTGATTGCAATAATTTGTTAAGAGAGGTTGGGCAAAATAAAGTACCTGTGTATACAAACAAGTAATTTTCCACTGCTCTCAGAAATATCAGAAAGAGCAAAGTCCCAAATATCTTATAGTGTCCTTGGAGAAGCAACAGACAGAGGCAGCTTGCCTAGTCCCAAATCCATAGCCAGAAGTTACAGCTCTCAAACTTCAAGGAGCATCAGAATCACTCCTCCCTACCAGCAACACACACACACACACACACACACACACACACACACATACACATACACACACCCCTGGGGGTGTTGAGAGAGAATTCGTGGGCCCACTCCTGGAATTTTGACCTAAAAGATATGGGAGGAGGTTGAATGTTTATGTTTTTTTTTTTTATTTCTTTTTCTTCTGTTATTCAGTTCTAGAGATAGATCAAAGTGCCCTGTGAATGTTAGGCAAAGAGCTCTACCACTGAGCTTCTCACAGCTGGTCCTAAACATTGTTAAATATTTTTAACAACCCCCAGGTGATGATGCTGCTGCTTATGGGGGACCCAGTTAGAACTACTGGCCTGGAAGAGATTAAATTTATAATTTCTGTCTCCTTTGTGTTGCACAGAGAGGGATACTTGATCCCATTAAGCTGAGTTCATTATGCTCCTGTCTCAGACTCTTGAGTGTTGAGAAAATGAGTATACATCCATTTTCCAGGAAGACACATCAATAAAGAAGTTATCAATAAGAACTGTGCCTAAACAGAAGGACACAATAAAAGGAGCAGGCAGTGTAGTGCCAAGAAGTAATCTAGACATCAGAAGATAGGGTGAAAGCAAATAGCTGAGTAGGAAGTCGAGTAGCATTAACCTGGGGGTGAGGATGAACTTTGACCTAAGCCCAAGATATCCATTAGACAGGGACAGACAGTAGCTGAAGTAGGCAACTTGAACAGTTAGAAAGCAATGGTGGACATTGCTCTCACAACTCAATGCTGAAAACACTTATGTACATATAAGATATAAAGAAACCTGATGGGAGGAGACAGTGGCTGAATGCCACAGGAACAGAGAGGGGATAGCAGAAATGTGACCAAGTCATGGATTGCAATGGGTTTTTTACATAGGCTTGAATGCTCTGGTTTTTCTATATATAGGGAATTGATTATAAGAACACATCTGGGCCAGACAAGTGCTCTACTTGGCTACAGTGCCAGCCCTGATTCAGCTTTGTCTGTTTGTTTGTTTGTTTGTTTGTTTCTTTCTTTCTTTCTTTCTTTCTTTTTTCTTCCTTTCTTTCTTTCTTTCTTTCTTTCTTTCTTTCTTTCTTTCTTTCTTTCTTTCTTTCTTTCTTCTTTCTTTCTTTCTTTCTTTCTTCCATTCTTCCTTCCTTCACTTTACATCCAATTGCACCCCACTCTCCTCCCAGTCCCACCTCTACAAATCTCTCTCTCATTTATCTCCTTCCCTTCCCCTCAGAGAAGGGGAAGCCCATTTTTGGTGACACCACACCCTGGGACATCCAGTCACAGTAGGATTAAATGCATCCTCACCCACTAAGGCCCAACTTTGTAGTCCAGTTAGGGGAAGGGAATCCAATGGCAGGCAACTGAGTCAGAGACAGCTGCCACTCCAGTCCTTAGGGGACATACATGAAGACCAAGCTGCACATCTGTTACAAGTATGTTGGGGGTCCTAGATTCAGCCCTGCATGCTCTTTGGTTGGTAGTTCACTCTCTGTGAGCTCCTCTGGGTCCAGGTTAGTTGACTCTGTAGGTCTTCTTGTGATGTCCTTCACCCCTCTGGCTTGCTCAGTTTTATCTCTAACTCTTTCACAAGACTCCCCAAGCTCCTCCTGATGTTTGGCTGTGGGTCTCTACATCTGTTTCTATGCATTGCTGGATGAAGCCTCTCAGGAGGCAATAATGCTAGGCTCCTGTTATACATGTTTTTGGGGGTTCTAGGTTACCTCACTCAGGATGGCATTCTCAAGTTCCATTTATTTGCCTTCAAATTTCATGATGTCTTTGTTTTAATAGCTGATTAGTATTCCATTGTGTAGACCACATTTTCTTTAATCATTCTTCAGTTGAGTGATATCTTGGTTGTTTCCAGTTCCTGGCCTCTACAAATAAAGCTACAATGAACAGAGCTGAGAAAGTATCCTTATGGTATGGTGGCTAATGCAAATTTCTTTCTTTTTTTTTTTTAAGACTTGTTTTATTTATTTGAGGTATGTGAGTACACTGTAGCTGTCTTGAGACACACCATAGGAGGGAATCAGATCACATTACAGATGGTTGTGAGCCACCATGTGGTTGCTGGGAATTGAACTCAGGACCTCTGGAAGAGCAGTCGGTGCTTTTAACTGCTGAGCCACATCTTCAGCCAGACACAAGTTTCTTAAGTATTGGAAATCCATTGAAGATTTTTAGTAGAGTATTACCTTGAACAAGTTTCATTTTCATGTGTCTTTGTACACAGTACTTTATATGTGTTTAGCATTATTGATTTCTTGTGTCGTAGTAGTCCATATAATCAATGCAAAAGAAGGAAGAAGGCAATAAAAGGCATTAGTCAAATAAGTGTGGAGCAGAAACCCAACCTAAGACCATATTTTCAAACCTAGGCAACAAGGAAAATTACAAACAAGCATAATAAAGTATGGAGCAGGAGACAGGCTTTAAGGAAATGTAGTAGTAAGGAAGACAGGGAAGATTTTTTTTTTAAACAAGCCATGTGGAAGAAGAGAGGAGAGGTATCCAGAAGGAAACTCACTCCAGTTTTAATCAACTGAGAACAGAGCTGGACATGTGGAGTAGGACTCACGGAGATGGTACTCCATCAAACATAAAAACATTTCCCCCTATTGCCAGCTTGTCTCATCCCCTCCCTCTTCCTAGGCCCCTCACACTGGCCCTTCTACCAGGTTGCATCTGAACACCATTATCCAAGCTAAGGAGAGCTATATCTCAGTCCCACTGAGCCAACCTTGATGTCTGTCTGAGTCCAGCCTATATCTAGAGGCCAGAGCAATTTCCACAGACTACTGCAGACCGGGTACTTAAATGTGCAATTCTATGGCAACCCTGGCAAGCCCTACTGGCAGCACTCTGTCACCACACCCTGGGGGCTGGTCCTGCCAAGAGGGGGAAAGGTCAGGCAGGGCTTGAGCGCAGCCAGACAACCATCTAGAGTTTGAAAGCATCTGGAAGTGAACCAGGAGAAGACATTGCCATGACAGCCAAGACCAACTAGAATGTCAAGGCAGAAGAAAATGGGGCCATACAGAGTAGAGTTCACGAAGGAAAGGTCTTCCAAAGGTTAGGAGGGAGGATGGGGGCTTCTCAGGGTGATTGAAAATGGTAGTTCCTTCTGAATTAGGAGATGGAAGAGGGTGAAGCACATAAGCTACAATTAGAAACTAATTGTGTGTGTGTGTGTGTGTGTGTGTGCATGTTTGTGTATGGGGGTGTATGTGTATATGTGTGTGCATATGAGAGTATCTGTGTGTGTCTAGCCGATAGAGACTGACTTTACAATTATTTAGTCAATATATATAGTCTTTAGAAAACCACTCTGACCCCCAAAAGGCTGCGAATTCCTTGGATCTTCTTCTCAGCGGGTTGCCTGTTTCCAGTCAGGCAGGTTTTCTGCTGGTCTGGGCGGGGGGATGGGTGGAGGCTGCAGGCCTGAAAGTCGCAGCTTGAATAGGCTGGGTAACACCAGCTGAAGGGTGGGGGCTGCCAGGAATGTCAAGGCTTGAATTGGATGGGCTAAGAAGTCCAGCCAAATGCTGTGGGGGAAGGGACATGTGCGAGTGTGGTATATTGGCATGTTTGTGTGTGTGTTTTCATGTATGTGTGTGTGCCTGTATGTGTGTGTGGTTTATGCACATGTTTGTGTGTGTGTGTGCCTATGAGGATGTATGTGTGTGTGTGTTTATTTGTTTTTTTCCTTGATTATTTTTTACCTTATTTTGTAAGTCAAGATTACATTGAGCCCAGAGTTCACAGATTGACTAGGCTTGCTGGCCAAAAATCTGTCTCCCTGCAATCACCTAGCATCCACACACTGCTGGGGTGACAGGCATGGACCACTGCCTGGTTTTCCATTGATGTTAATGATACAAACTCAGGTCCTTGTGCTTTGAAAGCAGGCCCTTCATCAGCTGAGCTATATCTCTGGCCCAAGAGCTCAGATACAAGATTCTGAAAATTCCAGAGAAAAGTTGAGAGTTAGAAGAATGAAATTACTATGAAGACTTAGAAGAAAATGAGATCCACCTGAGACATACAAGGTGAAATGAAGGAGAATTATTTTTAATTTATTTTTTTCATTGAATATCGTCATTTACATTGCCAATGGTAAAACCTTTCCCAATATCCCCCCTCCCCTAAGACCTCAAACCCCTCCCCTTCCTCCTTCCCCCTGCCTCCAAGTATATGTCTCTCCACCCAGCACACTCCTTCCTCCCCCCCCTCAGTTTCCCTTTGTTTGGGCCTCTGTTGAGCCTTTACCTGACCAAGGACCATTCCTCCGACTGATACCCAATAAGGCCTTCCTCTGCCACATTTTTGGCTGGAACCATGTGTGTCCCTTGGTTGATGGTTGGAGAGGATTTAGATGAACTAAATGTAGATCCATCCCCCTGCATCCTTGATTTGCTTCAGAATTCAAGTCAGCATGAGTCTAATAGCTTTAGGGTTTTTCCAATATTCCTGCTGTTCAGCTAATGTGGAGAATGATCAAGTGTTCTGATTCAAGAGCTATCTAGTTGTCTTGAAGAGACACCTGGATAACAGAGAAACAGAAGCATGGGATGAGGAGCCCAAGGTCACAAGTGGGTGGTAAATGCAAATGGAATCTTCCTAGGATCAAACCTGAGCAACCCGGAAAGTAGGAGGGTAGCCCTATCAGTCAGCTCAGAGGTCATCCAGCAGTGAAATCGACAGCAGGAGCTGAGAAAATATAACTTGTAGAAAATTGCACTGGGAAAGTGACTTGAAGTGGGGTATGGTAACACACAGTTGTTATCCTAGCACAGGGAAGACAGAGCAGAAGAATCTCAAGTTCAAGTCCAGCTTACACGGCAAGGCTATCTCAAGATCAAAACAACATTAACAACCAACCAAACAAACACTCAAAAAAGAGTGGTCAGAGAATAGAGAGCATCAACCTGCTAATTATAACAGGGTATCTGTGGAAAGTGCTGGAGTCCTTACTATGTGCAAAGAACAATGGGAGTTGTTATAGGCGTAGCTCCTTGAGTAATAAAGAAGTCTGTAAGGCAGGCACAGTTGCTACCTTACAGGGGAAGGACTTGAGATATTAAACATCTTGCATATGGTTCACTCCAAGCCTGTGTCCTTAGCAAGACCCACTTCTCTTTACCACTACAGTCTGTATTGGCCTTGCTATCTAGGTGCTATAACACCAAACGAGTGCAGCCTCACAAAACCAAAACTCTACTGTGCAGCTTGGGCAGCTGCAGACACTTCAAGCCCACCACAAGGGAAGAGCAGGGAGCCGCGGAAAGAGTTCAGCGGCTGCATTGCGATTGTGAGGCCCTGGGCTCAACGCTTCAGCTCCACAGAAAAAAGAAAAGACTGATGTTATCTATTGTGTTTTTTATCATAACAAAGGATGCCATGCTTGTCTTGATGGAATAAAAGCAAGAATTAAAGAAATGTATGGCTTACAGCATTAATTTTTTTCTGTCTAAGAAACAGGGGGAAAAAATAAAAGCAGACTTTGAACTTTTTCCATGTTCTGTAAAGATGTATTACTTTAAAGTCAGAATGAGTCAGCCAAAAAGAGGTCATTCTTAGCTTTTCCTGAAGCGCTGTTTTCTCAAGCATACTCCCAAATATTAGATCCTGAAAAAAAAAAGAAGAAGAAAGAAAGGGTTTGTGATGTCCAAAGTAAACCAGCCGGAGGCAAGAGTAGCACTCGAATGTCTTTTTAATCGTTATTAATTTTACTTCTATTTCTCCACATGGAAACCTAACTACCAACCCATAGGTGGTTGTGACCAAGCATTTGAATATCTTCAATATATGCAAGGACATCATTATCATCGGGATGTTAACATTTCTGACTTTTGCCCAAAGGAACACAGGATTACAATTATGAAAATCATGGTCTCTTAATTTCTTGAGAAGTTTAATCTTAGATTATGAGTATGTGTGTATTGGCATGGATGGAGAGAGAGCGAGAGACAGAGAGAGAGAGGGAGGGAGGGGGAGAGGGAGACAGAGAGAGACAGAGAGAGGGAGAGAAAGAGGGGGAGGGAAGGGGAGAGGGAGAGAGACAGAGAGACAGAGGGAGAGAGGGGGAGAGTGAGAAGAAGAGAGAGAGAGAGAGAGAGAGAGAGAGAGAGAGAGAGAGAGAGAGAGAGAGAGAAAGCACTCTTGTAGGGCTTTCTGTTTTCATTTGTGCAAGTTCTAATTTAGTTTTTGCAGTCTCATAGGCAATGGCAAGGGCCCCGAGGAGGAGAGGCTCTGCAGTAGATTAAGGTATATATAGCCCTGGGTCACTCTGATCTGTCAGGATCAGAACAAAGGTGTGTGGCACGCCAGGCCAGGCAGCTTTGGCTGTGCTAAGGAGCCAGAGTTCAGCATTCCCTACCTGCTTTTATATACTTTGGAAGGAACAGAGCGCCAGGTGTGATTCTCTGGTCCCCTGCCCAGGTTTGCAGGTAGAGAACCCTTCGCTCTCACCCACAGCCAGAATGATTCCCGGATTCAACTCAGGGAAAGCAGTAGCTGGCCACAGGGCAATGGAAGAGAAAGTGTTGAGAGTCTGTCTCGGGGATACAGTAGACTAGGATTATGTGCAAGGAGGAGCCTTTCTTATGATTAATTTACTGCAAGAAAAAAAAACAGAAGTTAATTTTTGTATTCAAAGTACATGTGTTTGTCAAAACTATTCTTTAAAGGCCTTTGCTCCCATAACCTCTAACTCTGGGAAGTCAGCTATGGGGTTGGTCTTATAAGTTCTTAAAGCACTACCATCTTAAGGATGGTTTTAAGGAAAACAAAGGAAGATGATCCTTTGCCTGTGGTGTTGACACTGAAGAGACTGAGTGGTCCTACTATGCTGGGTATTCACTAGTTCAAACCCCTTTCCCCATCCATGTTCAAGTTTTCGTGGCAGTTAGGAAGACTAGAAGAACTCACCCATATAAAAACGATTAAGCACTTTGGATGGTAGCTATTAAAATATAATGTTTCAGCACCAGAAAAACGTCAAAGAGTGAGACTTTTACTGACTGTGAAAGAATATCTGATGTTTTCATTTCAAAAGCATATTCTACAAGTGAACTTCTCAAAATATATTTCTAAGTCCTGAAGAAAGTATGACTATGGAAAAAAAATAATTACCTTTTTCAACTTGAAAGGAGGAAAACTGTTGGAACTCTTTAGTCAATGCCTATCCAAAAAAAAAAAAAAGTTTCTTGGAACACACTTCATTCTCTAAACCTTCAAAAGCCTATCATTTATCATTAATTTTGAAATAAAACAGGAAATACCTGTACTAAGAGACCCTTTGAAAACAAGCAGAATAATTGGCAAGGAATATTTTGGGAGGCACTGACAATAATGTAATGCCTGGATTAGTCTCTTAAAACTCATGAAACTGTAGCTGGGAGGCATATGGAGCTGAAGAGCCAGCACCCAGCACTCCGCATCGTAACTCAGCTCTCTTGATATTCTGACGGATTACTTAACAAAAAGCACATGGAAGGTATTTCCAGGGCCCAGTGGCAGTGCTGTAACAGAGCTCATGTGCATACCTGGACACAGTTTTGTGGAGGGCAGTTTCCACCCAAGAGGGAAAACAAATCTAAAAGATATCCTCTATATCTGTATGAATATCTTTATGTGTGTATGCATTCACATATGTAATACTAGAATGTTCCATTTTAAAAAGGGTTCAGAGATGATGGTATTGTCTTGCCTCCCTTCCTTCTTGTTTTATTTGCAGTGGTACAGATTAAACCCAGAGCGTGCATGGGCATACACACACACACACACACACACACACACACACACACACGCACGCACGCACGCGCACCATTTCATCTGAGTGTATTCCAGTCCTCTAGCTCTGGTTTCTTCCCTCTCCAGTCTCTGGAAAGGTGTGTGATAGGCACCAGGATGTCCATCTACACTGTCTGCTCTGTTCCCTCAAACAGGCCTTGGGCTTCCCCGCTTAGTGACTTAGCTCAGGCTACATCTCTCTATTGCACTTTGCCCAGAGTTCATTCAAGTGGAATCGCTGTGGTATCTACTATTGCTTACTGTGCCTTTCTTAGGGTACATTTAACTTTACTTTTAAAGCAACAATTTGATTGTTTTCCATTCTTCCTTTCTCCTGATGATACCCTCTCACAAAAACTAGCTGATACATTTTTTTGAAAGAGGATGTTTATTTCCCACTCGCTAAAACAAAACAAAACAAAAAAATCAAAACAAAAGCAAACTAACGGGGGAATCATCAGGCTTCACTGGTGCCAACATTCTTAGTTCCTTCATAAACAAGGACAATTCAGAGTAACTGACTCAATCTGAAATGAACTCCAAGTAGGGGCTTTACCAGTTGGACGGCTAAGTAACTTTTGATAGGTTTAACTGCTCAGATGTTTTTTTTTTTGGTCTGGTCATCTGTGTATACCTTATAAAGGTTTTCCCCTTGAGGTTTTCCAGTGATGTCTGAAATATCTGAAGTTAGGTGAAGCCACAGTTTAATCTGCTCAAAGAATTCCTTATGAACTTGTTGAATCTAAGAGGCTGACCTTGAATTTGCTGCGTCCTGTCCCCCAGACCTTGCTTCTGCCTCTGAAGTGCTGAGATTACAGGTGTGTACCACCAGGGCCAGCTTATTCAAATATATTCTTCATACAGCCCTATAGAATATTACTCAGAATAGTGACTTTTTTCATATACTCCTTCAAGTTTTTTTGATAAACTGGAAAGAGTTTTTCTGGATTGTATTGCTAAGACTTTATATTCATCCAATTAATAGAGTTCACTTTTAATAGTTCCGTGAGTCTTCTTTATTCAGAGACCATTCTTTTAAAGTCATCTAAGGCTAGAGATAAAGCTTTTTGGTAGAGTGCTGACCCAGCATACACTAGGCTCTGGTCTCTATCATTAGTACCACAGAACAAAACACCAACACACACTTAAGAGTAACTGGTTAGTATTATTGGCTCTCTCTCTCTCTCTCTCTCTCTCTCTCTCTCTCTCTCTCTCTCTCTCTCTTCCTTTCCCACTCCCCACTCCCGTGTGTGTGTGTGTGTGTGTGTGTGTGTGTGTCTGTCTGTCTGTCTGTCTGTCTGTCTGTCTGTGTGGGTTTGTGTGTCTGTGTGTCTCTGTGTGTCTCTGTGTGTGCCAGCTCTCCCATTCTTCACAGGTGAGGTGCAAGGCCAGCTCAGCACAGTGACTGGAGATCACCATGGTCTCAGGTGGCAGCCCAGACCATGGACATCTAATTGGCTTCTGGTGGTAACTTGGACCATAGACTTTTACAGAGACCTCAGCTGCAGCAGGACCACAAGCCCAGACGTGGCTCTTCATGGCAGCCTTGGCCAGGGCATCTCCATGGCCTCGGGAGGTTGCAGAGTCTCCTCATATCTGTCTGTTCCTCACCACCATCGGGTTTCCAGTTCTATCTTTCTCCACAGTGAATGAACCCCTCGACTTCACTTTCTCTCCTATCTCTCCATCACACATTGGTCCATCATAGTGGTACCTGGGGCAGGTGCTTGGGGGCCTTTTGCCACTGCTCTGGCCAGCAGGGCTGAGGCAGACACCCAAGTATTGTTTAAACCAGTTCCTCTTCACACTTACACCCTTTCCACCAGAAAATAAAACCCATCATAACATGACAGCAGCTCAATGATAAATCATAAATTATGAAACACAATTTTTGAGAAAGGTCAGTTTTTTAATATCTTTACCCATCCCCCACTCTGCTAGTACTTAGCACCTATAAAAAATACTGCACACACATTTATATTTCAGGCATTTGAGGGGCATTATTCCATGACTCTCAAAGGCATATTAAGTTGGGTCTACAAACCAGACAATTTTCCAACTCCTAAGTTTAATAAAAGAAAAATAGGACTCCAACCTAAAAGATTTTGTTTGTTTTATTTTTTGAAAGAGACAAGTTAAATTTGTGTCTGTGTGGAAATAGGGTTCCCAGATAAAATTCAGGATGTTCTGTTAATGTGGATTTTAGATAAACAATAAATATAATATTAGTAACAGTATGTTTGTATTAGTTACTTTTCTTGTTGTTCTAACAGAACATCTGGACAAGAAAGGGTTTATCTTGGCTTACAGTTGAACGGAATACAGTCCATTATTATAAGGAAGGCTTGGTAGCTGGAGCATAAAGTAGCTGGTCACATTACATCTGTATTTAGGAAGTAGAGAGTAGAAAGGAAGTGAGTCTTTCTCAATGACCTACTCTTCCAGTAAGGTTTCGCCTCTTAAAGGTTCCACCATGTTCCAAAACATCAACACCAGCAGGGGACCAAATGCTGGAGTCTGGGGAAAATATTTGACAACAATGTTCCAAGCAAGGTCTACAATATACTCATAGGAAGACCTAGTCTGTCCAATTGAAGTGCAAATTTAACTGGAAATTCTGGCTAGTTTGTCATTTTGTGCTTTGAGAAGAGATCTCAGTTTATAGCTTAGTCTGGGCCTAGAATTTGTCATTCTTCAGCTTTAGTCTTCTGAATAATAGGATTGCAGGTAAATCACATTTGGAATTTATATATTTATTTATATTCATATAATATATATAATATAAAAAATATATAAGTTATATATATATATATATATATATATATATATATATATATATATATATACACACACACACACTCTGTCTTCATGCACATTGGGAGAGGGAAACAGATCCCATTACAGATGTTTGTGAGACACCATGTGATTACTAGAAATTTAACTCAGGACCTCTAGAAGAGCAGCCTCTTAACCTCCAAGCCATCTCTCTAGCCCCTGGAATGTATTTCTAAAAAGATTGTTTTTAGAATAGGAAAAAGTATAGGGATTTATCAAACGCTCCCTGCTCCCTCACATCCTTAGCATCTTTGTCCCCTATGCTCAGGCAAAAGAAGCACATGCCACTCCTTTTCCATGGATCTTGCATTCATAGATTCCAAATCTACATTTCACAATTAGGAATCCACACTATTTGAAAGAAATGTTATATTGTTGCTGACATGTGCTTTGTCATCAGACTTTGGTGTTTGCATAAACATTATACTATAATAGCTCTATATTACACTGACATTGTATTACATATTATAAGTGATCCACAGAGGATGTGAAACATGCTGATGCACATTCCATGTATCTATCGGAGTGGAAACAAGGGTTCTTTGGAAAGTCTGTTGGATGTTGTTTTGCTGGAGCAACACATAAAGGAACATTTAACTGAAGCAGACACAGGTGAAAGGATGTTCTGCTAAAGCAAGCATGTGAAAGGACACGTGATGAACGATTCTTTGCTAACAACATACATGTATTGGTCGGCCTTATATTGCATAGCTGAACTGCATTTGTCAGGACTCCATGGAGAGAAATGCACCAAAAACCATCTGGTGGCATGCCATATTTTCTTACCACTTCTGCAGACTCGGGCTTACTGGCAGCGTGATGTCAGCTGAAGCAAGACCCATGGAGGACAGGATATGTTTGGAGGACATAAATAGGTCTCACAGGGGCTGGAGAAATGGCTCAGTGGTTAAGAGCATTGACTGCTCTTTGGGAGGTCCTGAGTTCAAATCCCAGCAACCACATGGTGGATCGCAACCATCCATAATGAGATCAGATGCCCTCTTCTGCTGTGTCTGAAGACAGCTACAGTGTACTTACATATAATAAATATAATCTTTAAAACAAATAGGTCTCACAGACAGTGGCGGAGGATGAGCTTGACTTGCTTATAGCACTAGCTGTGCAAATCTTGTGGGTCTCGTGTCTTCACTGATCTTCACTACCCAGAGAGGCACAGCCCAGAACTTCTCCTGGTCCTCCCTGGTCCCTCCTGTTAACTTGTGCTGAGACTGAAGCCTGGCTGTCCCTGCTAGGTAGTGCCACCACAGTTGATTTATGTTTGCTGTCCCTACTCTACCAAACCAGACTGCTGGTACACCTATAAAGTGTTCGGGTATGGATGGAGCTGCCATCTCTAACCATGAAGTAAACTGCCGATTTCCAGACAACACAGACAGGAGTTGCTCCAAAGAACCATTTCTAACCAGGTCCACTTCCCCTGAATCCTTCCCCCACCCCCACCACCCCTGCTACCTCTGGTAGGTGGTGGGCTAAAAGGAGGTTAAAGTGTTTAAGAACCGTTATTAAAAGTAAGGTTTGAAAAAATTAACATTACAACCTGTACTATCCTTTTCTTTATAGATACATAACTATATGTATATGGTTTCTGAATCTCCATCATCAGTTAAGGAACAGAGAAGGGATGACAGTAAGAAAGTACATAACAAGTGTCTTAACTACCAATAGCTAACCATGTTTGGGTGACATAAGCTAGATCTGATGAGTGAAAGGTAAAAGCATTCTTAATGTGTGTGTGTGTGTGTGTACATATATATCTATCTTGATATATATGTGTATGTTTAGTGAAATATTAAAAAAGTAGAACCGACATGTTCCCGCTCTTGCCCTGCTACTGTCTGGACAACCTGTTCTTATCTTGTTGGGATTCACTGGCCTGGAGCTCCGGAAATGTCTCCACCCAGCTCGCTAGGTTCCCACTGGCAAGTCACTACCACGCCAATCCATGCTTCAAATCCCCCATGGCCTTTGTGGTGCACATGTGGCAAACCCAAGCTTTGCTGCTGTACCTTTCTCTCTTAAACCCAGATGAGCTGCTGAGTGAAGGAAAATGCAGCACAAATTTAGTTCAGAAACAACTGGTAACTCAATCTCTGGGTGCCACAACTAGACTCTAATCTTGCAAGCCCTATTAATACATGATTTCTCCAGTGGTGAATCCTTGGAGATCCACCATGATACCAGGAAACTGTAGCAGCTATATCTAACCCATGTGCTGTCCCCGTTCCAAAAAGACTAAATCTCTCCTGCTTCATTTTGTGAAGTTATCATTTCTCATGTCTAGCTCACTAGGAAAACCACAACTCAGAAGTTAGTAAGTGGCCAAGGCTTCCTCACTCTTAACAATGTTAAGCAGGTCTGGAGCAGACAGACACAAAGATAGACCGGATCACTGGACCACAAATTAGAATAGGCAGGGGGAAGTTTGCCTGGGTCGGCCTTCTAACCAGAAGTCATCCTGAAGGAATCTTGAGTCACAAGTAGTTAAACTGATCCTTTTAAGAGTTACGCCCATGCTAAGGCCCTGCTGCTCCTGAGAAACTGTCTAGTCTTCAGGTGTGTGCACCTGGGAAGGGAAGGGAAGGGAAGGGAAGGGAAGGGAAGGGAAGGGGAGGGGAGGGGAGGGGAGGGAAGGGGAGGGGAGGGGAGGGGGAAGGGGAGGGAAGGGGAAAGGAGGGAGGGAGGGGAGGGGGAGAGGAGGGGAGGGAAGGGAGGGGAGGGAGGGGAAGGGAGGGCGGAGGGGGGAGGGGGACACTGAGGGAAGGGAGGGGAGGGGAGAGGAGGGGAGGGGGAGGGGAAGGGAGGGGAGGGGAGGGAAGGGGAGGGGAGGGGAGGGGAGGGGAGGGAAGGGGAGGGGGCGGGAGGGGAGGGAAGGGGAGGGGGCGGGAGGGGAGGGAAGGGGAGGGGGCGGGAGGGGAGGGAAGGGGAACTTAGGTATTTTCCTTCAGGATTTTGAAGTTGAGTCATTGACTTGAAGAGGATACTTACAGCATTAAATATGGAAATGATATGAGGGACAGCAATATACAGGTTCTTTAGGATGCTACCACGCCCACGGTCGTTCTTGTCAATACTGTTATTGGATTTTGTTTAATTTTTCCATGGGTGGTATCTCACTATGTTGCCTAAGGTAGTCTTTAACTTGTGGGATCCTACTATGTCAACCTGCCAGGAGACTGAGACTACAAGTACTTAGCAGCCCTGTAAATTTGTTTTTGGAAAATAAACATATCTTTCAGTTTTTGTTTATTGAAAATGATATCTGCAACTTTTTCACAGTTGGTATCTTTTATGAATATACTGTGTATATTGTGTGTGTTGTGTCTGTATCTATGTTTGTGTGGGTGTACGCATGCTGTTGTGTGAAATTCTCATGGCATACAGCAGGGTGGCATACAGCGTTTTGATACTTTGTCTTTCTAGCTGCTATGCTGGTTTTAATCAGGAAGCCTGTGCTTTTCCGCTGCCTGCAGAGGGCTACCAATGACTGGAGTGGTCATAGAACCTACAAGAGAACCTACTCCTGCCATTTCCCCAAAACACCATAATGTCTAACTGGAATCTGAATATTCATTCCTCTATGTCCACAGAAAAGTCATTGATGACACAGTAACACACACTAGATTCAAACATGGACTTGAATATACACCAGAAGGAGGCTGTCTAGTTGTTTTCTCTCGTGGAACACCTGTTGTGGGGCAACCTCTGCTTCCTAGAAGTCAGGAAGAGTAAGAAGGAATAGTACCAACTCTGCACCAAGAAAGCTTTCATCCCCATGTGGAGATGTAAACAAACATTAGTTTCAGAAGTCATGGATCCTTTTAGCCTAGTCCTTCATGATGCAGACAACATTGTTCTATACTTTTGAAATAAATTTTAAAACTCTTAATATTAGCCACCATTTACTGAGGTCTTAATGTGTGGGGTAGAAAGCTGTTTTCTTTGACTTACAAACTGGCTCTTATAAGGTCTCTATTAAGGGGATACGGCTATTACTTTGTTTCAGATCAACTCTAGCACACAGAAACTAAATACATTTTCTATAGCAAACCACTTCATTGTGCCTTCCATAATGAAGCCCTCAACTGAGGCTCTGAACTCAAGGAGTCTGATCTCTAAGCATGTACTCTTAATCAGCAAGTATAAATTTCCATATTTTCTTTTTTTTAACCTAAGGGTAAGTTTTCTTCCATTTCTAAAATGAGATGTGATTTATATCTATAGAATTCACCCCTTCAAGTCCCTCCCTCAATGTCTTTTACGATTTATTTTAGCCAAGCATGGTGACACACAACTTCAGACTCTGTACTTGGACACCTTTAATGCATTTACTAATTGAAGAATATTGAGGTTATTTTGACCTTTTGAATATTATGAAACATGTCTTACAAATATTCCCTTGTAAATTTTGGTGGACATAGGTTCTTAATTATCTTGAATATACCTAAAAATTAACTTTGTATTTAACTTTTTGAAGAATTGTCAAGATGGTTTCCTAAAGTGGATTCACCATAAGTGTTTAGTAAGTCCAAGTACCTCATGTAAGCAGACCATTCAGTATTCATTCTTGTGTTATTGGTTTATTCACTGGGCAATTTTCCTCAGGTCTGGCATATGCTATAATACATTCTCTCTCTCTCTCTCTCTCTCTCTCTCTCTCTCTCTCTCTCTCTCTGTCTGTCTCTCTCTCTCAGTGTGTGTGTGTGTGTGTGTGTGTGTGTGTGTGTATTGATACTTCTCTTATGGCCAATGATATATATGCATTCATTGGTCATTTGTATATTGCCTGCCTTTCCCTAAAACGATTTTCTTAAATCTCTTTGTTTCCTTGCTAAATGGTCTGAATGTGACCCCTGGAGTTCATGCGTTAAGTGTGTTAATATTTGCTCTGAGTAGTACATGCACACACATGGAATCCCATCTAGTAGAGAGGCTGACATAAAGGGACCATTTGAGCCTAGGTTTTAGAGACCAACCAGGGAAACACAAGAGTCGAAGTCTCCATCATAGAAACACAAAAACAAGCAAAACTCAGTGGCTAAGAGATTGAAATGACCTTGGGGGCCATTACGAGGTTAGTAGGTACTGAGGAGAGAGTCTTCCTGAATAGGAGTAGCACCAGGTAAGGACAGTACTTCCTTTTATTCCTTTGCTCTTCTGTCTCTTCGACCATATGGGGACTCCACAAGACTGTCGTTATTATACACTACATTTTACGGCCTTGACATTCCCAGCATCCCCAACTGTAGGAAATTAATATCTGATTTTTATAAATCAATTGTGGTCTTCTGTGGTGTTGAGTCAGATGGGCTAAGACATTGTCCATAATGTAATGATTACCCTGGGCCCATCTTCCTTGGTGATGTAAACATAATAACCTATGTTCTAACAGATGGTAACAATAGCCTGTTCAACCTGGTATGCTTTCAAACCCATTGAAGAAAATCATCATCTATAATTATTAGTAATATAGATATTTTTAGAAATTATGAATATTTAGTCTGATTCTTAGAAATTGGTGATGGATATAGTCTTTTTAACTTTGACATGCTGTTCTTCTTCACTTAAATCCACCCTATAAGCTTTGCCTACATATTTTTCAATAGAGTAAATCTGATCATGTTCCATTCTATCTCAAAACCTTCTTTATCTTTCCAATTACCACCAAAAATAAATACCATCTTCAAGGCAAGTTGATGGTGGCATATACCTTTAATCCCACCAACTGGAAGGCAGAAGCAGGCAGATATCTGTGAGTTAGAGGCCAGCTTGGTTTACATAATGAGTTCCAGGACAGCCAGAGCTACATAGAGAAACCTAGTCTCAGAAAATCAATGTGTGTGAGTGTGTGTGTGTGTGTGTGTGTGTATACACATGTATGTTTGTATGTATGTATATGTGTGTATATGTACATATATATGTATATATGTACCATCTTCAAAATGTTTTCATTATTTTCACTTAAGAAATTACTAAGAGATAGTTTGTATGATAACCTAGAACAGACATATATACACAGAAATCATGCAAATAAACACACGTTCACCCAGAAACAAATAAGATTTCTTTCTTTTTACATGTTACTAAGTTAGTTCATTGTGTTGTTTGTTTCAGTTTGGGCAGTTCTGGGGCTGGGATCCAGGCCTTATGTCTGCTTAGGATGCAGCTGTTCATGATAAAATACACAATTTCAAAAGTAAGACTTATACAATGTCACTCTGAAACATGTTCAAATATGGTGAGTTAGGGTTACTATTGCTGTGGTGAAACACCATGGTCAGAGCAACTTAGGAAGGAAAGGCTTTGTTTTGCTCACAGTTCAGTCAATCTAACAGTACAATCATCAAAAGCTATGAGGGCAGGGACTCACAAAGGCAGGGAGCTGGAGGCAGAAGATACCTATGCCATAGACGATGCTGCCCCACGACTTGCTCACCTTACTTTCTTATAGAGCCCAGGACCACCAACCCAGCAATGGTACCACCCACAATGGACTGGGCCTTCCCCCACTGATCACTAATTAGGAAAATGCTTTATAGCCAGATCTTATGGAGGCATCTTCTTAATTGAGGTTCCCTCCTTTCCAATGACTTTAACTTGTGTCAAAATGACATAAAGCCATCCAGTACAGTAAGTTTCTGCAATTCCCACAAATCTTCCTGTAGCATAACTCAAGCCTGTTTGTATAAATCATTTTCAAAACTAAAATTACATTTATTAATTTAAGAGGCATGAAAATCTATATTTCTTCCTTTGAAAAAGGCGGGGAGGTGCCCAGAAACCTGTGTTTTTTATTAACTTTCCCATGTTCATTCTTCAGAACAGGTTGAGAAGTAACTGCTATTTTCTATAACTTTCTGTTCTTCCCCCATCACTTCTCAAACACTTTTTTTAAACAACACTTTTTTTTCTATCTAGAATCAGCCCTTGTTACTGACATCTTACTGGGTCCCTCTGCTTATTCCCTGAGCATAAGAATATCTCATTTCCCTAGATTTACTATAAATCCATGCTCGGGTCTTCTTTTGATGACACTTCTCTTGTACTGCCCCATATCCTATACACTGTAAACAACCATAGTATAGGACAACATTTGTCCCCCAGTGGGGACCACAATGGTCCAGTTTAAGTCAAGACTTTTGTGTTTGATGTGTTTGAGGCAGGGTCTTACTACACAGCCCACACTACTAGCCTTGAATTTGGCACTCTCTTGCCTCCACCTCCCAGATTTGTGGGATTACAACTATGTACCACCAGGCCGGCCCTAAAATAAGAATGCATTTAAATGGAACCTTTCTCTGTGGGCCTAGGTCAGTTAAGAGAGAGTTTAAGTGAAAGCAGATTGTTGAATTTAATGAGATTATGGGCATACATAAGTGAATGGCAACCTTTGCTGGGTGGATATTTATGCAACCTAGTCTTCGATTAACTTTCTCAATATTCTCACTATTCTCAATATGCAGGCATAAGGCATAATGATCAGATTTAAATGCTAATATCCAAAGTAGTTCAGGGCTTAATTTTTCCTTATCCTATCTTATGTTAGGTTCCTTAAGAGTACCTGGTCTAAGAGCTTCTGGGCTAATTAATATCCACTTATCAGTGATTGCATTCCATGTGTATTCTTTTGTGATTGGGTTACCTCACTTAGGACAATATTTTCCATTTCCAACCATTTGCCTAAAAATTTCATGAATTCATTGTTTTTAATTGCTGAGTAGTATTTCAATGTGTAAATACACCACATTTTCTGTATCCATTTTTCCATTGAGGGACAAGCTCTGAATACTCACGACATAAAATTAGCATATCTTCATGTTCATGGGAACATGAAGAAGGAAGGAGAAGGCCCTGATCCTGGAAAGGCTTGATCCAGCATTTGTAGGGGAGTACCAGGACAGAGAAAAGGGATAGGGTGATTGGAGAATGGGTGGAGAGAAGAGAGCTGATGGGACATATGGGGAGTAGAGAACTGGGAAAGGGGAAAGCATTTGGAATGTAAACAAAAAATATAAAAAAGAAAAAAGAAAGAAAAAAAGAGTGCCTGGTCTCTGCGGCCAAAGATATCCCCGTCATCATGTCTTTGAGTTTGGAGCAAATCAAATACTCCAAACATTCTGTTCCCAACTTATTTGGCTGTGCATGTTCAGCGCACTATTACGGTATTATGTTTTCCATTTTGCATGGGTATAAATTAAAGCACAGAGAGGATTTGATTAGCTTGGGATCCCAGAGTGACTGGCAATGATGGGAACAAAGGCTGGCTACCTAGTCTCCTGGCCCAGCTCACTCAGTACCAAACCACAGGTATGTTGCTCTTTTGCTAAGGCCACATAGTGTTCCTTGGAAAGGATGCCCATTAGCTTGGGAAGATGAAGGCACATGGGAGGCTTCAGAGGACCAGAGAGGCAGAATAAAAACCAGTGACTGTGGAAGGCCAGGTGAACATTCTGAATAAAGTTTAGAAACCACATGGCTAGCTAGCACTTAACTGGGTCTGAGGGTATTTATTTTGAATGTTGAGCCACTTCACGTTTATGGAAATAGCTATTTCTTCATGTACATGTCTTACTCTTAGTATAATTTTGGGAGATAGAGAGAGAGAAGGATGGAGAGAGAGAGATAGAAAGAGAGAGAGAATATATATTGTAAAAGTCACTACAAGCTTTTTACAGAGACCTTGAAAGGTAGTGCTGATCAAACTGGAATTGGAGATTTTCAATGGGCAGAAATCTGGCCTCCAGATACAGTTTAGAAGGATGTACCCAAGGGTCCACTGTAACTTCGATTCAATAGAGGTCTCTAGTTGGAAGATCCATACCTGAGTCTTTCTCAGAATGCATCACTTCTTAAACATGTGACTAGATTGGTCTACCCAGAGTTTTGTGACATCAACAGCCCTGAGGCACCAGAGTTCACAGACCATAGTTTCTTTCATAAAATAAATTGGTGAAAATTGTCACCATCTACACTTTTAATTTGCTAACTTCTTCATTGTCTTCTGCACTAAATGCAAGCTAGGAGGAGAAAGCAGCACCTTATTCAGAGGCTTATCACCAGCACTTTAGAGCAATGTCTGGAGCCTAGCAAGTAGAAAAGGTGCATACACAAATGAAGCAACCTTGGTGACATCACTGGGGGAAATCCTCTTCCACATGTGCACTGCACTGCCCCAAGAAATTGCCTAATCTTGAGCTTTGTAATGACTTCAGCACGTGCATTAGATAATGCCTAAAAATCTTCCATTGGCTTTCCAGAACACATCTGCAAGTCCTCTCAGTTCATTCAGTAGGACAGACTTCGACTTTGCATAACCAGTGTGGCTGGTGTCCTACTGAACCCTTCTTTTGCACATATGCATTAAGTGGGGGAGGGCAGGTGTCCTGGGTGTCCCAGAGCAGCTATATCTGAGCAGGCTATGCCTGCTGCCAGCAACAGGAGAGCTCTAATGAAAAGCAGAGGAAATTACAGTTGTTGGGTCTTGTGGTCACAAGGGCATGTGCTACATTTGCAAGGTCATCATAGGACCATTCAGGGTGTAGTTTGCACACATTCTGCTGTTGAAAGGGAGAGTCTTTCTCCTACCACATCCGGCACATGGTTTGCCAGAGGAAGGGCACGAGATCAAGAGCCCGGATGAGCTGGCTTGGTGTTTGCAGGCCACATCTCTAATAAACCAATGACTCCCTTCTGACTCCCATGAAAGCCACCAGAGTTTATTCATTACCAAGTGTGAACAGCCATCACACAGGCTCCACATTGCTTTCTCCTGCCTTGCCAAAAAGCACTTTTCAAAAAATAAAAAATAAAAAAAAAATCTAAAATAAAACTGTCAATGTTTGATAGGAGGGAAACATTTTATCCTCCTTCATAGATGCAGAGAAATACAAGATTTATTTTGCCTATTATAAATCTAGGAATTAAAAGCAAACAGGATACCATTATATAGAGCTACATTTAGGAAACCACACACAGTGTACTTAATATGTGGAGATCAGATAAAGAGCCAGGCAACTGCTATGAGCTGGCTGGGGGTATATGTTCATGCCCACAACTAAGTGATCTGAGCTTCTCCGAAGCCCTTCGTGACATGAGTGAGACCGTATGTCTAACTTGTTTGGTTGCCCATGAGCAGACAAAGCAGAAGCTGGCAGCTTGTGATCCAATTCTAGTTTATCTGCTTGTGCTCTGTGGCCCTGGAGAAGTTGTATAAGCTCTTAGAGCTTTAATTTCTTCATTCGAGCGGAAGTCTAAATTACCTCATAGGGTTGTTAAGAATATAAGTCGAGCATCATTTGAGCAAGCGTTTTTGTAGGTATTTGGTTGAATTTAGCTGCTCGATCTGGAAGCTCAGTCTGAGTTGAATGGGATCATTCCCCAGGACTGTATCATAAACCCTGCCCTTAGCCTTGTAGCTTAAGTCCTGGGACATCCTGACTATCAGTTTCAAACCTGATTCTCGGCTTGTGAAGATTACTTCCTGTGAGATGTGTTTTCTTCTTCTCCTACAAATGCAAACACAGTCAAAACTCTTGCAATATTTTTAATTTGTTAAAGATCTTATTTCTATGTTTGTGTCTCTGAGTGTGCATGCACAGGTGAGTGAAGGTACACCGGGAACAGAAGAGGGGATCCGGTCTCATCCTGGGAGCTGGGAGCTGAGTCTTGGGAAGAGCAGCAAGTCTTCTTTATAGCTGGTGTCCTTTCCTGTAGTCTTTTAGACTGCATAAACCGAGTCAAGGTTCCATTGAAGTGAATAGGGATAGTCAACAAAATGATGAATGCCTTAGCCTATGAGAGCAAATCGCAATTATATACATTATATAGTTATATACAGTATCTCAGTCATTAGCTAAGGCGAAGGCTGAGACCTTGAGAATTTAGCCTAAAAGTAAACCTTTTACATTATCAAAGTAAAGGTTTAAAATTGTACTTGGTAAGTTAGATTCTAATTTAGTAAGAGAGTGGTAACTTGGCCTGAGACAACACAGGAGATTAAAAACAAATTCTTTAGGGACCTCTGTTTGATGCAATTATATTGGAACTTGAAGAAACAGAACTTTAACAGTTGTCTTTTGCTTGAACACTAGACTTTACTGTGTCTCCAGGGAGCGAGCGCGACCCTGGGCGCGGGTGTAAATCCATCACCTGAGCGCCGAGGGGGCTCGGCGAGGGCGCGCGGGCGGGTGGGGAGTGGGGCGGGCGGCGAGCGCGGCCCGGAGTGGCCGGGCGGGGAGGGAGCAGGCGGAGAGGAGAGCTGAGGCGGCCGAGGGGCGGGTCCAGGCGCGGCCGCTAAGAGGAGACCAAGAGGCGGGGCTGCACTTGACCACCAGCGCACGCGCGGAGAAGGTAAGAAGTTTCCACCTCCTCTCCGCTTGTGGCTGCACTGGGTGGGGACAGAGCCGGGCGGGACGCCCCGGGGCCGTGGCGGACCGCGTTCTCCTCTAGCGCCGCTCGCAAGGAGGCGGGCAGCCGGCGGCGCTCCCGAAATCCACCCCCACCCCTCAACTTGACCCCAAGTTTTCGAGGCGGCTGCGCGCAGGCGGACGGGAGCGAGGGCTTCCCCGCGCCTTAGGTGAGCGGCGGGCAGTCGGGGACTCTGGGGACCCGGTGCCCTCGGGGAGGGCGCGGGACGCGGGGACCCGGGATACACGGAGCTGCCGGATCCCGCGGCAGCTTTCCCAACTTGCCGGCCTGTTCAGAGCCCCGAGCAGCGGCTGGGAACGGGGCCCGGGCGCGGCCCGCGTGGGGACCGCAGCGATGCGGTGGGAGAGGAGAGGGAGCTATTCTTTTTTGTTGTTCCTGGGAATATTTCCTAGATTAAGGGAGTCCAAAGTAGGTGATGAAGCTAGCGGTTTCCCTTACTTTAAATTTAGAGTTAACCCTCAGGGCTATTTTAAATATTTTGTAAATGTTTGAAAGGTGGCTTCAGCAAGGATGAAGAGTTTGATTTAGCAATGCTCGCACTCACTTGCTTGGCTTGACCTGCCAGGGTAATAGTGGCTTTTATGGCTATTGTAAGACGGACAAAACATCAATGGCATATTGCAACTATGTTATTTATAGTCTTCTAAATAAGTACAATTCCCAAATATTCAATACTGAATTGCTGAAAAGATTAAACAATAAAAAAGTTATTAACAGGATTGTGTATAAATATTATGGTGCATGAAGATTTTTTTCTATGAATTACCATCAGTATCTTTGTTTTACATAAATTCCACAGACAACCTGTTCATAGATCAGGTTATTCTCTCCTCTGAGGTTTTCTTTTTTAAATTTTAAAATTGAGAGCGGGTTACAAGTTGGATTTCTTTGAAATGCTTACATGTTGGTTTTTGAGATTAGAATTCATTTTATACAAGGTGAGTAAATGTAAATTGAGAAATCATGCATAGTTGATACAGGTTACAGTTTCACTGTAGAGCCCTTGTACATAAAGCTTAGGTTGGGAGCAATTAATAGTCTTAACGTGATGAATGTATAAAGGAGCCGTGCTTTCTGAATTCCTCTGCAGATGGTCTCATTTACCATCTGCATCCTGACAAGAAACAGAGTTGAAAACAGCTGTTCTCCTGCAACATCTCTTGCTGGTCAGGAGTTACATAGTATAGCTGGTTAGTAAGCTCTCTAAAGAGCTATTGGGAGCCTCATGATTTTATTAGATATACTTACAGTTTTTAAAAAAAGAACTCTGGCAGTCAGAATGTTGCACAATAACTGGCTTAGAGTTTAGGATTGGAGGTGACACATGACACACACACACACACACACACAGTGGTGAAAGCAACAGAATTTCCATTGAAAACAGTTAAGGAATCAGCTAAGCTTCTAGGACTACCTTGTAGGTGATTTGAATGCTGTAAGGTGCAACCAAACATTCTGAGTGTTTGAGACTGTGTAGCCAGTGTGCCAGCGGAAGGAGCCCTTCTCAGGTTGTCAGGCCCACCTTCCAGGTGCCATTAAAAGCAGCTTCCCATCCAGTCACTGAGGAGCACGCTACCCAACTCCAGGTCACGAGACAGCTACTTCTCCCTGTGGATGATGTTTCCAAGTAGTTCTGCATACAACTCCAGATTATGGAGAAAACTTTCCTTCAAAAGAAGGAAGCTTTGTGTTGTTACCATAGACGGCAAATCATTTTAAAACTTGGCATATTTTTAATCAGTAAATAAGCTACATTTAGACATCAGAGTTGAATGTTTTCTTACTTCCTGTTTGGCATTTGTTAATCAGTCCAACCAGTAACATTTGTGATATGTTTGTATTAAATAATCAGTGATGGTGATTGATCTTCATTATTTACATATTACTTTTTAGGGATGTTACTTTGACATTTATTTACCATTTAAGTAAATCTTATATCCAGGGATATAAACTGCCCAGATTTGTCTTCTTAGCACAGTAGCTCTCATTGTGTTGCTAGCCAATAAAAGTCTTTATTTGTTGCTTATTAGAACCCTCAGTCCACTCAAAAGTTCAGCTATAATTTAATTTGGGTGTTCAAAGAGCCTCCCTTGTTTTAAAACACATACTCAGTATTCCTTTACCATTTGTTGTGAGCCTATATTCTAACTCATGAATATGCATAAGAACAGTAATACAGACATGTCATTTTAAAAGTTGTTGCCAAAACAGAAGTGTACCATTTTCTTTAAAAATTATGTATATGACGATGTAAATTTTGTCCTTTTTACTGCAGTTTCTTAGACATTCTGGAGCATTTTCACTTTTCCAGCAGTAATTTAAATTGTTTTGCTCTACTGATTTAGGATTTGTTCCTCCAGGAATACAACCTTGAAGGTGTGGGGAGACAGGCCAAAGCTAAGGTTTGCAACCAAGAGTTCTGGTTAAAGTGCTTTCACAGTTGTAGCCCCTTGAAATTTTAAGGTCTTTGTTTTGAAATTTACAAATTGCCAGCCTGGTAAGTTCTTTATAGCAACTGCTGGCAGTTTTACAGAGTCCAAGATACTTGCGGGTTTCAGTTGAAGTGTAACCGATTACACAAGCTAAGGACCAGAACTCCAGTATCAGGGATCCCTCCACATGGAAGGCAGGATGTGGAACTGCTAAATGAGTCACTGCATGTGTGTGTAACCAGTGAGAATCACATCAAGTCTGTCTTCTACATACAGGATTTAAGACTTATCAAAATGTACAGTATTGTCCTGGACCTGGGGTTCATGAGTTCACTGTCCCTGCTCTTTGTGTGTTTAGTACAGAGATGTAACAGCCCACACAAAAACATTTTTCTCTTATTATGACCTTAACATTTGCCAAAAGTGCCCCATACTGAAATTCCTTTTTGGTATCTTTTTTCCCCTTAGTCCAAAGCCAGACGTGTACCCAGACACAAAGCCTCTGTGTATAGCAAGCTGTTTTAAATATTGTGACCCGGCAATGTGCTGTCCTTTCTCTGCTTGCGCCAAGGATCTCTGCTCAGTGTCTGTGGGTTACCAAGCTCCTTCTTTATTGTATGTCTTGTCAGCTATCCCTATTCATTTAACCTTTCATTAGCGTCTGTGCAGCTTCCCTGTCTGCAAAGGCAAGGAGAACCCGAAAGGCCCCACTGTCACAGTTATTAGATTTCTCCGTTACATCCCAGCAACCACAAAGAAGCAAGAGTGGAGACTATTGTCCTGCATGCTGCTGTCCTGGGGTGCAGCTCTTCTGTGCATGTCAAGGACATGTGCCACATGTTGATATGCATCCCAGGAATAAATGCGCAACATGGGGGATAGGCTGACAGAGGCAGTAATGAGCTTTGTAGGAGTTATTGCGAAGACCAACAGTTAGTGAAGGAATTTTGCTTAACCAGCCAAGGAGATAGATGGAGTTGAGAGTTGCCAAGATCTGCCTTGTGGAGCTTGTCAGTCCCATTGTTTTCATCTAAACTTCATTTGAGGGAAAATTGAATACCTTCGACAGGAATGAAAGTCTTCTTTTCTCCTTTAACCTCAGAGGGGGAAAATGTTATTTCTGATTACTATTATGGTGCATTACAACTATTTTTGTATGGACTAAAGATATGTGAATGATTATGTTACTTACGTCTCATAATTTTTACACACTGCAAAATCGTGAAAAATGTTTTAACAGGGATTTGTATGTTTTATAAATCTGGTTTTAAAATGGAGCACGTGAATCTCCTTGTGCTCCTGCTTTGCTGTGGCTGCCATAGCACAGTGTGCCTATCACCTGGTTTTTACACATGTGTTTTCATGCTTGCTGTAATATGGAGGAGAAGAGGAATGATTTTACAGGTCACTTTCACATAATAATAAAGACAAATACTTGGATATGTAGAGTGGAAAAGATTTCATTTTAAACATCATAATGAACTCTCAGAGCTGGAAGAGAGCTCAGTTGGTAGAGCGCCTCCCACAGGAGCATGAAGACTTGACCTTGCTCCCCAACAAGTATAATGGGCCAGCCAGCATGGCACCTTTCACTGCTGTTCTCAGGGCTGGGAAGGCAGTGACAGGCAGGTCCCTGGGGTTCACTAGCCACCCAGCTCAGCCTCATTGTTGAGGAGAAGGCAGGGAATCACCATGAATGCCATTGGTTCTGGTGGCTAATCTTGACCCACTCAGTGTTTGGGGATGTCTGCCTTGGAAAGCAGAGTTTTAAGTGAGCATACAGTATAATGGTTTAGTTTTAACTGCTTTATTGTGAGATACCTCACATACCACCATGTAATCACCATTTAAATCTCTCTGAACTGCAGTCCCGTAGAAATTAAAGTCTTAAGAGTGGGAGCAGTGGTGAATTTGGAATTACTGGACAGCTAGCTGATTAAAGAAATAAAAACTTTACTGGTTAAATCAGTTTCTCTCAGAATTCTACCTAACAAATCCTTCCCTTAAAAAGAAATGTTTCTGTTTCTTTAAGCTCCTTCACAAGTGGAACTCTGAATTCCACTTCCTAACATTCTTGAGTAAATCTGATTTGTAAAGGCATATGGACACTTTATAGACTTGGCACACTAAAAATATTTAGTCATAAGCCAACAAATCAAACCCAGATATACTGACTTATGTAAATGCCAATCATATTATATATCAATGGTTGGTAAATTAGCATGTTATTAAGTGCACAAAAACTCACACTTCAATTTTAAGATATTGTGAGAAGTTGGTAACCCATAAGTATATGCTTTTTTAAAGTAGTTAAATAACTTTTTGATTAAAAACTCCTACCACCACTGCAGAGTTTTCACACGTTCACTGTTGTTTCTTGGTGCCACCAGCTCTGCAGTTGTGACAGGGGAGGCAAAGCCATTTATTTTGTTTCTTTTGCCGTTTGTTTTTAAATCATTCACTCAGAAATAACTAACTGCTATATTGTTTAGGATCTCCCCTTACACCAGTGGTTCTCAACCTTCCTAATGCTGGGACCGTTACATTTTCTCATAAAATACATTTTCTCATAAGATAATTTTACTTGATACTTCATAACTGTAATTTTGCTATTGTGATGAATTGTAGCAGTATCTCTTTGTAAATATCTCCATTTTCTGCTGGTTTCTTTGAGGTTATGACACACAGATTGTGAATCACTGGCTTATACACACAGTTATTTTTTGTCCTGAACTTAATGTATTACAGAATTTTTTTTTAATTTGAACATTTTTATTTTGCAATTAAAGAAATACATTTCTGTACAAATAAATTTTTCTTTAGTTGCTTACATTTGGATATTCTTACATAATGCAAGTTTTAAAAATAATGACATCTTATTTGCATACAGAAAACCAGTTGTTAAAGATTGATGAATAGTACATAGACTTTAGAGTTTCTAAGTAAAACACATTTGGTTGTGTTGAAGAGATGGCACAGATGTTAAGAGCACTGATTGCTCTTCTAGAGGTCTTAAGTTCAGTTCCCAGTAACCACATGGTGGCTTACAATCATGGATATGATTCTATGATTTCCTCTTCTGATGTGCATGAAGACAGAGTACATATGTGTGTGTGTGTGTGTGTGGGTGTGTGTGTGTGGGTGTGTGTGTATGTGTGTAAATCTTCATTAAAACATTTATTTAATAGAGTTTTATTTCTGAAAGGGTCATGTAAATGTGTATAATAGTGAAGAGATTTATGTTTTTAAGTGATACCTCAGTACTGTTACTTTTGGCTTTACAATAAAGGGAATGATACCTTTGGAGCTAACAAAGATCTGAATTTGAATATTAATTCTACTACTGAAGAAAGGTAGTCTTGAGGGCATTGTTTTATCTGTTTTTACATGTGGCTTGAAAAATATAACAGAATTTACCCTACAACTTTAATATTATATGTCCACACTGTTATGCCTTGAGAAAATTAACTTTAATTTTGAAATGAGTTTACACCCATAAGAAAGTTGAAAATGGTACAAGACTTCCTAAATGTCCTTCACTTGGATTATGAATCGAATTAGTTATCATACATATATAATCACACGCCATAAATTGGGTCATCTTAAAGTACAGCATCACCAATACTATTTAATTCTGGTATGTTCCCCACCCCCATTACACCCTCCTTAACTCCTGCTCAGACTTTGATATCTTTCGCTTTTTGATCAGTATTTCTTCTTTCTATAAAACAGGCAAAAAGTATTTATGCTTGAGTATTTTGAGTATCTTTATCCTGGGTACAGAAATATCAGACTTACAGGAGTTATTCTGAGGGATGTGATACCAGTTTGTTTTAGTAATAAATTTTGTACTAGTTTAGCAGGCACAAAATATATGAGAATTTAAAAAAACAAACAAAACAAAACAACCCAAATCAACCAGCATAGGTTAATATGTTAAAATAATAAACAGGAAGTCAAACACAGCAAGCATGTGTATGTGTGCACATATACACTGGTCTATTAAATATGTTGTAAATACATGCTTTTCTGCATTCTTTACCTAATTAGAAAAGGCAAAACATTTTTTAATGCTCTTGTCTGGAGTTATGGCTACCTTCATCTTACTGTGTCAGAGCAACACACAAAATAGTAAATGAGGAGTTGGAGCAATTGGGACTAGAAAACATTGTCCACAGTCCAGTGGTCCGTGTCACCGTTCCTCTGCTTCCAGGATATAGTGCATAATCAGGAGAGGCAAGCCAAGCCAAATCCTCTTAGAACACCATGTCTGGGAGGTTACAGGGCCCCCAAGGTTTGTTCCTTCTTGTCATTGTAACACTCTCACTGTGACAAGGAGATCTGGGAAGTCACCTGAGGATGTGATGAAAACCACATTCCTATCACTTTTCTTTCCTCTTCTGAACATTTAATGGATAGGGAATGTGTTTAGTTTTCATATATATATTTAATTACATAGTCTATATATACTCATATATAAAACAAGTCAAAAAATTAAATCATAAAACAGAATAACCAAGTGAAAGAACCTGTATCTGTTTTCATGTGCTTGAGGTTACATGCAAGAATAGTATTTCCTGACTAGTCATCCAAAGCTCTTGCTAGGAAACGGGCTTGCTTTGTGTTTACGAGGGAACGTTGTAGCAGCAATCAGAACCTTTGTAGCCTGTAGCCCATTTTAGAGACATGTCAGGTTAGGAAAAAATTTTGCTTATCTCTCCTGGATTCTTGGAGACAGGGACTCACAGACTGGCTCGGAATTGGGGACATTGCCACCCTGAGCTCCTGAGTGCTGGAGTGACAGGCCTTTACCACCATGCCTGCCTATCAAGTTAAGTGTTTCAGGAACCCAAGGATAATGATTTTTCAGCTTGTTTTTCTGATGATAATCATGAAAGAAAAGGTTTTTAAAAATCTGTTTTGAAATAATATTTTGTTATGTAACAAAAAGAAATACCAGGATATATTGCTCAATATTTGTTAGCTTTGGCTAGCTTTGTTCTATAAATTAATAGTATATTAAAACTACTTCCTGAGAATATTTCATTTTTTATTTGTTCTTAAGGTTTCCAGAAATTTTCGTTAAACCTGTATTTTGATTCCAACCAGAATTTTTTTAACAAAAAAAGTAAATAAATTTTGTTTTAATCTGTGCAGCTGTAGTTCACTTTGCAGTCATGAGAAATATCTATTTTATTAAGTCCTATGAGGAATATGTGTCACATACATTTAAGAAAAAACTATTTGGTGTTTTGATTATTATGTGACGGGAAGTATTTCTGTTCTGGTCCAGTCTGTTTGGAGTTCTGTAGGCTTCTTGTATATTCATGGGCATCTCTCTCTTTAGGTTAGGGAAGTTTTCTTCCATAATTTTATTGAAGATATTTGCTGGCCCTTTAAGTTGTAAATCTTCACTCAGTCATCAAACCCTGACTCATTGCGGATGCTACAAAGTACTTCTAACAAGAGCCTGGTATGGCTGTCTTCTGAGAGGCTCTGCCAGAGCCTGACAAATAGAGGTGGGTGCTCACAGTCAACCATTGGACTAAGTGCAGAGTCCCTGATGGAGGAGTCAGAAAAGGAACTGAAGGAGCTGAGGGGCTGAAGGAGCTGAAGGGCAGCCCAATGGAGGGAGCAACAGTGTCAACTGGCCAGACCCCGGGAGCTCCCAGGACTGGACCACCAACCAGAGTACTCATGAAGGGACCCATGTCTCTGGCCACATATGTGGCAGAAGATGGTCTTGTTGGACATCAGTGGGATGAGCAGCCATTGGGCTTGAGGTGGTTCAATGCCTTTGTATAGGGGAATGCCAGGGCAGAAAGACAGAAGAGGATGAATGGTTGGGGGAGCACTCTCATAGAGGCTTGGAGAGAGGGGGTGGGATAGGGGGTTCCGGAGGAGAGACCTGAAAAAGGGGTAATGTTTGAAATGCAAATAAAGACATTATCTAATTAAAGAAAAAAAAAGAAAAAACTATTTAAGATGAAAAATTCCAAAAATGACTTTCCCCTGGTGTGAAGTAAAACAAAACCCCCAACACATCTCTGTCTGTGGTAATGACATTGAGGTGACAAACTGCAGGCAGGTGAGGTTCCTGGGGGTGATCTCACACCTGCACCATGAGCTTAGGAAACAGCTGGGCTTGGAACTGCCTGCTGGCCTTGCTTTCTGTTTGATGCAAGACCAGCTCTCAGGCTGAGGCCCTTGCATTTATACAGAAGATCCCAGGTCTTTGAAAATAGACAGATGGGACTGTGGTGGGCAGTGTTCCCTGGTTTTATGTAGCTTTTCTTTCAGATGGAGCAATGAAGACATCTTAGTGCTGTCCCTGCCAGGCTCCAAGCCCACATCTCTCACAGCTACCCAGAGTTTGGTCTGCCAGGCAGGTGTGACTCAGGAAGCCATAGACAAGGGTATCCTGGATCTGCAGCCCATTGCATAGCCGAGTGTGAATTTAGTTAAGGGCACTTAACTGCTGGCCCCTTCCTTTCTTTTTAGCTACCCAACAGAGCTCTGGAGGCAGCAGAAATAGTGGTCTTAGCCATGCATGCTGTAACTCTCCTGCAACTTCTTATGGAATTCTTGTGTATAGTTCTTTTACATGCTTCTCCAAAGAAAAGAAGCATATGTACTTGTTAAAGTACAGGAGATTTCTGTGTGAAAGCTGCACCCATCAGTTAAGGCTTCTCAAGATTCAAGAAACCATCAGGCCCACAGATCCTTCAGTTAGTGTTCCTTTAGGTCCATAGGCTTCCCTTTCTGCTGGCTAGGGAACTGTTTTTTTTTCCCCTCCTGCACTAGTGTGATTGTGGGAAATTTGCTGAGCCTCCATACATCGACTCCCAGGAACCCTGAGAAGAAATTACATTGTCTTCTTACATTTCTGTTTTTGTTTTTTAGAGACAGGTTTCTCTGTGTAGTCTTAGCTCACACTCACTCTGTAGACCAGGTTGGCCTTGAACTCACAGACTGACCCCCTCTGCCTCAAAAGTGCTGGGATCAAAGGCTCCTGCCTCTACCCCCACCAGCGCCCAGTTCTTCTTGCTTTCTTGAGGGTAGTCTGCTGCCTCTGTTCTCTCACACACTGATGTTTTCCTTTGAAGCCAGGAACCCAGAACAGAGTGTCCAGGACCAGCCTGAAGGTAGGTTTAGTTTGCCCTGACAGTGTTTTAAAGTTGTGTGAGGAGTTGGGGTGTAGCTCAGCAGAGGGCTTGCTTTGTGTGCACAAGGCTGAGTTCTTTCCACACTGAGGAGATAAAACCTTGAGCCTTTAAACTTGGGGGAGACTTTGTATGATAGCCCAGAGTTCTGGTGTCACTTTGCATTATCCACTCCCATGGACCTGTAGGTAGGAAAGCTCTATGATAGCTTTTTCCTTTGAATTACTGTTTTGTTTTGTGTTTTACCTTTTTAATACACACACACGCACACACGCACGCATGCACGCACGCATGCACATACTTAGTATATGTAGGTCTTTGGTTACAATAATTTTTCCAACGAACACTTGATTAATTGTATTTTTTCTATTTACTTAAAACATTATTGCTCCAGAAACATTCACGTGGACCTGTAGGCTCCTTCTGTCGGCTTACAGACAATTCTGCCAGGCTCCAGCCAACTGCTACCTAGGTTTGAGCCAACATGGAGTATAAGAACTGCTCAGCTACACCAGCGTGTGTGTGTGTGTGTGTGTGTGTGTGCGTGTGTACGCTCTCTCTCTCTCTCTCTCTCTCTCTCTCTCTCTCTCTCTCTCTCTCTCTCTCTCTCTCTCTCCATCTCCTATTCTCCTTCATTCTCTCCTCCACTTGTTGCCAGCTGGCCTCTTCTTTTCCTCCCTCCTCTCTCTTTTTGTCTTTCTGTTGTCCTTCATTCACTGCCTCTGTCCCTTTTCCTGGTCCCCTTCCCTTCCCCCAGTAAACTTCCTTTTGTACTAAGCCTGTGGTGGCTCCTCCTGGGAACCCCTTGCCTGACATGCTGAGGCGGTCCCTCCTTCTTAATGGGCATTGCTTTGTAAAGCCTAACCTTCAGCAGCAGTTCTGGCTCCAGGTATTCAGACCTTGTCCTTTACAGGAAACAGCAGGGCCTGTAGGCCTGTAGGCCACTCCCTCTGAAGCCCCTGCTAAGATTGGTTGTTAAGCCAAGGGCTGGATGATTAGAATCTTTTGGTTTTATAAGGCTCAAGACAATGGCAGAGTAAATGCTACTTTTACCAGTTTGCTATTCCACCTGCCAAGGATAAAAACAGGGAAAGTTTGCTTCAGAAGCATGCCTGGGTGAGTTGCATGACAGTAGGTCCTAATGGGCAGGTATCAGGGATACTCAGTACTCCACAGATGTTTTTATAAAGACAGCAAATCAAGTTTTTGATCTTGCTTTGTTTTATGGGCTTTATGTTTGCATTATGGCTTTGTAAGTACTGCCATTAACTGAGATGGGTCAGTAGGCAGGGGTGGAAAAAGGCTGGAGAGATTTTTCAGTCAGTTTCTCTACCTTTGTGTCTTGTTGTTCCAAAGGAGGGGCCTAGAAACCTCTTCATTAGTACTATCAAGGATCATGACCATCTGAGTATTAATTAGGAAAGATAAACTATATCTTATAGGACTAAATAATACCCTGCTGTTTGGACATCCTTTCACGATACCAAGAAAAATAGAAAGAACTGAGTTTTGATTTAGAAGATTCAACTCCTTGACTTCACATATCGCCTTTTTTCCGGTACCAGCTTGCATAAATTCTTATGTAACAGGCCTTGATTTCTATGACAATAAATAGCTATGATGAAAATATCCCCCCACCCTACCTGTGTCATTGATTTTTGAGGGTTCTATAATACTACAGATATACACATATATACATAAGGAAATGTGAGATAATATATCTCTGATGTAAGCTGCTGTTTTATCAATGAAACAGAATTGTATCACAGCTACCTTGGGGGGCTTCAGGTCTGCTGTTGTTTGTCTTTTGAATCCATGTGGGGAGTATAGGGTTTTTTTTTTTTGATGATCCTTTTTTGTGGATATGGATAATAATTAAAGTTACTACAACACATTGGGTTTGGGTCCTAGAAACTTCTAAACTTGTAGAGTTTTAGGAAAGGTTTCCACATGTACATTAGTGTAAACTAGTAAAATCTCGTGCTACAGTAATAGTATGGGGCATTTAACTGCTTAGGTTCATGGCACTGGCAAAAGCAGAGAATGTTTCTGTTTCCACTCAGGGTTCTCCAGCAGTATTAATGCCTCTGGAGTTTTGTTGTTACGACCTTTTTTTAGTGAGAAGGAATTTATAATCAATGTTTTCAGGTCTACTGTATCTGTTGAGGGATTACACACTGGAGACCACTCTAAAGGTCAGTAAAGAAGGCGCAACAGAGGCTTATGTGTGTTTCAGATCTCAGTGTCAGCAACCTTTCCTGACAGGTAAGCCCTGTAATGAGAAGCTTGGGTAGAAGTATATACTTGTTCTAAGGAAGAGCGCTGACACCTAGGCCATTTAAACCTCAACCAGAAGAACTGATACACTTAATGTCTGACAGGAGCAAAATCTGGTTTCCTTGAAGTCACTTGGTAATCAGTCTGTGAATGGGCTTGTGACATGTGGCAAAGCTAAGCCCTTCCCACTGTATGGCTGGTGGGAGCAAGAAGAAGTAGGGGCCTTCCTTGGGGACATTCATATGCATTATTGTCGGAGTTTTGGGGCAGGAAAAGCAGATTTGATTTCTTGTCCCAGTCACCAACTTGCTGGACCTAGGCAGGTTGTTCTAAATGTCTCTGAGCCTCTTGGCAATCAGACCTTATAATGTGTTTTATGCTGCATTAAGCTCCTCTCCTCCCTTCCCCTCCTTTCCCCTCCCCTCCCCCCTCCCCTCTTCTTTCCTCCCCTCTTTTCTCCTCCCCTCCCCCTCCCCTCCCCTCCCCTCCCCCTCCCCTCCCCTCCCCTCCCCTCCCCTCCCCTCCCCTCCCCTCCCCTCCCCTCCCCTCCCCTCCCCTCTCCTCTCCTCTCCTCCCCTCTCCTCTCCTCTCCTCTCCTCTCCTCTCCTCTCCTCTCCTCTCCTCTCCTCTCCTCTCTGCTCCTCTGTCTCTTTGTCTCTGTCTCTCTTTGTCTTTGTTTCTGTCTTTGTCTTTCTCTGTCCCTCTCCTTCTCCTTCCCC
The DNA here is from genome assembly GCF_947179515.1 of Apodemus sylvaticus. NCBI lineage: Eukaryota > Metazoa > Chordata > Mammalia > Rodentia > Muridae > Apodemus > Apodemus sylvaticus. The sequence goes on from NC_067472.1 coordinate 203,597,487, forward strand.
CCTCCCCCCTCTCTCACACACACACACAGGCATACACATGTATTTGTGTGTGTGTGTGTGTGTGTTCCCTCAAGGGTCTAGCTCCAGTCCTAAACTGACTGTTTGAAGTAACCCTTTCTAATAGGATTCTGGGTTCTGCTGTTTGTCAAATAATTTGTTATGAAGTCAAAACTGCAGTTTAAAAAAAGGTGGGTAATGGGCCTTACAAAAGAAAATTTCCCATAATTATAATCCCTTCTTAGTCTATATTTATTATGCTTTTATATACAAATTTTAAAGTTGGTATAGAAATATGTCTTAACTACAATTATGAAAATAGATGTTGAAACTTTCGTAAATCAAATAGGAGACACACACACATACATACCCATACACACACCCTTTTTTCTCATATAACCTGTATGGTCTATCTACTTTTTGCCAAGGTTCTATGCTATGTGTTAGTTTCTATTTTACAAACCAATGACAGTAAAGTGATGCGGATCTCAGAAAGCTTTTTGTCTGACTGTCCCATGTGTAGCTACAGTCAGTGTTTGCCCGTGCTATGGCCTGTGTTTTAGAGTGTGTTGAATCTTCGGAGTTTATTCTCATTCTAGGAAAGAATTGCAGAGATGTCATTCTAGGCAGAAACAAAACGTGTAGGCCTCAGAAATCTTCTTAAGTGGGATTTGTTCTGGTGCTGGGAACTGAAGTGAGGACCTCAGCATGTGGTAGGCAAACCTTCTTCCATTGAGTTACATCCCCAAATCATCACTAGTGTTTTTATGTTTCAATAACTTTTCACATTGCTCCATGAATTACTTACTAGTCTTTATAATCCACGGGTTCGGGTAGACAGCTTAGAAGCAGATGTAAGGAGGAATTCAGTCTTTCTTCCTCTTTGTTCTCATCCTCCAATCAATGGCTTGGACTTTTTCAAGTCTCCCATCCCAGAGAACATTCCCCTCTTAGCTGTCTCCTCTCTCCCCCCTCCTTATTTCCTTTCTTCATTCCACTATATCTTCTTCCTCAATAACATTTACATCCTTGTTAATTACATGCAATCAAAATTGATGCATACGGTAAAGGAGGCTACATTTTGTGTATAGAGGCAACAGTGGCAGCCCTCATGTATGGAACAAATAGATGCGCATCCCTTGGTGATGATCATGGGGAGATTAGAAGAATTGGATAAAACTTGTTAGCTTTTGCCTTATAAACCCTGTTTTCATGGAAGAGGATGCTATCTTGTGCTCTGTTACTTAAAATAACAGTGTAGATAAAATTTAATGCTTTTACCATCATTCTTCTAATCCATTCTTGTCAGAAAGAGATCTGTGGTGCTGATATTGTCTTTTTATTGTCTCAGAAATGGTAATTTGTCAAGTGGTTTCATATAAAAAGGATGCTAAAACTTAAGAACATACTCGTAAGCCGGAAACATATAATTTGGCTAATGGAGATTGTTAGTCATAGATAATAATCAAGATATTAGTAACTCAAGGCCAGTGTAAAGCTGTTTAACATTACTAACTTAACTAAAGTGAAGAGAAAAGACTGTCCCTTAGAGGTAATTTCATAGAATACCAGTTATATAAAGTTAGACAGCACAGAGACCCAATAATCTAAGAGAAGTGTCTATTCTTGATTTAAGCCATGGATCGTTGTGGTTCCTATTCTTCATATATGCCAAACCAACTATTGATCAGTATGTAGAGATAATTTTAGAATTTAGAACTTGTTCTGACAATTTTGTTTAAATTCTTTCTTGCATTGTCTCCTAGGCACATCTTTATAGTAGTTTCTCTCTCTTTGCAGTGAAGTATCTGGTTATCACCCCTGGTGAAGCTTTGGCCGTGGCAGTTTTTAAAAGTTGGTTCAGTGGTTTTGTTGTTGTTGTTGTTTTGGTTTTTTTGTTCTTTTTCTCATTAATCAACATTCCTACCTTTAATTACAGTATGATCTATGGCAACCACCCTCTTTTGTTCTTATATTACTTTTTTCTTATGAACGATTTCATGTCAGCATCTTGATATATCAGAGTGTCTGAATATCAGACTATTTCCACTCAACTTAACTTTTCAAGAAGTTAAATGTTTTACTTTTAATCCTTTTTTTCCTGAGTTCTAAGCAGAATTCAGAAATATCACCATGTTTATGTAAGTATATGCAGCCTAAGTGACATATGTAATTACCTGAATTTGTCTCTGTGAAGCTTCATGTAGTTTATTGTGAAATGGTTTTGAATAAAAAATAGAGATGTTTTAACTATAGCCTTATAGAAATTTAATTGTGTTTATGTAACTCTTGTGGATCTTTTTTTAAAATATATTTTTATTTTCTATATTCTTTGTTTACATTCCAAAAGCTTTCCCCTTTCCCAGCCCCCCCCCCATATGTCCCATAAGTCCTCTTTTCTCCATCCATTCTCCTATCTTTCCCCCTCCCCTTTCTCTGTCCTCGTACTCCCCTACAATACTGGATCAAGCCTTTCCAGGATCTGGGCCCTCTTCTTCCTTCTTCATGGGGAATCATTTGATATGCTAATTGTATCTTCAGTATTCAGAGCTTCAGGGCTAATTAATATCCACTTATCAATGATTGCATTCCATGTGTATTCTTTTGTGATTGTGATTCTTTTGTGATCCTCGCTTAGGATGACATTTTCTAGTTCCAACCATTTGCCTAAAAAAAAATCATGAATTCGTTGTTTTTAATTGCTGAATAGTACTCCATTGTGTATATATACTACATTTTCTGTATCCATTCCTCTATTGAGGGATATCTGGGTTCTTTCCAGCTTCTGGCTACTATAAATAAGGCTGCTATGAACATAGTGGAGGGCTAATATCCAATATATACAAAGAACTCAAGAAGCTAGACCCCAGGGAACCAAATAACCCTATTAAAAATGGGGTACAAATCTAAACAAGGAATTTTCACCTGAAGAAATTCGGATGGCCGAGAAGCACCTCAAGAAATGCTCAACATCATTAGTCATTAGGGAAATGCAAATCAAAACAACCCTGAGATTTCACCTCAAACCAATCAGAATGGCTAAGGTTAAATCTCAGGAGACAGCAGGTGTTGGCGAGGATGTGGAAAAAGAGGAACACTCCTTCACTGCTGGTGGGATTGTAAGATGGTACAACCACTAAGGAAATCAGTGTGGCGGTTCCTAAGAAGACTGGACATGACACTTCCAGAGGACCCTGCTATACCTCTCCTGGGTATATACCCAGAGGATTCCCCAACTCTTGTGTATCTTTGTACAGTCATTCTAGGTCCAAAGATGTCATGTATCCTCTGATAAATCTTAGTATGTTCATGGGTTATTAGTGATGTTTGTTTGATGATTTAAAGACTTATATTGATCAGTATTGGTTACATATCAAGAAGACCCTCATGACACCTTTGAGCCCTTCAGAACAAAACTCTGTTCTCTGACGTGAGAAATAGAGGCATCCTTTGCTTGCAAATACTAATATTTGAAATATTGTTCGTTCTGTGTATTTCATGTTTCATGGATTTCTTACTTCCAGTTATATTGAACAATTGAAGAGATCCTGGGAAATAGTCTGTCTCTAGGACATGCAAATTAATTTTGATACAGCAGAAGGAAGATAATCTCTTTTAGTGAGTAATTATATTCTCTACCACATACCTCACATACAGCACGTGCGTACATATATCTGTATGCACACACACACATAATATAGTATACTAGTTAAGATTTGGAGTCTAGATTTGGACTTGATGTTCTGACTTGGTTATAGTGGACAGTCAGGGTAACTTTTGTGTCTTTGAATATCCTTATCTGTAACTTGAGAAGAAAAATAGTACCCACTTCAATTTTTGAAAATTAGGTGTTTATAGGTTAGCTCACAGGTGTTGAATCAGTATGCATTATTTCAACGGAAACATATTTTGTGATGCTTTAGTGATAAAATAGCCACTAGTATATATACATACTTCAATGAAATAAATTTATAGCTAGCAGCAAACTACAGTGACTTCATTCTGTACTTGTACAAAATTGTTTGCTTCAGTGTGTGGCATGCAAAATCCTGAAAGAGTTAAAATTTTTCCTTGTTTTTAAGGCTTTAATTTAGGCTCATTGTTATACAAAAACTGTTAGCCTGGGTAAAGCTGCACCTTGAGCACTGATGTAAACTGAGTTTTTCAAAGTACAGAAAAATTAGCCATAGTCTTCCCTTGATGATTGAGAGATTTGCATCTGGTAGCGATTCACTCAGCCGAATGGAAGGTCGCGCTCCTTAGAGTGCTGATAAGCGGACACATGACATTTGCAAAGAGCAGTTTGCCTACTCGAGTGCCAGGGCAAACTGGAGAAAATTCTGTGCTTCCAATTTCACCAGAAACGTAGGGAATATTGCAAATGACACTACCAAATCAACTGTGAATAGATGATAATTTGATTGACATCTGGAAAGCTGTCACTGGCTGAGCAGCCCATAACAGGAACATTTACTGAGTGCAAAAATACTTTTGCAGCTTTCAAGTAAATCACTTTTTGTCCAGTGGGGCCCAGCCAGATTATAATTGCATGTCCTTCCCTTCATTGCAAATTCCCTATTACCGTTACCAGCAGTGTCTCATTTAAAGGAAGGTTATCTTCCAAATATTCACAGTGTCTCATGTTAACTCGTCACCACCCTCCTTGAAGGCTTGCTATTTTGTGGAAAATCCAGCCATTGCTTCCCTTCATTCTAAAAAACTCATTAACTTTGCCTTTGTGTGTGTGTGTGTGTGTGTGTGTGTGTGTGTGTGTGTGTCTGTGTGTCTGTGTAGAGGTTCATATTATAAATTGTTTGGCAACATGATGGAAGTTAGGGTCTAAAGACATTTTAGCATGATTTTGTTATAGTCCTTAGAATTGTCTACTCTGTTGTTTTTAAATAAACAGCATTTTGGCAATGGTCATTTTTGAAGTATCAGTACTTCAAAACTGAATGAGCACTTGGCTCCTCCCACTTGGAAATGTACAAGGTGCACGTCTGGACCTAGTGTTAGTTCTTGCACCCTGGGTCGTTCAATCCCAGATGCTTGGGAATATTGGGATACAGCGGCAAAAGCACATACCATTTACAGGTCCAGTTGCAGACACAGTGTATGAAGTGAGAGACACTTGAGACATTATTAAGGCAGTGTTGACAAGTTAGTCTAGTTTGTTCTTTAAAAGCCAATGAGGTATTAATACCTGGTTAATAAGCTCATCCTATAGTACAAAGTTATCTAGCCTCATTCTCCAAGTCAGCTGCTTTCCATTGATCAAGAAAAAGAAAGAAACACTGTTCTTATTTGGTCTAGTTCTTTCTTGCTTCTAAATTTGGCTAACATACTCTGGCCTCAGGAGAATATATCAGAGGTACTGATCAGAGTCTTTGTCTGAGAATCTCAAAGTAATGTGTTTTCATAAAAACATTTCCTGCTGGTAGGCATAAGAAGTACCCACCAGAGAAGGATAATGTGAAGCAAGTTGCTCCTACTCTAGGAGTGGCCTTTCTTGTTCAAACAGAATAGAACCTGAAGGTTCTGTTGCTAGTCAGGACCAGTGTGCCATTGCCTTGCACCAAGCTCTCTATGTCACAAACAATCAAGGAACCATCTCTGGCTGTACAGATGTAGTTGCTTATTGTAGCCCCAGTGAAAGAACATGGGAGCCAAGATCTTGCTAATTGTAGTGAGCCTGCCTGCATTGTGAGTGTCAGATGATTTGACAGGACTGACATGCAGCTAAATGGAATAGGAAAAGACACGGCAGTGGACTGTTGGTCCATTAGTTTGCCCAGGCATCTTGTTTTACTAAGGAGCTCTCTAATGGTTTCTCGGCAATAATTACTCTCTCTCTTCCTCATGCTATTCAACATGACAGGCACTTGCCGAAGTCACAGCTAATATATTTGCACTCTAACAGGCCCCAATGCTGGGTCTCCTTGAGTACTTTGGCTAAGATATGAGTGATGTCTATGCTTTTTTTTTCCTTGAGAAGAATCTCTACTGCAGAAGACAACCATTTTATTTTGGATATTAAGCAGGTATGTGGTGTGGCATGAGTGCTTGAGAAAAGAAAATGATGCATTAGCTGTGAACTCCCCATTGTATGTCTTGTGTATTAGTAGTTGATGATATTGAAACAGAGGAAAACTTTTATGGGCTGATTTACTTACACAGTGATAATTCAGACTTGATCCAGAAGCACAGATAGGGAGGGGGTTTCCATGGACATGAACTTCCAGGCAACTGTCTTGAAAGTACACAGCATGGGATGATTCTTTCATTTCAGATGATGTGCAATCGGGAAGTAGTTTTCCTACTTCCTACACTTTCCTACAGTTTTTTAAACCAAAGAAGGTATCTTAGAGTAATTTAGCTTAAAAAAATGTTCTTCAGGTCACTTCTTTTTGATATGTAGTTGATTTCCCCTATAGCAAGATTTACTTTTTGGAAGTCAATTTGAACTTCTATATTAAGTATTTTAGTTTAGTTAATAATTATTGGATTCTTTTGAGATTCCTAGCACAGTTTGTTAGTGTATAGCTTTGGAAAACAGTGTATGTCATAGTCCTCCACAGTGATATGATCATTTTTCTTACAATCTTTGAACAGTGTGGTCATAAAATAATCCTTGTGCTAGAAAATACAAGAGGAAGAAGAAATACATGCGTAGAGGCTATGCTTTGGGTTTCAGTGTCTCTTCTTCATATTCATGTATTTGTAGGGGGGTGGTCCTACTCAGAAGTTTAATCAGATTAAACAGATCCCTGTTTATTTTTTTATTTTTTATTTTTTTAAGATCCCTGTTTATAAACTCTTTAGAGGGGTGAAGAAATAAGCAACAACTCGATTTCAGATACTTATTTTTCAACATACAGCTATCTCTTAGAACAGTTTCTTACTTTTTTTTAAAAAGTACTTATGTTTTGCTGTATCAGAAAGAAGAGAAAAAAATCTTAGAAACATATTAAGCATATGATTAAATTGAAAGGGTTCTGAAGAATCCTTTAGAATCTGTTTTCTTTGTGCAGGTACCAGATGTTGATGTTGGCAGCACTTAAGAGGGTCACAGGACATTTAAAATCACTAGGCTGTGGTGAATAAAATTGCAGGTCTGTTGCACTGAAAATTATTTAAAACTTGTGTTTGTTTACTCAGTGGTAAGTAGTACAAAAAGCATTTTTTTCTATATGAGTGTGTTTTAAACAGGTACCTTTGACATACATACATGATCAATGAAAATGTTTAAAACACATTTGTGTCCCAGGGGCTCCTATCACTGCAGGCCACTGGTCCCATTGAAGTCCATTTTCACATGTGCAGAGCTGATCACGCTGCACTTGACCCTCCTTGTAAGTTATTTGTTTCATGTACTAGAGGGCTAAGGCTACATAGCTGTGCAAGAAGGGGGAAAAGGCGTACGTGCTACACTTAGGTAGTATTTCCTTAGTGTTCTCTGACAGTAATTTTGAGAAGTAAAGAGGACTTTTTATGCCCACCCCCACTTTTGGGACTGAGCTAAGTTTCTCATTGATCAAATAATTAAGAGTTTATAGTTTCAATGCTAAAATAGAAAGTAAAAAAATGGTTTTGAGGAACAAAACCAATTCCAACAGGGGGTATCTCTCTGTACTCACTGTAGATTCTTATTTATTCTTGTTTTATGGGTGTCACACTTGAGTAGTTAGGTTGCCTCCTTTCTTAGTTTTCCAAAGGAGTTTAATACATAGATCCTCCAGTTTGCCTTGTTTCTTTAGTTAGGAGTTTGAACCAATGCTGTAAGTGCAACGAAATCCATTTCTTCTAGTCTGTGTTATCTATCTTATTACTGTCCATCACGATAGTATTCCAGCTTTCTGTGGGAAGGGAAGTATTTTGAATAGTCTGTTAGAAGAAATGGCTAGGAGGAAAAGCAGATCTCAGCAGCTCTCATTTCTGGGATTACGGCTGACTTCTTCTTTTTTAGCACACCTTTCAGGTTGTGTATAATTATACAGAGTGGAAATAAGAAAAATAGTATGTATGATGAAGTTAATTTTTATACACCAAAGAAGTCTAGATGTTGCCTGTTCTGTTTGTAGATCCTGGTGCCTTGGTTTCATTCAATGACAAAGAGAGGTGTGGTGTTATTTGTGCTCTCATGTCGCTAAACCTCAGGAACATGCCAGGACATTTAGATTGAATTGTTATGTGAACATCACTGAATAGTCTTCACAGTCCTAGATGGTGTGGCCTATTCCTTAAGGTTATGTGATACATTATCTTGCTCCTAAGTCACAAGACTATACAGCGTATTTCTGTTCTGCATATTGTAGTCAACCGGAACAGATATTTTTATATTTAAAAACATCTGAACACAGAAAAGATACAAAAAGAACACAGTAGAAATGCTGAAAATCAAGCATACATAGGGTGCACTTCTATGAGTGGAGTTTACAAACCTAAAGCCGTGGGTAGTTGGTGAGTGAATGGTGTGTGACTTTGAGGACCTGGGGCATTATAACAAACTACTGTAGACTTTATAAGTCCTCTGCACTTAGTTCTGTTTTTTTTTTTTTTTTTTTTTTTGGTGTAACTCTTTTTTTTTTTTTTTTTTTTATTATTTGATATAATTTATTTACATTTCAAATGATTTCCCCTTTTCTAGCCCCCCCACTCCCCGAAAGTCCCGCAAGCCCCCTTCTCTTCCCCTGTCCTCCCACCCACCCCTTCCCACTTCCCCGTTCTGGTTTTGCTGAATACTGTTTCACTGAGTCTTTCCAGAACCAGGGGCCACTCCTCCTTTCTTCTTGTACCTCATTTGATGTGTGGATTATGTTTTGGGTATTCCAGTTTTCTAGGTTAATATCCACTTATTAGTGAGTGCATACCATGATTCACCTTTTGAGTCTGGGTTACCTCACTTAGTATGATATTCTCTAGCTCCATCCATTTGCCTAAGAATTTCATGAATTCATTGTTTCTAATGGCTGAATAGTACTCCATTGTGTAGATATACCACATTTTTTGCATCCACTCTTCTGTTGAGGGATACCTGGGTTCTTTCCAGCATCTGGCAATTACAAATAGGGCTGCTATGAACATAGTAGAACATGTATCCTTATTACATGGTGGGGAGTCTTCTGGGTATATGCCCAGGAGTGGTATAGCAGGATCTTCTGGAAGTAAGGTGCCCAGTTTTCGGAGGAACCGAGTTCTGTTTTTTTAATTAGTTGTATTCTTTATTTACATTTCAAATGTTGTCCCCATTCCTGGTTCTGCTTTCCCCCAAAACTCCCTAACCCTTGCCCCCTCCCCCTGCTCACCAACCACACACTCCCTCTTCCCTGTCCTGGCATTCCCCTATACTAGGGCATCTCGCCTTCTCAGGACCAAGGGCTCTTCTCCCTTTGGTTTCCAACAAGCCATCCTCAGCTACATATGCATCTGGAGCCCTGGGTCCCTCCATGTGTACTCTTTGGTTGGTGGTTTAGTCCCTGGGAGCTCTGGGAGTACTGGGTAGTTCTTTAGTTACTGAATCTTTGCATTTTATAAAACTTATTTTTAAATGTTTGAATCTTATACTTAGATTAATATATGGATACATTGTACAAGATTATTTGACTGTTGTCAAGACATTTTTCATTTAAAATCTTTTTCTGATTAAAAACTAATATAAGAGCTGAAGTCTAAACAATGTCAGGATCATATCTTGTCATCCTGGAAAGTCGTCCGTGGGTGTGACAAGATGGAGATGCCCATTTGCTTAGCACCGTCTCTCAAGCCCTTCTGAGGACTGCCTCCTCCTCAGACACAAATGTGTCTGTAGTAGTTTTTCTGGTTTCTCTCTTCTTCTTCTTCTTCTTCTTTTTAATCATAGATTTATTTGTAAGCAGATAATTTACCATCAATATTTTGCTCCAACAATAAGGCCTTTGTTTTCTTGTCCTTCAGTTTCTTTCTTTTTCTTTTTCAACTATGTGTACATTAGATCATTTTATAAAAATTGCTTCATGTCAGTCTGGGACCACCGTGTTCTCATGGTCCATTGTCAAATGAAGCATTGTCTGAACAAGCTAGCTGTCACACACAGCCATTTGATGTTTAGATTGGTAGTGTATATAGCCACAGATCCTATATCCATAGGGTTTCTGATCACCAAGGACAGAATGTTTTAAACTGATGTATTTTAACTTACCATTACTGTGATTATTATGACATAGGTCTTTTATACATTATATACATGCATATGTATCTATAAATTTAGTATATTTACTTGTATTTATATTGCTAATCACTGTACTTATGGAAAGGAAACAGACTTACATGGTAGGCAGCACTGAGGGGGAATTTTAGAATGCCTTTGTCACGTCTATAGTTTAGTGGAGTATGTAAAATAAACAATGCCTACTGTGTGATGAACGCCAAAGAGCTAATCAATTTTGGATATTACTCCTGGTTAGAACTCATGTAAGCTGTCCTGTATTATTGTTACTTGGAAAGATGTGTAGAAGCCTAATGTTTTGAGTGGGTAAATTTGTTTTGTAACCTGTGAAATGTGTTCCTGGGGATAGTGCATCTAACCTCTGAACTTTCCACTCATTGTCTATGCAGTGAGGATTCCAATAATGCTTTTCTTTTGGATGATATGAGGATATAGGAATACCTTTTGTAAATTTATATGCAGTTTGCTAATTTATTAAGGTATTCTTGCCAAATGACCTAAATTATAAGGAGGGTGATTTGGATCAAGTCCCTGAGCTCACTGTCTAGAGTCAGATTACATTTGTCCATTCTACTTGGAAGAGGTGGGGGGGGGGGCATCAAAGATGTATGGTTTTAATCTTATTTTTGTTAGAGGCTATGACTACTCTAACTCCCATAGCTTCAATTAAAAAACTTGAAAATAGTTCATTTTCTATTCTAATTACTTGGCAGAAATTTAGAATAGCAAGAAACTAGTAACAACCAAACCTTTCCTTTGCACTTACAGATCAACAGAAGAGATTCTTGTGTCCTAGAAACCAAAGAAAGAATCAGCAAGAATGCCCAGGGTGAATGATGGATTGCAGAGCCTGGCTGGTAATTACTTTCACTGAGCTAAAACATTAACTTGATACATGGGAGCAAGGCCAGATGAAAATCGGGAGGTGGACCTCTTCCTCCCCATGGAATGCCCATACTTGCCATTGTGGAGGTAGTTGTTTCTTTGGTGGGAGAGTCCAGCTCAGCTTCCTTTCCCGAGGCTCAGCATGGATTTTCATCTACCACCCCGGTAGACAAGGAGTGGTACCTTTGTTGTGGCCATTGTAATGATAGGTGTTTAAATCAGTCTGCTTTCTGAGATGGCAAGAACTCACAGTTTCTCAAGACTTTTCAGTAGGATACCCGATATTAACAGAGATTTTCTCCTCTTGGGGTTCAGCTTTTTTGTAATTTTTTTTCATAATGTGGGCTCTGGAACCCACATGGTTGATAAGCATTTTAGCATTAACTTAGCTTTTGGATTTTTGTAACATGGCTACTGAACAGATTCCTTACACTGAGCTAGAGAATACTGTTCTCTTCAGAAGAGCCAGGGGATATTTTTAATGACATATAATAGTTATTAATACTTCACTACTTTGCTATCTAGGAAAGATTGTGATGTGCTTATGACACCATGTGTGTTTTCATTCATGCATGGTTTCAGATGGCCATAGAATGTAAAGTATGTGAGAACTCACTCAGTGCCACTGTGCTCTCCGTGACTACTGTCTCAGCATACAGTACACTTGAACTTGAATTTTCTGAGTTCAAGTTGATTATTACCTCATGGGAATAATAGTTATTGTTTTGAGAGACTTAGAGTATATTAGATCTTAAAATCTATACTAAAGATAGAAATGTCACTAGATCATGAACTCTCCGTATTGTTTCTTTTATTTTAATCATGCTCCATTTCTCCAACCACCATGTTTTGTGCTGGTCAGGAAGTTCTCTGTTGTGTGCCATATTGTTGAAAGTCTAACTTTCTGATATCAGAGTCCATGGTTTCTTGCATCTGCCGAACAGGCTGACCTGAACATCTATTGCCATGCTAGCCACAATGGGGTACTTACTAATCTAGCCGGCAATTGTGGGCATGCACTACAGACAGTGAAAAGGATGCTTATCAGTCCTGTTGTTTTTGACATCCATGGAGAGCCAGAAAGGCAGATAATGGATATTGAATTTACAGATGCTCTAATTCTAATGTTAGACTGTGTTTTGTGTATTTATGAGTTAGTTATATTTCTGACATATAAACATTTCTCACATGTGATTTTACAGATATATTCTCTTGCAACAGACATTCTGTGGAAGCAGATTTTGTTGTTGAAACATCTACCATACTTTGCTTTCTTAGACATCTGAATTGAAGGTGTACTATTTTGAGTATCTATAAATACTCAGTCTAGCTAGCATAAGCGTTTAAGTTGAAAGGCTTCAGTTATAAAAAGATTCCTTTAAAGAGCTGATTTTTGTGGAATTTTTAAGTAACATGAGAATATTATTGATAAAAGGAACTTTTATTAAACACTGTTAGTTTTTGTGGGATGTACTTGTTGACAAATAGATTAGACTACAAATCAACCAACCAACCAACCAACCATCTAACCAACCAACCAACCAACCAACCAACCAACCAATCAATCAAAAATACCATGATCCTTAGCAAGGCATCACAGACCCAGAAAGGCAAGCATGATATGTACTCACTTGTAAGTGGATATTAGTTGTTAAGGATAATCATACTGCAAGTCACAAACCCAGAGAGGGTAAGTAACAAGGAGAGAGGACTGTGGTGGGCGTGGGTACGTGGATCTTCTGGAAAGGGAAAACAGAATTTGTAGGTGGACCAGGGGCAGGTAGGAATAGGAACAGGATTGACACTATTTTTCAAGGAAAGGAAAAGTTGCCTAATCAAGAAAGGACAGTTCATTTATCAAATACATACATACATACATACATACATACATACATACATATGTACGTACGTATATACATACATCATGCAAAATTCATTGACTGATCTAAATCCCTATATTCTTCCCCCAACCCTAATTCCCCATAGCCAAGACTTACTACAGAGAGGAGTGGGCCATACTGGAAAGTGTAAAATTAATGATAACATAGACTATTGTTCTGATTGCTTTTGTTGGCTGAGAAATTCAGCTTTTTAAAAGCTGGGTTGAGTCTTACAGTAGGAAAATAGTTCCCTGTCCTCTGATCTTTCTGTTATGTAATGGTAAAGTGTTTTCTTATCCACCGCTGGATAATGATGCAACTGTCTCTTTTACTTCCACAGAACAACCCCTTCACAGTTTTCACATAGATACTTAAAAATAATCGAGGCAAATACTTGTACCTAATGTGAAAACACTGATGCCTATGCCTGCCCCGTCTTTCCTGGGGGCATGGTGTAGACTAGGAGCATGAAAGCCCTAGCTCTCAACAAAGAGAGAGATGCCTCATGATTTTAGTCATGGAGATGAACAGCCTTGAGAGTAGGCACTGGACCAAGTTTTCTCCAGTGCTTCCTGAGAGGAACTATGCTAGGAGAGGGTAGTGATTACTTCCTATCTGAAATTTAGAAAATTAACTGCTTGCAATAAGGCTGTGGAGCTCAAAAAGGCAATGAGGCAGCCCTACCTTCTGAGGGAGGCTCTTACCACAGTAAGAGGCCGAAGCTGTGATGGATACCCAACACTGGGCATCACCTCTGACCTACTGTTTTATTATCTTACGTTCCCTTCCTGGAATTCGCATCCTCGATGCAGAAGCTACAGAGATACCATCAGCTTATGCTGTGTCTGCCTGCCATTGTGAATTCTGACTCAAAACGGAACATATGTATTCCTCCTTCTTCTCTTCTGTCTTTAGGTTGCTGGCCAGAGCTAAATATGCTTTCTCTAGTCCTTTAGGTCTCCTTTTCTTTAAAGCTTTTGTGTCTGCCCTGTAGCTGTTATCTGTCAGGTGGCTGATCTCCATGTTGGCTTAACTCAAACCCTTCCCTGTTCAATTCTGTGACAGCTGCTGAGGTTTACAGCTTACCTGCTTTCAAGTTTCTCTTTTCAATTTTAGTAAAATTGTCTTTGAACATCTAACAACAAGAAGTCACACCATGCATTCCATTTCTGTAGAATTTATTTATTTATTTATTTATTTATTTATTTATTTATTTATTTATTGTTGCAATACTTGGTTGGCAAGCTCTCCTTTCTGGTGAGATGGCGAAGTAGACAGAGCTTTCCCCACATGGAAGCCCACTGATGGTGAAGTTGCCTTATTAACTGCCTTGATTTTACTTCTTGTGTCACCTTCATGGAAGATGTGTTAGAGTAAACCGTTATTATGTCTCCTGCTTACAATCTGAGTCTCTTTTTCTCGGTCATCTTACTTCTGCTTTGGGTTGTTATGATGACAGAGGAAGAAGCATGTTTTGAGAAACATGAAAAGCCATTGTCATTCTGAGAGCAGTTAGTTAGTTTTCATTGTGTTCCTTTAGCCTGCCGTGTTTGCTTTAGTGTCTGAGTTTGGTGACAGTTCTGTTATTATATTAAAGATGTTTCCTGCCATACATTTTCCATTTCAGTTACGAAAACTCACTTTATTTCCTAAGATGAATTATAATTAGGATTGTTTGGTACTGAGACTCTTTTCCTCACTTAATACCCCTAATGAGATACAAATGTTCTAAATGTCCTTATGAGCGGATTATATTTAGAGAGGAATCCACTTATTTTAGTTAACTAATCCCTTTGCTCCTGTGTCACACATCCTTATTAGGCCCTCAACGTTCCTGCTCCTTATGGAATTCTTGTGAGATCAGACCTCTGCAAGCAGTATGATTAACTTTCAGGGTCAGAGGTATTGAAAATGTCAGTGGAATTTGTTGATGCTCCATACCTTGTTGTAACAGCACTCTTCTTAGACACATTTATGATAAATACAAGACTTTTTCTAGTCTTACAAAGTGAATTTTATTAGTGATTTTCTTGTATTTATGTCAGTTTTCCATAGAAGAAAATAATGGACTTATTTTGAATTTTTTTCACTCTGTTCTCCTGCCACCCTTAGCATCTTGGAATGGTTTTTCTAACTCAATGGGTCATTGTTTGTTGTACTTGATGTCCCAGGAGAGTAAACTGTGTGTGGTGTTGAACATCACTAAGTGATATCTGTGCAATATCTAGGGATCAGTACTGGGTACCCTTCCTGATGACTGTGTTTATTTTGTACAGAAAGCAGAGAGAAATAGCATTTTGAACAGCTTGATTTGTGAAGTTGCTTTTTGAGTTCAAATCCTGGCTTTATTGCTTACTGTTGGCCTATCTGTAGATGAATTATTGGACTTCCTTATTCTCTGGCATTCTGCTATACATACAGGTGATTATAATGCCACTTGCCTTGTGGGTGGCTATGAGGATTCTGTGAGCACATTAGAGAATAGTACCAGTTGCAGTCGCTGTGTATATTTGTATGATAGTGTCTGGTTGGATTTCTACAAGTATTGTCTAATATTATTCTCTCTTCGTCCATTCAACCAATGAAAAAATATTACTTTGTAAAAGGAATGTCATAAAAACATAATAGTACCTATAATTTTGTTACTGGTATCAGAGTTGGAATTGTAGGACAAATTTCTTCTCATCTATTAATCTAGATGGAATTGCGTCTTCAGGGACCTCCCCACTTCTTTGATTATTATAAGATGTAGGAAGGTACTCAAGTTCTATTTCTTAAATCTGTGGTGATTCAGTTCATTCATTTAAAAATTACTTTAAGTGTAATTGTTTCTTCTTTTACATGACTCTGGCTTTTACTTGCCATGGTTAATTAACACCAGTTCCCTATCAGTATAGTCTAATTATATCAGAAGTCATGTTAATGAGTTATGATTCACTGTATTAGTGGTGTTAGTTCTTTCTGTTGTTTTATGAGCAGACATGCATGTAGTTATGTTGTCCCCTTGTCTTTGATAAACTCATGTGACAGGTCAAAAGAAGTGATAATAGAAAAGAAATCTGTCAAGAAAGCTCAAAGTGAAGCAAAGAAAAAGTATTCACACTGAAAATAAGATTTGAACTAATTATAAACAGGATTCCTGGAACAGGGTAACTGACCAAGGGCACATCACGCCTCACACTGGTGTCAGAACTGTGTGGAGTTGGGAAAGCAAAGAATTCATCAAGGCACAGAAGAGCTACCTAGTGAGCACTATGCACTATTCAATATAGTGTTCTTGTTTGTAAATTAAACAACACACCTTGAAAGTACCCCTATGTGATAGAGAAAATAACGTCTATTCTCCTGCCTGTTATTGGCAATATTTTTCTCACCCCTGTAGTTTAGTCTTTTTCCGGATGTGATACAAATGTAAATCATACAGTGTGTATTTGTAAGTGTGGTGGTTTCATTTGAGATTCATGTCTGTTGTTGCATGTAAGAACCTATGGGGTTTAAGCCAAACTGTAAGACTTGCCTGAAGATAGAGTAGGGAGGGCTCTTATTGTAACCTGGCTAGGCTCTGGTCGGGAGTACACATTCAACATTCAGCGTGAGTCCTGGCTTCAAGAATCCTGTGGGAGCTGAAACATGTCTCAGCTGAGGCCCTTAGGAGCTGCCACAGGTGGTGGGGGGACTGACCTAGTGTGGTGAGGAGAGAGGATTATCCAGAGGTGAAGCCCAGCAGGCTATGGAGCATGTGAGGAAGTTACTTTCTCCCATTGTTCTCTGCTCTTTGCCTAAATTACTTTTCCGGCATTACTTTTCTGATTTTGCTTCATTAAATGGCTCCTTTTCTTTCCATTCCACCTCGTCACCACAGGAATGTGTTTCCAGTACTGGTACCACACTTTGGATCACTCCTGTTGTTAAATCAGGCATCATGTTTATAGGGACCAATCTTTGCTGCCTTCTGGCGATGGCAATGCCATTGTGCTCCTGAATTCACACTGTTGTACATGTGGGGAAGGGGCTTGTGCGACCTTGTGAAGAGCTGTTGGCAGTTAATGGTTGCTAGAAGAGGCAGAATCATTTTTCTCATAATTATAGCCATTGCCAAATTGCCCATGCTTCAATAAATAACCACTAACTCATGCCCCTGCAAGCAACCTTGATTAAATTGAGTTGGTCACAGAAAGAGACAAAGAAAAAAAGAGAGGAAAGGAAAGAAAAGGAAGAAGGATATGAAAATGGGAGAAGTGAGAATGAGGGGGCTCAGTGTTGAGAGATGATAATGGGGTTAAAATGACTAAAATTCAATATAACGCATGTATAAAGTTGTTAAAGAATAATGAAAAGGGACCTATCTCAGTTTATCTGAAGTTTTCCATTGCTTCCCACAGGGAACAACAGCATAAATGTCACTGAGATGTTGGTGAATTGGGGGCCCCTTAGAGCTGCAAGTCAAGGGTTCGGTAGTCCCAAACCAGTTATAGGCTCTTTTGTAAAGATCTTGGTAAATCTTCTACCAATTGGGATTCTATGGATTTTTTTTTAACCTTTATTTTTAGTACTGGGGAATCAAACCCAGAGTTCATCATATAGTCATGCATTTTCCAAGTGTCCATCAACTGATACATACTCCCTGTTCCTGGGACCATATTTTTAAAGGTACAGTACACAAACTAGATTGAACTCTGTGGCAAAGACATAATGAAGTAATGAAGCATTGGTAATTCTTGGGCCATGATCAACTAACTCATCCTTTGTGGAATCCTCATCAGCAGACTCCTGAAGCTGCATCAAGCTAAGTAGGAGATTCTAGCTTGATTAATAGTTGTCTGTCTGTGGCATAGGGGGTAAAGTACTCTAAGAAGTGGTCTTCAGAATAGCTGTACGTCCCACAAAAACATTTACCAAAAGGTAGTTTGTTCATATAAATACTCATGCTGGAAAGATACTATCATTAGTTACAAAATAATAACTAGAGTTACAGCTGAAGTACATTTTATCCTTAGGGATAGGTCCATCAGAGAAAAGACGGTTTCTTGTCTGTTATAGGCAGGAAACTGAGGCAAGGGCAATTTAGCCTGAGGTCTGATCGCTGGTGGTAGGGGAACAGAGATTCACACTCAGGCAGTCTGCTTGAGACTCTGTATTCTGCTGTGTATATGTGTGGCCTTCGGAGTTCTAGCATATTAGTGAGTGCCTGAAGGACGCTCAGGAAACTCATTGTGTGTCCTTCACTTTAAGAGCAAGGTCTTCAGGAGACTTTAAGATGACCATGGTGTCTTGGAGTAAACTCGATTCTCCTGCCAGAGGCCCTGGTCGCTGAAGGATGTGTTAGGTTGGCTTGTTGCTGGTCTCATGTCAGGGGACAGAGAGATGCCGCTCATCTAGGAAGACTCACGAAATTGGCGTTCCTTTCCATTCTATGTCTTGGTCCTGACCCTCTCTTGCCTGGGAATACGTTAATTTGTTCTCTTCCTGTGCTCTCTGCCATTTATTTTTCCCAGGGAGCCTGGAATCCCCATTATCTTTTCTAGGCTGCCCTCTCTATTTGCTTGACCTATCCACCAGGTCTATGTATGTAAAGTACTGTTCTAGCTGCTGCCAGATACCCATGCTCCTGGCTTGCTTTCTATTGTGTTAAACATCACTTGTGGGCACTTGTGGGGGAAGGCCTTCCTTGGCTTACACATTCCAGATCACTGTCCATCACTGACGATGTCAGAGCAGGAGCTTCAGCAGGAACAGAGATGGGAACCTCAGCAGAACGACACTTCCTGCTTGCTCCCAGGCCCATGTTCAGTTACCTTTCTCATACCTCCCAGGACCACCTGCCTACAGATGGCACTGCCCGCTGTGGTCTGGGCCTTCCATGTAGCTCAGCCCCCAAGAAGCTGTCATATAGACATGCCTACAAACCAAACTGATAGGAGTCATTCAGTTCATTCTTCCCCAGTGACTAGTGTGTGTCAAGCTGACAAAAGCCAACCCGCATGCCAGGTATGAAGGAGAATACCAGTGCATTATATTCACTAGTCGCTGACTTTTTCCTCCATATTTTCTATAATTAAGAATGTCCTTCTCAATTTCAACTCAAAATACCTGAAAAGAGTCCTTGTTTAGTTAAGAGAGAATAAATTTCCCCAGGTAAGTTCCCATATGTTTTCTGTAAAAACCAGCACACACTTTCTTTGTATTTCACCCCCGTCGATGAGAGTCTTAGAACAGTAATCAGCCAGGATAGGCCACTCAGCTCCCGTTGCCTTGCATTTTGTTGGGCAATTTTAGCTCTTTTTTTTTTTTTTTTTTTTTTTTTTGGTGCTATTCAGAAGAGTCTGCTTCTTGTCACAGCACCGGCATCCCAGGTTCTGTGATCCTTTTCTTTGCAGGTCCTGGAGCAGTTGAACTGTAGGTCTGCTCACCTAAGTAGGTACAATGGTACAAGATGCTCGGGAGGGGGGTGTGTGGTTCCATTCCGATTCCGGTTCTGGTTCCGGGAAGGCCTGGTAGTGTGTGCACATGGCCACTGCTTTTGTAAGGTTGGCATGTGTGTGTTTATATCCCCCCTGGCCTCTGTTCTTCCCTTCCCTTCTAGAGCCTTTCCCTCCTTTTGTTGGCCCTTTACTCCCTACTTGGGGCTTTGTGCGTGCTAAGTGTGCACACAACTGTCTATGTGTAGCAATAGCCCTGCATGCTTTCTCTTACAGCTTTTTATGGTTTATCCAAGGAGTGGCTAAAGGACCTGGTAAACGCATGCTCCTCCTTCCCTCTGCCTCTTCCTTCTCTTCCCTCCTGCTCCCCTCTCTTCCTTCTTTCCTCCTCCTTCCCTCTTCCTTTGCATCCATTTAGTTCCATCTCTGGCTCAAGAATGTGTTCTTGAATAGCTCCTTCAAGAAGTAAACAGTGCGAACCTTAGTGCATCTTAGTTCATGACCCATTTATGTGTTTGTGGCCCAAATCCTTCCATGTGTGATATTTCCTTCTTAGAATATTTAAGGCCTTCATGAAATACAGAATAGCTGTGTGCCCTGTCAGATAGGATGTGAAGGCCCTGTGGAATCCTTTGCTAGTGGGATACTTTAAGGCACGTTTGCACTACACTGAAGGCTTAAGTATGGGCACAAGTTTAACCTTATCTATTAGGTTAATGGGTTCAGCACAGTTTGTTTAAGGTCCTAGGCCTTTCTGTGAACTGAAAACGTGCTCTTTCCCCCCCAAAAGTCCGCACTGTAGAAGTGCGGATTCTGTGCTAACGTCCAGCTCTCACCGTTCAGACATTAAATACATTGTTTTCATTTCACCGTCCTTTGCAGCTGCTTCCCCTTTGAATGTCTTTTGAACCCTGAGTTGTAGTGGCTGTAGCTGGAGGGCTGGGGTTGGTTGGTGGTGTATTTTTATCCCTGCTCAGAGCCCTTTCTTGGCGTGTTACCTTGCTGCTCAGTTCGCCTTCAGTTTCTCTACAGGACAGTCTTCTTGGGGTTGGAGACTTCAAAGAAAATCTTCTGACAGTGTCATTGCTCTTCGTTGGGCAAACTCCTCAGCTGTGTAGCCAGAGCCTCTTTTGAGTGTAGGGCAGCTTACCTGTCTGCATTCACTTTTCTCTGATAGTCTTTACCTGTTTGGTACCAGGCTTAGTGTTCCCTAGTTTCTTAATCTTGTCCTTTCCTTATCACAATTGTTCCTTTAGTAGAGTTGCTAGTATATTTATGTACTGCTCTGAACTAGTTTTTAAAGTCCTAGAAGAACTTTAGCCAGGTATGTTAGAGGCACTGTATAGACCTTTTATGGTGACATATACCTGCAGATTCCATGCTGAGAGGTAGAACAGGTTACCCTCATTCACAGGATAACCTAATTTAAGGTTACCTTCAGCTATACAGTGAGTTCAAGACCACCCTGGCTATTTGAGGCCCTGCATCAAAACAAACACTTGCAATAAAGATTTTATACATTTAAAAGGATTTTAATATTTCTGTCTGGAAAGATTACCAATATTCTTTTGGCTAATTGTGTTGTCAACTAATATTAGTTAAGACTGATCTAATTTAAATATGAATTTGATGTTTGAATTTAATATTTTAAGGCAGCATGGAAAGAAGGTGAATGGTATAGTGACTTCAATAGAGGCTGAATTTATGAATGAATTTTAAATTTGGGTTTGTTGTATAGACACTGTGATCAAGTGCTAAGTAAGTAATGTGAATGATATTGTTTAAAGCTTTTCCCAAACAGATCTTAAATCTTAATCAATATCCAACTGTCTGAACTGTAAAATTGTTTCAGTAGACCAACTGAGCTATGGGTAAATGTATAGACTTCTGAATCTTGTAGAATGCAAAAGTGCAGGCTTAGATATGATACAAGCGTAAGCCATTATGATTTACATAATTTATCTCCTCAGTATAAATATTGTACTTGTAAAGTTAAAACTGCTGTCCTGGAAATCAGATTTTGGTTGTCTTGAGTATTTGTGGGCCTGGCGGAGGTTTTAGGGTTATGTTTGTGTTTAGATTAAATTTGAATTGTAAGTTAAGATTTATGGTGAACAGTATGTAGAAAATATTATTTGCTTTTTCAGAGCTTATGAGTAAAAGCAACATCCGAATTTAATGTTTGAGAACCAACCAAATTCAAGAAATATGATACAATTCTATTTTAATTGTTTCCCTTACTTGTTCCTAACTTCTGATCATTTACGGTTTATGTGTTTATGATATTAACATATTTAGTACCCTGTCACTGGGTACATTTAAGTTTCTGTAGTCATACTTTCAGGATTTTTTTTTCTCTTAAGACAGGAATAATATGAGACCTTTGTTTGCCCAGAGTCCTAGATGATTGTATTCTGATTTTGTTCATTACATGAATATGCTCACATGGTTTGCTTCTGAATAAATCCTTTTAAGAATTAGCCAGTCTTTTCCCTGAAATGCACCTTTTACCTATTCATCCATTCATATATGAATCTTGTGTCTCCCTCTCCCTCCCTTTTTTCCTCCCTCTTCCCCTCCCCCTCTCAAATATTGGTCATAGGCTTGCTGTAGCTCTAGGGTAAAGGCTGTCCTTGGATCAGAAATCCGTAAAACAAAACAACAGCAAAAAATGATACTGCTTGGTAAGAACTACGGCTGTGAATAAAACAGAGACATTGTGTGTGCTCTAGGTCACTGTGAATGAAGCTGAGGAGAGAAATAAAGGAGATAGTCACCAGTCTACACACTATGGACCTGTCTACACAGATAGGGTGCCGTCCAAAGACTTCCAGGAGGAAACAGCACCTCTGCCTCCATATTCTTTAGTTAGCTAGATGTAAGTTCCAGAAAGGTGAAAATTGACACACCGTTAAAACTCAAGGCAACCAAAGCTCCATGTCCTCAACCAGAGCTCTCATTTTAGGTCAGGAAAGGCTTTGCATCTTACCTGATGAGAAGATGAGAATGTGTTCTTTGAGATCCTTTCCTCCACAACAGAAATAAGTGTTTGTTTTAGAAAATTTGAATTGGATATTTTTAACCATCAGTCTCTAAGATGCCTTGTTGATAGAGCAAATTTAAAAATGAATCTCTATTGAATCTGGACAAATAAACCACAGTTTGAAGCTCCAAAAGAAATGCATACCACTAACTGTCATCTTTCAATATTAGTTTTCTCTGAATGTATGTGGTCATAAATCTTTCTTTATGTTTCTGTCTATTGGTAATTTCATACAAATGGAATTGTCTATGTTATTTTGCATTAATCTTCTTTCATTTGCATACCATTTTAAAGCATCATTCACAACATATCTGTGCATAACTGTGGATAATTATGTAACTTCAATATGGGGGTTGCAGTAAATTTGGCCAAAGCAGAAGACCCTGAATATACAGCAACAAAATCCCTGATGATTCAAAAGCAAACACGTGATGAGTTTATTGTGTGTCTGTGGTCTTGCTTGCACTGTGGTGCCCTGTCACTTCATTGCAGTCTGCATTCGGAAGCACAAGATTTGCAACGTCTTCTACAGTCCCTCACCCCCTGTGGGCTCACCGGTGGCCTGACATACCTCAGCTCAGGACTGAAACTATCGTATGCAATTATTAAATTCAGTGCTTCTACGAAACCTTGAAGTTTCGACTTTTACAGAAACAGGATGGTTTAATTATGGTAACAAACACTTTTAGTATTTTTCTACCATCGTTTTTTTAGCATTTAAGTACAAATGAGTATTAATGAGCATTTGGGATTTTATTGTGTTAGAATGTTTGATTTCAAAATTGCTATTTGTTGGTGAGTCTTGGTGCACACTTGGGAGGTGGAGGCAGAACCAGGTGTGCAGTGTGCTTGTGAAGAGTTGGGGGTGGGTAAGACCCTGTCTTACCCACCCTTCCTCAACAGGAAATAGGCATCATGAGTAGCTTTTCTGAATTTCATGAAAAATTACTATGGCTTGGGGTAGAACAGAATTTCCAACCATTTCTAAGATCCTTACATCCTTACATCCTTACATCATGTTTTATCATGTATTATGTGAAGTGGCATCCTCAGCATTGGTCATTATAAATCAAAGACCACCTCTCTCTGAAGAAGTTTAATCTCTGCATCCTGCAGTAGCCAAGATTTAATTCCCTATGTAAAAATAAGCATCAACAAAAAACCATGTCCATCTTTGTATGCAAATTTCCATCAATAAATGAACACATTTGTATATGTGCATATATATATATACATATATATGCACCAAAGAATCTTTTAAATAATTTTATTATTGCTTTCAATATGCATCTTATGCGTCTGTACACTTAGAATTATATAAAAATGTTTTCATAGAAAATGAATTGTGAGTAGAAAAAATTAGAAGCCTTGGCTGATGCCAATACTTTATTCTACCACCACATGCTACTATTCTATCAATATATCATATCTCCCTTATCTATTTATCAGTTGATGAACTAGATATATTTTAACATTTAAGCTAATTGGGGGAGTTGTGCAGAATAAAATGAGGAAGGATTGAAGTTCTCAGAACCTCAGTTAAGAACCTTAGGAGCTTGAGAGTTTGTTAGGGTTGAGAGTGCTTGTGAGTAAATGCTGAGAGAACGCAGTGAGTGGCAGAGGTCTCATGTTGAAAACAGGATCACATGACCAGTCGACCTGTCAGACTCACCAGAGCGCTTAGTCTCCTTTCCTTCTCCATATACTGAGTAAATACGGAATCAAAATTACTCGTTGTTCGTAGTTTCTTTGTAGTCTTAGAGTCAGTGTCTGTTCTATAGCCAACCTATTGCCTTAAATTCATGATTTCTGGGATTACTCTATCAGCAGACAGCAGCAGCAATATATTTTGTTTAGTCATTGGATTTTTATTATTATAATAATACTGTCCCTAAAAGCAGGCAAAAGAATACACACACACACACACACACACACACACACACAAACACACACATACACACACGTACACACATACACACATAAACACACACAAACTCACACACACACAAACACACACACGTACATACACATACACACACATATACACACATATCCCTATCCTCAGGGATCAGAAATCCTTAATATAATCTCATGGCTGTCTCACATTAAGACCTGCTTCCTTGTCCTCTCTTCTATTGTATGTGAAAGTTTCTGACATAATACAGGCTTAGTAAATTGTGACTTTTGCATTTTTATTTTAGGTTATTGATTTGACTACAGTAACTCAGATCAGTTTGATAATAACATTTTAAAACTGAAAATGATCTATATATTATGATAATATATCATTGCATCCTGTAGATGTATTTTTACATTGATCTGTCTCTGTGTGTGTGGGTGTGTGGTGGTGGTGATCTAAGGACAGTCTGTTGAGCTACTGCTTTCCTTTTTTTTTTTTATTCGATATAATTTATTTACATTTCAAATGATTTCCCTTTTCTAGCCCCCTCCACTCCCCGAAAGTCCCGTAAGCCCCCTTCTCTTCCCCTGTCCTCCCACCCACCCCTTCCCACTTCCCCGTTCTGGTTTTGCTGAATACTGTTTCACTGAGTCTTTCCAGAACCAGGGGCCACTCCTCCTTTCTGTTTGTACCTCATTTGATGTGTGGATTATGTTTTGGGTATTCCAGTTTTCTAGGTTAATATCCACTTATTAGTGAGTGCATACCATGATTCACCTTTTGAGTCTGGGTTACCTCACTTAGTATGATGTTCTCTAGCTCCATCCATTTGCCTAAGAATTTCATGAATTCATTGTTTCTAATGGCTGAATAGTACTCCATTGTGTAGATATACCACATTTTTTGCATCCACTCTTCTGTTGAGGGATACCTGGGTTCTTTCCAGCATCTGGCAATTATAAATAGGGCTGCTATGAACATAGTAGAGCATATCCTTATTACATGGTGGGGAATCCTCTGGGTATATGCCCAGGAGTGGTATAGCAGGATCTTCTGGAAGTGAGGTGCCCAGTTTTCGGAGGAACCGCCAGACTGCTTTCCAGAGTGGTTGTACCAATTTGCAACCCCACCAGCAGTGGAGGAGTGTTCCTCTTTCTCCACACCCTCTCCAACACCTGTTGTCTCCTGAATTTTTAATCTTAGCCATCCTGACTGGTGTAAGATGAAATCTCAGGGTTGTCCGGATTTGCACCTCCCTAATGACTAATGAAGTTGAGCATTTTTTAAGATGCTTCTCCGCCATCCGAAGTTCTTCAGGTGAGAATTCTTTGTTTAACTCTGTACCCCAATTTTAATAGGGTTGTTCGGTTTTCTGGAGTCTAACTTCTTGAGTTCTTTTTATATATTGGATATTAGCCCTCTATCTGATGTAGGATTGGTGAAGATCTTTTCCCAATTTGTTGGTTGCCGATTTGTCCTCTTGATGGTGTCCTTTGGCTTACAGAAACTTTGTAATTTTATGAGGTCCCATTTGTCAATTCTTGCTCTTAGAGCATAAGCTATTGGTGTTCTGTTCAGAAACTTTCTCCCTGTACCGATGTCCTCAAGGGTCTTCCCCAGTTTCTTTTCTATTAGCTTCAGAGTGTCTAGCTTTATGTGGAGGTCCTTGATCCATTTGGATTTGAGCTTAATACAAGGAGACAAGGATGGATCAATTCGCATTTTTCTGCATGCTGACCTCCAGTTGAACCAGCACCATTTGTTGTAAAGGGTATCTTTTTTCCATTGGATGTTTCCAGTTTTCTCACTCTCTTACCTCTGTTTACCTTGGCAAAGCTGTCCTTGTCACCTTTACCTGTCACACGTGGCTGCTCCTGCTTAGCGGTTACCTTTAAGCAGTCCTTCCCTCAGAGTGGCTGTGGCTTCTTCCCAGACCCCTATGATTAATTTCATTACAGTGTTCCCATTATTTTTCTATCACATTATCTCAGATTTGAAATTAAGTGTTTAATTGTATTAATTATGTGTAGAGTGCTTTCTTTCATTCAAATAAAAAAATAATTGAGTGGTTTACATTATATAGTACAATTGAAAGACAGTTTTAAGGTTTATCATCTATTGCTCTAAATTTGGATATTAAATAATATTAAAGATATTTTCAGCAATTGAGTAGTGTTTTTTACTTTTTGTATCTTTTACATTTGATTGTGGCAAATTAATAAATGTTTAAAGAGTATTAAATATCTTAAACAGTACACACTTAAGCATATCACACTGAATAGTTTAAGGGCATGGTTTTTATAGTTAAGCATGTGTCAGAATCACCTGCTCATGGAGTTTCATATGGGTTCTGGGCCTTGAACCCACAGTTGTGTTCATACTCGGTCATGCTGATTGAACTTGACCTCATTCTTAGCACATGATGCTTGATTCCAAAGTGCTGGGCCCTGTTCACATTCTCTGATTTGTACATCTGTGCCACAGCCTGAGAATTTACATCCCAATGAGATGCTGCTGCTGGTTCCAGTACCATACACGGGGCTATGGCATAGCAAACAAGTACTCTACCACTGTGCCACACAGCCTCTTGAGACCATGCTTTGAGAGTAATTGCTATAAAGGAATGTAGAAATAATGTTTAGATTATCTGTAATTTTTTATCCTTATTTCTTTTCTCTTTATAAGAGTACATAAGACAAATGCCTGGCCCTGTTTTAGAAGATATGGCATTTTAAAAAAAGCAGAAGCAGGGGCTGCAATGATGTCTCAGTGGACAGAACAATGACTGCTCTTCCAGAGTAGCTGGGATCAATTCACAGCACCTGCATGGCAGCTCCCAACCATCTGTAACTTCTAAATTTAGGGGATCCAATGCCCTCTACTGGCTTCTGAGGACACTTCACACACATGGTGCAGATATATATGCAGACACAATACCCAAACATATAAAATAATAACAAAAATTAAAATAAAAATCGTATTGATAAAATATAGGAAGGGCTAGTGGTGTGGAGAAGACTCAGGAACAAAGTCTTACTTACAAATCTAGGGTTTTTTCACCCAAGACACATACCTTTTCATTTCCTTACACTCTTAAGAGTTTGTTTTTGTTTTTGTTTTTTTTTTTTTGGAAATCAAGTGATTGCCACGTGATTCTAGTTCTGTAGGCATGCTCTTAGTATATTTAAGCAGTTTATAGAATTAGAACTGTCACCACTTAAATGCCTTTTATATAGGCATTTAATAATAGTCTAAATAGCTTTTTTTTCATTTTGGTCATTTATTTTTATGTGTGTGGATGTTTTGCCTGCATGTGTGTTCATGTACCTTGTGTATGCCTGGTGCCTGTAGAGTCTAGACAGAGATATAGGAACTGGAGATACAGTCGGTTGGAGGCTGCCACGTTCATGCTGGGAATTGATCCCAGGTTCTCTGGAAGAGTAGCCAGTGCTCATAACTGCTGAGCAGATACCCCAGATTCCTCAGAGCATTTTTAATAGCATTTTGTAAAAGTTTTTTTTTTTTTATCACAATAGGAATTTAAAACGTGATTGAGAAAATACATAGTAAAATCAAAACAAGTCCGTAAAGCAATAGAAATCAGAGCTACAAAACAGGTATTTGTCTGTATGTCAAGTTTGCTGGTGGAATAGAAGATTGAGCCCAGAAAAGAAAAGGAGGTGATAGAGAAATTTCAAAGCAATGAGTTGAAACTGTTGTTCGATGCTTTTGGTTCATCCGATCCAAGTTTAGCTCGGTGTGCAGTTCCTTATCAGATCTTGTAGTCACTGTACTTACTAGAGACGTGGCAATTTGGACTTTTTGGATTTGAACAACTTCTGTTTGACAGCCGGGAGGGTGGAATAAAAAGACGCAGCTGGCTGTCATGCACATTATTTGTGTTTGCATATAAAGTGTATACTGTTAGAGGAAGCACAGGAGGGAAAGGCTGTTGTGGATAATCAGTCTCTGTGTAGCTTAAATTAAAGGAAATAGTGATGGATTGCTATGGAGATAAATATGATATATCACACAGGAAAAACTACATTAAAAGAACATTAAAGTTGGGACAGAAAGCAGTAAAAAGTGAAGAAATTCACTGCTAAGGTTGAAAAGTGATATCATTTACATCTCTGCTAATATGTAGACCTAACAGGAAGCATTAGGAAGTTGTGAGCATGCTCTGATTTGGAAGGAAGAAGGCTTGGACTTAACACACTACATTTAATATACAGTTTCATTGCCTGGATTTAATTAAAGTTCATCTCTGAATGATCATAATCCATGGGGGAAAAGCTGTTCCTTTGACTAGAAGACTTTGGGGGTTTTAGAGTTTGGCTGTGGAGGGCCAGGTGGTAATTCTGCACCATTGCATTTCAATACCTGAGTCCTTAGCTTTAGTGTCATATAAGCCAAGGATTCTTTTTGGAAGGCTTAGCTTAATTTGTGCATTCTAGACATTGATTAACAATTAAATAATTTAATAATAGGTTTAGTAATATTAATGCCATTGTAACTTCTGGATCAAAGAATTTAGGTTGTATTCATTTCATGAGGGTGTGTTGCTCCAGGATACATCTAAAATTTTGCTTGAATATTTTGAGAAAATTAGGGTCCTGTGATAGAGCCCTTATTCAGAATCAAAGTCTAATCATATTTTGAATTTATAAAATCATATTATGACACTTGAAAACTTCTGATGACTTTGGATTTTTCCTTAAAGTTTGTCTGTTTATTATGTGCTTACCATATTAGGAGCAGAAATCCCTCCAAAGGCTCTGGACCAGCATAGAATGTATGCATGATAGATCTTGAATAATATAAAATGAACCCTTAGCTGCTTTTGTTCCTTCTTTATGTACAGAGGTCATTACCTTTCCTTAGATCAAGAGCTGGGATTGGATGTGTTACTTACCAAGACTCAGATGGCAGAGATGATGAATCCTGTGCTTCCTGGGACAGGCCCAGCTCCCTCCCTCTCTTCCCCTTTGTTTCCCCCTCCTCTGTCTTCCTTACTATTTCCCCTTTGCTCAGTTCCCACAGCCCTTCTTCCTGTTTACCTCCTCATCTCCTCTTAGTTCCTCACCTCCTCTCTTATGTTTGCTCCCATCCTTTTGGATGGGGGGGGGGGATTTTATGTTCTTCCATAGACATGTGCTTATCTGAGAAGGCAGAATCAACCCAACTATGAAATCGCTGAACCATGGAGAGCAATGTAGTTAGCGAATTTAGATACTCTTGGTCAGTGTCCTGCTACTATAGCAAACATCAGAGTTAGTCATATTAGAAGAAGGGTTTATTTGGGCTCATGGTTTCTGTTCCTGGTCACTTGGCTCTGTTGCTGTGGTTCTGTAGTAGCCTGGTATGTGTGGTATAGTAGAAAAGCTCTGTTCACCTCATGGAAGTGTAGAGAGTTAGGAAGAAGCTGAGATTCCAGTGTCCCTTCACAGGACACAGCATCAGGGAGCCTACATTCTCCCACTGGGGACCACCTACCAAATATTCCATCCCTCCCAGGACAACTATAGGTTGACCACCAAGACTTTACCATGTAGACTTTTGCAAACCTAAAATATTCAAACTGAAGTTATACAGAATCTTAAAAACTATGTCTGTTGTTTAGAAACAGAATTTGTTGTTTACTATTAGAGGTATTTTATTTATTTATTTTTTTTTTCCTTTTTTTTTAAATTTTTTTATTCGATATAATTTATTTACATTTCAAATGATTTCCCTTTTCTAGCCCCCCCCCACTCCCCGAAAATCCCGTAAGCCCCCTTCTCTTCCCCTGTCCTCCCACCCACCCCTTCCCACTTCCCCGTTCTGGTTTTGCCGAATACTGTTTCACTGAGTCTTTCCAGAACCAGGGGCCACTCCTCCTTTCTTCTTGTACCTCATTTGATGTGTGGATTATGTTTTGGGTATTCCAGTTTTCTAGGTTAATATCCACTTATTAGTGAGTGCATACCATGATTCACCTTTTGAGTCTGGGTTACCTCACTTAGTATGATATTCTCTAGCTCCATCCATTTGCCTAAGAATTTCATGAATTCATTGTTTCTAATGGCTGAATAGTACTCCATTGTGTAGATATACCACATTTTTTGCATCCACTCTTCTGTTGAGGGATACCTGGGTTCTTTCCAGCATCTGGCAATTATAAATAGGGCTGCTATGAACATAGTAGAACATGTATCCTTATTACATGGTGGGGAGTCTTCTGGGTATATGCCCAGGAGTGGTATAGCAGGATCTTCTGGAAGTGAGGTGCCCAGTTTTCGGAGGAACCGCCAGACTGCTTTCCAGAGTGGTTGTACCAATTTGCAACCCCACCAGCAGTGGAGGAGTGTTCCTCTTTCTCCACACCCTCTCTAACACCTGCTGTCTCCTGAATTTTTAATCTTAGCCATTAGAAGTATATTTCTGTGTTGAAGTAGGTAAAAGATTTTATTTGTACTTTTTGAGGAATGAAATATGAGCTGCGGTTACTAGTTTTCCACTTGTGCTTTGTTCAAGTGGATCTTATAAAGGGGTCAATGAAATTACCTTAAGTAAAATAATGATTAGCCAGCCTATTTATGGTGTGCAGACCTGAGCAATAGTAATTTGTGTCTATGGCAGGATATATATTCATATCTTCTGTCACAGATTTTTAGGTCGAGTTACTTCCTAAATGGGTGTTTATATTTCTGATTAATTTTCACAACCTTCCTAAGGCTAAATATTTAGAATTGAAGTCCCTTTTTCCTCCGGTGTTCACTTTGGTACATTTCGATAGGCTGTTTTTTTTTTTTTTTTTTTTAACCCAAAATAAATCTGTGTGCCTGTCTGGAGTTTTAAATGCAATATAAATGTTATGCATCATCAGAAGTATGCAAACATGTTTGAAAACACAGTATTATATGGAAGCAATTACTGGCAGTGACTGAGCTACACACCCCAAGAATGGGGTAGTGCCAAAAAAAACCCAAAAGGTTTCTAAACAGAATTACTTTCGTGTGGGTGGGAAAGAGAGCAAGGGTAACTTTTATTAGGAACCAATTCCAGTTGTGATTTTAATTCTAATCATATATTTGATAGCTCAAGTAAATGAGTGGTAAAGAGACTTCATGTTAGGGTTAGATTATTTGTTCCTTTCTTAGTGGGGAGGAGTTAGTGTTTACCAAAGGAGGACATGACAGATACAAATATTAATAAGACCAATACATGTCTTGCTTTTCTGTTTGCTGATGCCGGGCCTTGCCTAAAGATGATCTTGCTGCTTTTTGTGACATGGTACTTGAACATTCTTTTGCTGGGTGTGTTGTGTTCATGCTTAACAGATGTAAAAGCATGGAGGAAGGTTAGATTTTTATCATTTGGAAGTAAGAGGCTCTGCGACTTTCTCCCATTAACTAGTAGGCAGAAGAATATAAGACTGGATTCTCTGTTCTGTCCCCTATATTTCAAGTTTTGTTTATTTTTGAACTTTACATCAAAATGAGATTTTTAAACCAAGGTGATTTGTGGCGGCGTCTATAGATCTTAACCGTGGAGAGAAAGGAGGTTGTTGTACAAAAGTTGGTTTGTGGTGACATTTTAGTGAATTTTTTGTTTTCACTGGAAAGAAGTTTAAGTGGATTTTTTTTTTTTTAATTCTCAGAAGCCAGTACCACTCCCAGCTGGAGAGATGTTTTGTTGGTGTCCAGGTTGAGCTGAGCAGTTCTGTAGACAGCCCAGTGCTTGTAGCCCCTTAACCGTTGTCAGAACATCG